>NC_090929.1:216630342-217282092 GCF_040938575.1 Ambystoma mexicanum | reverse complement strand
ATGGGCAGGCCTACCTGGAGTTTGGAGAAATGGCGGCGGTGGCGTTGCTCCTTGCATGTTTTTCCGTGGGTTCTGGTGGTGATCCTCGTCGCCAATTTATGTAGTATAATTCTTTCAATGAAGACAGGAGCCTCTGATCTGGTGACGATGTATTTATTTACTTAACCAGTTTCATGCAGTATACACCCAACACGTGTGCACTAAAGATAAAGGCCAACGGGCCTAAAGTGGCAGAGAGAATGCTGCAGGGACGGTCTAAGTCCAAGCTGTGTCCCGAGCGGGCCCCGTAGCAGGAGAGCTATGCAGGACGCCCCTTATCGCGTCCTCCTGCTCGTCCCGTAGTGCGCGCGAAGTGCGGGGCGGAGCTTGATCGGGCCGCGAGATCTCGCGAGAGCGCAGGCTCTCGCGATGTCTCTACACACTTGCCTGTCTCTTCTGTAAAGTAAAAGAAACGCGTTTAATAAATATGGGATCACTTTGGAATGGTTACCTCCCCCTTTCAGGTGGAGGTAAAATTAAGCACACTTTTTGCTGACAGGCCGCCTGGAATACTCCGTGTGGTAGTCCCATAGAATAGCATCAGTGATATTTGGTTCTGCCCAGAATTGGATGCATGGTTCATCGATATTTGGCAAATACACCTGATTTTACAATTATTGATCAACTCTGAATAGGGGCCCTTGCTGGACATGATAGAATAGGCACTGCTGATTTGAGGACTTGATGACAGACATATCGTCATTGTACTGTGCCTAAATCTCAGGGCTTGTTAAAATCACACATTCTTTCTATCACACAATCAGATGACATTAGGCACCAAACAATCCACTACTTTAGCATATGAAGTGTCTGTGCCGAGCAGATTAATTCCGCCTCAGCAGAAAATACAGGTATAATGTGCCCACCAGAAACAGCATCCGTTCAGTATAAACAAAGGACTTACATTAGGCCATCTAGTTACATACATATATTCCACCTGGTGCCATAGGAGGAACCACAGCGACATTATTTCCATCTAAAAAATCAAGCACCAGAAGAAACGTCACCCATCATGACTCATGTCATGGCAAACACAGCCATCGTCCATCCTGGGACAGGAGACAAGAATGCCCGGGACAATATGTCCGGCAGGGATTCACGAGCCCTGATAACACGTCCCTTTGTTCCTTTAGAAACACCCTCTGAAGCCCTGGCACCTTATGCCCACCTTTAGGAGACGCCTATGCTCTAAGTCCCCCTGGCCTCCCTTTAGAGAATTGGGGAGCTCAGCAGCATCCTCCAGATGACATCACGGAGCGGGTGCCTCACTTTCTCATCCAGATTACCCCAGTCTCCTTTGGCTGTTGTGGCAACAGTGACTTCATCAAACATGCCAGAATACAGTTCCCCTTGTTCAGTCCCAATGGCCACTTTTCCTGTAAGACAGTCTGTCTCCGTTCGCTGACAGATACTATTACTGTTACACCTTTGCTCTTTGGTCATGTACTCTGAACTTTCTTATCGATGTTTATTTACATCTTGGCATCCCTAACCCAGCTGCTCACTATGTCAGGAGAGAAGGACGTTTGTTATGGTGAGTTGAGAATTATGTTTCAAGGTATATGGAGCCCCAACCAGCAGCTCTTTTGTTCACACCCCTTATGATTATGACCTCTTGTTACACAACGTGAAGCTTTCTAAGGACAACGACGAGGCCACCTTTCTGACGAGTATGAGTCCTGTAACTTGAAAACTGTGGCAACTCTGAGAGGTGTAATACTGTGCTTCATGCCTAATTAATACTGCGGGGTCAAGCCTTTGCCTCTCAACTGTATCTAAGGTCTTCTTCACAGGCAACATGCTCCCGGACCTTGATTCGTGTAGTCCACACTGGCACCAGAGGCTTTTTGGAAGTCGCTTCTACACTTTGGAGAAAGTTTCCTGCCTCTGTTCAATGTACCGATCGCCATCTTATATCCTGCAGGCAAGTTAAGCCATGGATATTCAAACTATGAACTGACATTACCAGTCATTTAGACACTGCACTAGTGCCACAATGGCTCATTGATGAACAAGTGTTAAATTAACCTATAACACGACCTAACCTAAAGCTATAGCAGACCTGTTAAATTATGTATCTCATTCAAAATAATACAGACATCCTGAGATTGGCTGATACAAACCTTTCAAAATATTATACATCGTGCTGAGAAGTGCATGCATGCCCAAATTATGTCCAGCTGCTTTGTTGACACGGTCTATATGACAGAGTGAGGCACCTGATTAATCAGTATTAAAGGAATGTTGCTGATTGTGGTGTGCAGTACTCTAGTCCATGTGTTGCACTCTATCCTTACCCCAAATGTAAGAGTAGGATTCCCTTCTCAGGTAACAACAGTGTCCACACATTTATAGATTGTGTGGACGTGCCATACAGTACAAATAAAACATTGAAAGTGCAGCAGCCACAATGGGAAGTACCCGGCCTGCCTCATGAAAAGTATACCAGCCGTTCTCAGAAGTGCCAGTACTGTGCAATTAAGAATATAACTGGCACTTCAAACTTTTTATTTCATTCGATTAAGACTGTCCAGTTCCGAGTCATCCCATCATTTTTTGAAGATTAGGCACTTTCATGCACTGGATGATTTTGAGCACTTTCCCAAAGTGGTGTGATGCTGGTCACGGCAGCCCATCTAAAGTGCTGTATGTGTATGTATTCATATAGGTGATTTATATAGTGAAAACCCAGCTCCCAAGCAATGGAGGGCTGCACAGTAGAAGGAATGGAATCTAGTGTGGGGGATTGTCTTGCAGTCTATGGTACTCATGTGTCATTGAAAGGGTCCTCAAAGAAAAGTGTCTTCAGATCGTTCCTGAATTGCATGAGGGCGAGAGCAAGCCTGATGCTAGGGTGTTCCAGAGTGTGGGAGTACCGCAGCAGCATGCTGTGTTTCTGGACTTCTCCTTCTTCCACTTTTTTGATTACAGTCTGGTGATATCTGGGCTCCTGCTGTTCCACTGCCCTCCTCAGATGGGGTTCCTTTCAGCTAAGCATAATACCATCTTGGACATTTGAGCTTTTTTTGGGTGATCCAGGCTGCCTTAAAGGTGATGCCGAGCTTGTACTGGTAAACAGTGTGGTTCTTTGGGAGTGGGGAAGATATGGTCGCATTTCTTAAGTCATTTGCTGCAGCATTCTAGAAAGCTTTCACGGATCCAGAGTAGTCAGTGCAAAAACTGCCAGAAGGGTGCTTCTTCCATCCAGGTGGGAGAGCAGCAGGACCTTGGCGATGGAGCTGAAGTTTGAGGTGGGGATGAAGGGTCTGATTTGGCCCAGTAGTGCGAGTTGGTACCAGGCTGTTTGTGTCTTCTGTGTGGTGTGTGCTTTGGAGTAGCAGTCACAATCGATGGCAATGCTGAGGAATGTTGCACAAGGGGCACGTTGAGGGAGAAGCTACCACCAGTTTTGAATCTGGATGCATTTAGTGGCACCCCAAGGAGGATGAACTCTGTTTTGATAGGGTTCAGTTTCAGGGAGTTCTGTTACTGTGCCATTAAATGTACATCAGATCACTGAAGTGTTGATACGATGTCATGCACACTATGGTAGACACACTGAAAAGAACTAGCGTTTGTCCATCAATATTATAATGGCCTTGCTCAAAGGTGCTGGTACTCTTCCAATAAAAGTATTGCATGCCTGCGTAATGTGCCAGTACTGCCTTGATAAAAGAGTGATAACATGCTGAAAATGGTCAGATCTCAATACTTTCATTGAGACTAGATGTACATGACATGGCTGACACATCACACAACCCAGACTATAGATGCTAAAGAGTGAGAAGACGATGGCGTGCATAAGGCATCGCCTTCAACCAGAAGCCTTCTGGGGACTCAAAGTCTCCTCATGGCTATCAACACCTTGTATTTAGGCTGCCAGCGCCCTAATCTCTTAATGTTAAGGTGGCCTGTGTTGTGAGGTGCCTGACTATGGGCCAATGGTGAACTGGCTAGATTAATACTGTTGGAGCAATAGATGTAACTTGTGAGAGGGTAGCCGAGAGCACCCATTTACTCCACACACACACACCCCAGAACTGGATGAATGGGTACAGCTGGCTTGATGCACATGCATGCACAAAATAATTGTATAGTTTAGTCATAAGGAATGCAGAATTTGTTGAAGTTTGATGACTCACTCCTCGTGTATAAGACACAACAAGAGACCCTCAAGGGAAGGGTTCTCTGTGCTGAAATGAGGTCCTAGTTCAAACACGGCCTTTTAACATGCTTATCTGCACCTGGTGGGTGGAAACATTTTCATCAGAGTGCAGAGATGCATGTACCGCATGTATATACAAGTTGAATTGCAGGAACCCTCTCTTCTCCTACATCAGTGTAGAGCGACCTCCAAGAGACAAGGTGCCAAGAGACAAGATGCTAAAACACACGGTGCTGCCTCAGTTCTCTTGCAGATGCTAAAAAGTCAGCAAAAACCACAATAGGCGATGGCAAGCCAATCATAAGGCTATGCAGGTTGAGGCTTAGGCCTGGATGGTGAAGGAAGGGCACACAGCTAAGTGTTGGGAGGGAGTCAAATGCCATTGTGTGCTGTTGACCGCTCCAGTACTTCCCTTGCTGGGGATCAGGATGGGGACGTCCACTACTCTGCAAGGGTTATAGTGCCTAATGTTCTCTGACGAACCCTGGCAATGAACTAAAGGCAATACCTGTTGAGCATCTACTGGATCTCTTGCGTCTGCATGTGCTGAGGGTAGAGTACCTTAACCTCTTACGTGCTGAGGACGAGCATGCTCGACCTATTTGCATAGACATGCATAATAGCCCAACAGTTATCAACATTGCACCTATGAGCTTGGGCAAGACACCATTTCCCTGGATCATAATGAATAAAATAAAAAGATACTTCTTTGGATCAAACCACCATGCCAGAGGATCCTGGCAGGGCCACTTCCACCTATTATACTCCCGTGGGTAATCAAATAAATAAGCCACTTTCAGGTATGTGCATGTGACAGTGTTCTGGCAGTATTATAACTCTGCAAGACGTATATAAAAAAAAAGCCTTTCATACTTTTTCAGAATTTAAAGCTGTGGTTGCAGAGCTGTAATTCTTTTTTTACATTCACAGAAAACGATAAAAATGCCTTTCTATAAATCCGGCCGATTAACTTTTCTCTAAAGAATCAATAGAGCCTCCCAGAATCCTCTCTGCCAGGAACTCGACAGAGCACTTAGCCTAGCCAAAGCCATTTCATATTATGTCATGTTTAGACCGACTTCTCCAGAAGTGACTATGATTGTCTCTTCGTTGCGTGGGGGAAGGATGCCTATTTACTACCTAGAATGCATACCAATTTATAATTGCCATTAGTTAATGGCTTTTCGTCACACGGGGAGAATTTAGGAGTGTGTGCAAAACTAGCGCGACGTGGAAAATGTAAGTGCCATATATATTCATGTATAGCACCAGGTTGTTGCATTTCCTGCATTATATTAGTTGCAACCTGGAATCCGGTCATGGATGAATGGGTTCTTATATCAGATTGGATGTGAGTAAGAACCTTATCCACTGTACTGTCCCTCCGAATAAGAACCACCAAATTGCTGGAGTATTTACATGCAGTATGTTCTACCTGCCAGGACACCATCAATCATTGCTTCTAACCCCCCTCAGGAAAGAATTCAGATGATGGGATGTCTTTGAGATTTGGGGAAACCTCTGAGAACATTCCCCATTCAGCCTCTCTACTTCAATCTCATGTATGCAATAACCGTGTGTCTCCACCCTGCTATTAAAGGGGGGCGGTAACCCCACTCACATGCTTTAATATGTTAGAAATGTATCAGGACATAGATTGTGAGGACATCCTGGACCAGTATTATAAACATCTCGCTTTACACAACATGATGCAAGCATATGGTTTAGACTAATAGGTGAGGCTAAGGAATAGATGCCAGTTTATGATGTCTCTTGCATTGAGTGGTGTTATATTTCCACCAGGACAGTAGGTTTTGGTCCTTCCCACCCACCCCCTAACCCCTGCATAGCTGGGTGCTTATTTTTAATTGTTGGCTGATACCTCCTCCCCATCTAACAGAATTTCATCTCCTTCTCTCCCAACCTTACCCTAGTCTCTCAACCATCTTTCGCACAAGTCAGCAATAACTACCAACACCCCACATTAATGGAGCAACAACATCTATATGACAGAGTGTGGCACCTGAGTAATCAGCATTAAAGCAAAGTTACTGACTGTGGTATACATTAGAGCGAGGAAAGGGCTGGGTGTCCTACTCTATCCTTACCCTGAATGTAAGAGTGGGAAGACCTTCTCAGGTACAATACAGTGTCGACTCATGTATAGATTGTGTGGACGTGCCATACAGTACAATTAAAACAGCCACAATGGGAAGTACGCGTCCTGCCTCATGAAAAGTATACCAGCCATTCTCAGAAGTGGCAGGAGTGTACGATTAAGAATATAACTGGCACTTCACATCAAACTATCACAGCCACCCACAGCAGCGGCTAACCAGGCTCTCGCACTACTGCCTCCAATTAATCAAGCTCGGCCTCACTTTTGGAAGAAAAGCACATTTCAAGGCTTTCCCGGGCAATACCCAGCTAGCACGACTCCGGTACTCCAGACACGGGTACTTCAAAACACCAACACCACAGTATTAGCAACTGTGCTCTCATCCTCTGGGAGGCTCTGATCTGGAAATTAACTTCCATTGAAGTGTATTAGTTGGCAGTTTGTGTGTTTGTGTGTGGCACTTTAGCTGACATTGCCTACTCTACACTCACATTGCAGTAGAAAGATGTGTTCTGGCTTTTATTGAAGCCATCATAACATGGAGGGTTTACAGAGCCATAGGCAGTGAGGCTGCCATCATGTCAGAAGTGTCATAGAAGACTATTTTACATTATATACATTTCATTAGTAGCCAAACTATTGATCGCAATTTGGGATCAATAAAGTAAAGTTAACAGTGTTCAAAGGTGCTAATAACTGCAGTGGCAAGATTAAAAGGACCCGGGAACCCATCTGAAGTTGGGCCAAATAAGAATTCTATATTGGCAATTTTTCATCTGTGAATTTATCCCCCGTCAGCCTTCTCCCCATGGAACACCTTATTCATAAACCTCCCATGCATGCAGATCTCATTACTTCTTAGAGAGAGGAGACTGAGGAATGACAGATCCTGTCTGGATCTTCTGTGTGGCTTACTTCACCATGTCGTACATTAATGGGAACTCCAAATCTTGTTATAAAAAATGGCACTCACCCATTTTCTTTCTCTCCCTTGCAATCTCTTCAGCACTCAGAGTCCCTCCAAATCTGCCTGAGAGTGGGAAGCAAAGAGGACTCAAGCTGAAGGTTTATTTTAATTTTACCTGGGTTGCAATCTTGCAATTCCTTTTCAACTGGCTATCTGGGAATCCCTTATCTACTACATATGTTCCCATTCCCAACTATGACATACGTTGCACAGAAGTCACCGTACCCTGCGCTATCTGGTACTTTTTGGCTTTGATAGTCAGACCTGCATTCTGCAATGCCTGAAGCATTTGTTTCAGGTGGTATACGTCATCCTCCAAGGTATGGCTCAAGACAGCAATGTCATCTAAAAAGGTGACAATGGAGTTCTCCAGACCCAACAAAATCTGGTTAACAGTCCACTGAAAAGTGGCAGGGGCATTCTTCAATCCGAAGGGCATCACAGTGAACTGATAATGTCCTGGGGTTTAGAATGCTGACCTCTCTCTCGCTCCATCTGTCAAGCCGACCTGGTAATAACCTGCCGTGCGGTCAAAGGTACTCATGTACTTGGGAGCACTGAGCTTGTCAATGAGCTCATCTGCCTGAGGAATGGAGTGAGCATCTGTCTTCATGACAGAATTGAGTCCCCTGTAGTCCACACAAAAGCAAACTTCTGTCTTCCCACAAGTGGTCTGTTTAGGGACCAGTACCACTGCCCTAGCCCAGGGGCTGTGGGATGGCTCTATCACTCCTAGGGACAACATCTCAGAAACATCCTCCTTGATGTTGTCCCTGACCTTGTCGGACATCCAGTGAATCCTATTCTTCACCGGCTTACTGTCTCCAGTGTCCACATCATGGGTGCACCAATCTGGGCGACCGGGAGTCAGTGAAAACACACCGGCAAACTGTCCCAGTAAACAGCAACAGTCTGTCAGTTGCTGTTCTGACAGGTAGGTTGCAAGGTTGACACCTTCAATTGACCCATCTGTGGATTTAGTGTTCAAGAGGTATGGAAGGGGATTGGTCTCCTCCTCAGTCTCTCCATCGGTCACTAAAACCATGACAAGACATCCCAGATATAATGGAGTTTTAGCCGGTTGACGTGAAAGACCCTGCACATTTGTTTAGGTCCTCTCACATCAGTGAGATAATTCACCCCACTGACCTTTTCCAGCACACATTAAAGGGATGGTCAAAAGCGACCGCAAACATAAATACAACATTTTTAAAGCTGCGGTTTTATTTCTAAGTTTTCCGGGCTCCTCCAGCCTGGAAAACTTAGAAAAAAAAAACGCAGCTAGTGCTTATTTTTTAAATAGCACTTACCGAGATTCAGCTGCAGCTTTCCTGCTCTGGTCTCCGGTCCGCGTCCTCCGAGTCCGGCACTAATGAAGGGAAAGCCACCCAGCGGTAGACTTTGTTTACTACAGCTGGTTGGCTTTTCCTTCATTAGTGCCGCAAGAGCAAAAGCCAGCACAGGAGGGCCTCCATTTCACAAAATGGCTGCGCCCCTGTGCTTGCTTTTTCGAATTTTGAGCTTGAATAGCTCAAAATTTTACATTGGAAGTTTTAAAACGGAGGATGCTAGTATTTTTTTTTTATGTGGCCTATCTATTTTTGAAATAAAAAATTTTACTAGACCTTCCCTTTAAGGCCGAGTCCACTTGTCCTGAAGGGCACTGGGTTTGACAGGATCCCTAATCCACACCCACTGACCTGGAGAATAGGCTGTTAATGTGGCCTTCTGGTCGTGCCAGTGCTTCATCAGCTCCTGACTGGCCTTTAGGTTCTTGGTTGACAGTTCTGTGTACTTTGCCATTCTAGACCAAAGGACTTTGTCCACCACATATCGTGTAGAGGATGTGGGTTTGCTTTCCCATCCCTATTTCACTAGACATTAGGTGACCTGGTACAGGCTGTCCAAACAGAAGCTCAAAGAGGCTAAAGCCTACTATGTTCTGTGGCACATCCGTGTAGGCAAACAGAAGGCATGGCAGGAGAGTATCCCATTTTCTCCTCAGGTGCTCTTCCAAGCCACCTATCGTGCCTTTCAGGGTCTTGTTTAACCGTTCAAGGAGACCATTTGTTTGTGGATGGAAGGATGTAGAGAACCTATAGGTGACACCACTCTCTTCCCACAAGTCCTTCATATACACTGATATGAATTTTGATTCCCTGTCAGAAATAACTTCCTTGGGGAATCCAGCACAGGAGAATATCCCAATCAGAGTCTCTGCAACCAAAGGGGCTTTGATGCTCCTCAGAGGCAGAGCTACAGGGTATCCTGTGGCATGGTCTACCACAAATAAGATATATCTGTTCCCGGAGCTGGCTTGAGGATCCAAAGGATCCGGAATAATCATGCCTAGTCTCTCAGAAGGCCACCCAATCATGAATAGTGGAATTAAGGGGGCATGTGTGGCACCACCTGATTTGCCAGAAACTTGATAATTCGGGCAGGACCGGTCACATTCGTTAACCTGTACGGCAAACTGCCGCCAGTAAAAGGGCACAGACAACCAGTCTGATGTCTTAGTCACTCCCAAGTGACCCGCTAAATGAATTTGATGAGCCAAATACAAAAGGAACTTTCTGTGGCATTGTGGAATCACCAACCTCCTGGTACCTTCGCCCTCAGAGTCTTGTGACTCACTGTCCAGTAGTCCATCCTCCCAGTACACTTTGAACATTCCAGGAATCTCGCCCTTAGCCTGCTCCTCTGTCTGCTTCCACGGGACCTGGCAGAGAGGGACACTATTTGTGGGCTGTGAAGAAGTCAGTCTGAACTGGGCCCTCAGCTGATGCAAACCCATCCAGCTCGGGCAGGCCTTTCAGGTCTGGGCCCACCTGCTGCTCCACTTCAGGTTCCTGTGCTGCGCCAGGCAACTCTGAAATCACTGAGTCCCCTGCTACCAAAGTAGGGTCCTCAGTGGCTACCAGCCACTCTACTGCAGGAGTAGGTGACTCACTAGTCTGTGGAACTGGACTAGAGGCTACCAGCCACACCGGCCCTTCCCACAAAGCCTCTGGCAGCACTCCAGGCCCTAAGGCTCTGAGAATGTTCAATCTGGCAATCTCTTTGGCACTCGATCTGGTAGCCAGGTTTGTGGAGGCAGTAAATTATACCTGTCAGGTAGGCTTGATCCCCTCTGAAATGAAGCAGGAGACTGCTCTTAATGAAATCTTCCCTGGATGCTTCGGTGTTGGCTAACTTTTGCCCTATTGCTCTTCCCACTTTCTTTATGAAACTGCTAGAGTCTCTGATAGAGCCTCTTCTTTCTTCATTTCTTTAATCTTCAACATTCTATGACGTTCAATCCGGGGTTTGGCCAGGATGTGGCACTGAGAGTGTCCTGGTGTCGGTGGCTGATGACCTTACCATGCTGGTTGACCAAGGCGCAGTGGGTGCCCTAATTTTGTTAGATCTGCCTACTGTATTCACCACAGTCAACCACTTCATCCTGCTATCTTGCATGCTGGCAGCAGGCCTCTCAGGGTCCGTCCTATCCTGGTTTGTGTCTTTCCTAACTGACAGGAGCCAGTCACTCTCTTTAAACCCTTTTCTATCATTGCCTTTTACACTATCTTGTGGTGTCCCGCAAGACTTTGCCTTGTCCCCCATGCTTTTTAAGATCTACATTCAGCTGCTGGTTCGCCTCATCCGTTCCTATGGTTTCCGCTGTTACTCCTACAAAGATGACACTTAGATCTTGATCTGACTAGACCACAACCAAGCAGCGGCAGCCCATGAACTGCGGGAGTGTCTGTCGGCAGTAGGTAGCTGGATGAGTGCGGATTGGCTGAAGCTGAATGGGGACAGGATTGAAGTTGGGTGGTCGGTTCCTGATCTTCGTGGAAATCTTCTTTCTGGCCCCCAACTTTGGGTGATCTACCTATCCCGGTGATGGTGGTCAGGAATTTAGGGATCCTTTTGTCACCTACTCTATCGATAACACCTCAATTTAGCGTGGTGTGCAAGACTGGGCACTTCCTTCTTAGAGTGCTGCAGAAAGTACTTCGCTTCCTGCCTGAACATCTGTGACAGTTGGCAGTAGCATAATTAATACCAGTCGTATCGACTATTGCAATGCGCTCTACTTGGCACAGCCCTTGGGTTCCATACACACCTACAACTGCTGCAGATCTTAGCAGCTAGAATGGCAACCAACTCCCCCTATGGAGCCTACATAAGTCCTGTACTTCGTGCCCTTCATTGGCTCCTGCTTGCCCAGAGGATCGAATTTATTTCCTGGTGCTTGGTCCACAAAGCCTTTTATTGGCAGGCAGAGGAATATCTCCAGGACTAGTTTGGCCCCTACATTCCGGGACGGCCACTTCGCTCAGCCAATGCCAATCTGTTGGCAATTTTCAGAGGGTGGTCTTCCATCATTCATTTTCATTTTCAAAAAAATCAATTAAGCCCAGGTGAGTGCACTCCCTCTGCTGGCGGTGGAATTCCTCACACTTCCACCTTCACTTCCCCTCCTACCCATCTCCCTCTTTTCTGTTACTGCACTTGCACGCTCCGAATTGTCTCACAACCTAGTGGGAACGTTATTGTTGTCTTCGTCCCTGTGCCCCCATCCTTCACCACCCGCTTTGCATTCTTGTTACTGCACTTGCACGGTCCGAATGTCTCAAGACCTAGTAGGAACGTTATTGTTTTGATTTTCTACCACCACCCCCTCCCTTTTCTTGATGCGCCTTGAAACACCTTTTGCTGTATAGGCGCATTATAAATACCCTAATATATATAACACATTTGGATTGACTTAAAGGGCACTGGGGCAATGACCAAAGAGCTGTTTCGTCACAACAGGCCAATATGTACCAATTCTGTGGGCTAATGTGGGCGAGTTTGATGACTTAGTGCACTGTAAAGTTGACATTCATAACCAATATTACTTACTGATGTCCTTCAAAATGCACCATTTGCTATAATTCTTGTGAAAATATGAACAGCATGTAACGAAAAGTCACAAATGGCGATGGGCAAATGTAGGGCCCGTTGTTGGTGCCTTGGTAGATTTTATGCCCCAGTCTGTCCCTTGTTAGAGGTCACGTGATGCCCTTCCTGCCATGCCATAAGGGGGCAACTGGTACATACATTCCCCGCAGCTAACTTTATTGACATGCGCAGCTTTTCTTAAGCCGACATAAAATTGCAACCATTGCAAGAAACAAACACAAAGAGCTCACAGGCTGCTTCAAAGCAGGAGCTAATCATACATTAATGATTGATTTAATTAAATTACATGAAAGCATGACCCGGTGGCACATGCATTTAAGGGAATGGGAGAGTTTATGTAAATATTCCTCTCGTATTGCAAATTCCACCCCGCACACACATCACTGCCGCAACGTACTACCTTTTTTCTATTTTGAATCCCGCTTTCTCACCCAGCCAGGTCTTTCCCCAAAGATTCCCATCACGCACACACCTTCACCCTTTTTTTCCTTCGCCAGGATCCCAGCGTGGGAATACAGTTTGTTATTGACCTCCGGAGAAGGAAGCTTGAAGACAAAACGCAATGTTTGTAAATGTGCTTAAGGTTACGGCTGCAACTGGAGCGCACTGATATCAAATATTCATTTGCCAGTTATATCTGCAAAGCTGCCGCACCAGATCAGTGATGGACCCGCTGAGAAGGGGGGAGCGCCTTTCATTATTCATGAATTCACATCCACCTTCATGAAGCAGGTCGCCCCCGCCCCCAAATACTCCCGTGCTCTGCATGGAGTACCATATGCAAACATGAATTCAGCTCTACAGCCCACGGCCAAATTGCATGCATACTCCATCAAAAGATGAACAGATGTTTCCAAAGAAATTAAGCTTTGATATTGATGCTTGGAAATGATGCCCTATGTCAGAGGTCAAATCCTTTTGTAAGTATATCGAGGTATCATGGAGTACATTTACAGGTATTTTTTTCCAGGACATATTTATCGATAATACTATAAAAAAAAAAGGCAGTGCAATCTCACTTCATATTTGAATAACTTATAGCTAAGAAATGTTGCTTTTTCTATAGACAAGCCCATGTCTCCTGGCTCCTGGCCACCATTCTGCCAAAACGACCTCGCTCTGATACTTGCAATTATGCTCTTCATCAAGGCAGCTTTGAGAGAGAAATTGAAGCAACACTTGAATGTTTTCAAATTGGCTGTTGTACAAGCTTGCCGGTTGTCTTTCCAGTGTGTTGAAATACATCCATGCATCAGCCAACCCCTTTGTTGGCTGAATCTATATTCCGCTACTCAGTCTTTCAAACTTTATGCTCATAAGCGCTCTTCAACCAAATCATCCCCGATCGACCATGTGCTGCCACCGCCACTGACATTCGCTACTGGCACCCCGTCAATTGAACTTCCTACTCTTCCTCAGAAGCTAAGGACTTTGTAACAGTGACTAGCTTCAAGGTCGTCCATACGAAAGAACTTTGTATCCCATGGGGGAGCCCCACAGTCTTATAGTGCTATCACCTCTGTCCCAATGTCGCTTGCCAGCAAAATTCTTGAGTTAAATCCTGCACCTTAGCGCTAAAAATCGATGGGTTCATTGCGTGGTGTTACAGCTCACGGTGAATCTATCAATCTACACTCTGTCACAACACATAACGCATATTCCACTGTTAGAGTACTTCCCTTAAATATAGTTCTTCCAGTCACTCCCCTTTACAATCAATGCTTGTGTCCTTCTCAACCTAGGGTCCCACCGAGGCATCACAGATGTAACCGCACATTACCAGTCTCTATAACTTCCAAACCACTTTCTCCTACACATTTGCAGGGATGAGATTGGACACCTCGGTAGCCTGCTGTGCACGTGTTTCAGGTTTCAAAGCCGCTCCAAGATCGACATCTCAACTCTGCATTCCTGGACGCTCATTTAATCGTCAGAAAACCTCACAAGTCTGACAAAGTTCACGTCCTTCCCAACTCATGGTTAACTAAACAGAAGAATTGCAAGCCTCATTCAATTACCACTCAACAGTAACATGACAATCTGCCTCAAGGTATCCCTACCAATCAATGGCGAATGCTAAGATCTACAAGTAGCCAATAAACTAACAAACATACAAGCATTCCAAATGTAGTCACATAGAAATCCATGAATAAAGTTCTCTATCTTTGACCTGGAAGTGGCTAATGATCCAACCAAGTGGTCCCAAAATTCAGCACATACCAGGATACAGTTACACGTATGTGTTATAGTAGGTCCTGCGAGCACAAAGTGAATGATGAGTACCAGAATTGGCGTGTTCTACTTGCAAATGGACGGATCAAATATCCCATGGTTATATCTATAAAAAAAGAGCAAAGTGGCACTTATTTTGATACTTATATAGAAATGCCACAAGGTATCTACCTCTCAACATTTGGAGGGCCTACCCCACCTGGAGGCCTCCAATGGTGAGGGTAAAAAAAGCCTTGCCGAAGCTTTACCCAAGGTCCCTGGCACTTTTCACAGGTCTAATTTACCATCCTATAGTTAAGTTCAAACCTATTTGCATTGACCTTCAGCAAAATTCTATTGCTAATAAGAATCGTCTTAAGTTGGATGGATTTGGACAACATTTGTTGAAGAAATGTCTGCCATGGGCCCTGCTAAACAGGAGGTTTAGGGAATATGTGTTAAACGGTTCACAAGTTATTAGGAAAACAAAAAAAAGTTGTTTACACCCTACCTCCTTCTATTTTCCCATTGTGGTAAATTGCACGTCCATTCAACACTTGTAGAGTGAAAACTGCTAGACAGATTTGCAAAAAAATAGCAAACAAGTTGGTCACAAAGTGTTGCAGAGAAGCCTTTTTTGGTTTGGTGTGAATCTATCCAGAATATTTGACAGAGAAGGACATTACCCGGCCTCATAAAACGTTACATTTTATGCATCTCAAACGGTGTTTTGCAGCTGCGAGACTTCTCAGGAATGAAAAGCCAGCATTTACTCTTTTGGTCGATTTGCGCAATTTCCATAGTAAATGCACTGGAAGCTAAAAATGAAAAGGGCTCATAGCAATATTTGGAAAGTGGAAAATGGTGGTTTCACAATGGGGTATAGGTGGGGATCCGAAAGGAGGACAAGATGTGTAGTGGGAGAGTTTAGAGTGGCTGGATAGCCTGTTTTGTGACAGACCATTTTCGTTTTGAATGTACGGATGGACATGTCACATGAAAGGTGAAAACAATCTTCCACAGGAATTGAAGGATGTTAGTTGGAGAGGGTCGTGGAGTATTTACAAAGAGTGGGTCAGGTGGGTCACCTAGAAAGGAGGGGATGCACATGTAAAATAGAAGTGGGGATGAGGAAGACTTTGACATTTTTGAGCGTGTTCCATTTCCATGGCAATTGGCAAATTATACATTACACCAGAAATGCTTATCAAGAAGGCAACATCAATACAATCACAGATTCATAACACTGGAATTTCCCAGGGGACGCTAATGTGGAGAGGAAAAGAGGGGGCCAAAAAGAAGGGGGGCCATGGACCAATGGTGAGTGGACCTTACTCTTGCTATGTGGACTGACCATGACCGAAGGTTATGTCTGGTGGCATAGGGTTAGTTATTAGGCTGGGGGATATGGTCCCTGGCTGTAGACCAGTGGGCCTTGGTCCTTTATAATAAATGGTGCAACTTGGACCGTGATCACACCCAAAGGCCATGGGAAAGGCCATGGAGTGTGGGCCCTGGGGAAGATAAAGCATAACAAAACCCTTGAAAATTATGACAAAATGTCAGTTAAAACAGGAAAATGATCTGATTCATCGCAACAGAATCTGTGAAATTTGGTGCATATGGGAGGGGACAATTATCTTAATTCAGATCACCCCTCCCTCATTGTTGAGCCCAGGAACACGTACATGATCATAGCAGGGATGGGCAATGTCAGTAGAAAAGGACCTCCTGGGGGCACTCTGAGTTAGTATTCTTGTCCCTTCCCAAATGTGCTGAATGTCATGCTTTTTGTTCTTGGGATGAATACGATCATCTCAATTGTGTCTTAACCATAAGATTTTCCCGCACTGAGTTTATATATGTGAGTGATGTTATCCGCAATGTCATCTGTGATGCCATCAGTGTGCTCATGGGCTGCGCTATGGAGGGGCCCAGACTTAGGGTGGTGTAACTTCCAACACCTGCCAAATTGCAAGGGTTTTCTTTTGTTAATCCACATTCTTAAGGTCACTTAAACAAATGTATTTTTTAATATACTCAAGTTCAAAGGTTTTGTTATGCTATATCTCTTCCTATTACAACTTTGTTAAATTTAAACATGATACATCTAGTGTCAACACTTAGGATCATTTGCATACCTTGAAACACTAATATATATATATATATATATATATATATATATATATATATATATATATTAGTTGTGTCCCTCTTGGCTTATTTTATGTTATATTGCATACCAGCCATAGTACTAACATTGTGTTTTTGCTATAGCCTCCAAGATGTCATCTTAAATATTAGTAATATTTTTCCAAGCTACACACTATGATTATGGGTCGGTGGTCCACTGTCAATGGATTGCTGTCATGGCCAGTGGACACTCTTAGATAACGAGGAACCGGACCAACATTCCGTGGAATATTTGGGGTTTTAGCAAACATTTGGAAACAAGATTTTTTGTGATCCCAACATCTCCCATGAGAATGTAGTGTGACTTTATCATTAGACTTTAACACGAACCTTACCACTTGACCTGCCATTATTTTGCCTCTGCTCCGCATAACGTTTGAAAAAACACAACTCTTAGTGGCAACATGACCTCAGTATTAGTTGTTCATATATTAATTTTAAAGAGGGTCTTTCTTTGAGTGACAAAAGAATAATCTTATCGGCCTGGCAAACTCGGCAGAGGGGTTTATTTTGTGACTCCATTCCAATGTACTGAAAGAGGGCATATACCGGATACAATATGCCCAAATATAATGTAATGCTATGGCTGGTTTCTGCTTTCAAAATAAATGTAAGGGTATATTACTTCACATTCTTAAGGCTGACCTTCACACGTAAAGCAACCTGGGCAGCACATTTTGCATTTGCAAGCAGTAAGTATGGCTCAACCAAATAAAGAAATAAACAGCTATTCAAGAAACCGTGGAGAGCATTAAACTGGCAAGCCAAAGATAGCGTAAGAGCGTATGATGTGGTTATACTCACAGGCTCTCTACTACTGACCCACTCCTGCTTTCAGAAAATGATTTTCTCTGAGGTAATTTGGGGACACACAGTCAACTCCAGGCTACATTCTCCAGATGTTTTGGACAAAATGTAGCATGATCCTTCACGACTGTCTATGCTGGTTAGGGTTGGTGGGAGCAGTAGTTGAAAACATCTAGCGAGCCAAAGGTTGCAGACACCTACCATAGGGGATAGACTGAAATTCCAGCCACTTGTCTTTGGGTATCAATTTGACAAAATAAAGATTCAGCCAAATCTACAAAGACTTGCATTTCAGATGTCTGATTTCATGCATACACAAACATATTGAAATGGCTTTTGTAGGAAAGGAGGTTGCTGCTTGGACATGCAAAGGATGTTTTTTGGACCCCGGTTGTATTCCGTCCAACATGACGGCACTATAGGAGACTTTTTCTGAAGAAACGTATTTATACTAGAGAAACCGATGAATTTTCAAAACAATCTGTTAGATCATGTGTCATTTTAAAGATGAGCACAGCTTTAGTGAAGCATCCTTAAGACAATGTTTGGATCCTACCAGCCAATCAGAATCCAGGTCTTCTGGGCAATAATTGTTAGTGTAGCACAACATTCCACAAACCCTGATAGCTTTTGGGATCTCAGTAACCCCTTCGGGTGCCTCCTCAACCAGCGCCGTCCTAGGACATAAGTGTTCCATCATGGGAGTACCCTGTCTGGTCTTCCCATCTCCAACTGTAACTAACTCCCCCCTCATCTTCTCATTGTCTGCTTTGAAAATTAAAAGGGTTTTTTGAGCCCTGGCAGGTGACCCTGAGTTGCGAGGTGGCCACATTTGAAAAGGTTTTTTCCTTTTTTGATTTTGTTTCTTGTTCTTTGTTTATAAGAGGGTCAACACTTGTAGCTGGGCCGGTGACTGGGTGCTAACAGCATTGTAGCCATTTGCCTGGGGGCAATACCATGGGTCATGGGCCTGTAATGGGACATATGAAAATACAAGTATCACCTACTGCCCCTGCTCAAGTACCTATTCCTGGCCCTACCCCTCACCATTACTATACATTTAAGAAACAATACCAACAGAGGCAGCCCAACCGCACAATGAATCTATGGGTGACAGACAAGACAAACTAAGGCAGATTCCAAGAAACAATACTTTAAACAATCAATGTAATGTACATGCCTCTGCCATAAAGAATGTGTTATGTTGTGTGCGAAACTAGTAGGGATTACAGTTTGAGAGTAGAAAAAACAAGTTGTGTGCTGTATATAGCATCTGAGGCAGGAGGATTACAGAATACCAAGAGAGGGACTCACTACACTGATAAGGCCAATGTAATTCTAGGCAGGTAAGATGCAGCATACATGGGCAGGGAAAGCAACGTATGGCAGATGCACAAGTTGAATGTAACATTAACAGAAACTAATGTAGGTTGCTAATATGGAGGCAAGAAGCACAGAAGTACAGTCATTTTCCCAGCACACATGTCACAGCAGGCATGGGAGTCAGCAATGCCTCAGACAAGATGTGGAATTCATAAACACACATTTATTTTAGAAATAGTTTGCAGCCAGCGCCAATTTCAGAAGCACAGAAAGGGGTAGTGGATGTGCAGAATGCAAGGACGAGATAACAGTTCCAAGGACGAGAAGCAGTAGACTCCCAAGCTAATTAAGGTTCAATAAGAGCACAACCCACCATTAATGTCCAGATGCATGAGATCAGTATGCCAAAAGAATCTACTGCAGATCGATGAAGGGTTTCTCAAATGGTCACAAAGAATACAACATGCAGGTTAGAATTAGATAAAAGCCCAGTAAATAGGAAGACATCCATTCTCCAACACAGTCCCCTAACACATGATGAAAACATGAAAACATGAAGAGCACTGGCTATTCATTATGAGCCAAGTACGTAAAAGACACCTGCTGAACTCCATAGCACACATACAGCCACAAGATTATACAAAGCCAAAAACAGAGGAACAGATAGGCCACATTGTTAAGTTCTTATATGTAAGATATGCTCAAAAGGATACTCAGGTAGGCCGCAGGTATTCTTCAGGACTCTTTAATTAGGTTACAGGATTAATCAGGTCACATCAGGTACATAAAGGAGATGGGGAAGTACATAGGGGAGCCTACTGGCTCCCACCACCCAGGCTACATCTTTTAATTGCCCTGGATGGAATCACATTTAACCTCAAACATTCCAGACACTCATGTGACATTCCCTTCATGACATCACACCCTGCATTCCTACACCATGCATTCAGGGAACAGGGACCAAGAAGGAAAACCAGTCATAACACTGCTCCTTCTGTTACACCACATAGGGCGCATACTTTGCAACCAGGCACCACACACACACACACCATACACCTGCACACCTGACACAGGCACATCTGCTTAGCTGGCAGGGAGATGGCTGACCAACCAAACGTAACTAACTCACGGGTAGCGGCAGTACACCAACATTGCAACAAACCACATCCACTACAACATCACACAAACACCTTCAACCCACCACTGCCACTGGCGGGTCACAAGCCTGCCACATTGGAGAGCTACATTTGCCACATTGGGCCAACAAACGTACATTCTGGACGGTCATGAAGAACCAATACACCTCCCGTCCACCACTGCCACTGGCGAACCTCAAGGTTGCCACCCCCAAGCACAAACTGCCCGTATATGGGCTGGTATGTGGCCCGCTTCACCTCTACAAAAACAGAGCTAACCATCATCACAGACCATTTCAACCAGGTGACACATGAGCTGGATGTAAACATAACCACACCTATAGCAAACAAACATTCTCACCTGACACACACTCAGCACTCACACATTCCGGCAACTGACCTGCACAGTGAGAATGAACTTGGTCAACAAACGCCCAATGAAACCAAAACACCAGAGTGTTGGCAAGAAACCCTGAGTCTCCTATGTCAAACACAGCTAAGAAGACTGCCCAAAACTGGTCTAGCTGAGTGCCGGCACAAGGAGATGGAAAGAGTTGCGAAGTCCTCCAAAATCATCTGAAAGGGATTACAGGTTGATTCCAGAAAATACTCCAGAAAAATACAAACATTTGGAGAAAAAAATAATGGCTCAACATGACAAACCATCAACTCGTATTTCCTTTCCGCACAGGAAAATACAACGCCATTGACGTGTGAGATCAAACTTCAGAAAAGTCCTCCATCCAGTGATGGCCTTCGCCTCTAGATACCTGTCCCAAAAGCTGGAGCCATTCTTGACCAGCAAAAAACAGGCATGGCCTTGTACCACTGGTCACGAAAAAAAAAACACACATATCAACCATGCAAACTGTGCATCCACAACAACCTCACATCATCCAGCAAGTTGTCAGAGAGATGCATTAATCAGGCCACGTCAGTTACATAAAGGTGATGAGGAAGCACAAAGGAGAGCCCACTGGCTCCAACAGCCCACATTACATCTTCCTACTGCCCTGGGTGGAATCACATTCAACCTCAAACATTCCAGACACTCTCATGACATTCCATTAATGATATCACAGCTGCATTCATACACCATACATTCAGGGAACAGGGATCAGAAGGAAAACCAGTCATAAATCAAATGGCTTGGGAATGATGGGGATTATTTTTTAA
Source organism: Ambystoma mexicanum (assembly GCF_040938575.1). Classification (NCBI taxonomy): domain Eukaryota; kingdom Metazoa; phylum Chordata; class Amphibia; order Caudata; family Ambystomatidae; genus Ambystoma; species Ambystoma mexicanum. The sequence goes on along the minus strand of NC_090929.1, from coordinate 217,261,003 downwards.
TGGAATTAATGCCGAACATGAACTTCTCCCTCCCCCTACACTATGTGGCTCTCATATTTTGACATCTCGTCAAAGTATCCAATGTTGGTGAGTAAAGTGCTAACCAATAGAAATCTCTCTTGCAGACCACCCATGATGAATAACACCAGCCAATTAGTGGTCAATGTAATGATGTAGTGAAACTATTATCTATGATGGGTTGGGCTCAGGGGGAGCCACCAGATATGAGGAAATGAACACTTTTGTATTATTTATATATCTTAACATGATAACCAATCCTAAGCACATAGGTTGTGTAATTGATATCGTATTATGACATCATTGCTTGCGTATTTCGGAACTGGCCAAAATGAGCAAGCTTGTTTGTTTGTATTTATATAGTGCTACGGACCCTCGCTGTGTGGTGCTCATTTATCGACCTCAGAAGGATGAAAGGCTGAGTTTGGCTCTGCCGTGTTTCGAACCTGCGTCAGCAGGATCTGCACGGATGTCAAAGCGAGCGCCCTACTTGCTGTGCTATCTGACCGGCAATAGTTTAAGTTCAACCAAGTCACACAATCAGTGCTAGGGCTGCGGAGGTGTCCCCCACACCCTTGCCCACTATATTGTGAGTGGGGTTGCGAGGGTGTCCTCTGCAGCTATCCCATAAAAAAAGGGAAAAAAGGACCCTGTGACGCCGGTTCCTGAACACAGAAGTGAAAGGGAACAAGCCTCACGGGGACACAAGGTAAGTAAGGGTGTGGGGCTATGGTGCGGGTGTGGGTGGGGGCGGGGTCCAAGTTGGAAATGTTCAGGGGAGAAAATACTGAAGATTATTTCGGAAAAATAATCTTCAGTATTTTGTCCCTCGAAAATTTGGATCGCGGGCTTTCAACCCCGATTCTGTATTTTTTGTACAAAATCCACTCACACTCATTGAAATGTTGAGATCTGCTTGCATGCTGATTCCTGCAGCGATTCTGTGCTTTTTTCAGTTTTTTATTGATTTAGCTGATTATATCAACTTTTCAATATTTGATAAAAACTTTACAGAAAGTAAAAAAACTAATAATTTATTTTCTGCCTTACAATAGTATTGATTATCGTACAATTATTCCAAATAATACATTTCATGGACCTGTTTTAACATTATTAATGTGATTAACTGACTATAAATGACAAAAACAAAAAATAAGTTCATCTGGTGAAGTCTCAACTAACACAGTGAAAACTAAGGGACTGATTCATGGAACTGTTTTATAATGTTGTAATCCCATAGGAAAATGTTCCATGAATCAGGCCCTAAATAGGAACATACAAAACATACACAGTAATTCTCAACATTTAAGTTAGCAGTTAATAAACATATCAAAAACTGTTTATACATCATTTTTTACTCAATAATAATAATTTAGCATTTATATAGCGCTAAAAACCCTCAGGTATCTGAGCGCTGCTTATTATTACCCACAGTGTGTGGTGCTCATTTATCGACCTCGGAAGGATGAAAGGCTGAGTTTGGCCTTGCCGGTATTCGAACCTGCATCAGCAGGCTCCGCACAGATGTAAGAACTAACTGGGCATTTCTACTCTTCGTTGTTCCAATCCAAAGCTTCCAAAGAATTAATTATGGCTATTCTCACAGAGATGTTATCAGTTGTAAAGACTAGAATCCAAAAGGTTTCAACATCTAGAGTCTGATAATGTGAGAACAGTCGTCTAAAGTATAAGTTATGCTGCGCACTCAAGCTGGCACATTCCGCTAGTAAATGCTTTAGCGTCTTATCATGATACATTTTATGACAGTGTCGACATCTTTTTTGATTGGTTGATATTATATCACGACGAGCCATTGCTTGTCTAGTTGGCCACAAGTTGAGCCTTAATCACAACCATGTACTTCTAAGCTTATGGAATGAACATTTGGTCATATAACCCTCAGCCATTCACACAGCTTTTGGAATAAATGGGTTCTTGTTGAAATCTTTGTAGTTCGTACATAGTTGACATGTTTTTATTCAGTCAAATAGTAGTAGTTTGTGCTTTGCACAAGTTGGGTCATTCAATAGAATGTCATCAATAACATCTGCTGCGGCTAATTCATTATTCACAATTTTCATCCATTATACACTAAATATGAGCTTTGATGCCCTAAAGAAGTTTGCCAACACAGACAGTAAATAGTTTACATTTGCCCACAATATACACTTTCTGTAAATTAAGCATAATTTCCATACGTTTAAGCAATACAAGGAAGATATACCCAAGTCATGTCTAACCAGAGCAATGGGGGTGGCTTTAGGCAAACACAAAAGTTCTTTCCCGTACTTTCCTTCCAATCTTATCCAAAATAGTTCTGATGTCATTTATTAAGCTTCTGCTCCGTATAATACTTGGGGAGCTACTTTTTGTTTGAAAAAGGTTAAGATTGGTAGGCATGAAAACTTTCCTATCTTGGCATGTATGATTTTAGCTTGTGAGATGGCCACGCGCATTTTAAATAAAATTAAACTTAAGCATGGAGTGTCAGCTGGATGGTCATTTGTGTTGAAACCTAAGTAGATGTACTGACGGACATGTTCAATAGGTGTATGGGAGAAAGTCCAGGTTCTAGTAGTTATTTTCTTGTGCTTTGTACCTGGACATGTCATCACTTTGTTTTTTTCTAAATTGATGTTTAGAGAATCTTTAGTAGCGTAGATATCCAAAGTGTGAAGCATCCGCTGTAGTCCTTTTGGTGTCTTAGACATCAACACTAAATTGTCTGCATAGAATAAACATGGAATACAGTGAGGACCCAACTTCAGTGCATCGGTCAACAAGAGCATAAAGTCGTTCACCAAGTCTGCAATGAAGAAATTGAAGAGGGCTGAAGGAAGGATACATCTCTGCTTCAGGTCTCTACAGGTAGGAATTTGTTGTGTTAACAGACCATTCAGAGAAAGCCGTATTTGTGTTGAGGTGTTTGTATGAAATAGCATGATGAAAGTCAATATGGACATCGGGCAATTTGCTCTTCTAAGCTTTGCATACAAAAGATGTCTTGAAACAGAATTGAAGGCTGCCCGCAAGTCTATAAAGCTGAAATATATTGGGGTTGCTTTTGCGATCGGGCTTGCGCTTGAATAGAGGAGATGAGCATCAAGATTACTGATGTCCCAATCCAGCTACGAAACCCATTTGATTCATATCACAATTTCCAGAGTCCAAGGTCCATTGATTGAATTTATCCATGTTGAATCAAGTAAATATTTTGCTTGGAGTGACTGGGTGGTAATTTGTTGGCGATTGTCTGTTTCCTTTTTTATATATCAGTATTACTACTGAATTTAACCATGAACTTGGTTATAACTTGCTGAAATATCTCATATAGAATAGCTGCCCATTCCAATGGGTGTTCTTTAAACATGCTATTGCTTAATCCGTTGGACCAAGGGCCCTTGATCAACAGGATTTTTTAAATATAATACATAATGTCTTCATTGGTGATGACAAGATCGAAGGTGGAGCTGTTTTGCTCTATATCTGATATTTCCTCTGTCAACTGTAGACCTGCGGACAAATTCAGAGTCGCACAGAGAAGGAGAAAATGATCGTACCACACATTGGCCGTGACACCATTTATTTGTGGTGCTTCTTGGGGTGTGTTAGTTGTGTTGTTTAGAATGTTCCAGGTTGCTGCCGATGATTTTGACGCTAGCACTCGCAACATAAATTCTCCATCTTGCTGGTACATTTATGCGCGTAAACTTCATATCCAATTCTGGTACTGGGTTTTGAGAGATTTTAAGACCCGCGTCTTATCAGTAGGATCAAGATGTTAAGAAGCTCGCTTCTTCATGCAATATTCTATTTTCTTCATTCAAAGCTCTCGATCATAAGCATGCTTAGGACCGTGAGATGGTTTTGCTGTATTGGAAGAGCATACAGAAAAAAGCTGCAGCACAGTAACATAGTGGTCAACTGGACACTGTCCATGTTCTGGAATGGATTCTTGATAATTTTCCAAGATGTTTTGAAGCTGCCCTAATTTCACAATGGACCAGCGGGAGCGATTGTTACCATGGTTGATGTTTAATCGACCAGGGTACAGAGACTTACTTGTCTGAATATCTGATTAAATTTGCCGCCATGTTAGTATTATCATGTTATGATAGCTATGAGATTCTTTGATCACCTCTAAATGATCATCATTTGAAAAAGTAACTTTATCCAAATATACAAAGTCAATGATGGAATATTGACATCATCTTGACAGTTTATACTGAGGCGGACAATCTCCAGGCAGCGCACCATTTGCTAAATATAAAGAATCAGTCTTTATAAAGGTCGTCCATTAATGGATAATCTGGCTGTCCTGGGTCCTTATATCATCAAATAAATGGAGAATTAGATTGCCTGTTAAAATAGTAGCTGAAATAGCAGGTGTAGAAGCATTCAGTGACATGGGAGTGTTTACATCTTCCATAAAGCATTTGTCTGATATTTTAGAATGATTCCAATAAAAATTGATGAGAGCTAAGGTGTAAGATCCTTGAATGATTTTGACAAGCTGCACAAAGTTATTTGGGGAAGCCCATGGTTCACATGCTATTTGGACTGCAACTAATAATCCAGCGGACGGGCGTCCCTTGCCAGATGACATAGCTTTGACAGTAGATATCTCATACCCATACCCTTTTCCTGTGGGATCTTATAGTAGCCACTTTTCTTGAAGTGCAACAATGTGAAAGTTGTTGAGGCCATGCTGTAGGCTATTCATCAAGTGCACATGCCCTCTGGTGTTCCAACTGGTCAAAAGGGTTGATATCTGTGAGTTTGATCTGAGTTATTATGACCGTGGGGAAGATTCAGATCTTGTTAGCAAAGTGTTAGATGGATTTGAATTCACAACTAGTGCAGAAAACCGATTAGAGAGTGTCATAGAGTTTCTACTTGTAGACGCTTGGATCACTGGGCCTATAGATGTCCAGTTTCTGGCTCGAAGGGCTTAGGCAACAGGTCTCGCTGTAATTCAAAGTCAAGATCAGAAAGGTCTTTCTTGACTTGCCATAGGGTGTTAAAGACCACACCAGATTGCATTAATAATCTGACTACAGTAAGGTCATTGTGATGTGTAAAGTCAATTTTATTTATATCCACTGAGCAGACATCATGCACGCTTGGAATTTCATCAAAGATATTTAGGACACTTGCTGTAATTAAGTCAAATGACGGAAAGGCAGCTGATCTGCATTTTAGCAGTAAGTGATGGAAGTGTGCAGAATAGCATTCCGCCTTTGGTTTGTTTTCAGTTTGGTGCACTGGTGGTCTGGTTGTGATGGTTTGTTTTGCTTTCAGTTTGTTCACCATCATCAAAGTGTCCATGTCCCTTACAATTGATATTTGATGTTGCGGTAAATCAAGAGGACAGGCAGTTGGTAAAAAAGGTTGTACATACAATATCTGGTGTCTTCTGAGCTGCTGTGTTCTGTTTACTACCGAATTACTGCAATGAAGTTTGCATTTCCACGTGCCGTGAATCCAAGTTGGTTGATGCAAAACAAGATTTGGTTAAGTCATTTTGTATGAGAAACGGCACAGTCGCTGTATTCTTAGTAGGGTTGACCTGAGCAGCAGAGGAGATTCCTTCAAGAGCATCCTGATTTACTGCTTCAACTAAGTCATCTAAAGGATGGTAAGTAAGAGCATTTTAATGAGATATATCTTCAGATACAGACTGTATTATTGTTTTATTGTTGTTTTCGACCAGTAGTGGTCAAGATCACATTCTGAGATCTTTTGAGCGAAATACCTCTCCCAAAACTTTTTGTGGCTGATGTACTAGGGGCTTGAGCATGTACAATATTCTTAGATTTTTTCTTCAGCTGTATGGCACGATTATTCGGTTTCGCAGTTTGTTTTGTTGATAGCAATGGGTCGAAGATGTTATATGTCTTATTTGGATTTGTTTTGCCTGCAGGACCCGTTGATTGCCTCTTGTCCTTTAAAGATGGAGAAGTTGGTGAAGAGTGGGGTGAGAGCTTGCTCAGTTCTTGTGGTTTAATGATGTTAACAAACATGGGAAGCACATCAAATCCTGCACGCCTATTGGACTCTCTACAGCTGGAAATTGTAGCATTATTTTTCATAGAATTGCTATGAGCATAATTGTATGATGCAGTCGCTTCAATCGGCACATGTCTCTTAGGGTCTGAAATTAACTACTTATTAAGTTGTTGATGATACATCATTTTTAACAAGTCAGACTGTCGATTTATTTTACCATCCAAGACCTCAAATAATTTGAATAGTGAGGACAACATGGTATTGATGGCGTTTAGAGTTAATTCCACCAAAGGAGTAGAAGAAATTGTTTGATTGAGTGCTACATTGTCAAAAATGAGATTTTGTTGGTTGTATCAATTTCTGGGGTGTTGGATTGCAATAGGAAATTGGAGACATGGTTAGGTTTTGCAGTGAGCGTTCAAACATCAGTGGTGACGGTGATAGATTTTCACTCTCGTCAAATTACATGGTTTGGTTGCTAAACAGACACTGGAATTCCAAATGATGGTAATTGTAGCTTTGACTGTGCAGTTAGATCTATTGGGCTATCTTCAGTTAAAGGAAAGTGCAGCCCAGCAACCCCCAAAGCCGCAGTAATAAAAAGGCTTAGATTTACATCCTTAGACTGTGGTGGTTTAGTGATGTTTTCTCTTTCAGTCTGCTTTTAGACAGAGTGAATGAGCAACAGAGTGGCAGGCGCTGCTGTCACTTTGGCCACCGCGAAAGCAGCAGCAGTGCTAATTGAAGAGCCATTCATCCCCGGTGCGTGAAGTTTTGAGGGGGGTGGGAAGGTGACAGCATTTTGAGTTGGAAAATTTAAGGCGCACATCCTTTCATTAGACACAGTGGGATCTTCAAGGGTCAGAGACAGAGATTTGTTATATGGGGAGTAGTAACAGCAAATATCAATCCCTCCAGGTTTTTTGTGGAGAGCGGAGGACACCGCCAAAATGGCTTTCTTTACTGCAAGTTGAGCGGGAGAAAGATTTGATTAATTTGATTCTACTCGCAATACAGTTGTAATGGGTTTTAGCAATGGGGGCATATTTGTTTTAAGCAAGTACATTGCATGCTGAGAGCGTTGCAGGCTCCAATGTAGACGTGCATTCACCATGACTGATCAGACCGGGATGGGCATAGACAACTAAGCAGCTAAACAGCTAGATTCATAAGAACTAACTGTCCCGCTCCCCCTGGTACTCCAAACCAAGACAGCCACGGACAGCCCTTAACTAACAGCGCTTTCCCAAAAAGCACACGCGCAAAAAGCATGAGTCCTGTGGGTAATTCGTTTGTGGGTAATAGTGGGCGGTGCTAGGGCACTTAAAAAAATCTGCAGTTCGTCACTTAGAAACACATACAAAACGTAAGTGTCACGCTGGATTAGTACTTCCAATTCTTCGGCGTGAACAGTGGTCAATTAAGGTTCATACCGTCAGCTTGTAATTCAAAAAGGCATTGGGTGCGTTGAAATAGGTTAAGTGCGTTGAGGAAGTTCAGAGCATAATGCAGCCACAGGCAGCCCTTAACCAACATCGCTTTCACTGTGCACTCTGAGTACTCCATTATTGAGCATTGTTTTTAGTAGTGCAGCAAATTGGGCCCATCTAGACAGGACCTAAGCCCTCCCTACACCTGAAAAACAAAGCTCCCATGACCTACAACAGCCAGGACCCTGCCTGCACCCTGACTGAATGTCTGGAAGCCATTTTAAGCACTCGGATTGGCTGCCAGATGGTCATGTGACCACATAATGTGACTTGTTTTTCATTTTAGATGTGTTTGCCACATCCTGAGTTCCCTGAGGATCCTGTGCACATTCTGAGGGTCCTAACTGAAAAAATAAGCTCATTGGGCCTACAAAACACAGGACCATTTAGCAACCTGGCTGAAAGTCTGTAGGCCACATTGAACACTCAGATTGACTCCCAAAAGTTCCTATGACACACTGCCTGCCTTGTTGTTGAGTTTATCCTGGGTGTCAAGCCCATGCAGCCACATCTAAAGGCCAAGAGTGACAAAGGGCAACTTCCGTTTGGGCCTATTGGTTTTGGAAAGGGCCTAGGATCAGAGCCCTACCTCATAGTAGGACTTTTGAGTACATGTTCTTTGTGTGACTCCTGCTTCCACACATCCTTCGACACTTTGACTCTCCATTCTCCGCAGAGCTGCTTTCACCTCATAGGAAAAAGGTACATCCCTGTTTTGTGCCTGTTAAAAAATCTTTGTCTACCTATATACCAATTCTAGCGCACATCAGAACTTATACCTGCTCCATCCTAGCCAACCTTTCCACCCCTCACTTTCTGTGCACCCACATGCAGTTTCCATCTTGGGCTGCACCCTTGCTCTACTGAGTTCACCTGCCTATTTCCTCCACCTTCCATGATGCACCTTTACTTTGCTTCATTTCTCGTTGTACTCACTCTTCTCCCCCTTCTCTCCTATACTTCAAACTAACGTGTTGTACGTTCTTCTGTCTCTCTGAGCTATCCATCTACTTCCTCCTGTATTCACCCAAAACCCTCCATCACAACACCCTGGTTCTCCCAGATTCTCCAACCTCATATTTCCCAATCAACTTTCAGCCTACCACACAGCAACCGCAGCTCTCCCTCACCACATATCGCTCTTACCCTTGACCCCGGGAATGCACACTCTGCAACCAGTCTTCTTACATCATTAGCCACCGTCAAATTTCAATTCTTACTTCAACAGAAACCTTAATCTTCCCTCATGATTCTGCCGCACAATCGCCTCAACACACTGATGCTGCAACATTCTTCCACTCTCCATGACCAGTTGGGAAGGGTGGTAGAGTGTTTTAAATTATTGCTAAAGGCCTCAGAGCTTTCACCATACTCCCACACTGACATCAGTTCTTCCTTGTTTATATATTCCATTAGCCAACTCCTCCATCCTACTCTTCTAACTGTTCTGGCAGTATTTCAGTGCTGACCCTCTCAACTACTTCTTTCCTGATTTGAACCTTCTTCTCAAGTGATTTCCCACTGACATTCCCATTGATATGTTGGCAGACTCTAACCTTCCCAGGTCCTCCACAGCAACCCATCTTGAACTTATCTCCCTCCTTTCAGACCACTCCCTCAATTTGCTCCATGGCCAGCCTATGCACTCAGGTGAGAAATCTCTTCACCTTCTCTTTCAATGTACTTCGCTCTCCTTCTCTGACATATCCATTGACAACTCTCATTCTGATCACTCCATTGTTCACTTTAACATCTCAGCCCCTCCACACTCTACTCCTTCTCTTCCCTCTTCAATTTTCAAAACGTAATTCAAGCCGGACTCTATTGCCCCTTACCTTGATGGTGTGCGGGTCTCTCCCCTGTCTATTTACCTATACATGCCTCTTTCATTGACCATGATTTATTTTACTTTCAGTATGCACTTATGGTTCCCTTTAACTAACACTACCCTGCATGCACATTCACAACTTCACATTCCTGTTGTCAGTCCTGGATCAGCTCTGAAATCCAGACCCTCAAAACAAACATGTGTTCTGGCCTTTGATCAGGGTTGGATTGGCCCCTCTGCCTTTCGGCCCGTGGCTGGGCCGAAATCATCCCTGGGGGCTGGGGACCGGTTTCTGGCCATGCCTGGGATGGTTTGGACAACAAAAAAAAATGTGAAAAAAAAAGATTTTGAAAAAAGATATATATTTTTGGGGAAATAAATACCTGCAATGGCATAATTCATCAAAGCAAGGTAACACATGTTACCTTGCTTTGATGATTTATTTGCATGCATGATGTGTGCATCATACATTGTGATGCATGCATCATTCACATGCTGCTGCAGCATACAAAGTTGAGGGGACGGGGCTGCGTCGGGCCGGCGGCTGTCGCCGTGCCGCCACTCCAGGGGGCACGGTTCCCCCTGGAGTTGCTGTGCTGTTGTATTTGTGATAAATATTGTGGGATGATTCAACCCACTTTTGCTCTGCCATGCGGCATCCCTGTGTTCTGATGGTGCAAGAAACATCAAAATGGCTGCAAAATCCTTGTGCGCGCCAAAACCTCTGAAAATTGCACTCTGCAAAGCACAAAAAAGATGGCTGCCCAATCTGCCATGCATGTTGTCAGTGGTGAAACAGAGATCTAACTCCTGAAACATGTCACTGGGCTCCACAACAAGTGTAAATGGAGTACAGAGGTAAAATAAGTGCTCTGCGAAAAGAAATCCAAAATCTTCCTTTAAATCCTTATTCTTGGTTGCTGAAAAGGCAGAATGTTGGTACAAAACACCCTCAAACATCCAAAATTCTTACTGGGTGCTACAATTCACTTAGTTCAAGAAATCATAGTGAATTTACAATGTCCTGAAAAGCTGAAATAATCAAAGAAACATCCACAGCAAAAGTTACCTGCCTTTGGAATCTGTCAAAATCTGGGTGCAGTACCCTCGGCCGCCTGAATGACAGCTGTCAGAAGCCTGCATGATAAACTTTAAAACCTGTATACACTGAAATCAAATGTTTGAAATCTAAGTGGCCTGTTCCTGAGAGTAACCTATGTTGTAATTGTTTGAGCCCATGGTTTAAAATCTGGAATAAGTGTTCTAGCTACTAGTTTGAAATCACAAGTTTGTTTTAAACTAAGGAAAAATGCAACAGAATTCAGATTATGTACGGAACGGGTTTGTGGAACACCTGGTTAATTGGAAAACCAGAGGCATGCTATGTGCTAATAATAAACCATTGAAACATGGGAAATTAACACGAAATGTTGACGATCTGGTCTCCTCGAATGGGATGACCATCTACTGGAAAAAGATCAAGGGTCATTCGAAAGTAGAGGGACCAGACAAAACTGGAAATGACCTAGCTGATCAGTTGGCCAAACCGGAGCCATCCAAGGGGATCTACTTGAGATCGAGTCCCTGTTGGGGGAAATCCACATTACTGCTATCACTAGGTCCCAGACAAATGCTCACAATTAACTCTAAACTGCACAATGGAGTAAGGAGACCCCAGATGCTGATTTCTGATTACGGCTCAAAAAGGGGATCCAATAATTGCTAAGTTTTATCAACACATTGAGGACCCTGAGAACTTTCCCCTGACGGATACCGATTATATAGGGAAAGAGGACCTCAGAGTGTTGCTGAAATGTCCAAAAATGTTCCGAATCCAAGACGGTTTGTTGGTAAGGAGATCCATAGCTGGCCATGACCAGTGGGTGGTCCCTACCTCATTCCGAAGCCTGATGCTAAGTCACGCCCAGGATGCGGCCACCGCCGGTCATCAGGGGTTTCATACGACACTAAAAATCTTGAGAGAGGTTGCATACTGGCCACACATGGGGCAGGACCTCGGCCAATACTTGAAGGGGTGCCTTGTGTGTGCACAATTTCAGCCAACATCACTCACACACAACGTACTCCCCTCCAAAAGAGGGGGTTGACACTGCCTTGGTCAGATTTACAAAGTCAATTTTATCGTGCCTGTGATTCCCTCCTCTAGGGAGAACAAGTACATGTTGACCGTGACATGCTTGTTCACTAAATGGGTGGAATGTCTCCCAGTCCCAAATTGCAAGGCAGAAACAGTAGCTGCCCTGATGATCAATCACATCTTCTCGTGTTTTGGACTACCCCAAAGGATTGAGTCAGACCAAGGTAGCCACTTCACTAGCGAAGTGATGACAAAGATGTGGGAGATACTTGGGGTCAAAAGGAAACAACACATTGCCTACCGGCTAGCCTGTAGTGGTGGAGTTGAGAGATAAAACAAGACTATTGTGAGCATATTTAAAAAGTGTCTGGGAGATTCTGGGCCAAGTTGGGAAATTCGATTACGTCTTGTCCTGATGGCCATCAGATCTACCCTTTCTTCTGCAACACAAATGCCTCCGCTTGAGCTGATGACTGGACGAAGGATGGTGCTTCCCCAGCATCTGCTCTACAGAACCCAAGAGCAGACCTTGATAAATGCCTCCACAACTCATGAGTATGTTGAGAATCTGAGAAAACACCTTCAACATGCTTTTGCCTATGCTCAGCGGAATCTAGAAAGATCTGCAGACATTATGAAGACCCACTATGACCTTAAGACAACTAAAAAAGAATACCAAGTAGAAGACCAGGTCTACTTGTACAATTTCCAAAGGAACCAAGCCAAACAGCGCAAATTCCTCCCTACTTTACGGGGTCCTTTTGAAATTGTAGACAGAATCTCACCAGTCGCCAACAAAGTCTGCATCCTCAAGGGCAGTTTGGCAGAAGGGGAAGACAAGTGGGTCCACATCAACCAGCTGAAGAGTTGCCATCCCAGGTACACTTTGCAACAAATAGAGGAGCCAACCGGAAACCCAGAGGGGGAAATTCCGGCTCCCTAGAACATTCCAACTGTTAAAACCATTCCACCTGTTAAAATCATAGGAATTACAGGTGGTGAATTTTGTCATTTGTATGTCAAATGTATGCATCTGCCCCACTACATGAATAGTAGTGGGGACATTTCCATAACCATGCTCTGTTCTGTCTCATAGCACTGAAATAAATGATTCTAAGTACCAAGGAGGACCACTCGGGGACCGGGAGGAAAGACCCAAGGGGCCCGGAGTATTGCTCCATACTCCCATCCAGAACCAGTGAGAAGAACATGTCGATCAAGCACTGATGGGAGAAGCAGACAACTTTCTCCACCTGGACCAAAAAGAAAGAATGAACATCTCAATCTACCGACTTCCCCTTGACAGGCGGTCAACCTCAAATAATGAGGGGGGGCTCTGTGGGATGATTCAACCCACTTTTGCTCTGCCATGCGGCTTCCATGTGTTCTGATGGTGCCAGAAACTTCAAAATGGCCGCAAAACCCTTGTGCGCGTCAAAACCTCTGAAAATCGCACTCTTCAAAGCACAAAACGATGGCTGCCCAATCTGCCATGCATGTTGTCAGTGGTGGAACAGCGATCTCACTCCATGTCACTGGGCTCCACAACAAGTGAAAATGGAGTACAGAGGGAAAAGCAGTGCTCTGCTAAAAGAAATCCAAAATCTTGCTTGAAATCGTTATTCTTGGTTTTTGAAACGACAGAATGTCGGTACAAAACACCCTCAAATATCCAAAGTTCTTACTGGGTACTACAATTCACTTAGTTCAAGAAATCATTATGAACTTACAATGTCCTGAAAAGCTGAAAGTATCAAAGAAACATCCACAGCAAAAGTTGCCTGCCTGTGGAATCTGTCAAAATCTGGGTGCAGTACCCTCAGCCGCCTGAATGACAGCTGTCAGAAGCCTGCATGATAAACTTTAAAACCTGTATAAACTGAAATCAAATGTTTTAAATCTAAGTGGCCTGTTCCTGAGAGTAACCTATGTTGTAATTTTTTGAGCTCATGATTTCACATCTGGAATAAGTGTTCTAGCTGCTAGTTTGAAATCACAAGTTTGTTTTAAACTAAGGAAAAATGAAACAGAATTAACATTTAAATTTAGGGCTGGCTAAAAGCCACCCAAACTGGAATAACAGCTTTCCTCCGGGAGGCAAGGCCTCTCCCTCCAGCTCCTCTCCAGCAGGATATCACACCTAAGTGATGAATAAAGGGTGGGGGAAGAATATGCTCTGCAGGGGGAAGGGGACAATGGACATCCTCCAGCTAAAGGAAATGCGAGGTGTGAAGGGTCGTAAATGGCCTCTGCCCAGGAGAAACAGGGAGGAGATGTTCCTGAGTCCCAGGGAGAGACCAAAGGGGTGGAGATAAACAACAATTTGTTGTTTAACAAGGACAAAAGACACATTTTAAAAGGAATGATAACTTACTATGTAAAATTGTGCAAAATATAGAAATAACAGCTTTGTTAATATAATTTCTGGATGCACGAGTGAAAGGCGCCAGAACTCTGTGACATGTTCTGGGAAGAAACGGCGGAAAATGTGATATTACACAAAATGTATTTCTGATAGAAGTATGAAACTTCATACACGTGTGCCCATGTTCAACGGGCACAAACTGTAGAAATGTGCTCCTAAATTGGACATTGTGTTCCAGATGAAAAGGGCACAATTCTGTGAAAAGCAGACACAAGATCCCACAGCGACAGATATTGGAGGAGTATCTGCTGCAAAAAATAAGTAATCTGTATATATGATTGTTTTAGAGGTTGGACATGTGGAAATATGTATTGTACCAAAAGTAGATTTTGTGTTCAAGAGGCTAGGGGTGGACCCAAGGCCTCATAGACACACACTATAAAGGTGACACACTGTTTTTCTCCTCCTATGAAGGAAGAGAGGAGACCATGACCATTTCCTGTCAAAGGGGCGAGCTTAGGCTAAACCAGCCCACACACACCCCTTTATCATAAGCATAAATAGAGACAGCAGAGGGCAAAAAAAGAGGGACAGATTCACCCTCTATCCAAATGCTGGCGGAGCACCCTGCTGTAGAACTATCCATCTTATTTGCTCCAGACTCCAGAACCGTAGAAAAGCAGAAAGGCCCATTGCATAGCTGAAGCATTTTCAGCTAGGCCTTACATTTCCAGAACCAGAACCAACCACAGAAACCTAAGGGGAACCAAAATACAGCCGGGCTGTGCTGTACTGCTTGCCTACTGAACTAATTATCATCAGAACCAAAAGATCCAATCCATTCCTGTGCCGTACTGTGACCAGAACCATTGCAGATCTGATCCAGTCCTGTGCCGTGCTGTGAACAGACTCAGTCCAATCCGATGTGCCCAGCTGTCTATCCCAGAACCAGATTCCCTTCCCTGACCAGAAATCTTGACGGACCAGAATCCTGACGATTCCCTGTATAAACATATCTAGTGAGTATCTATAGATATAACTGTGTCACTAGCATATGTATTGTCCATAGTTAATCCCTATCTTAAACCCATCCTATCTTGTCTTCTGAACCTGATATTGTTAGGAAAATATTTGAATTGTCAGAACTTTTCTTGCTCTGACTTTCTCTTATTTGTATCCTAAAATCATAAGTCATTAGTGTTGTGAGTAACTAAAGTGAATACCAGAAAGAAATTGGGTATCCACCACATGAAGGGTTCCCTGGCCAGGAACTGTGGAGATTCATGTGTGGCATTCTCTTTTTCTATAGTCATAATCTAGTGTAAGAAATCCCATTTCTGCCTGATTCATGGAATCATTTGCGTGAAAAAATTAAGATTTGCGCTCCTTTCTCCCCCAAAATCCCCATACTTCAAACAGGGATTTCTGGGCAGAAAGGCGCACAAATCTGCGTTTTTCAGGGAAATAATTCCATGAATCAGGGTAATTTGTCTTTTAAAAGTGCATTCCTGTTTCCCATTTTTGCGCCTATCTGAAAAAAACTACCTCAACTAAAACGTCCATAACTTCTTCAGTTTCTGTGCTAGTAGCTAACATCCACAGCTTTTATTCCCCTCTAAAACCGCATCTCAAATCAATACAGTTCTCCTGTAATCGCAATTATCGCGCACTGGAAAGTTTGCAGCAAATTTTGTTTTAGGGAAATTCTGACATGTATAAAACAGCTTTTGATTGCTTTCGACCTTAATTTTAAGATTTCACATTGGTTCTTAGTATCAAATCATTGCTAGTATTTGTGTGCAACTATCCAAAGCGGCTCCCATAAGAATGTAAACAATTTCAGCAATTTAAACCATATTTAGTGTTTTTACCCAATCCATTCTCAAGATTACTTTAAAACCATTCTGACCGCTTGCCAATCAATTCTGTTTTTCTCTTGTGTCGTTGGGGGGAAGTTGGGGATTGATATTTTGTTTTAATTCTGCCATTCCCAAATACCTGCTCTCTCTTCCTATCTCTTTACTTTGCTTATTGGGGGTTTGAGGGGTGTGCAGGGGGAACTAGTAACCACACTGGTATTTGATCTGAATACACACACAAAAGTATTATTTCTGTGCTGAATTGTTTTGCTCACGATTACTCCTTGTGTATTAAAGAGATTATTTAGTGTTACATCACCCCATTGGTGATCATTGTATACCCATTAAACATAGTGGGCCTCATTACATGGATGGCAGTAAGGGTTCACCGGTACCGGTAAGGGTACCAGTGCCGGTAAACCTTTACTGCCTTACTACGAGGTCCCTTTGTGGGACCCTACCTTAACGGCTGGTTTTACCCGCAAAGGGACCTTGGAGGTAATTACAGTACCGCAATTTGCAGTACCATAATTACCGCCTTCCCCATTCCCATTGAGCCCTATGGGGCAAAAATGGGAATGGGGAAGTGCCATGGTGAATGGGGAATTACCGCCCCCACACACCTTGGAATAAGGCGGTAATTCCGCCATTCACCATGGTGGACTCTGTAAAATACCGGCGGGAACCATGGCGCTAATAGCGCCATTGGTTACCGCCGTCCGTGTAATGAGGCCCAGTGTGATTAATTTGTAAATACATAAATAAATATTTTAACTTTGCAAACCAGCTTGATTCCTGGTTCAGTGTGACCGGGGGGTACAGGAGAGGGGTGTGATATGAGTGGTACATCGTTCAGAATAAAATAACTTTTAGACACAAATAAATAAGGATTTCAGTTGTGCATTACATGCCAGGCGTTGACTTGGGTGAGTGCCGGATTGAAATCACTTACAATACGTATTAGTGATATTAGTGATAAACAATGAATTTTAGAGTACAATAAGCATCCATTTCGGTCTATGTATTTTGCCTTTCGTAAATTGCATTAATAGCATGTCTTTTTCTGCGGTTGTCTCTGTTACGATCATCACAAGACATTCCATCTTGGTGTCCTCGGTCACTTGACAAAATCCTTGTGCCTAAAAGCTTCTGTACAGTGTACAAGTATTTGACCATAGCACATCAAGTGGCCATTGACTGAATGCTTTGTTGCAATGTGTCTATCTTTCCCATCTCACTGGCATGCTGTTGAGGATCTTTGTTTGCATTTATGAGGTAACGAGTGATCCGAGTATTGGATGTTCTGTGAGTGCGCTGATTTCCCTATTTTGCCAACAACTGAAGCCTGAAAGTAGATGCATGCTGGCTTGACATGCGGCCAACTTTGCACCAGACCTGCAGATGAACTTAACTGGTCTGCTGTTAAATCGCAGTTACCAGTTTAATGGTATTCACCACAGAATAATTGCTCATTTTACTATAGCCGATATGATAGCTAAGTGGGTTGAGCGCTCACTGCTGCGATGTGTGTGTGATCCGTAGGTTCAAATCCCAGCAAGTCCATCTCAGCCTTTCATCCTTCTTAGGTCGATAAATGAGTACTAACCCAGGCTGGGTGATATTGCGTGCATATTTGTTCTATTAGAAAGAGTTTAAGCGTAAGTGTTATACAATAACATCATTTGGCCTTGGACATCTGCTTGCATTCACAGTAATTTGACACTATGGATCTATACACACACATATTAATGATACATATGGTGATCCATTCTTGTATGAAATGTATATCACATTAGTGAAATCATAACCATATTTTTCGCAGTGTACTTCGGGACAATGCTATTTGATGCCACTTCCTGTGTTTTCAAGGGGTGAAAGGTTGTGTTTCATCGATTCCTGGGATGTCAATTTGGGGTGGGGTCAAATGACATCACTTCTGGTGATGTCATTAGAGGTTAAGGGTCGTGAGGCAAGGGATGGGCCACTTTTGAGGCAAGGGGTGGGCCACTTTTTTTTTGGATGTCTGCGCCTATTTCCTGTCCCAGTCTGATCCTGCATTTGATGCTGACTTAAATCACAGACCACCACTATACCCAAAGCCTGCAAAAATGCCCTTGATGCCCTCACTTCTGCACTGGGCTCTGTGAAATCACTCTACTTCATAACCCTTGTTTCCTGCCTTCGAAAACACCCCTGCAAATTTTAATTTGCTCACACCTCCCATGACATTTACCATTTCCTCTCCTCTTTCTGCTAATTAACTTGCTCACTACTCTCTGTATGTATCTAAAATCTCTAAATTTATTTTTTAAACATATTTGCATTAAATGTTTGGATGCTTGTGTAAAACTTAGTTAGTCCATGCCTTTACATACCAGCACATAATATATTCATTTAATCAACTCCACATTAAACACGTATGACATAACAGATTCCATTCATTAAAGCTACACTTCATTATTTACATAGTGCTAGTTACATTAGCATCTCAGTAGTTTACATATAGTTACATTTTGGTCAGTACAGGTCTCTTTGTGGTATAGTGGCTTGTTACCTGCCCAGCCAGGTGCTTCTCTTTGTTAAAATGGCTTGCTGAACTTCATCCATGAGTATCATTATCATACTCCTGATGTTTTCTCTTATTCGATCGAAACATGTCCCTGAAATCCTACAGCCAAGATTTTGCTGGTTACAGATTGCAGGGGTCTCTTTCGTTTGTGTGTACCTGCATTATATATTTAATCCAATCCTCAAATGAGGCAGGTTTGCTTTGCCTCCAGCGCAATCCTGTATATCGTTTAGCCAGAAACAGTGCAAGTCTAGTGAATCAGTACTTTTTTTCCTCAGCATCAAATCCTAGCAACCATGAGGCCATAGATTGCTTTACAGCTTCTCTCAACATCTTGTCTGGTTCTTTAGTAATCCTTCCTCACAAACATGAAATTTCATTGCATTCCCACACCTTACGTAGGAAATGTGCAAGGGCAATGGCGCACTTTGGACATTCGTCTGATTTGCCAGGCTTGGAGTTCTTCCTCTGGGCCGGTTGGTAATACAGTCCTTGTATATACATTTGTAGTGTATTATCGCCAGTTTTGATCTTATTGAGATACTTCTGGTCAGACCACAGATCTCACGCCATTGTTCTTCTCCAATTGCTTGAGGCAATTTCTGATTCTATTTAGCGAAGGAGATTTACTTATCTGTTTCCATTTACATATATATATATATATAGATTCTGGATGCTTATGCATTGCCCTCCATCGCAAGGGATTCATCCAGCATGAATAATTCACCTTCTGACACCATGTTTCCCCATACATGGATTCCCAGCACTCTCCATGCCAAGTCTATGTATGGACCTCACATTGGTTGCATGCCTAGAGTATGCTAGCATTTTAGATTTCATGGCAGAAATAGTTTAAGTTCAAGTGTGTCAGCAATTGTATGCCATGTCCAGTGTGTAATTGCCAGAGTATTTAACTTCTTGTGTGGGGTTTTGGCATTTCAGATCAATGTCACATCTATGAGAATATTCCTGCTCAACCACTGCTCACTCCTTATATGGGGTGGTACATCTATATTTTGAAATCTGAAATATCTCCCACTAAGCAAGATGCCTCTTTCAATTTGTGTCAGCCTCAATAACTGGGCCAGCGGTTCTGTTGCCTATGCGAAGAAGCTTGGGTATGACAGACATCCTTGTTTGGTGCCTTTGGTGAGCTCTAAGTTTAGAGAAATGTCTGTGTGTGTTATAAATCTAGCCATTAGGGATGTGTATCTATCATACAAAAGGCATTGGCAGTGTTTTCCATATGAGCTGCTATTGAACAGTGTGAAATGCTTCCCTGGCATCCAAGTGTAGCAGAAAGTGCTTAGGGTGTACTGAACATTCTATGCAGGTACCATTGTCTGGTATTACATGCTATGAAGCTGGCCTGATCTGGATGTATCAGGTTGTGTATATTTAGGAGCATACGATTTGTTATTATTTTGGCAAGGACTTTATAGACTGTCTTCAGCAATGGCAGTGGGTGGTATGATTCACACTTTTTTGGCAGCTTTCCCAGGTTTTAGGGGGACTGTTATGTTAGTGGCCATCAGCGGCGTAGGTAGGGGACCCCTAGTTTATGCCTCTTGGTACATACGCAGTAATTGCGGGGCTACGATTTTGACATATTTGTCTCATAATAACTTATATTATTATAGAACTCCCTCCTTCGGGTTGTACCAGACGTTATGGGCCCGTAAATCCATTAAACGCCTTCCCTGCCCACTTCAGGGCACATGCAGCAGAAGTTTCGGCCTTATGTCCCTAACCGTGTGATTCGCTCTTAGGATAACGCTGTTATCTCGGTTCCTAGGATCCGGCTCTCTTGCGTTGGCGGCCGCACCTTCTCAGGTGCAGCCCCCAAGCTCTGGATCTCGTCGCCTCAGGATCTGTGGGCTATGGAGAATCACCTAGCTTTTCATCGACCGTTCTCTTTTAGTGAGATTGGCTGATGATTCCTTCTCTGCTGGTTCTTAGCGCCAAGGTGCCTCCTGAAGCATATGCGCTCAATACGTACCAAATCTAATCATAACTCTTCAGGCAGGGTCTATAAAGCTGAATTGCGTCTCTAATCACACTTCTAATTCTTCTTTCCTAATGAATTGCTTACAGGGCATGTTGTTCAATGACATGACAGATAGCATGGAGAAAATATCTGCCTCTGTCCTATTGATCTTCCTTCCAAATATCATTTTCCCCCAATACAATGTTCCTATTTATATAACAAAGTTGAAGTATGCAAATGCCATCCCTGCAGGTCTACAAGGGCACTAGCTGAACTCCCCCAAGAAGTATCAGAATGTTACTACTTTATACCTGTCTGTCCTAATCACAGTATCATCCTTTGCCTGCCTGATTAACATCCCTGCACTGGCTCTCAGTCTTTGACAGAATAATGTTTAAGAGGCGATGAAAGGCCTGCAGATCTCTATAATTATATATTTTTTTTTATGATTTTGCTTTTTTATATAGTGCCATAAACCCTCAGGAATCTGAGCGCTGCTTATTATTACCCACGGTGTGTGGTGCTCATTTATCGACTGCCGGGATTCGAACCTGCCTCAGTAGGCTCATGCACAGACATCAAAGGGAGCATTCCACTCACAGTGCTATTTGATCAGCTTAATGTTTAATGGGATGCACCTATTTACTTGGTCAGGATCTTGAAAGATAAACTGGTCAGGCAAGGGAGTTGCCAATCAGATAGCATGAGGGTGTTTAGAGGGTGAACAGTTTTGGTGTCATACACGCACACACACACACACACACACACAAACACACACAAACACACACACACGTCTTTAAATGTTCTAGGTTGCAAGACAATTCTAAGAAGATGCAGCTGCATAGAGGATGACACTACTGGTCATTGGGAAAGGATTGAAGAAAATATCTGTGGCAATCTTTGCAATGGCAATGAGCAAGCCACTCAACCTTGATACTGTTTGAGCCTGGAGAGGGTTTTTTGCGGGCAGGATATCACAGAGTTGGTGATCTGGGGAAAGGGACCACCACAGACACGAGGATCAATACCCACCAGGAAGGGTTTGGATCAGAGACAAGGAACAGCAGTGGGTGGGCGTGGTCGCGCATAGAGATCAAAGAGCATGATCTGGCATTAAGGGTTTGACAAAGATTGGGCAAATGGGTAGTGGGTGATAAGGGGTGGCACACAGAGAAAAGGAACGTCACATGGTCAGAAGGAAACATGGAGCGTGCTAGAAGGGCTTGGCTGGTGGGACGAAAATAGATAGAAGAAAAGAGTGGTTGCTGATTGGCCAAGAGCCATGCATAAGTAAATTCCCTACGGTCAGTGCACGCAAAGAGTAGTGATTCTGCTTCTTTTTTTGTATTGCAACATTCAACCTTTCAATACAAAACAAATTATTTGTTTCTAAACTTATACATATATATATATAAACCCCACGTGATCAAGCGGTCTGTGCACCGCGAAACGCGTCGTTCTTTGTTTTCCTTCCTGATGTACTCATACCAATAAAGAAAATGTGTTGCCAGGAGTGCTGAGGAGTTTCTTTCCACTTTCTTTTGCTGCAAGGATACTGGTTCTTGATTGCAGCTGTTCTCTGGAGTGCATTCCACCTGCTGTCTTTTTAAAAGGCATTCTTCTCATATATATATATATATATATATATATATTTTGAAAAAACGGGAATTGGCCTCAAAACTGCGCTCTGCCTCATTAATGGGCTGGTGCTGTAGGGCTAGAGCAGGCTAGGCTCTACAAATTCAAAAGAATGTCAGAAAAAATGCAAGATAAGCAATGCATGTTGCCTACAACTTTAACCAAAGCTTTGCCCAAGCACTCACGACAATTAGCTGAGTTTAAAAGTTTCTTTAATTATCAAAAGTAGTGCACAAAATCATTTAAAAGAGCATACATAGCAATGTCTGGTCAGACCAGGCATGAAGCAGCACTCACCCCAACGGGTGGAAAAATGCCACGCGTTCCGCTCGACTCATGAGCTTCTTCAGGCTTATAGTTGATTCCAACTACTGAACTCTCGTTTTTAAATAGCCTCGCAGGCCGTGTATTAGGCTCCTCCCATTTTACAATCACATGTTATGTAATCATCAGTTAGGTATATTCTACAATAGAACTCTATGGTTAAAGTTGATAGTAAATCCACCATCTTGAAGTATCCAACCATTTTACTGCAATTAGTTAATACATAATGCTTAAAACTGTTTTTTAGGGGCCAACAAAAAAATTTGCCGGCACATGCAATTAGAAAGTCTCGGAGGAGCCCAATCTCCATGCCTAAGCGATAATGCAATGCAGCAATAATATTACGAGATATTGCGCAAGTGCGCTACTGTAATTTTCGTTACCTCACCTTGAAAGAAAGAAATTTCTCCAAGGTGTGGCAAACAATCCGCAAGATGGATTGAATGCAACAAAGCGGCCGCGGCTACTACTGCCAGGCTTCAGCTGTTTCCTGCTCGCACAGAATGTGAACATAATTTAAAATGTCTCAGTGTGTTTATAATGAAAAGGGAATATACTTTTCAGGTTGAAAGCAGTGCATGATGGTACTGCTAGTTTAAAATTTGCCAACCTCATGCATGTGCATGGTTGGTGAAATAATGTGTCAAACAGGATAGGAAAGTGCTAATGCATGTCATCCTATGTCAAGTAGTACAGTATTAATGTTGTCACGGTTTCAACGTGTATAAAGTGCTAGTGCATTGATAAAAAACAACCTATATCGTTCTCATAGGGACAGTTGTCCTTAATGCTTTACAACACTGTGCAGCGAGCACGCCAAAGCCTGACAGTCTATTCTGACTGATCCAATGAATGGATGCTTGATACTAATACGCGCCCAGCATAACATACAACATTTCACAAGTCAATAATTCATTATTAAAAACTGTACAAAATGGTTCTCAATCAAAATGTGTAAAAAAGGTGCATGAAAGCTAGAAAAAGGGTTAGTGTTTCTAAAAATACTTAGCATCCAGTGTAAATTGATGTTTCAACATGTTGTCGCTAGATGAAAACAGTCCAGAAAACAAATGTAACATCACTTGCTTAATGGTTACAAGGACAGAATTCAAGGGAGAGATAAATAGCGAGTGTGGATAACTGAAAAAGCATAGTTAATCATATAAAAAGACATATAACTCTGAATCCACATTCAAACCATTTGGTTTTAAGGTATCGAATGTACAGATTAGCTTGGCTTCCAATTGGCGTAGCTTCAATTCTCTATTGCCAAGTCTGCTGTGTAGTGGTATGTGTGCTAGTCCCACAAAGCTCATTTCAGATGCATTGCTGTTATGCTTTTCACGAAAATGTACCGCCAGTGGGTATGTCGGATCTCCATTTTTAATCGCTCTGTAGTGTTGCAAAGTTTGCAATTTCAGTGGGCCTATGGTGGCTCCTATATAGTGTAGTCCACAACTGCATGTGATCATATAGACTACAAAATTAGTTAGGCACGTTATTTTTTGCTTATATTTCCACTGTTTTCCATTCACACTAGTAGGAGATTCTTCAAAGACATGTTTACACATTTTGCATTTACCACATTTCTTAAACCCCACAATTTCACGATTACCAAGAAGCCAACTAGATTGTGTTACTTCAGTTACCACAGTACTTGGTGCCAAAATATTTTTTATCGTTGGTGCTCTGCGGAAGGTCACACTGGGTTTGGGCTCTAATACTTCACATAGATCTCTATCAGTTGTTAATATATTCCAGTGTCTCTTCATGATTGCTCTAATATTTTTGGCTTGCTGGTTGTAACCTGTTATGAATCTTATAGTTTCATTCTTGGGTTTCGGATTAGGTTTGAATAAATCTCTCCTCGATTTTTTATCTGCTTTCTCAAAGCATTCTGTCACTGTACTTTTCGAATATCCTCTGTTCACGAATCGCTTGCCTATATTTTTGGCTTCTTTCTGGAAATCTGCCTCTTTACTACATACTCTCTTAGCCCTAAGGAATTCTCCATAAGGAATTGATTTTTTAAGAGCTACTGGGTGGTGGCTACGAGCATGAAGCGTGGAATTAGAGCTTGTTTCTTTCCTAAACAAAGTGGTTATTAATTCATTCTGATCAATGGGTAGGGAGACGTCTAGAAAAACCAATGCATCCTTACTAACAGTACTAGTTAATTTCAAATTAAGTGCATTCGTGTTTAAGATAGTGATATATTTCTCTAAATCTTTCTCAGTGCCATCCCATATCAGGAACAGGTCATCAATAAATCGATGCCACATAACTATATGCTTAGTAAATGTATCAAGCTCTTCACTCCATGCAACGGTCGTTTCTCACCATCCCATATAAAGATTAGCGTAAGTGGGCGCCATGCAGGACCCCATAGCAGTGCCCTGGGTTTGTCTGTATATGGCTTCATTGTGGAGAAAACAATTGTGTTCCAGACAGAATTTCAGCATATCTAGCAGCATCTTGTTGTGCTGTCGATAACTCACAGATCTGCTGTTCAAGAAGTGGCGGCATGCATTCAATCCATGCTGGTGTTGTATAGAGGTGTACAGGGACACCACATATAGGGAGACAAGAAAATAATTGGGCTCCCAATTGACCTCGTACAATCTCAATAAAAGATCTGATGTGTCTCGAATATATGAATTTAGACTTAGCACGAATGGCTGAAGAAAATGGTCCAGGAACTTGGACGTATTTTCTAAAAGACTACCAATTGAAGACACTATGGGACGTCCTGGAGGATCCATCAAAGTCTTGTGAATCTTTGGATTAAAGTAGATCATGGGGGTGATAGGATGAGCATTTTTGAGGAAATTAAATTCATCTTCATTTAGTAGGTCTGCTTCACACCAATGGAACAATAATTCATAATATTCATTGTTGGTAGTCGCTAGAATTGATTTATCCGCTAGTTCATAGCATGAGGTGTCATCCAGTTGTCTCTTGGCTTCTTTGAAATAGCTGATGCTATCCATGACAACTATACTACCTCCCTTGTCTAAAGGTCGAATAACTATGTTGCGGTCATTTTTCAATATTTCCAATGCACATCTTTGTGTAGAACTGAGATTTTTATGTTCCATATTGGTTGAATTCGATAGGTTCTTCAGGTCTCTCATCACCAGTTTTTCAAAAATATCAATGGGGCTACATTCAATATTGGGGCAGAAGGTTGATTTAGGCTTAAATTTGCTAAAGCGGCTCATGTTAGTATTGATACCATACCGTTCTGCCAATATATTGTCATCCATTGCCTCTATATTCATGTTTTCAGAATTAGGAGTAGAGTCCAATTCTTCTATACATGATAAAGTGGCTATATCTTTTTCTGATAAGATGGACGCAATTTCTGTGTCTAGATCTTTCTTTTTCGTTTTATGCCCAACTTGAGTTGAGAAGAACTTGGTGAGCTTCAGTTTTCGCATGAACTTGTAGAGATCTATCCTGGCAGCTGTGTAGTCGTAGGCAAAGGTTGGGCTGTATGAGAGTCCTAATGATAGGACTGATATTTCCATCTGGGTGAGGCTTCTTGTTGAAATGTTAGAATTTTTTAACTGTTTACAGTTTTGCCCCTCGGTTTCCCCCTCTGTTTGTTCCCAGATCTTGTTGCCCTTCCAATTCGATCTTCCTCGCTTTGCCTGGAAGATGCAGCAGCATAGAGGATGACACTACTGGCCATTGGGAAAGGATTCAAGAAAATATATGTGGCAATCTTTGCAATGGCTATGAGCAAGCCACTCAACCTTGATACTGTTTGAGCCTGGAGAGTGTTTTTTGCAGGCAGGATATCACAGAGTTGGTGATCTGGGGAAAGGGACCACCACAGAGACAAGGATCAATACCCACCAGGAAGGGTTTGGACCAGAGACAAGGAACAGTAGTGAGTGGGCGTGGTCGCGCATAGAGAGCGAAGAGCATGATCTGGCATTAAGGGTTTGACAAAGATTCGGCAAATGGGTAGTGGGTGATAAGGGGTGGCACACAGAGAAAAGGAACGTCACATGGTCAGAAGGAAACATGGAGCGTGCTAGAAGGGCTTGGCTGGTGGGACGAAAATAGATAGAAGAAAAGAGTGGTTGCTGATTGGCCAAGAGCCATGCATAAGTAAATTCCCTACGGTCAGTGCACGCAAAGAGTAGTGATTCTGCTTCTTTTTTTTTGTATTGCAACATTCAACCTTTCAATACAAAACAAATTATTTGTTTATATACATACATATATATATATATATATATATATATATATATATATATATATATATATATATATATATAATACATTCCCAAAACAAATCTTTAAAATGGTCATTATTTACATTCATTTACATCATTCAGACGTCTAGATTTGGCATGTAACTAGTACAATAAGACATGGTAAAAAGGAATAAAATAAAAGAGAAAGACAACGAATAAGTAAAGAAAGACTTGCAATCTCAAAATGAGAAAAATAGAAGAGTCATGACATATCCTAGTTATTCCATAGTAATTTCAACACTATCCGTGTCACTTTCTAATTTCAATTCGTTAAAAAAATTCATTGTCTACTTCACAACATGGGAAGGGGCTATTGTCAGGAGTGTAGGGGGAATTGTGAGGTGGTCACCTATCTAGCAATGTATGTTGTGAGCAAAACTAAAATACGTTATAAATTATTATGCATTGTAGGTAAAATTGAAAATAATATTTTTGCACTGATACAACGTGCATGCATGTTCTCGTTATGCAACTCGCTTGCCAGAACGGGAGGCGAAACATGGCAAAACGCGTGGTTACCAAAAAGCACCTATCCTTGCCTACTCGTCCCACGTACAGTACACTGGCTCCACACCTTGTGTTCCCAGGTTGTTCGGTTGTGTTACCTCCCACAACAGAGCGCACACTCATTAAATCATAACTCAATGTGTTGGCTGCTTTACCCACAACCCTCCACAGACCAAATGAATGACGGAATGGAGGACGGCCAATCACAGAAAGGAAGCAAAATGCGAAAGTAGAGACACTGTGGACCCGTGTCCTGCTGTCGCTGTATCGCTCCGTTACCCGCGGCAACAAAGGAAAACAACATGACATGTTGACGGAACGGCAGAATCCTATTAGAAATGTTTGTGTTTTTTCCGCCACGCAAGCCAGCCGCTCTGCCTTGGCAGCCACCGCATTCCCATTCCCTTCCACGCTGCGACATTCAGATTGCGCGGGCCCTGCTGCCTCCGATACGCGCCTTCTGAAATGCTAAATTAGAAAATGGACGCAGAGCTTTTGCAAGAGGAGACGAGCGATGGCCTGGTTCCCGCTGCCTCTGATATCGACGGGATCAGCCGGGGCGGGGTGATGAAGTCTGAAATATCACAGACTGAGGTCATACGGCCTAGGTAGGGTGACCAGACGTCCCGGTGTTGCCAGGACGGCCCCGCAATTGGTTCCTCTGACCCCCTGTCCTGAGTGTTTAAAAAAAAAATCCCATCCCGGTTTTGGAAGAGAGGGAGAGATGCAACAATAAAATACCATATGTATGATAAACAGAACAATTCGCATTATGACTTTATCAGATGTCCATTATTCCAGGGTAAGCTTGAACCCCCTAATATTCCTGTTTTGAACTGCATCCATTTACTGATTTCACCAGGAGACTGGCTACAAAACCAGCCCTAAATCTCCCTATTTACCACGGTTACTGTCGGAACCAAACCTACAGTTTATATACAGGATCAGTGCTGGAAATTGTATTTATTTTAATTTGGAACTGCCCAGCGGTGTGTGTAGGTGTTGTGGCCTGCTCCCTGATCACCAGAGAGGACCACCGCTGATGTCGGGATCACCCGACATCCAACAGAGAGCTGCGCCCACCCAGCTCAGGGCAGTCAGGGGTCAGGCCTGCTGACTTCGGAACACCGGAGTGGGACACGTATGCTGGGGGTACCCAGTTCACGGCAGCCCCTGCTATGGGGGCACCCATGCTGGGGTTGTACAGACAGCCGTGGTCACACAGCACAATTATTCTTTGGGGTCGGTGTTGCCCGGCAGGGGCACCGTCCTGATCCAGGGCCCCGCCAGTGGACCTGCTGCATACTTTGTGGCACCAGCATGGTGCTACAATGAATCACACCAGAGTCAGTTCTTTGTTCGACTGACGAGCCAGAACCTTTTATTGGGTTGGTCACATGGTAACCAGCAGAGAAGGAACCATCAGCCAATCTCAATGAAAGAGAACAGTCTTCACTGCTCGATGAAAAACTAGGTGATTCTCCAAAACCCACAGCCCCTGAGGCGATGAGATCCAAGCTCCCAGGAGGGGGGTGGCATGCAACAATAGGGGGAGCTGTGTGGGGCTGGTGATGCTTTGAATGGGCTGGGGCGCCAGTCCTATTTTTTATGTTTATGGCAGTCAACGTTTTTTATTTTCAAAGTCTGGTCCCCCTAATCCTAGTGCTCCGTTCCTACTCCCTCTGCGTTGGTGGAACGATACACGTTATCTGGGAAAGCATGTTGAACCTGTCCAGGGTAAAAGTGGGGTGTAGCAGCAGGGCCCTTTGATCAACACAAATCCAGATTGCTGCCCTAGCTGGGGTGCAACCACTAGGCTGTGAACATCAAGAACCAGAGAGACCGCCACACAGAAAATATCAGCCCATTGCATGTGAGGGAAGGGTTAGTGCCAAAATACAGTTCAAGAAAATATCAGCCCATTGCATGTAAGGGAAGGGTAGTGCCAAAATGCAGCCTAAGAACATATCAGGCCATTGCATGTGAGGGAAGGTTTAGTGCCAAAATACAGCCTAAACACGTACACTGTCCCGAGCGAAAGGCCACTAGATTGGAACTGTGACTAGTACAATTAGAAAGCAGGGGGGGTCTGCAGTATACACGTGAGTGAATTTAAACGACTGAGAGAAACATGAACAATGCTCGTGTCCCCACTCTAGTTTGGGGGCATTGATTGCATTGCCTGTGTTCACTTGCCTGAGATATCACTTTGCAAGGTTAAACCTAGGGACCCTGCCCATAGCAGCAGTCACCAGACCCACAAAGCGACCACCTACTCTGTTGACTGCCCTCGCCTTATTCCTCTGGGGTAACTTTGACTGTGCGGGAGGGGGTTATAGGCTTGCATCCCCAGGACTGTAGTGTGGCATTGACTCATTTCTCCTAGGTCCCTCTGAGCAGAGCAGACCTGACCAAGGAGCTGTGGATGCCCGTCTGCTGAGTCTGATACCACGGCCGGCATTCTGGTGAAGCAGTGGCTTCAGCCACAGGGTGCAGTTGAACCTGCAGGGATTGATTGCCTCTGGCCCCAGAGAGCAGAATTCCACAAGCGAAAAGCCTCTTCTGCTTACACAAATTACCAGAAAGACAGAGCGGAGGCGGCCACAATGATAAGTGTGCCAGCGTGCTCGTAAGTCCTGTGCGGCATGCATTTGCAGAAGATTGAGCTCAGAATTGATGTATCGTCAGCACATCAAGCATTAGAAAAAGCAAAGCAGCACAGACTGGGGAAGGGCGTTTTTGGGATTCTGCCTGCGCTATGTTTCTCCTTCAAGCTTACCAAAGGACTTTTTGTTGGCTACTTCGCAATAGGGATCAGAGCTCTGCCAACAGTCTAAGCAATGACCTAAGGTATAACAGCCAAAGCAAAGTTCAAAATCAGAGCCCGCATTGGCTGTTTTAAGAGGTGCTACGTTACACGGTCAGGCAAAGGAGGTGCCAATGTGGGTCTCATTGCCAGTTTGCTGGTAACCTGCCGATAGCACTGGCGTGTTTCTCGTAAACTCACCTTAGCGTTACCGGCACTCGATATGCTGGTGTTACTGGGATAGTATGGGCACTAGCAACGACAGTAAATTCCCATTTCATGGAGTCTGGGTTTGCCCTAACCACTGGCACCGGTACTACATCATCAACAAGACTATGGTTGTTTTCCATTGTTGATGATGTTTGATTCACAATGATGAGGACACTTATATTTAAGGTTTTGTCCTCAGGATTTTCAAACATTGGGGATCCATATGTATTAGTGTTGCACTGAAGGTACTCCATCACATGTACGCAGGGTCGGATTGTGGTGTGGTACATTAATAGGATTTTTAACATTTCACGTTGCATTTTATGATATTTTATATGTATGAACATTGCAATGTATTTTAAATGATGTCATTTTTTGTATGTGTTATTTTGTAATATGTATGTCCAACAAATTAATTAGCCAGCTATAGTGGCTTTTAAGATACAACGACTAAGTGAATAAAGAATTGTTTGAAAAAATATATCCTCATTTAATCTTTTTAGTGCATCAAAGCAAAGGGCCACCATTTAAGGGCTGATTGTGAAGCAACTAGGTTGGAGGCAGCAGATTATGCCACAAAGTGGGACCTTAAGTTCTAAAACCTTTGCCAGTAATCATTTTATTTGAAAGGAGTGAACTTGAGTTGGCTAGCCTCTGCTAAGTGAAAGGCACTGTGCCAGAATGCCATCTGCCAGGGCATACAATCCCTAGTTTTTAATTTTAATTTTAAAATAAATAATATGATGCAGGATATCATGTTTTTGAAAGGGAGGTCTGCTAATCACACCCCCTTTCATAAACGCTTCATGTCAAAATGACATTGCAAACATGTGCTTGTGCTGAGATAGTCTCCTGACACTCTCATCCCCTTCCCTGCAGTGGCAATAGGGCAGGTGTATAGGCAACATGTGCATTCCTGACAGCTGCTGACACCCAGGACGACAGCAGAGGTGCTTTCCGATTGTGTGCACCTCTGTTTCACATTATACTAATTGTGTAACCAATCTGCCTGATTGTACGTTAAACTGTAAATATAAGTCATGACAGGTTGTGGCATGGTGGCTACTATGGCCTCACAATTATGTAGGCACATAACCTTATATCATAGTGATATCATACTATGTAAAATTTGAGAGCAGGGCTCATCTATGGCAGGGCAATGTGTATTAGGCATCTGGCCTGCATGTCTCCAAAACTGCCATGCGGGACAAGGGCCAGTAAGCTTCCTATTTTACCCCCCCCCCCCCCCCAGGGGATGGCAAACACCTTCTTCTCAGTGCACAGACACCCTCCACAGGATATCCTCTGGGAATCAGTGCTTCAAAGGCATCACTGATATAATAAAGCCACACTAACACCAGGATGCTGACCACTAGAGCCCCCTTGAAGTCAACTGCCATTTGAAGGGGCAGAGTTGGATTACCCAAAGGAGAGAGGTAGGTTGAGAGTGGGTTCAACCATACCTGTTTCTGTTCGGGTTCTCCACAACGTCCTATTGTACCTATTTCCTGCAGACAAGGCACTCTGGGTATGATGTCAAAGGCAAAGGGCAAGTGTTACAACTGCCCAGATTGGATCGCTTACAGCAAACTTGCTATTGACCAATCCGCTGTGATATTTTGACTTTATAAGCAGAGGAAATCCTCTCCTTAGTTGATTCATCTTTGGACACTCAAGACAAGAAGAGGGATTCAGAGGACTTTGAATTTAATCCATTCCAAAGTTCTCTGCCAGTAGGTAAAGACAGAAGGCATTTAAGGCGAGGCAAGGTCTGCTCCTACCCATCCCCAGGGAACAGTGGAGTGAAGTTCTGTGAACCAAGACCTCTCTGATGCCTGTGCAAGGGAACCAGGATCCTGCTCATTGGAGGTGAAGGACCCCCTGTAGGTGCCAAGCAAAGTCCTGAAGTGGAAGTACAGAACTAAAGGACTCATCTTGTGCTGGAGACCTTGGACTGGCCTTCCCTGCAACCAAGAAGTCAAGAGGAAGCTACCCTACTTCATCACCTTGGGTTGTCTGCTGTGAGACGTTTTCACTGTGCACTATGCACTTGGAGACGATACAGGGCCAGTAGTACTGTTGTTGGCAATATATGAATCTTAGAACCAGTTGCTGCACTACAAGCTGTGTAGACCCCGGATTGACCTGCTGAAGCGGACCACTTTGTCCCAAACCGATAGGTGGCTCGACTCTGTAGAAGGAACTGACTCAAAGGTCAACTCAACTTGTTGGAAGTCATCGACTCACCCATCTCGAATGCTGACTGGATCCACCAGCAACATCATTTCACCACTGACCCGAATAGCATCTTGAACTTTTGGAAGTCATCGACTCGACCCTCATGAATGTAAAGATTGCACTTTGATCCGACTTAACACTGACTCACTAGTAGGACAGCAATACACAAATGTCTCAACTTGACCGCAGTGAAAGTACCTAGAAGTCTGGCTGGATGATGTCCAGCAACCAAGACAAGAATCCATCTATGTCTGAGAGGCCCTGTCCCCTTGGTCTATTTTAAAGGACTATGCTCACTTTTGAACCCCCTTCTCTGAGATTGCTGCTGAAGTCTTTTGCCTGAACACATGTACAAACACAGAAAGATCAGTTCAACTACCCCTTTCTCAATCCGCTTGCTTCCGAACTTTAGGTGTAGTATTTTGTCTCTTTCATGTGAATCACAGAAAGTGACAGACCATACAAAGTAATACTAATATTAAATCATACACATTTTATTCAATCAAACAGTCTAAAAAAGATGTTAAAACAACTGAATAGCAAAAAAGCCTACAGCAATTTTCAATGATTCAATTTCATTTCATAACAGCAAATGCTCAATGTGAGGTTAGTATGTGACGGAACCACTGTTTTTAATCAACAGGTATTTTATTCTAGTTTATATATTATTATGATATAAACTTTCCAGATATGTTCATATGTTTTGGCCTTTATCAAAAAAGCTTTAGAAACCATCTCTGGCGTCGTAGTTTGATATGTTTTTTGGCCATCTTCAGGACAGGAATACATTTGATTTTCAACTGTCATCTCACAATAGCTGTGGTATCGGAATAGAGCGGTCGGATTGGAACTTCAATTTATTTTTCAACAAGAACTTTGTTTCTTATTCTCTAGGATCTTCTCTTTTCCAAGTGACACATTTGGGTTTTTGTTAATTATCCAATCTGTCTTCTTTGGTCTTCCATAATCATTCCATAGTTATTTTGGTTAAGTGTTTCTTCCTATTTGTTCAATTAATTTCCTTAGAAAATTGTTTTGTGCGCTCAGTATGTTGACTTCTCCATGTCTCTATCGGCATCTATGTGCAAACCAAGCTGTTTTTGCCTGAACACTCCTACATATTAACTCAGAATGCCCTTTGACCTCCAAGTCTGGTTTTGCTGTGTCTCTCTTACATAGGTGTTTTTAATGAGTTGTTCGTATTTTATTGTTTTAATTAAAGTTTTTAATTTGATAGAACCTTGATTTAGCATTCTTTTGTTTTGGAACCTTTGTATTAACGCTGTTTGTGTTGTTGAGATTATCAGCTCACACTCCTCCTGAAGAGATAGCCTACCCTTGACCTGCACCGTCATAAGAAGCAAGGGAGATATACCTTTCAGGCTGTGTCTGTTTCACCTTTATGATTGGATCCCTCCTGGTTTAGCGGTAACGTGGGTCTGAGTAAGCAGTTTAGCCAATACTAATACCTGTACTCAGTGCAGAGCAGTAGTTACTTCCTCACAAGCATGTCCCCAAATATAGGGCTTCAACATCCTAGAAAGCTACAAACATATTACCTACCCTGTGGGTTGAGGAGGAATTTATAGGTAAGAAGCACAGTTTCTGCTCACTGGGAACCAATGCAGGGAACTCCTCAGCTGTGAAATATTATTATATATTTTCCACAGGCAGAAAGTCAGTCATATAGCTGCTTTCTGCCCCAGTCTGTAGAATATTGAAAACATAAGGAAGAGCCCTCTATATAGGCAGTTGATTTGGTTAATACACCTACCATGATGGCCCCCTCATTCTTTGAAATACAATTGATGAAGTGTTTCAATCTATGAAGTTGAAAGAATAATGATTTAAGGACTGAGGCTATTTGAGAAGACATAGAAAAATCTATATATAGCCCAACTCTTCGTTTCTTCACTTTGTTCTCAAGAAGAGGGGTTAAAGACAATGGGGCTCATTTAATTCGGCCCAGTAAAAAATACCGTTGGCATAGTATGAGTCCGCCGGTGCGCTCACATCGCCCTGCCGGAAATGGTAATACCAGTATGCCAGTTTTACCAGTGACAACAACACAGTGCCGGCATTACCAGTAGATGCGTTCTGGTAATACTGATACCGGAACCCGAACTGCCAGTAATACCGGTGCATTGATGGGGTCACAGGTATTACCGGTGCCGGTTTTACTGGCGCCGGTAATAGTGTCACCACCAAAGCAGGAAGGCTTGCAGCAGCCCTTTTAAAAGCACAATCCATCCTGAATCCCCCTGGGCTTGCAGTGATCCAGGCCCAGAATTTAATCAGAACCATGTCCCAGGAATAAAGGTCCCAGGTCTCAGATCCCCAGCTCAGAAACAGCAAGCTCTCCGATGCGGAGCACATCGCATTGGTTTATACGGTAGTCCAGCATGCCGAATAACTTTTCGGGAGCAGATACAGGAGTACCAGTGCCCAGCACAAGAGTGCCCTATGGGCTGAAGTCGTGGCAAGGGTGGCTGCTGTCAGAACTTTCCTCTGCACCAACAGTGACTGCAGGAAGAGGTGGGAGGACCTTAAGGCAAGGGTCTGTGGCCTCATCGCCAAGTACAGGAGGGAGTTTGCTGCCACTGAAGGAGGCACGGTGGACCCCCTTGGCCTCATGCCCTGGATGGAGACAGCCAACAGTATCCTGCCTATGGAGGGCATTGAGAGCATAGGTTGCACTGAGGCCGGAGCAGGGAGCCAAGATAATTGCAGTAAGTACCACTGCATGTACATGTGCATGTACCGCCCAATTGCAAGCACAGAATGGGCATGGGAAATGGTTTGACACATGGCAGGCACAGATAATGGGCAGTGAACGCTCTGAAGGCATCATGAAGCAAGACGCAGGAAACAGACTTTAAGTTCAAACAAAAAATATCTATTAATTTAAATGTCGGGATGGCCTAACTTGCCCTATGCTAAGGTGGGATTTCCCTACCTGAACGAAACTAAGGAAAGTCTGAGCCAAAGACCTCAACTAAAACGCCTGTCTGTGTCCAAAACCTATGCGTGCCCTCACAACTAAAGCTAAACAGTGTGTAGGGATGTCAATAATCAAAGTAATGGCCATCAACACAAAGGACCGCGCTTCTTCCAGCTCTTAGCTTCCTTTTAAGTTCCCCTTCCCCAAGCTCAAAAAAGTTCAAGATGTTCAAGATAACAAAGTTCCACACAATGCTCGGGGCTCCCTTCCCCAAGTTCCAAGCAACATATTTCAAAAGAAAAGGGTCTTGAGACTTCGTTCTCAAGACAATACTTGCAGTTCCTCAAGTCTCAGGGTTCCCTTCCCCAAGACTTTAGCTCAGCCACTTGTACTTGTTTCAGTCTTTCAAAAAAGTTTAAACCCAACTCAAGGTCAGCCTGACCCTCTTTCTGGATTGCCTCACCAGTTCACTTGCAGTGTTTCTCCTTAGTTCATTTCACATTGTCTTGAGATCTCACAGTTCAAGGATCACTGGTCTAGGAGTTTTTGTTTGACAACACAATCCGCCCATCACAGGTAGTGCAACCAGGATACGTAAGCTCCTCAGTTACAGAGTAACTTTCCTAGGTTTTATCTTTATTGGCCTCTTGGCCTTATGTGCAGTATTTACACTCTTCTGGCTTCTCCAGCATATCATCTTGGCTTTGTCATGACGTGACACATACCTCTTACCAGTCTTTGGCCTGGCTGCACTGCATTTTCTCATAAAGTTCACTATGTTGTGGTCTTGCTCATGTCCCACCTTTTATGGCACTCGTTCACACTTCTGCTCTTTCCTCAATGTTGTTTTCATCTGTACACGTTCTCTTTGGCTGTTCTCTGCTATATCCTTTTGCCCATAAAGTTTTACTCAATTCCAGATTCAATAAGCTTAATTGTACGGTTTCATTCAGTTCAGTATTCAAAAAATATTCAATATGCTTAAGTTCAACTTTCCATTCAGTTCAGTATTTAATATGCATTTGATATGCTTAATTTCAAGTTCCCATTCAATTTTGTATTTGGTATTCATTAGATAAGCTTAATTCCAGTTTTCTATTCAGTTTGGTATTCAATACGTATTCAATAAGTCATAATTTCAAGTTTCCATTCACGTCATTAATTCAATACCTGGTCACAGCCCGCTAGGAACCGCCCTGGTTGTCGAGTCTCTCTCCCCAACACTCTTCGTTCCTCAGCGCTGTTCCTCTGTGCTCCGGCTGCTCCTTTGCTGCTTCTGAGGTCAGAGGGCCAGCTCCTGAAAGCCCTGCTCACACACCAAGGTCTGCCTGGCACATGCGTGTTGCTCCGCAGCATTGGGATGGACGGTGTCCCACTTCCGTTTAAGCTTCGCAGCTCTGGCTGCTGGTTACTCATCATGGAGTCTCCCTCTATGGGCTGCTGGCTGGTGTCCTGGCTCCTCCCCAGGTCCTATCACGGCTGGCCACTGTGAAAACACGTCCCCTGCTGGTCACCTACCCACAGGCCTCCCTAATTCTCCCTGTGGTGTATTTTGGATCTCTCATGATAGACCTGCAGCCCCTTAACAGGTTGCAGGTGTAGATCCTTCATTACTTTTGACTGACCACGATTAAGGGGACATTCCTGTGAAGAAGAAGTGAGAGTATCGCCCCCACTCCAGTTGCCCCCCTCCCATTGCCTATTGAGTTCACACCATAGTATGTGACGTATGAAGAACAGTTAAATAAGCACAGAGCAGCACATGGGCTCTGTCCAGTACCTATCAGTGTAACAGCACCTATTGATATACCGACACCTAAGAAAACCTGGACAGTAAGGTATCCATTAAAAAAGCCATACCAACATTCTAAACAATATGACGGTTGTTTGAATAAAATTCCCAAAGAAGCAAAGAAGATAATGAAGGAAGATGAATGATGATGTCATAAGAAATCAGACTGACGCACATATAGAAGATATAATGACGTAAGAATACTGAAAAGAGACAAAATATAAAGGAGATGCCATGGATAAGTGACAGCTTGGGCACAAGATGAAGAAGCCTATCCCACATATATGATGAAGATATTTAAATGGTTTAAACGTGTCCAGATGCAAGTAACTGGAAGACGCAAAGAAAATCGTGAAGCTTGCTATGCTTAATAGCTAATATATTGCAGCAAGCGCCAAACGTTTACAAGTATTTACCTCAGGAAGCACTTTATGTATGAATGCAAATCCACTACGCATGTGAGAAGAATTGAACAAAGGTTACGAAAGGCCTCAAATGGAGTGTGTCGCAGCAAGAAAATCTAGAATCGAAACAGAGCAAAACTCACCTAAGGATGACCATGCCAAGAAGCCAAGGTCTTATCTGGCTGGAATAAGCCGACATTGGATACAATTAAGTTGAGAAGAGAACAGAGGATCCTGTTCAGAAAGGTCAAGATAAGCCACAGACGTCAGAGGACCAGTAGAATTAAATCAAATATATGAAAAGACATGGAGAAATGCCGATTTCACAGTTTCCAGTCAAGTGACAAAGGCAGGCTGGAAGAGTGAGACTTTCACACTTACGCATGGATCCCCGCCATGTCCGTACTCCTTAAAAGTTCTCAGAACACAGAACAGACTCAAAGCCAAACTACAAAGAAGTAATTGACACATGACTACTGAGGTGATGATTGATTGTAGCATAATTAGTGGGATGCTGGAGTGCGGACAAGCTTCTCTGCAACTGGATGTTCTTTCTGCGTGCTGCTAGACGTAGATGGAAAAGTATGAGTGGGATTGATGCCAACCCAATCATAGTGGACCATGTAATCTAGGGTCCTATAGTGAGTAGAGCCAATGAGACGTTGTACTTTTAGTGACGTTCATAGGGGCCATTTTGAAGGGAGGGCTTAGTTGCCCCACCTGACATTGATTATCCAATCCCCTTTCCCCATTACTGTGTACAGATATAATACCTATGTTAAGTTACCTTCCTATAACCAATTACGTTGCATGTTAGGTTTTTAAGGTTGCCACATAGAATGACGTTAGTATGTGCGCAGGTTGTACATCAATAATGATGAGTTTTTGCTATAAATATTGTTTTTTTTCTAAAAGTAAAGAGAGCGAGAAGATCGAGCGATTGCTGATTTTCGTTGTACTCCCCGATTTATGAACTTGTTTATGAACTAACTTTGGCAAACTATTGAGTTGGTTATTTGATGCATGAGTATGACTCTTCAGCCCCATCTATCTCGAGGGTACTGCTACTCATCTGAAAGGGCTGTTTGGAGATCATCCAGTTCACCTGACTCACACCATACTCTGCAGACATCTTCCTTATCCCAGTACCAGAGTGGTACGATTAAGGTGTAGTTTTTCATTACTCTCAGTCTCATCTGTAAGTGATACCCCAACATAGCCATCACAAAAACCCACCTTGGCCAACAGTAAACATACACATGCATGTACAGTGTACATACTTAGCAGGCACCACCACCACATACATGCATGGGCACCCATCAGAGCAATAGCACCCAAGTGACCCACCTGAAATCTTGAACTCTCAGACACATATATTGTGACATGAGTGTAGTGCAAGCCCACAGACATGTCCACCAAATGACTAACACTATGTCATTACATTTCCAACATGTACACTGTCCACAGACAGTGAAGAGGCCAGACCCTCGATCGCAGCCACTTCAACTGCCCCCACCCCTACACAGGCCAAACCACCTGCCAGCAGGATCAAGCAGCATAGCAGCAATGCTGGCCCAACACCACCACCAGCACTGGCACAAGCACCGCCACCAGCACCGCCACCACCATTGCCACCAGCACCACTCTGGATATCCCACTGAGCTCTGAAGGGGAAACAACACCCATGTCAGCAGACAGTGCCACCTCTCCCCCAGCACCAGCATTCCAGCATCCCCATCACATGGATTGCGGCCCCAGGAACTTTTTGGCAGGGCCCATGTCCCTTCCAATGAATGGCAAGAATAGGAGGAGGAGTACGAAGATGACACAACACCTTATTTCAGCCCAGCCCAGCCACCAAGTTTGCACAGCCCACCTCCACTGCCTGAGTCCAACTTGCGAGCAATGCGGGCAAAGCTGGACAACATCAAGAGGGAGCAGGTTAACGCACACATGCTCTTGTGCGCCAACAGCTCCAGGAAAGGCAGGCCATGTGGGACTGCTCACAGAGATGCACCCGGCATATGGCACGCTCACTGGGCATGCTACTGCTGCCATGGTGACAGTCAGCCAAAGGGTGCGTGAACTCATTGATTCGACCTTGGCCTCAGCAGAGTCGCTGAACCAGGCTATTCAGTTGACTCTTCAATTCATCCATGCCCAGGGATCTGAGCCATCCACTTCTGCAACACCCACTGATGGCTCACTTCCAAGCCTCCCAAGTCCCCCAAGGCACCGCTCACTGAGCCACCTCACCACCTGGGAGCATGCCCCCAAGTCCAATAGGCCACGGAAATGACACTTTAACACTGCAGGGGTGATTTTGATTTTAGGTGTTTGTGGAGTCTGTGCTGATTTTGGGTGTTTGGAGAGGATGTTGTGAGGGTGGGTGTTTGGAGAGGGTGTGCCAGGGATGTTTGGGGATAGTGTGCTGAGATTGGGTGTTTGGGGAGGGTTTGCTGAGGGTGGGTGTTTGGGGAGGGGTGATGCTGTTGTGGCGAAGTTGGTTTCATGTTGCATGTTGTAGGATAATACAAATTCACATTAAGCTATGAGTGGACATTCCTTATTGAGGGAATGTGTTTAATGTGCACAGTCAATATTCACTTCATTAAGGTACAATGGTAATGAAATTTGGTATCCTCATAAAAAGAAGTCATCATTGAGTACCTTGTGATCAATCACCCAAGCATGGCCTCTACATGTTCAGTGTGTGCATGTGTGCCACACAATTTCATCATCCCCATCAGGGGGTAGCATGTTGACATACGGGGGTAGGGGTATGTTGCGGCGGATGCATATGTCATGCAACGTAGCACATGTCAGCACTATCCAGCCCACCTTGTCCAGCCTGTATATGAGTGCACCTACAGTCCAGGTAGTAATTGGAGCGGGCCTTCTGCAAGCCGACGGTGTGCTCAATTGACACCCTGTTCCTGACATGGGCCTGGTTGTTTGAGACCTCCTGTGGCATCAGAGGATTCCTAAGAGGAGTCATCAGCCGCGGAATCTGTGAGTATCCTGAGTCCCCTGCAAGGAGAGAGGAATAGGTGTCAATCAATGTAATCTGTGGATGAGTTTCCTGTAACTGCTGCATCTCAATACACAATCTGTGCATACATGTCCCATGTCTCATCTCACTACACTATTTCACATTCCGGCCTTTGCATGTTGAGTCAACTTCTCAGGGGGTTGTTCAGTCTGTCATGGCACATCTTGCGCACAGCCAACACTCGTAGCCTCCTTGGCCAGTGCATGAAAGGTTAGTCAAGCCAATATGCCATGTTGGGTGGTGTGGCCCTGTGCATTGCTCCCATGCATGGTTTCTGATGGGGTTATGGATTACAAGTGCGGGCGTCTGTGTGGATCAATTGATGGATATAAATACATGTTGCCCTGGTTACATTCCATGTCAAATGCCAATGTCATGTCCCTCAGTTGCTGTTTATCAGGTTGAAATTACATGAATGGCAATAGTATTCAGGCCATGACATGATGGACACCCCATGGGATCAAATGGTGTTGGTGGGACACACCAAGGTCGTTGCCTGAACCATTCAGCTCGCACCAAGGGAGTATGGGGCTGGGCAGGCTGTCCAAACTTCCAGGGGGGGGCCCTGGACCCCTGGACATACTTTGAACACGCCTAGGCGGGCTAGCCCCTCCCCCTTGCAGACCATGCATGTAGTGGGATGCATGATGTTGCATTTTAGTACCTGTGGTTCAATGTGTGTGGCTGGCCTGTTGGGGTAGCATGTCTTGGCCATTCAATGCTACATTGTGAGTCATTGCAGTCTGTCATGTGTTGGGTGTGTGGGTGGGTCCTGCATGTATGTGGCCTTGTCAGGGCAAGACCTCTCGATGTGTAGGTGATCCCTCTCTGCATCCCACTTGTACAGCAAGGTTAGTGTGATACTTATACTCACCCAATTCCCTGGTACGTTGGCCTCTATGCCTCTGCATGTACACTGGCAGTGTGCTGTTCCGCAGGACCATGGAATCATGAATTGATCCAGGAAACTGGGTAGTGGGTGAATATGAGGTCGGCATCACTGGTGACCTGGACATCAAGTGAATCGAACTGCTTCCAGCCCCCTACAGACTTCTTCCAAGGCCTGAGGTGCCACCAGTTCAACATGCGTGCAGTCCAGGGCTGCCAACACATTGGACATGCATGCTATGACATAGAATCTTGCTTTTGTGGTTTTCACCTGTGCCAGTGTGGTGGGAAGTACAATGTGCTGTCCCACATGCCACTGGCGTGGGTCCAGCACCTGACCCAGCAGTACCGAGAACGTAGGCTGCGAAATGCCTTGCAGCTGGCTCACAGTGTGCTGGAATGCGCCAGTGGCAAGGAAGTTGCAGGACCAACACCAGCTTTACCAGAGGTGGTCTCACTGTCCTGATGCCAGTCCTGCTCCTGATGCCTTCCTGGATCAGGTTGAGGAGATATGCAATGCTCTCCCTATCGAGGCGGTACAGGGTGAGGATTTGCATGTCAGTGGGTATCCATGGTGTGACCCTTACATAGGGTATGGACACACACTTTGCTTGTTGTCTCCTCCTCACAAGACTCCTCCTCTGCCTCCTGGTCCCTCTGCTAGTCCTCTAGACCCTGCAGCTCTATGTTGGCCTGGAGCAGCTGCATGTCGATGCCGACTGCGATCATTGGCAGCATGGTATTGTAGGAAAGTGTGTTTGTGGAAGATGTGGCCTTTTGTACTCTTCCAGGATGAAGTGGGTGCATCTGGGTGCATTGGGTGCATCTATGGCCTCATTTA
Organism: Ambystoma mexicanum; assembly: GCF_040938575.1. Classification (NCBI taxonomy): domain Eukaryota; kingdom Metazoa; phylum Chordata; class Amphibia; order Caudata; family Ambystomatidae; genus Ambystoma; species Ambystoma mexicanum. Next base: position 217,218,871 of record NC_090929.1, on the reverse strand, counting down.
CCACACCTGAATGCATTAACTGTCTGTTTTCAGGTGGAGGTTTCTCAGCCTAGCTTTTGCCGGTATTACCAACAAATCCAAGCTCGGCATATGCCGTTGATACCATTGTGCCGGTATTACCGGTGGAGGTTTAAGACCCATCCGGTATTTTTTGTGCCAGTAATAATGGTGCCGGTAATTCCAGATGCATTGATACCAGCGCTGGTAATTTTGACAACTGTATTCCGGCACACCCATACTTGGCCGGTCCAGTCAAAAGTGCCAGTAAACATTATTACCAGCACCTTTACAGTATTCTGGGCAATTCAGAATGAGCCCCATTGACTACTACACATCCAACTGGAAGAGACCCCATGGTGTCAGGGCCGGCTAGCCATATAGACTCCCTTTCATCAGACTTTAGCTTATGGTAGGTCCAATACCTGACTGCTATCATGCTCAAACCCAAATTCTCAAATTTTACATTACGCCCATCTTTGTTATATATCTGTGTGTCATCAGCAGAGGCTGTGCTTTTTTAAATCTGCATTTACTTTAGAAATATATGCAGGTCACCTAATTCTCCACGGGGACCTGTGTATTGCAGGGCTACTGCACAGCAGCAAAAAAGATGTTGTGGCCTGCCCCCTTGCATACACTAGTGTCTGAGCGTGTTTCCAAGACTAATGTATTACGGCTCAGAGCACCCTGGTGGGTGCTGGGAGTGCACTTAACAGTGATAGGCTGTTAAGCACATTTCTATGTGAAATGCTACAAACATGATTTGAAGGACAGACCTGCAAGAGGCATAACACCAGTTCATACCATTGGTGTTCCCCTTAAAAACGAAGGGGTTCATTACGACCCTGGCGTTAAGGTTTTAACCGCGCAGTAAAAGGGGTCGGCGCCGTTAAACCCTTAATGCCTGATTACGAGGTCCCTTTGCGGGACCCGATCTTAACGGCTGGTTTTACCAGCCGTTAAAGTAGGGTGCCGCAAAGGGACCTCCGTGCTAATTACGGTTCCTCAATTTGCGGTACCGTACTTAGCGCCTTCCCCAGTCCCATTGAGCCCTATGGGGCGAAAATGGGAATGGGGAAGGGCCATGATGGAATGGGGAAATACCGCCCCGCCAACCTTGGAATGGGGCGGTATTTCCCAATTCCATCATGGCGGACTCGTTACAACACCAGCAGCAACCATGGTGCTAATAGTGCCAAGGTTTAGCGCCGGGGTTGTAATGAGGGCCTAAATCAGGAATTACCCTCTCATGCAACGCGCATTGTTTTCTGTACATTGAAGTGCCCATTGATTTGTGCAAACATGGAAAGTGGTGAACAGAGGAGGAGGCACAGGGAATGAAAGACTGATAGGCTGTGGAGAAATGAGAAGCTTAGAGAGTGAGAAAGCACTGTGCGATGCATGCAAGGAAATAGTAGGGGAGGGCAAGACCATATATGGATTAAACAACGAGTAGCAGGAATTTAAAGAGAGATTGAGTTTAGATTAAAGAGCCATCCCACGTGGTGACAGTAGATAGAGGAGGGGGAGGATCTCGGTAGGTTGAAAATGGTGCTTGTGGCAAAGTTGAGGACTTTGTTGAGTGGAGCAAAAGAGTAGCGGGATAGAACAAGAAGTAGGCTTGTTCAGTAGTCCAGTTTGCTGAGCATGAGAGTACAGACAAGGGTTTAAATTGGTGCATGAGGTTTGGGCAGATTTTTCTAATGTGTAGAAGGTTGAGTCTGGCTGCAGAGGCAGTAGCCATGATGAACTGGTAGACTTTCAGGGCACTGGAAAAGGGAACCCCCAGGCTGCAACCCAATCTTGTGAGGTGAGAGGGGTAGCAATGAGAGAGGAGAGAGTGGGGTTCGTGTTGATGCAGGGAAAAAGGTGACATCTGTCTTTGAAATATTCAGATGAGGCAGGGTGGTAGTCGGCAGATACGCAGTTGTTTATGCATTCAGATATTACATGCATGAAAGAAGGGAAGGATAAGAATATCAGAGTGCTGCTATCAAAAAGGGCCTGGGCTTGATCCTTGAGGAAGGAGGTTCTGGAATCCCATGAGATGGAAAAGGAACCATCAGAGAGATGGGGTTTACGCATTCAAGCATGGAGTTCTTGGAGCTGTTTGAGTTTGAAGAGGGAGGATCATTTGCAGTGTGATGCCGTATCAAAGGTAGCTGAAAGGTCCTGAAGGATGAGAATGAAAGAGAGGCGAGAGTTGTCAGAATTGGGAAGACAATTGGTGAGGTGGTACAGCCTCTGTCTGGTGTTTGGACAGAAACCAGATTGGAGGGCGTCAGCAAGTGAGTTTACCTTAATGTAGTTGACGATTTAAGACAACATTTAGAGTGGTAGGGAATGTAATAACTTCTGACAATGGAATATGTTTTTATTTCTTGTGCTTGATTTCTTTACAATTAAATATCCCCACCATGGCAATCCTAACCCACAACCTGGAGCAAGAAACAATCCATTCTTAATCTAAATATTCAGTTGTATTGAAATAAATAAATGAAGAAATTAAAGACAGTCAGCTAGTTTACAGAACATAAACCACAGTTTGACAACAATTGACATTGGCTGTTTGATTAAAAAAGGGAAAGCAATTCCCAAAATAAAGTGTAAAACAATACGATTCCACATTGCTTTCCCTGAAACTATGGTAAATTATTCACAATATAGAAAAATATGGGTCTCTTATTTTTGGGTTAAATGAAATCTAAAATGAATGACCTTATCTGTGACAAACTATTGGTTCATAGTTTGATCATAGATACCAACATGTGGTGTTGAATTGGTTACTCATAATTTCAAAGGTTTTGGTTGATGAAATCTGTTTGTTTTTATAATGCTGGAATGACAGCAACTAACTCTCTCACACTTCCCAAGAAATCAGGTTCACCCTTACAATACCTCAATTTCATGAGTTCATTAAGAACTAGATTTCAATCACTTTATTAACTATGGCAACAACCAATCCCAATGGTTTGTCATTCAACATTTCAATTTGGGAAATCTAAGGCCTCCATAGATCCCAAATTGCTTCATGAAGCAACCTAGGGTTTCAATCAGTTGCAATCATCAATCACAAAGCAAATCTGTTTTGGTGATATGCCCCCTTTCAGAGAAATAGCTTTTAAACAGAGTTCCCCACACTGCCTTTCAACTGCTATCTGGAACTTGATTAATTCTTATGACCCTTGTATATATAATTTGAGGTCATTGCACTCTATTTTGCCTTGTCTTTCAAAGGCCAAGGCCAAGTAGGGACATCAACTGGCCTCAAGCAGCACTGCCAGAAAAGCTCCTCCTTTCATTCTGTCCACCTGCTCCCAAAATCCATCCCAGGCAATCTGGTTCTGGTTTGGGAAAGGGCTCTGGATTCAGCTGCATCTGCAAAAAGTCCCATGTATGGATATTTTCCACCAACAACTTCCAGTTGCAATCCAAATGTGTATTTTCTCCTACCAGATGGGCTCTCTTGTTGTTCCGCTTTCCCAAAACTCACTTCGATGCCTATGTGTTTGAGTTTAAATACTGTGATGCATCAGAGGTATTCATTCCTTCTCCCCAAGGGGGAGTCTCACTGTTAGAGGATAGGGAGGCTGGCCTGCTCCGCAGCGCCCTCCCTAGGATCTGAGCAAGTGGGACCTCACTGGGAGAGACTTCTCCTTAGGGGACAAGGACCCCCGTTCCTGTGATGATCTCCCTAAGCCAAACAACCTAGGAACATACATGGGACTAATTTCTAAAAAGACTACTTTACTATATAGTTGTTTGGCTGAGGGTAATACTGGAATCTACCAGCATGAACACGGTAATGATACTCATGCATACTTAACTGGGGCAAGAGGAGGAAGCTGGAGAGGCAGAGATTATCCTAGGCTGGGGAAGCCTGCGGATGTGAGCATTCCTGAAGGAGGCAGACCAGAGAACAGTTGTCGAGCCTGCAAATGTTGAAGAGTGGCTGAATGGTAGACTGAGACACTGTCTCTACCGTGGTGGGCAGGGCGTCCAATCAAACACGCTGAGACCATCTGAGAATGCAACAGGAAGCATGAGCAGCTTGCAAGTGGTAAAGCCCCTAGACGGTGTAAGGGAAGCCAAAAATGGGCAACCTATAAACACAAAGAATTAGGGAGTCATATTGGGAACACGAGCAGCTTCCCAACCGCCTGCTCCATAGCAGGACAGCTGAGGACAAGAGCATGACGAAGAGAAGGAAGGAGAAACCCAGTACTGGAAACAAGCTCCCAAGAAAATGCAAAAACCAGTGACATTCCCCAGCCTGCTGAGAGGTAACAGGGAGAATGGAAGACGAGAAGAGGAACTTGTCCCAGTACTCACGAGGGGTTACTGAATGTAAACCTATGTAATTGGAACTGTATAATGCTGAGAAAGAAGGAATTGAATAACCCTGACTGGGAAGTCTATGAAGGGTCCAAACCAGAACCTAATAATAAAGGGGAAATACTATATGAGCAACTAGCATATATGACAAGACATTCTGACATAAAGGCTAGTAATAATACAGAAAGTGGTGACAAAGAGTGAATTGTTAAGTGGAGAAACATCAAGTGGGCAAAAACCACTGTTAAGTGCCAGATCCTGGATCAATAGACTGTTGGGGATCTAAAAACTCCAACCAACAAGTGAGGAGGTATCCCAAGGAAGATTGCAATAAATACTTTGCTAAAAAGAACTTCAAACCCAAGAATGTTGCAGAAGAATTGCAAGAGCTACTGAAGATCCTGCTAAATAAATAGCAACAAGATTAAAGATATTGAAACAAAGAGGTATTCGAAAAAATGTGTTACATCAGGTGATTCAAGCCAATCTCCTGGGATTGTTTAGCTTTAGTGTCTTAGTGGTAGGGTCAGGGTAGAACTAGATTTGAATGGAGGACCATTCTTTCTTTTGGACTTCCTGATGAGACGGGCACCTTTAGTTACTTTAGATAGGTAGGGACATTCTTTAGAATAGGGAAAGCTAGACTGCTCTCTCATCATTTAAATGGAAGACGTTTGGAAATGTCCTCAAAGAGTATGACTCCTTCCTCTGAACCACCGCAATACTCAGCAACCTTCCCCCATGCAGCATCATTTGAGGGAACATTGTTCGATTGTAAAGAGCCTGTGATAAGCCCATTGAATCCACTGTGTCATAAAGCGATGGGTTAGCTGCGAGTTAGCACTCTCCCCCAGGAATGTGGAAACAAAATAGAGCAGGAATATTTATTTTCCTATAATTTCCTGTATGACCATGTGATACTGATGAGATATCAACCTCAAATCAGGCCAACAACGCCTCACATAGCTGAGTTGATTGCCCTCCCTTGACCTTGACCCTGCTTCTGTTGTTTGTCTTGTCTTTCCTGTTGTGTGCCCTGAGGCCCATGGGCATGCAGCACATTATAAAAATGAAAATAAATAAATACATGTATATTCAGATGTGTTAAAAGATTCTGAATCCAGAGACATGCTTTACGTTCAAGTCACTGCATGCATAAGAGAGATACTAAACTATGCATTAATTTATCACATTAATATTCATGTGATTTGTGTTTTCCTCTGAATTCAGATCTATCTTTACTTTTTAAATCAGATGCATGGCTCTGAAGTTATAAATATACATTTCTTTCCCATGGCCATTTTTAAATGCATCATTTGGTGCACATTTAACTTTACAATTGAGCTTTAATTACATTTATATAGTGCTGTCAGGAAGGTGCTTAATATAGAACATATTTACATACAATATCACCCAACAAGCATTGGTACACATTTATCGATCTCAAGGACAAAATACTGAGCTGGTCTTGCCGGGATTCAAAACTTCAACCTGCATATCACACACAAATTGCACCAGCAAGAACTCAACTGTCTGAGCTATTTTACCAGCAAGTTGTGCTCTTCATGAGGCCTTAATGCTCTACCAACCTTGGAAGATAGGGTCTATGTAGACATATGTTTATTGGAAGTCACTGTTTCTGACTGGCAATTCATTCATCAATCTCCTGCCTGTGTGGGCTTTCAGATAAGCATATAAAAATAAGGCCAGGGATTTGAGGTTTTAGTGGTGAAATACCTCACATTTACATGTATTTGGGAACATGACTGTTTGTCCTTGGTAAACACAGATGTGCCATTGACTCAGATCAAAGTGATGGATAATGGACATGCTCATTCCAGGTTAACAAAAGAGCGGACACTTTCACAAACATACAGTTTGGGTGAACGAAAGATCACAGCTTAGTTTCACAGGATGTTAAATTTATGGGAGATTTATCGCGTACCTTGTGATATGGATTAGCTATTTACATCATTATATTCATAAGTATGTATGGTATGTTATTTTTCACTTGTATAACACCTACTGCCATACTCGAAATGCTGTGAGGTTGAACACCCTCTGGAAACCGTGATCTGAGTTAAGAAATAGTGCGAGGAGCGGTCATATGTGTGTGTGCATTTAAAGCCTAATTCAAGCTAGGAAGGGACTGGCAAGATGCCTAACATCAGCGCATATTATCAGGTGTGAGGGTGGGTGACACGTCAAATTATCAAAGGAGTCAAGCTATGTGAACAGCTGGACTGAAATTTGCATGGAAACTGTATTCTATGGGTGGTGGCGCTCGGCCTGAGGGTGATGTATGTTTAGGGGGACTATAACAAAAATAGTGTGCATGTCAAATGTGTGGCAGGATGTAACAGAGGCAATGTTCAATGTAGCATACCCACATTTGGGACACTCTGAGAAGCCGACTATAAGTGTGAGAAATTATTCAAACAGTATCGAGATTCACCTTGGCAGAATTACAGATTGGAAAACACTGGGAATCACTATGCATTTGTGTCAAAATACAGCAGTGGAGAGAATCACATGGGCAAACCTACCTTCAGAAAACAGAAAAAGTTCCCAGTTAGGGCACACCCATCCCCTGCACACCTTCAATGGCTCAAATGAGCCCAACAGTTTTAGAGTTAATTCTGGTCCTTTAAACTAAAGGTACCTGGTTACTATAGGCTTTGTACAATCTCAGTTGCTGCTATTTAAGTAACAATTTTGTTATAGTAAGTAGACATCACCATTAAATATGAATTTAACATAAAACATTTTTTATTCATGTGGCCCAAAGCATTTCAAGACAATTCTCTTCTTCGGGGGCATGTTATGCTTTCAAATTTTATCTATAAAATATTCAAACATAAATGTCAGTAATTCATTAGCTGATATTTGAGTCATACCACATAATCTATACATTTCAATTACATTTAGAATTTGGAATTATTGGTCTTTTGTAGGATTCTATAGATACTCAATTTTAATACTGAGAACATTAAAATACCATTTCAAACTAATTATTTATGATCCTTGCTCATCATCTACCTAGCTTCCTTCTCACTGTTGATCTCAGCTGGCCAAATACAATCACTGCAATTGCAAGATTCAAAAGTGTTTCTAAATGTTTTCAATTTCAGCCATCTGTTAATTCCTCCTTTACGTATTGGGTTAAATTTCCCTAAAATATAACATCTTAAAGGAATACTGACCTTACTCGTGTATCTTATTCAATCAAAAAATCTTCCAGTGTTTAACTAGTTCTCAGAGGATGCCTAACGTACAAAAAATAAAAAATAAACAATTTAAGGAAAGGAAATAAATGTAGTTCTAGAACATAGAATCGTCTAACTATTCATCAAGTCTAGTGCACAACAAGAAGAAGAATTCATCTTACCCCTGTGGGTAGTGGAATCTTGTAAATCTGTTAATAGAGCTTGATCTATGTGAAGCAGGAACTGGAAGATTGGTGTCCTCAAGTGCCCAATTTACGCTTGAACATCAAAGGAAGTTTCCTATAAAATTATGGTATCATCAGTAAACATGTCCTTCTACACAAGATGTCTGAGTAGTGTACAATTCTTAAACATTCTTACCCTTTGCGTAAAACACCAAGTCCTACTTCAAAAGTGGCTTGGAATGGATCATTGTTGGGACAAAATCAACAGAGGAATACAGTGTTTCTTCTTTCTGAAGGTAAAAATGCAAATGCTTTAAAATAAGCCCCTTTGGTCATAGTTTCAAAAATTCGACCTTCATAAAAGGTTAGATTTTGAAGAAAAGTAAAAAAAGGCTAGTGTGGTACTTACTTTGCTGCAGCTATATCAAGGATGCTCCTAGCATGCTACTGTTTCTCAAGGCGAGGTCGTTGTTAGAATCAAAATGGCTGCTTTAAATAGCACTGATTAGTAGTGACTTCATCACGTTATAACATGAATGACATCATATGTAAACAAAGACTGTGTCATCAATGTTTAGGGAAATCATTGAGACATGCTAATGAAAAAAAACTAGGTATATTAGTGTTTTGGGAAAGCTCACTTGTAAGAGACAAGATGATGGGTCATATCCTATTGTATAAACTAGTAAGTTATAATTCCAACTTTCAAAAAAGATCGGATGTTGCTCTTCAAATATTAAGTTAGTATTCAATGAACCTATTATCTGATTCTAATGGTCAAAGGGTTACATTTATTTGGAAAGAGAATCTAAATTTAGTGTAACTCTATATCAATTAAGATCACAACTTTTAGGGAAAAAATGTAGTTCTGTTAAACAAAGATTTCTTCTATTAAACAGAGGGTTTAAAAATAAAATAGTACATTGTAATTACAACTTTCAAAAAAGATCAGATGTTGCTTTTCAAATATTAAGTTAGCATTCAAAGAACCTATTATTTGTTTCTAATGGTCAAAGTGTTAAGTTTATTTGAGAAGAGAATCCATATTTAGTGTAACTCTATATCAATTAAGATCACAATGTTTTTGGAAACAAAAAGTTTAGTTCTGTTAAACAAAGATTTCTATTAAACAGAGGGTTTTTAGTGTACCATCTTCCCTTGGTGGATGGTAAGATATTATTTTCTCCCAATGGAACTATAGATGTTGGCGGTGTGTTCTAAATAGATCACAATATGGAGCTGCAGGGACACTTCACATCATTGGATCTAAGGCTATTCTCTAGATATTAGTATGGACAGCCAAATGCTATCAGCAATGACCATCCAGCAATGTGTCCTAATAAGTATGACAATAAATTGGATCGAATCTGGGGACTATTAAAATCCACAATTTATATGAGTCAGTACTCTGCTCCTTTTCTGCCTGTATTTTAAATTGAATATCCTCTCTTGGTCGCATGGGTGGTCCTAATTCGATATAATAATGATGTTGAGATCTAAAACTTCTCCTGTTGTATAAAGGAGATAATCAGGTGGATGAAATAAACATTTTGTACAAATAACATTCAAGTAATAGACGGACATACAGTATTTACAGAATTTATAATCTGTCTCCTCGTGGGATTCACACTCTTAATAGTTGTACAGTTAGTCTGTACCTTTTACATAAACACTTAATGTCACAAATCACAAAAGATATGTTCTTCTACACCTCATTTCAGATCTGTCTCCTCAGTGGAGTTCCCATTCTTAATAGGTGTCTGTGGAGTCATGTATCATCCAGGACTATTGCCATTATTGCTACAGGTCTACCCAAATTACTATGTTATTTCTCTTTATTTTCTCAAATTATTAGTGTATGGGTTAATGATGATTCTTTAGAGGATGGGGCCAAGGTAGTACTCCCCATTTAGTCCCAAAGGTGTCATGGCATCTAGTTTATATATCCAATACACCTCTCTATGGGCCAATCTTTTTGACCGGTCACCGCCTCTTGGTAGGGGATGAATCACTTCCAGTATTACACATCGTAATTGTGATATGTTGTGTTCATTTTCTTGAAAGTGTCTAAACACTGGTGATTTTGTGTTACCAGTTCTATTGTTTGACTTATGTTCACTCCAGCATTCTTTAGCTCTACGGGTGGTCTTCCCGACATAATATTTCCTGCATGGGCATCGTAGTGCATACACTACATTTTTACTTTCACAAGTAGCATAGTCCTTTAATGGAATTTTCTTCCCACTGTTCAGATGTCTGATGTGGTCACCCTTTATAAGATTGGACCAATGTTGACAACTGAGGCAAACATACGTGTTTTCTCAAGGTCACTTGATGTTGCTTTTTGTTTTTTCTGATCTAATAAGATGGTCTCTAAAGTTTCTACCTCTTTTAAAAGCCAGCATTGGTGGGTCAGGGAATAGTCTGTTGAGGTTGCGATCTGATTTGATCAGGTCCCAAATTTTATTACTAACTCTCTTTATTTGGTAACTTTGACTGGAGAATTTTAAAGTATGAATCATTCTAGTATTGACCTTTTTAGTTTGTTTTTTTCAGAAGGTTGTCTCTTATCAACGGTTTGGTTCATTTAATAGTTTTCCCTATGATTTAGTCTGGAAATCCTCATTCTCTGAATCTCAATTTCATGTTCTCATATTCATTACACAAATGTGTAACATCTGATGTCATTCTCTTTAATCGCAAGAATTGACTGAAGGGTACGTTTTCTTTGAGGTGTGTCGGGTAAAAACGTCTGAAGTGTATAGTATTGTTAGCATCAGTAGGTTTTTATAGATATTAGTGATAAATTTGACTCCTGTTTTCTCAATATTGACATCCACAAAATGGATGTTGGATTTACCCATATCAAGAGTGAATTTTATTCTTTTATAGCAGTTGTTAAGGTACGTCTGAAATTGTTGTAGTTCCTCAGTTGTTCCTTGCCAAATACCAAAAATATAATTGATAAAATGTTTCCAAAATGCTATCTTATTCTTCCAAGGTTCCTTCTCGAGTACATAGGTCTGCTCAAAGTAAAACATACCTTTTTTTTGCGTAGGACGGTGCTACAGATGAACCCATGGATGTTCCAGCTATTTGCAGATAGAAATTTCAGTTAAAACAGAAGCAGTTATTGTATAAGATTATATTCATGAGTTCAATAGCAAACACCTTATTTATAAGGGTTTCTTCATGTATTAGGAGAAACCATTCCAAAGCATCTATTCCCGTGTTGTGTGGAATAGATGTGTATAAACTATTCACAGCAAGTGTGAATAGGATCAGTGTGGGATCATTCATTTGTACTTCTTTTAGTAGTCTTAGGTAATGCACTGTGTCTTTAAGAAAGACAGTGTCTGATGACAAGGCCTTTCTCTGATACAAACCCGTCTTGTGTATTCTAGGTATTTGTTACAGAAACGTGAATTTTCATTTCATAATTTTCTCGAGTGCCATTTCCTGTTCACCGATTTAACACTTCAGGATGCCATTTACTGTATACTTCATAGAATCACAGACAGTGCAAACAGCACGTAAGAACAAAGATGAGCACCTGAATATAAATAGGATGAACAAACCAAGCGTTGACATTGTTATTTAATACGAGACTAGCAAGTATTGTAGTCCATAATATTTCACCCAAAAACTTTTATTCCAGAACCACGAACTGGGACATATCCCACATACATTTTTGGGTGCATTAGGAGCATCTTCTTAATCGCATTTATACAGGACCCTACATGACAGAACTTTCTATCCTGGGGGAACATACTGATTATAATCCACCAGGGTAAGCTATTCCCATCAATGTATATTCTAGATCGCGACTATTAGTTTATATTGGGCCTAATGGCTGCCTCCATATCGGGTTCCAGTACCGGGTTCCTTCAATGAGGAATTACTGGGTCATTCCAACCTTGCAGGACCCGGTAATTCCTCATTGAAAAACCCATCCCCATTCCCATTTGAGCCCATTTGAGGCTCAATGGGAATGCGGAGGGAGCTAATAACAGGCCCGTTATTAGCTCCCTGGTCCCCTTGCGGGACCTGCTAAGGATGCCTGGTTTTACCAGGCGTCCTTACTGGGTCCCGCAAAGGAACCTCGTAATAGGGCATCCCGTAATGAACGGTGCTGGTCCCGTACCGGCACCCTTCATTACAGGAGCACCTGTGTTGTAATGAGGCCCATTGTTACATAATAATTAATACAGCAAACAAAAACTTTTTCTTTGAATTTAGAATTCTGTCACTTTGAAGTTATTGGTGAGTCTCAGTTCATTACACTCCAGCATAGGATGAATTATCACACCACTCACTAGGTTGTTATTAGCATGGCTTCTTATTTCAGGGTCACCTAGGCACTTTGGACTAGAGAGTTTTATATGCATTCAGTTATCTCATGGGTCATATGCAAAGTTTGAGTGGACCTTATTTTGCGCTTACATGGGTCTTGTATTCACCCACACCTTTCTAGAAGCTGACAGTTCACACACGGCAAACTTGGGATTGTTGGAGGATTTGGGGTAGTACACTGAAATTATTATATTTTTTAGCCATTGGGCACATCAGTCAACCAAAGCAGCCAAATGTATCTAATCAACAATAAGAAGATGTTGAGTCAAGTTTGATTGGTGTTATTGTGTCTTATCTTCCTTATTTGCTCACCCAACCTGATGTCAATTTGCAACATGGGCATGTAATAACTTATGTTTTGGACTGATTTTATTTTGGAATGTTGTCATTTCATAATGGTGTTGGTGTATGACACTGTTGTCATGGTTTTGTAAACTTATAGGGCCTCATTACCAGTATGGAGGCAGCCATGGCGCTATTAGCGCCATGGCTGCCTCCATACTGGGCTCCAATACTTGGTTCCTACAATGAGGAATTACCGGGTCATTCCGACATTGGAAGACCCGGTAATTCCTCCTTGCAGGAACCCATCCCATTCCCATTTGAACCCTCATAGGGCTCAATGGGAATGTGGAGGGAGGTAATAACGGGCACATTACGAATGGCCCGTTATTAGCTCCCTCTTCCCCTCGCGTGACCCGCAAAGGACGTCTGGTTTCACCAGATGTCTGTTCCGGGTCCCGCAAAGGGAACCTCGTAATAGGCGCTCCAATAATAAAGGGTGCCGGTCCCGTACCGGCACCCTTCATTACGGGAGCGCCACCCTTGTAATGAGGCCCATAATGTCTTGTTATGTTTATTTTAACAGCCTTGTTGAAACACCTGTGGGCTGTATTTTTGCTGTTCTTGAGAATAAATCAAGACATCAAGAAGAGAAATTGTTGTTTATGATGCTATTCAAATTACTCTTGGACTAAATAGATTTGTTCTAGTAAATCTATTAGGGGTCACAGTGCTACAATAGCAGCATACTTTCTCATTTACTGTTTAATTTTAGGGAAGTTGGGTGACCTTCCCATGCTGCTACAGCACTGAGTGATTGTATCTTATAATTAAGGGGACAAGTGCATCCATGTTGTATCATACCCTACCATTGGTGGACTGTGTCTTTAAGGTTGGTGGTTGTTTCCAGTACCAAAGGTTGCAAGGCCCTATCCAAATAAATGGCCACGGGATGGAAAATGCTTTCTGTTCCTACTGCCATGGGTCTAAACGGGGGATCACTAATGTTCTTATGTACCTTAGGTAGTGCATAAAACAGTGGAGTGATTGGAAATATTTTGATTAAAAATTCACTTATTAAATTCAGATATCCATTCCATATCCAGAGCTTTGTCTACTGTTTTCTTGACAATATCTTTTATGGAGGAAATTGGACCACTGTCTAGGATCAAGTATGTTCTTGGGTACTGTAGCAATTTGAGACAGCCTTTGTTGTAGACATCTGTGTCCATTAGTACAAGTGTGCCACCTTTGTCGGCTGGTTTTAGTTTGAACGTATTATCCTCTGCCAATTCCTTGATCAAATTCAGTTGATGTCTCCTAATGTTTATTTTGTCCTTTGTACCATATTTGAAACATCTCAAACCTACCTTCAGAACACTCCTAGAAGAAAATGTGGAAAAATACAGACTGGTGAGATTTGAAGTAGCACATGTACATCTGGAACACCCTGAGAAGCAGAACTCAAAGTTGGCCAAATTATAAACAATGGTGATACACAAAGTGACATAGTTACAAGTAGGAGTGCCCTGGGAGACGCAATGGAGTAGTGGCAAAATACAAAAGTAAAAACCCTAATAGAGAAACACTCAGGGAAGCAGGATGCAAATGTAGACAAAATATACTAGTTACAACATTTAACACAGTGACAAAACTGGGGGACAAAATGCAAGTGTGGCTTAACTGAATGCACTTGTGGGAAAATCCAACTTTGTTGAAATTCAGGATGACCTAACTGGGAAACGAAATGTAAGTGGGGCCAAATATGGTTGCTGAATGCAATTGAGGAAAATACTGTGGTGGCAAGAATCACAGCAGCCAACCCAAATAGGGACACTCAGGGAAGCAGGATGTGAATGCAGCAAAGCACAAGAGTGGTGAGATTCAACATAGTAACAAAACTGGAAAGTGAAATGCCAGTGTAGCCAATTACAATCACACATATAGGTGGGGCAAATATAAACAGAGTCAAGATTCAGATCGACGTCCCTTACCTGGGAGTAGCTATCGGTAGAGAGTGTAGTGACTGTCAGGGCTAGGGCCACAGGTTAACAGGCAAACACGGATGTTAGGTGCCCATGGAAGGCACCCTTTGCCTGTGCTCTTTGCCGACTGCCTGGGCAAGGCTGCCCTGTGGAAAAACTTCAATTGCGGTGTTTCCGGGTATTGTGACCTGGAAAACCAATCAAATGTGGTGAAGGCAGTTAGGGTGAAGTGGAGCTGGGTGGTTGGGGACTGTGGAGAAGTGCTAAGGATGCTGAAAAAATGACCCAATTCCTGGAAATACCTCTCAAGGTCAGCTCACACCCTGGGATGACTGCTCTTGGTCGGGAAACATATCGGCTGTACTCAAATAATATATTGTTCTATTGGCAGATATTATATTTATGCTGTCATGTTTAGTGAATATTCTTAAGTGGCATTTTCCAGATTATTTACAAATTGTGCAACCCAATATGTTCCCCATGCAATGTGGCAACAAACATGTGGAAGCACAGTTTAAATTATATAAGCTTGTTTTTCTTTAAAGCCTACAACATCACATGTTTGCCTTCCACTTTGCTTTATCTGTTTAAGATAAATAACTTCATATTTCAGTTCAAGATAACAATATGAGCTTGAATGATTTATTTAATGGAGAGCATTGCATTCAATCAAATAAAACTCTTGTTGAGAGGTGGGTGTCAAGGGTTTTGACCCATGTTGAATCCTTAGACTGGGTAGATGTGGGGATGAGCTGTCACCACCCACATTCACGCCAGAATCCAGGAGAACTGCACAGTTGGCACAAGACCACTCCAAAGATACAACCTTCTTGTGGGGAGTTCCACATCACCACTCTACTGTAAGGATGCCATCAAAAAAATGTTAAGCAAGGGTCCTATACTATCAAGCAAAAGACCACTCTATTGAAATGCAGTAATTCAAGACAGGTCCCAAAAATGGATGCAATACCGGTACTCACCACTATCAGAAAGCCGGTGTTTTAAAACCACCAGACTTTTGTGTAAAACAGAGGAAGCCAAACCAGGCCAAGGAAAGACTTGCTAAGAGGTGGATACAATGTAAAACTATATTCTGAAATGACTTGAAGGAAGTAATTATTTAATGTATATGTAAAAAGTGTAAGTTTGATTTAAACTGGGAACTAAAGTGACATTTAGCTGAATTCTGCCTGACAACTACCCCCGACAGGAGAAACCTGCTCAGCCACTCTTCCCAGGCCTAGCTGCATCCTGCTTCCCCACCAAAAGGAGTTGACACCTCTCTGATTAGATTAGGGGAGGGGCACCGCAGGAGGTTGAACAAAGCCTTGTCCTGGACTCAGGCAAATGTTATATTGGGGGGCCGTAAAGTGGCTTCCTCTTGGGAGAAGTGGGAGGAGAAGTGCCTCTGGGAGCCACCCGAGCTGGCGGCTGGGGCAGACAGAAGCTTCCCCCATGTGCTTTGGAACCTAAACCACACCCATCTGGACCAGAGCATAATTTTGAAAAAGATGGATAATTCACAGTACGGACTTGTCAGAATTATATAAGTAATATCATTATTCATGTGATTTTTCGGTGCACGTTTTAAGAGGTGTTAGGACCCTGTGGTGTATGCTGGGGGGTTGCTAGCGGAAAATAGGGTCTTACTCCAAATGTCTGCATGTTAAAAATCTGACACTTCATCAATTAATGTCCATACTCCTTGCGCAAATGTGTGTAATTTTTGGTAAATGTCCGATATTGGTAAACCAGTCAAAAAGCGCAAAATGTTGTCATTTTTGAATGCAAGCCCCCAGGAAGATCAGAGGCGGACAAGCATGGACCATAAGGAATATATAATGTGTACATGTAATTTCAACAAATTGTGTATCTGGCAGATATGTATTTGAATCAAATATAGATTTGTGGGCAAATTGACCAGGGGAGGATCCTCTGACCCATAAACAGACCTCATCATGATGACAATCCATTTCCTTCCCCCAATCATGGGAGAGGGGAGAATTGGGCCAATGACAAGTAGAGAGGGGCAGGCTTAGCTAGGCCCAGGCACACACCCAATTCCAAAACACATAAAAAGAGACTGCTGGGACAGGTAGAGACATTCAATTCCATTTGCTGCAGAGCGTGCTGACCGACGACTTCACATCCAGAGATCCAACACTTAGACTTACAAGCTAAACAGAGACTACAGAACTTTGAACCAAGAAGGCCCACTGCAAGCAAAAGTATTTGTCAGCAGGCCTCAAAATCTTTTGCAACTGAACTCTTCAAATAGCCGGGCTGAGCTGTTTGATTCTGGCCTAGAACCCTGTGACAGAAACATCCAGAACCAGGAGCCGTGCTGTGTCCAGAGAAGGCAGAACCCGACCCAGAGAACCTGTGCATAGCAGACCCAGGACAGCAGAGCAGAGCTGACCCAGACGCTGTGAACAGAATCGCTGGAAGTCCCGTCCAACCTGACCAGACCTTGACGGCTTATTTCAAAAATATAGTGTGAGTACTCACTGTGCCAAAAGCAATCTCTTAGTTTAAAATAATCTAATCCAAACTATTTCAGCCTATTAGAACTGCCTCCTAGAATCGTGTCACTCTGTCATCTTTAAAACTGAAAACTGTCACCTGTCATTCTGAGCTTTAAAATTTCAAATCTGAAAAACTACTTTCACGAATTCGTCCGTATCTGTGGAACCGTTTGTGCTAGTGTTAGACGATCCTTTGCACACCAGTTCGCTACACATCAGAACACTGCTCCCATATCTCCACCATCCCCTCCCACGGTTCCAGGCTCAGGTGATTCGGTTAACCCAAAGAACCGGAAACCCCGTACCAGCTTTGGTGTACGGGCTCGATTGCAGCCCTTTCTGCATTGGCAATTGCCTTGGAGATCGTATGGCAGAAGAGGCGGTGTTACGTCACCACGTCGGTCACGTGATCCAGAGTCACGTGTCCTTGTTGGACGTCACATGATCCAGAGACGTCACATGACTCCCAGACACACAGTATAAAGGTCTGAGAGACAGAACACTCATTGCTTCTCAGCTGGCTTCAGACCCTGTTTGGCGTTACTACTTGCTCCTTGCTGTCTTGATCACGGAACTCTACCTCGGACTCCCTCGGACACCCCTTTTGGTACCTTTGCTTGGAACTGTTAACCTGTTGCCGGATTTTGGACTTCACCTCGACTTGCCTTTGGATCATCCCTGGTTACCTTGCTGAACTTCTACGCCCTTTCCCTTTTTGGGATTCAAGTCAAGCCCTCTCTCCTACAGGTGGCTAGCCCTTCATCCACGCTAACCTGCGGTTCTACCATTCCAGGGACCGCCGCATCAACTGAGCCTCGAGCCTCTCTACTAGGTTACCTGGGTTACCCTTACACCAGATAGGTAAGACATTTTAGATCCTTTTGTTTATCTGACTGTGTTGTGATTGCCTGGTACTTAACCCCGTTCCTTCTCGACAGCAGCATCGGTGTTCCAGAGGCTCCGTGGATCTGGGAAGACATCTCCCACCTGTGGCCTCAAAGGTCGCACAGTGGGTTTCTATTAAGTTTCCCTGTGCGTCACTTGGGGACAGAGGACTCATCGGTCTACACGACACTCAAGTCAGAACAGACTGAGAAGCCGTATAGTCGTGTTTGACGATGCAGGGATCCACGGAAGAACCCATAGCTGCTTTAGTCCAGGCAATTACAATATTAAGGGCAGATATGGCAGCCGCGAACACAGTGATCCACCAAAGGTTGGATTCCATACAAAGTGTTCAGCATTCCCTTCCTGCAGACCCTGAGTTTGGAGATGCCAGCTCCTTCACTACACCCCTTCCCTTGGCTACTTCTACAGTCCCGACTCCAATGATCCTCCCATCTCCTTCCCCCCTGGCTGCTCCGGAACGCTATCAAGGTGACCCCAAGAAATTCGAAACCTTTGTTAATCAGTGCAAGTTACACTTCTTATGCAGACCTTTGGCTTTTCCTACTTCCACTACTAAAGCCGCCTTTGCCCTCTCCCATTTAGCCGGAACGGCTGCCGCTTGGGCTAATCCCCTGCTAGAGAATAATAGCCCAGTCCTTTACGACTTTGATTTGTTGGTTCTAGAAATGTCTCGAGTATTCGATACCCGACACAAGGCGCAGTCCAGGGATTTGGAGTTTTTGGAACTGACTCAGGGTAGAAGGACTTTGATAGAATACATCACCCGTTTCAATCAGCTAGTTGCAGAAACATCATGGCCAGAAAACAAGCGGGCGGTGGTCTTTTATAGGGGGTTGAGTAACCCCATGAAAGATGCTTTATCAGTGATCCCTTCTATGCCTACTCAGTATCAGGAATTGGTTGATCTCGTCTTGCAGGTAGATGCACGACGATTAGAGCGTAGAGCTGAGTTGGGGGTCTCTTCCCATCCTAATCTTGCTAGTACTCCTGCTTCCAGTACAGAAGAACCTATGCAAGTGGGAGGTTTACGTAGTCCTATCACAACCACAGAGAGGGAACGTAGAAGGGTGGACAATGCATGCTTTTATTGTGGCACCACTGGACATATTGTGAAAGAGTGTCCTCGACGTCCCAAGAAGAGCCAGGATTTTCGGATGGCTCGACCTTAGATCCGGAGAACAGGTCGAGTGTCCCGTCATCATCTCCGGGTACCTCTCTTGCCTTTGCTCGTGTCCAACCCGTCTCTGTAAAGGCTACCCTATGTCCCTCTACAGGCCTTCTTCATGCAGTCAATATCATCATTGATTCAGGTGCCACTGGTAATTACATAGATATCGATTTGGCCCATTCCCTCAACCTACCTTTAGTGGTAAAAACACGACCGGAACATGTCCAAGCCGTAGACGGCTCTGCATTGGTTTCTGGTCCTGTTAGACACCAAACTGCACCCCTCTTGTTGAACATACAAGAAACACACACAGAAACCATATGTTTTGATTTAATTACCACACCCCAATTTGGTATCATACTAGGTATTCCATGGTTACGTGAACATAACCCACTGATCAATTGGCAGTCAGGCACTGTACTCTTCGAGTCCGAAGTCTGTCAGAATTACTGTCTCCCGGTCCATCAAGCCCCTGACACACCTTCTCGGGCCTTAGGAGCATTAGCTCAGCTCACTATTGATGATCCAGAGATTGTTCATTCGCATACTGTTGGGGGGTTGGTGTCTGGGATTCCTCCTGAGTACAATGCATTCAAATCAGTTTTCGATCGGGGCGCTTCCGAGGTACTTCCTCCACATAGACCATATGACTGCCCAATCGAATTGCTTTCTGATTCCGCTATCCCTTCGGGCAGGATCTATTCTTTGTCCCCTTCGGAGGAACAAGCATTGAAAGAGTATGTACAGAATGCCTTACGTTTAGGACACATCCGTCCCTCCACTTCACCAGCAGCAAGTCCCATATTCTTTGTACCCAAGAAGGAGGGGGATTTACGCCCTTGTGTGGATTATCGGCGTCTTAACGCTATCACAAAAAAGGATAGATATCCAATCCCGTTAATCACCCCACTTCTGGACCAATTAACTCATGCTTCCGTTTTCACCAAGCTTGACCTACGTGGCGCATACAATTTAGTACGCGTTCGCGAGGGAGACGAGTGGAAAACGGCTTTCTGTACTCGTTACGGCTTGTACGAATATTTAGTCATGCCTTTTGGCCTATGTAACGCCCCAGCCACATTCCAACGATTCATGAATGACATATTCAGGGATATTCTGGACGTTTACATGGTTGTGTATTTGGACGACATCTTAATCTTTTCTCGTGATGTTGATAACCATGTAAAGCATGTACGAGAAGTACTATCCCGTTTGAGAGAACATTCCTTATTTGCCAAACCTGAGAAATGTCAGTTCCATAAAACTTCTGTTGAGTTTCTGGGTTTCCATATCACCCCTGGGGCGTTATCCATGAACGAATCTAAGGTCAAAGCAGTTTTAGATTGGCCAGTACCCCAAACACTCAAGTCCTTGCAGGCCTTTTTGGGATTCGCTAACTTTTATAGACGTTTCATTTCTTCTTTTTCCACAATTGTTGCGCCGCTCACGGCTCTGACTAGTCCTCAGGTACCCTACCACTGGCACGGGGAACAACAGGAGGCTTTTGAGGCTCTGAAAACTGCTTTCACTACCGCACCGGTACTCCAGCACCCCAATCCTGATCTTCCGTTCA
Organism: Ambystoma mexicanum; assembly: GCF_040938575.1. Lineage (NCBI taxonomy): Eukaryota > Metazoa > Chordata > Amphibia > Caudata > Ambystomatidae > Ambystoma > Ambystoma mexicanum. The sequence continues at coordinate 217,198,350 of NC_090929.1, read as the reverse complement.
TAGTAGAGGCAGATGCCTCTTCTTTTGCTCTTGGTGCGGTATTGTCACAAACGTGTCCTACAACAGGCAAATTACATCCAGTGGCATACCATTCCCGTAAGTTCTCCAGTACGGAGACTCATTACACTGTTACGGAGAAAGAACTCTTGGCTGTCATGGATGCCTTTCGTGTTTGGCGCCATCATCTTCTGGGGGCCAAACATCCCATCACGGTTTACTCAGATCACCGGAATTTGCAGGATCTGGCCTCATTGAAGTGCATTAATAGCAGACAGGTCCGATGGCATCTTTTCTTTTCCTCTTTTGACTTTCGTATCATGCATCGTCCTGGCACTGCACATGGAAAAGCAGACGCCTTGTCACGTTCCCCAGGGGGGGTCGTGTTGCCAACCTTTCCTGACACTGTTCTCGGAAAGAGTCATGTGATTTGTCTTTGTACACCTTCATTGTCGTTATTAGACTCGGTCCGATCTTGGACTAGCAATCACTCCGACCAGTTGCGAGAATGGGACCCCGTGTTTTCTGATGGGTTGCCTTTCGTACATGAACGTCTATTCCTTCCCACACCTGACACTCGTAATCTGGCCCTTGAGTGGTCTCATGATGCCCCTTTTAATGCCCATCCCGGTCAAGAGCGCACTTTAGATCTTCTCAAGCGCTGGTGTTGGTGGCCCTCTATGAGGCGCGATGTAGACTGCTATGTCAATTCATGTGCAGTGTGTGCTCAGGCTAAACATCGGAGAGGCCGACCGGTTGGGTTGCTACTTCCACTTCCAGTTCCGCCCAGGCCTTGGCATACACTGACTATGGATTTCGTTACCGATCTCCCCAAATCACGAGGCTTTGACTCCATCTGGGTAGTGGTGGACACGTTTACAAAAATGGCTCGTTTTGTCCCTTGTAAAGGTATTCCTTCGGCCCCGGTCTTGGCGGACTTGTTTTTTGAACATGTGTTCATGTTATTCGGCCTCCCTTCGGTCGTTATATCCGATCGAGGATCACAGTTCACCTCTCGGTTTTGGAGGTCGTTGACTAAATTGTTGGGCATTGATACCAGGTATTCTTCGGCATATCATCCTGAGACCGATGGGCAGACCGAAAGGACGAATCAATCTATGGAGCAGTATCTTCGCTGCCTTATATTGCAACATCAGACCTCCTGGTTGGCCGCTTTGCGGCTTGCTGAGTTCGCGTACAATAACGCGGCTCATTCAGCTACAGGTTATTCTCCTTTCTATGCCCTCTACGGCCAGCATCCCAAGGTCTTGCCAGTCCCTGATGCTTCTGGTTCTTCGAATCCTGCGGCCACGACGTGTCTTAGGGATCTGTCTGCTGTACATGCTAGTACTGTGGTGCATCTCACGGAAGCGAAGACCGCCATGAAGGCCCGTGTGGATGGCAAACGTCTGGCTGCTCCCCCTCTGGTGGTGGGTTCTAGGGTCTGGTTGTCGTCACGTCACCTTCGCCTAGTGGGTTGCCGGAAACTGCTACCTCGTTTTGTCGGCCCGTATGTGGTCTCACAGGTAGTGAATCCGGTGGCTTTTCGTCTGGTGCTTCCTAGTTCTTGGCGTATCCATCCTGTCTTCCATGTGTCCCTCCTCAAGCCTTGCCCCGATTCTGTCCGCCTTCGTACCCCTGTTGCACCGGTGTCCCTGTCCTCTCCTGATGTCTTTGAGGTGTCGGCCATTTTAGGGTCCCGGTGGTTTAGGGGTAGGCTCCAATATCTGGTGGATTGGAAGGGTTACGGCCCGGAGGAGCGTTCTTGGGTTTCCGCCTTGGATCTGAACGCCCCTCGGCTGGTAACCCGCTTCCATAAGGATCATCCGTCCAGCCCACGGGGTCGTGGGCCGTTGGGGGGGGGCTATGTTAGACGATCCTTTGCACACCAGTTCGCTACACATCAGAACACTGCTCCCATATCTCCACCATCCCCTCCCACGGTTCCAGGCTCAGGTGATTCGGTTAACCCAAAGAACCGGAAACCCCGTACCAGCTTTGGTGTACGGGCTCGATTGCAGCCCTTTCTGCATTGGCAATTGCCTTGGAGATCGTATGGCAGAAGAGGCGGTGTTACGTCACCACGTCGGTCACGTGATCCAGAGTCACGTGTCCTTGTTGGACGTCACATGATCCAGAGACGTCACATGACTCCCAGACACACAGTATAAAGGTCTGAGAGACAGAACACTCATTGCTTCTCAGCTGGCTTCAGACCCTGTTTGGCGTTACTACTTGCTCCTTGCTGTCTTGATCACGGAACTCTACCTCGGACTCCCTCGGACACCCCTTTTGGTACCTTTGCTTGGAACTGTTAACCTGTTGCCGGATTTTGGACTTCACCTCGACTTGCCTTTGGATCATCCCTGGTTACCTTGCTGAACTTCTACGCCCTTTCCCTTTTTGGGATTCAAGTCAAGCCCTCTCTCCTACAGGTGGCTAGCCCTTCATCCACGCTAACCTGCGGTTCTACCATTCCAGGGACCGCCGCATCAACTGAGCCTCGAGCCTCTCTACTAGGTTACCTGGGTTACCCTTACACCAGATAGGTAAGACATTTTAGATCCTTTTGTTTATCTGACTGTGTTGTGATTGCCTGGTACTTAACCCCGTTCCTTCTCGACAGCAGCATCGGTGTTCCAGAGGCTCCGTGGATCTGGGAAGACATCTCCCACCTGTGGCCTCAAAGGTCGCACAGTGGGTTTCTATTAAGTTCCCCTGTGCGTCACTTGGGGACAGAGGACTCATCGGTCTACACGACACTCAAGTCAGAACAGCTAGGAACATGTAAAAATCAGCAGCTTCTTGCTTTCCTTTGCTAACATTCGTTTTAACCTACTGGTTACACATAGAGCATTGCTAATGTAAACTAGATATCCCCCACCCTGAACCTCTAGAGGGAATTAAAAGCATTTTTAGCACATTTCTCACTTCATTGTCATCACATTCAAAGCATTTTGGGCCTGTGTTACAAACCTCTACCTGTTTTCCTCTAAGCTTGCTAGGGGGGAACTGCATTTCGTATTGCATTTTGTTGGGATTCTTGAAGACTGTGTGCTCTCCTTCCATTTCTTACATTGCATAGGGGGGGTAGTGAATTGTCAAGGAAAAGTGGTTACATTGTCTTTTGTTGAAGCCATATCAAGTTATTTTCTGTACTGCATTTCATTCATCATTGCATTGTCCTTGAAGCCATAAAAGCACTCTCAGCTACTTTATCATCTCTATGTCAACTCCTAAGCAATTAAAAAGAGTGTACCACTGTAACATTATCCATTGTTGATCACTATCACCTTCACAAGTGTGCTATCAATTATTAATTTATTATAAAAGTGTGATATATATATATTGTTTAATTTTTCAAATAAACCTTTTAAATTTGCAAAACAGACCTACTTCTTGGCTCAGTGGGGTCAGGGGGTTTCTAAGAGAGGGGTGTTATATAAGGGTTGTCATCCAGAGTACGTGAACTGGGCCTAAAAATACATCAATAAGGGTTTCCATCAGCATCCCAGGCTAAGCATTGACTTAGCTATAGTGTTGAAATGATGCCGCTTAAAAAAGTGGGGGCTCGTAGCCGGAGATTCTGGGTGAGATCTATCACTTGTGCAGATTAATACAGTGTGCTAACTGACAGGAGACATACATCCGGTCGGACCACCACGCTGTGTTACGCTGTAAAGCACTCCTCAAAGGAACGCTCTAAGGAAACGGTCTGTTTTGCAAAAATAAAATGCAAACTTCTGTAAGTCAGGAAGGAACTCAAATTCCAGAATGACGACACTGGTAGACATCAAAATAGCCAGAGAGTATTTCTTACATAAGCTATTTGTGAGAGGTGAGTGGACTCCTCAGGACCAAACGGTCTGGTTGCAGGCAATTGCGCAACAGGTCACTGAAACAGGGTCAGATTCATGGAGAAATCAGGGTCCATTACATGTGGCCCTGAGTGAATTATACATGGCTCCTAAAGCTAAAGATGAACACGACAAGATGGTTAGGATAGCGGCATATTTGTATCTATATATGGGAGCCATGCAGGACAAATGTGCTGAAGGCCAAGATCTGGCAAGTAGGCAACAGATGGTGTTATAAAAGGCCCAATCTGACCTGGTCACTTCTGAGCAGAGGCTGCAGAGGAACCAGGAGTCAGAAAATTATAGTAGGCAGTATATCATTAAAATAAAAGAGGACATGGATAGACTGCAACAGGAAAAGACGGACCAGGATACCAGAATTCAGGCTTTGCAGAAGGAGCACCAAGACAGTCTGGACTCCTTACTGCAGAGCCAGAAAAAGCTGGAGCAACAGATCAATTTCAACAGGGCATGCACAGAGCAGGTAGCCACCCTGCAAATCCAACTAGACAGAGAGAAAGAGGAAAGCAATACATTGATTTTGAAAGACCTGGATACCCAGGCAGAGTTTGATGAAGAACGCCAGAAAGCTGGTGCCTTTCAAAGGCAGAGGGATGACCTTGAGTCACAAATGCAGGCTCTTGGTCAGGAAAGGGATACCTTAGGCCAGGAAGTCTGCCATTTAAAAAGAAAAATTGAAGAAAATCATTTGGCCCTCCAGGGGCTGGGTGACCTCCAAAAAGAGCATCAGGGCTTGCTAGATCACACCAGGAGGGTGAAGGAGGCTCTGGCAAGAAAGGAGCAGGACAGTAGGGATGGGACTGAGGAGGTAACCCTCCTGCAGCAGAGACTGGCCCAGTACTCCAGGACCAATCAGGAGGCACAGAGAGGGAATGAGGCTCTCTGCCAGCACAATGATAGGCTCCAGCAACAGGTAGCGAAGCAGGAGAGACTGATAGAGTCTAGTAAGGCCTTAACTGAGGAACTGAAAGCGCAGGCTCTTGCATTGCAACAGGGAACAGGGGCGGATAGAGATGAGGTTCGCTGGGAAAGAGAAACTCCTGAGCATAACCTCAGGAGCCCTAGTACCAGAGGCCTTCATCTCTCCCAGTCCCTGGACTCTGCCACACCCCTGTCCCCTCACGCACATGAGCCCAGGGTCACGGGGATGGCAGATTACTATCCAGCTAGAAGTATGGGGCTCATAGGCCAGTACCTCCCAGGAATGGATGGGTGGGCATCCCGGTATGGGCACCCAAGCACAGTGCAATTTAGTGGGGAACCCCAGGAGAGTAGGCCCATTAAGGGCATCCTGAAAACCTCTGCCCAGTTAGGTCAGTGGGGGGGGGACCCATCAAATCCTGGCAGCAAGGAGGGATCTGAAGACTCCTCTGAGCATTACAGGACACAGGAGACCAGGTCCCCACATTCTGCCAGCCATTCCCAGGCTCGCAGAATCCGGGAAAACCTGGAAGATCAGACAGGCACCTCTGGGAGCAGCGCTTCCGAGTCGGAGGATGAATGGACCAGGGTTACCCGAACCAAAAAGGCCAATAAGGCAAAAAGGGCCTTGCTTAAGGACTCATTGGAGCAAATAAAGGCAATAAGGAGTGTCATCACGCCTTATCATAAGAACGCCAAGTATTCTGTTTGGGAACACTTGGAGCTCTATGAGCAAATGATGGAGACTTTCCATTTGAAGGACAGCCAAAGCTGTATTCAATATGTAAAGTGGACCTTCTTACCAGAATACTCCAGTTTCTTTGCCGGGCTGGAGGATCAAAACCATTCAAGGTGGTCCACATACAGGGCGGCCATCTTGAAACATTTTTCTGTGCACAGAAATCCTCAAGAGGCTCGCAAGGCAGCCTACAATTTGCAATGTGGGGAGGATCAGGCCCCGCAAGAATTTGTGCAGGAGTTAAAGCGTGCTTTTGCACAGACTACAAAAAGGGTGCGCACTGACAGCAAAGAGTTTGTTAATACTTTTTTCCATGCCTTGCCCAAATACATCATGACCCAGCTAGTGAGAGATTTTCACGAGAAGAGGTCACTAGACTGGGACATTGAACAGGCTACCCGGATCTATGAGGTGCAGAAGCCCATAGAAAATAAAAATAATGCGCAGAAAAACCCCAAAACCAACAGCACCCCTGCTGCTGCCAAGGTGGCAGAGGTAAAGGTTGCCCCCGTTTTAGATTTGGAGATGGGGGGGCCTAAAAACTTGCCTGCACCAAATAACTCTAACACCAGAAGGCCCTCGGGCCAGTCACAGACAGGGAGCCAAGGGGGTAGTCCCACAAATGGGGTCACTCACTCCCCTGATTATGTCAGTCCCCGCTACAAGGGAAACCGACCCATCCTGGGTTATGTGTGGACTCCTCCAGCCCAAGGGGGGGGATCCAGCCAAGCACCTAAACCAGGGAACTTCCCTCCCAACTTCCCACAGGAGGGCAGACATTCTCCAACTCCTGGGCAGAACTTTTTCCCAGGGTATCCACCCAATTTCCAGCCCCAAAATCATCCATCCTTCTTTCCCCAATTCCCTGAGCCCAGACAACCTAATCCGGGAGAGGGGAGGCCAAGGGTGCGGGGGTACCCAAATCTTCCCAATCCGGGGTATTACCAGAGAAAGGATAGCTACCCTTCCCGGGATCAGCCCAGGGGAGAAAATAGAGCCCGTATCAGCCTGAGCGGGTTTCACAACTTGAGCGCCAGGTCCAAAATATGGCACGGGATCTGGGTCACATACTGAGGGCTCAACAGAACCCTCAGATGAGCATGCCACCGCAGAATGCCCCAAACTCTGGGCCTGGTGCCCCAGAACAATGACGGGGGCAGCACCTCGATAACCCACCAGTTCCCAGGGAGGAGGCACAAGGGGAAGGGGGGTGTAAAGCCTTGGAGGAAGCTTCCTTCCCAACTTGTAAACAGCCGTTGGAAAACCAGGAACCAGAAACAAAATCTCCTACCCCTGAAAGTCTGCCACCCAAAGAGCAGAGAGGAGGTAGGAGAAACAAAGGACCCAAACAGACCCATTTTGTGGAGGAGGTACAGGTCTTCCAATTTGAGGGAGGTGGATCCTCAGAGGACCCTGGGAAAAGGATCTTCTCCGTCAGAGATGGGGGAACTCCTCCCAAAGAAAAATGGGTCCCAAGGGATTCCAATCCAGACTGGGGGGATATGGAGACTGAGCAACCGCCGCCCAACATCTCATCCCAGAACCAACAATACCAAAATCCCATGGGTCCAACCCATCCTGATGACTGCCTCCAAAAAGGGGGGGGGCGGCCCAGAACCCGAAACCATTTCCAGTTGCCAACTCTTCCTTTCAGATTCCCCAGGCTCTTCACAGAATTCTGTCCAAATCTCTTCGCTAGCAATGTCCAAAACCAGAAAGTTAGCACAGCAGTTGTCCAAAAATGTGCATTAACTGTGGCCCCTTGAGGAGAAGGAGGGAAGATATTATGCCCCGGTACAAGTACAGGGCAGGGTACAATTTTGGCGCTGGTGGACACTGGATCTCAAGCTACCCTTCTGTCCAGAAGGGCCTTTGATGAACTGAATGGAGGAAGGGGGGAGAATTAACGTATTCCTCTCACCTCTCTTCCTGGACAACTGCAGAACTTTGACGGGAAGGAAATTCCCATCGAGGGGACGGCAGATTTGGACATTAAAATTGGGCGACACAAGGTGAAACACCCAGTCATAGTAGTGACTCCAGAGGGCACCCCTTGTTTACTAGGGAATGACCTCCTGAGAAGGTTGTCACCCCTAATAGATTGCGTAAACAAGGTCCTCTGGACCCAGACTAGCCGACCAATAAAATTAAAACAGAGTGTCAACCATGTTAGTTTAAATGGCACCTGCCACATGGTTGAACAAAAATCTGACCAAGTAGAATTTCACTTCCAGAACAACCAAATTCCAGACGTGACAGTAATAGCAGTAGGACAACAGACTGGTGATGGGGTGTCCTCTCTATTTCTGAAAATCAACCTTCCTTCCAGTTTAAGGTGGTATTCCACACTGGAAGGAAGAGCAGTTGTTCATCCCTGTTCAGTTAAATGATGGGAAGGACTCTGTTCTCGCTCGAGTGTGTGTGAACAACGGTAAGAGCTTCATCAGCGAAGCCATGTTCCACCAACTCCCAAAAGATACAGGCATTCCCACATTCAAACTGATAGACAAATGGGAAATGGACCTGGAAGCACCTAATTCCAAACATCTCCTGCCAAGCAGGTGTATCCTCAAAATCTCCATTGGCAACAAGAGCATAGTCCATAATTGTTGGGTTGTGCGAGACGTCACTGCCGCCTTTTACTTAGGCAGTGACATTCTCAATCGCTTTGCCATTAGTTTGGACCTAATAAACTTCAAAGCTTGGTCCCGATTAGCGGATAATCCCATGGGCTTTGATGATCCAGAAAAAGCATTTAGGTCAGCTCAATTGCTACCTTATGCAGTTGAAATTCAGATCAAAGAGGAAGTCACCATCCCAGAAAGGACCCGACAATTCTCACTGGAAGTGAAAGTTAAAGGAGGACTAAAATTGAAAAACCCTGATGCTTATATACATCTAAATGCTTCTCTCCAACAGCAAGGGTTGGGGGTAAACCCAACACCATTAGTCAACATAGAACATGACACCATTCCAATAGAGGTGGATAACAGCGACTTAAAGAGCATTACTCTAGCCGCAGGCACCATTATTGGAATGACGGTTGATGACCGACATTTCTCCATTGATTTAGGAAATTAACTGTTAGGACCAATCCCCAAGGACTGTTTTGACAGTGGCAGTGAGGACAATACAACACCAGACAGGATTTTCACCCGGCATGGGGGGAACTTCCTGGTGTACACTTCTTGCCCTTATGGTAAGGAAAATGTGACTTGTGACTTCAAGAGGGATAAGGTGATTTTCCAGGTCCATGAGGGCTGTCTTTCCCACCTGAAGCCTCCAGTCCAAATCAGCACTCTGACCAGGGACTTCTCCACCCAGCTGGAGAAGGCCGCGGAGATAGCCAAACCAGAAGTCTTTCCAGGCCCCATGCAGATGGTGGAAGAGAGAGTCAACCTAGCTGATGCATGTGTGACTCTGGAACAGAAGCAAAAGTTGAAACAAGTTTTCTTGGATTTCCAAGATCTCTTTGCGGTAGACTCATATGACTGTGGTCGCACCGACATCCACACAACAACAATTCCCACGGACCCTGGCATGACTCCAGTGTTTGTGAAGCAATATCGCTTGCCTCTCGCATCCATGGAGTCCCTTACTGAAATAATTAAGAACCTTGAGTCCCGGGGAATAATCCGTCCAGTCCACAGCACCTTCAATAATCCGGTGCTGGGAAGATTGAAACCAAACGGCCAGTGGAGACTCTGCGCCGACCTTAGGGAGCTCAACAAACGGGTCCATACTTCAAGATGGCCTCTGCCCTACATTGACCAAGGGCTGGCCCAGATCCAGGGGTCACAGGTATTCACTGCAATAGACCTGACCAATGGATACTGGACCGTGCCTGTCAGTAGGGAGGACCAATACAAACTGGCTTTTACCTTTGGGGGCCAGCAGTGCACATGGACCCGGACTCCCTTCGGATACCTCAACTCCGGCAATGAATTCAACATTTTCCTACATAAGGCCATGCCCGACCTTGGTGCGAGGAGTACCTGGCTTATGTAGATGATGTCCTCATAAAAAGTTCATCTGTGGAAGAACACATAGCAGAGATCCGTTATGTTCTGACACAGTTGAGGGCCGCCGTAGCAAAACTTTCCTTTCAGAAAGCACAGTGGTGTAGAACCCGTGTTAATTTATTGGGGCATGAGATTACTCCTCAGGGTCTCTGTCCCCAAGAAAAGAAAGTGGAAGCACTCCAGAAACTGAAAGACCCCACAACTCTGCGGGAACTAAGGAGCATCCTTGGACTGACTAATTACAGCAGAAAGTTCATTGAAGGCTACGCAGAGATCACTAGACCCCTGATTCATCTCTTGAAGGGGGGGTCAAGTGGGAATGGGGTCCAGAACAATCCGAGGCGGTAAGACAACTCAAAAGAAGCCTCTCCCAAGCGCCTTGCCTAGCTTACCCTGTCAGAAACAAGGAGTTCTTCCTGGAGACAGGGTTCTCTAATACGTGCTTGACGGCAGTATTATACCAAAAGCATGACAAGGTCAATAAATTAATCACCTATGCGAGCAAAACTTTATCCTCTGTGGAGGAAAAAATTAAACGATTGTGAGAAGGCACTCCTGGCAACGGTGTGGGCATTGAAGAATTACCGCCCGTTCATCCAGGGAGAGCACATCATAGTGGAGACTCCACACCAGCCTCTGCAATACCTCCAAAGTGACAGAATCCGGGCCGGAAATGTGAGTAATTCCCGAATTACTTCCTGGATTCTGTCAATCCAAGGCTTTCCTGTAGAGGTCAGATATGGCCAAAACAAGAAGAGTCCCCTCGCGCAAGGTCTGGCTGACTTGCATGATTGTGCCAGAGAAAACTGTCTCGAGGACGAAAGTCTAAAAATCAAGGACAACATGGAGGCATACCTTAATTCCCCACACAAAGTCTTTGAAGAAGACAAGTGTGAGGGAATGCCCACTGTCTATGTGGATGGATGCTCTTACCATGTTGACAACAACGGGGAGAAAGAACTGGTGGCCGGCGTAGGGAACGCATGGGTGAATGAGTCCCCAGAACCCTCTGCTGGATACAAAATTGGTCCCCGAAGTAGTCAGGTGGCAGAGTTGATGGCTGTGCATCAGGCCATCCTCACTGCTGTCCAACATCCACTCCACGAACTAGTCATAATCGCAGATTCGGATTATGTACGGAACGGGTTCGTGGAGTACCTGGTTAATTGGAAAACCAGAGGCATGTTATGTGCTAATAACAAACCCTTGAAACATGGGAAGTTAATCCAAAACATTGATGATCTGGTCACCTCGAATGGGATGACCATCTACTGGAAAAAGATCAAGGGTCATTCCAAAGTAGAGGGACAAGACAAAACTGGAAATGACTTAGCTGATCAGCTGGCTAAAACCGGGGCCATCCAAGGGGATCTAATAGAGATAGAGCCCCTGTTGGGGGAAATCCAGGTCACTGCTATCACTAGGTCCCAGACAAATGCTCACAATGATCTTTCTACTGCCCAATGGAGTAAGGAGACCCCTGATGCCGATTTAATCACAGCTCAGAAGGGGATCCAATAATTGGTAAGTTTTACCAACACATTGAGGACCCTGAGAACTTTCCCCTGACGGATACCGATTACATTGGGTCAAGAGGACCTAAGAGTGTTGATGAAATGTCCAAAAAGGTTCCGAATCCAAGACGGTTTGTTGGTAAGGAAATCCCAAGCTGGCCATGATCAGTGGGTGGTCCCTACCTCATTCCGAAGCCTGATGTTAAGTCACGCCCATGATGCGGCCACTGACGGTCATAGGGGGTTTCACACAACACTGGAAATCTTAAGAGAGGTTGCATACTGGCCACACATGAGGCAGGACCTCGACCAATACTTGAAGGGGTGTCTTGTGTGTGCACAATTTCAGCCATCATCCCTCACACACCATGCGCCTCTCCAAAAGAGGGGGGTGACACTGCCATGGTCAGATTTGCAAATCGACTTTGTAGGCCCTGTAATTCGCTCGTCTAGAGGAAACAAGTACATGTTGACCGTTACATGCTTGTTTACCAAGTGGGTGGAATGTCTCCCAGCCCCAAACTGCAAGGCAGAAACAGCAGCTGCCCTGATGATTAACCACATCTTTTCCCGTTTTGGTCTACCTCAAAGGATTGAGTCAGACAGGGGTAGCCACTTCACCAGTGAAGTAATGACAAAGATGTGGCAGATACTGGGGGTCAAAAGAAAGCTACACATTGCTTACCGACCAGCTTCTTCTGGAGCAGTAGAGAGATACAACCGAACAATTGTGAGCATCTTAAAAATGTTTGTGGCAGATTCTGGGCCAAGTTGGGATATCCGACTACCTCTGGTCCTAATGGCCATCAGATCTACCCCTTCATCTGCAACTAAAATGTCACCATTTGAGTTGATGACTGGACGCAAGATGGTGCTTCTCCAGCATCTGCTCTACAGGACCCAAGAGCAGATACTGATAAATGCCTCCACAACTCATGAGTATGTGGAGAATTTAAGGAAATACCTTCAGCATGCTTTTGCCTATGCTCAGCGGAATCTAGAAAGATCAGCTGATAGCATGAAAACCCACTACGACCTGAAGACCACCAGGAAGAAATATACTGTGGGGGACCGGGTCTATCTATACAATTTCCAAAGGAACCAGGCCAAACAGCGAAAATTGTTGCCTACATGGAAGGGACCGTTTGAAATTATAGACAAAATCTCCCCTGTGGCCTACAAGATCCGCATCCCCAAAGGTGGTTTGGCAGAGGGGGAAGACAAGTGGGTCCATATAAATCAGTTAAAGTGTTGCCATCCCAGGCACACTCTGCAACAACTGGAGGAGTCCTCTGCAATACCAGAGGGGGCCGCTCCAGAGTATGTCAGTTCAAACTCTAAAATATTCCACATATCAAAAATATAGTAACGTAATGCAAATGTTCCCTGTTATATATTGTTTTTAAAATCAGACTGCAAAATGCATTCGGATGTATAAAATGTACATGTTCGCCACACCATTAATAGTGGTGGAAAAATGTCTAGGAAAGTGTATTGCCGCTTTTGCTTTATCATCCTAGGAGAGAGGAAACCATGGACACTGACCAAGGAGGACGACCGGGGACCGGGAGCAGAGACCTGAGGGGCCCGGGGTACCGCCCAATATTCCCATCTGGACCGGCGAGGAGAACCGATTGATCCAACTGGGTGGAGGAAAAGATGCTGAACTGTGCCATCTACAGAATTGGAAGAAGATAATGCGGACATACCAGCACAGGGCTCAAAACATCCTTGGCACCCGACTTCCCCTCGACTCGAATCAAAGCGTAGTCGGGCCGGGGGTTTTGTCAAGGGTTTTGACCCATGTTGAATCCTTAGACTGGGTAGATGTGGGGATGAGCTGTCGCCGCCCACATTCACGCCAGAATCCAGGAGAACTGCGCAGTTGGCACAAGACCACTCCAAAGATACAACCTTCTTGTGGGGGGTTCCACATCACCACTCTACTGTAAGGATGCCATCAAAACAATGTTAAGCAAGGGTCCTATACTATCAAGCAAAAGACCACTCTATTGAAATGCAGTAATTCAAGACAGATCCCAAAAATGGATGCAATACCGGTACTCACCACTATCAGAAAGCCGGCATTTTAAAACCACTAGACTTTTTGTGTAAAACTGAACAGAGGAACCCAAACCAGGCCAAGGAAAGACTTGCTAAGAGGTGGATACAATGTAAAACTATATTCTGAAATGACTTGAAGGAAGTCATTATTTAATGTATATGTAAAAAGTGTAAGTTTGATTTAAACTGGGAACTAATGTGACATTTAGCTGAATTCTGCCTGACAACTACCCCCAACAGGAGAAACCTGCTCAGCCACTCTTCCCAGGCCTAGCTGCATCCTGCTTCCACACCAAAAGGAGTTGACACCTCTCTGATTAGATTAGTGGTGGGGCACCGCAGGAGGTTGAACAAAGCCTTGTCCTGGACTCAGGCAAATGTTATATTGGGGGGGCCGTAAAGTGGCTTCCTCTTGGGAGAAGTGGGAGGAGAAGTGCCTCTGGGAGCCACCCGAGCTGGAGGCGGGGGCAGACAGAAGCTTCCCCCATGTGCTTTGGAACCTAAACCACACCCATCTGGGCCAGAGCATAATTTTAAAAAAGATGGATAATTCATAGTACAGACTTGTCAGAATTATATAGGTAATATCATTATTCTTGTGATTTTTCTGTGCACGTTTTAAGAGGTGTTAGGACTCTGTGGTGTATGCTGGGGGGTTTCTAGCGGAAAATAGGGTCTTACTCCAAATTTCTGCATGTTAAAAATCTGACACTTCATCAATTAATGACCATACTCCTTGCGCACATGTGTGTAATTTTTGGTAAATGTCCGATATTGGTAAACCAGTCAAAAAGCGCAAAATGTTGTCATTTTAGAATGCAAGCCCCCAGGAAGATCAGAGGCGGACAAGCATGGACCATAAGGAATATATAATGTGTACATGTAATTTCAACAAACTGTGCATCTGGAAAATATGTATTTGAATCAAATATAGATTTGTGGGCAAATTGACCAGGGGAGGATCCTCTGACCCATAAACAGACCTCATCATGATGACAATCCATTTCCTTCCCCCAATCATGGAAGAGGGGAGAATTGGGCCAATGACAAGTAGAGAGGGGCAGGCTTAGCTAGGCCCAGGCACACACCCACTTCCAAAACACATACAAAGAGACTGCTGGGACAGGTAGAGACATTCAATTCCATTTGATGAGGAGCATGCTGACCGACGACTTCACATCCAGAGATCCAACACTTAGACTTCCAAGCTAAACAGAGACTACAGAACTTTGAACCAAGAAGGCCCACAGCAAGCAAAAGTATTTGTCAGCAGGCCTCAAAATCTTTTGCAACTGAACTCTTCAAATAGCCGGGCTGAGTTGTTTGATTCTGGCCTAGAACCCTGTGACAGAAACATCCAGAACCAGGAGCTGTGCTGTGTCCAGAGAAGGCAGAACCCGACCCAGAGAACCGGTGCCTAGCAGACCCAGGACAGCAGAGCAGAGCTGACCCAGACGTTGTGAGCAGAACCGCCGGATGTCCTGTCCAACCTGACCAGACCTTGACGGCTTATTTCAAAAATATCGTGTGAGTACTCACTGTGCCAAAACCAATCTCTTAGTTTAAAATAATCTAATGCAAACTTTTTTAGCCTATTAGAACTGCCTCCTAGAATCGTGTCATTCTGTCGTCTTTAAAACTGAAAACTGTCATCTGTCATTCTGAGCTTTAAAATTTCAAACCCGAAAAACTACTTTCACGAAATCGTCCGTATCTCCGGAACCGTTTGTGCTAGGAACGATTTAACTTTCATCTTAAAGCTAAGATTCTAGGCTTTCCAACGAACCTAGAACATGACTTCCTACTCCTTATAGTGCCTCCGTAATTACGCTCGACGCGCGCGAGTAAATTTGCCGCGATTTGACATTTTGCACAATTTCAGCCACGTGTAAAAATTAGCAGCTTCTTGCTTTCCTTTGCTAAAATTCGTTTTAACCTACTGGTTACACATAGAGCATTGCTAAAGTGAGCCTGAACTAATATAAACTAGATATCACCCACCCTGAACCTCTAGAGGGAATTAAAAGCATTTTTAGCACATTTCTCTCTTCATTGTCATCACATTCAAAGCATTTTGGGCCTGTGTTTCAAACCTCTACCTGTTTTCCTCTAAGCTTGCTAGGGGGGAACTGAATTTCGTATTGCATTTTGTTGCGATTCTTGAAGAATGTGTGCTCTCCTTCCATTTCTTACATTGCATAGGGGGGGAAGTGGATTGTCAAGGAAAAGTGATTACATTGTCTTTTGTTGAAGCCATATCAAGTTATTTTCTGTACTGCATTTCATTCATCATTGCATTGTCCTTGAAGCCATAAAAGCACTCTCAGCTACTTTATCATATCTATATCAACTCCTAAGCAAATCAAAAGAGTGTACCACTGTAACGTTATCCATTGTTGATCACTATCACCTTCACAAGTGTGCTATCAATTATTAATTTATTATAAAAGTGTGATATATATATTGTTTAATTTTTCAAATAAACCTTTTAAATTTGCAAAACAGACCTACTTCTTGGCTCAGTGGGGCCAGGGGGATTCTAAGAGAGGGGTGTTATATAAGGGTTGTCATCCAGAGTACATGAACTGGACCTAAAAATACATCAATAAGGGTTTCCCTCAGCATCCCAGACTAGGCATTGACTTAGCTGTAGTGTTGAAGTGAAGCCGCTTAACATGGGTCTATAGAATGAGGGGTTGTTAGGCTCAGCTGTTGTTTTCTATAGGAGTGGAATGACTTTTGCTGTTATCTAACAGCCCAGGATTATACTGTTTGAGAGAGATAACTTCAATAAGATAGGTAGAATAAGGTGGAAAAGTGAGTAGATGTGACGGTGCATGTTCCTTAACAACCTCTACTGCAAATGGGTCAATTGGAGTGTAGGAAGGTTTGGCCGAGCTAAGGATGGGTAGAAATTCAGTGGGGGCGCTGGGGAGATGCGAGATAGAGGAGAGCATGGGGAAGACAGGAGGAGGGGAGAATAAGGGAGGGATGGGAAGATAGAAGGGTGGACAAGGAGTCCCATATTTTGGTGTATTTAGTGGAGAAGTAGAAGGCAATGATATTGGCAGAGAGAGATAGTAGGACATGGGGTGGTAATTGGGGTATGAAGCATAACCTGAGAGTCATATATAGTTTGAGAGTGTGCAAGCAGTGAGAGGAAATACGTTTTGTTTAAAAGGAGGATTGGGCACCGTCAGGAACTGTGGTCATGTTCACTAGGTTTTCCTTAAAGGCAGTGAGGTGAGTGGAGGATCGTTTTTTGCATGAATGGCATACAAATTGATGCATTTCTGTCCTCAGAAGCTGACTAGAAGGGTAGGTACCTGCTTGAGGACACAATAGGAGGGAGCAAAGATGAGGGTGGAAGATAGGAATATGACATTAAGAGAGTTGCCGTTAGTGAGGGTTTAAAGGATAAGTATGTTTACTAGGGAGTTGCCAGAGAGAGTGGAGACAAGTTGGGGCTGTAGTGCATTAGTCACAGTATGATGGCACAGACATCAGATGGGAGTGTTTCAAGTAAGAGAGGTGGAGCAAGAAGAGGGTGCAAGATATGCTCATAGGAGGAGAGTGGGAAATTAGAGAGAAGACAATATAGTCATCAGGTGTCATTGCTGGTCATGAGAACAACTGCACACCTTTTTGGAGAGATGAGGGGGATGAGAGAAAGAGACAAAGTCAGTGTGAAGGGGTGGCAGACTGCCAGTGTCATGGGAGGGAACCGAGGTTTCAGTGACAGTCATTTCAGAGTGTTTGTGGTGATGAGAATTGAAATGATTCATGAGAAGTTAGTTGTTGTTTTTTTGCACAGGGATTGAGCATTCTAAATACCCATGGTGGGGTCAACAGTGGGAGCAGGGATAGAGGAAGCAGTTGATGGAGCAGATGAAGGAAAATAATTGGTTGATATTGTAGTTAGAAGAGTTGCCCGAGTGGTGCTTTGGAGGTGAGTGAATAATGTGGCTAGTGAGAACAGGAATGGGTCCCAGCAGAGTGGGGGAAGAGAGAGGGTTGGGCGAGGCCATGGGACAGAGTGAGGGCAGCAAGAGAGAGCGTAATACAGTAAGGAAGATTAGCAGGTTTAGGGAGAATGGTAGGTAAGCGCTGATGGAGTTCCTTTGTCCTAGTCACTCATCAAATTCAATTTAAGAAGTCAAAAGTTCGCCTGGGGCCAAGAAATGAAATGTATGAAATCACAGGATTCTAGTCAACAAGGAAATTATATTTAAGCAATATTTCCAAATGACAAATAAATGCAATTTAAGAAATCACAGTGTCGTTGGTGATCAAGAGACACAATTTTAGAAATCACATGCTCCAAGACGAGTAGGAAAAGCATTTTAAGAAATCACAGGATCCTAGCTAAACAAGAAATGCAATATATAGGATACATTTGGCACATGGATTTGGGGAAGTGCGTACAATTGATTGCACAGATTTAGGAAATGTGTCTCACGTGTTTGTTCTGCATTGTTTGGAAACTGGATGGAGAGAGTACTCGGGCAGAATCGTTGGCATATGACCTACAAGGACTGAACAGGTCCACGTAGCATCGGCCTGTGACTGTGTAGCCTTTTCAATCGATGTGAGGTAGTGGGTTGTCTCCAGAACCGAGATTTAATGGGTGACACATGGGCTGGGACGGTCAATGAAAGGGCTGCCTGCTCCCCAAATGGCAGCTCAAGGGACAAATGGCAGGCAGAATGGCATTCCAAAGGCAGGGAACTTCTTCTGCTGAACTCCAGGTGTTTTGGTGCTGATTGTAATAAAACAAAAGTTCCTAAGTACTCTTAGGTCCATGGCATGTTTTTGTCCTGGTGAATAGGGCAACTTTTGATCTAATAAACTGGGCCCCTGACAAATGTAGTAATGTTGGGAGTATAAGCTATCATGTTCTCAAAAGCCAATTTAGTAAAAAACCTATTATTATGAGACTGGAATGCACATTTCTCCCATTCGGAAAAACTGGTGTCATATTAAAATTCGGGAAGAATTTCCTGTTCGCACCTCTCACCATAAAACTATTTAATGCAATGTCTGGACCCAAAGGTGTGGAATTTAATACTGAGACTGCACACCAATCAATTACTGGTGCTGTCTATTACTGGCACCCGAACGGGTCATATATCTACAAATAGATATTGCAGAATATGCAAATTTACCCACATCTTGGAAACACCTTGTCATGTTATGTCTGGCTGTAGTGAACTGGAACTGATCTATATGACTAATTTGGAAAAATGTGTAAGTCATTATGAGGTCATAAAGAGTGAAGACTTTTGGCTCTAATGTTTAAACTCTAGCTTGACATCAATACATATGGCCCTCTATCGAATATGGGGTACAGTGGAATAAAATTATTTTAACAGAGGAATTGATGATATTTTGTGATGATATTTTATTTTATGTTTTATGAAATTGCAGATTCTGGCTTGTGTCAGTGTGGTATAATATTGTAGCATTTATAGTATCTATCTGTACTGGGTGCACACTGTGCAGATAGTGGAATACAGTGATGTCATTTAGAATTATATGGGACATTGGTGTTCCAATAGCTACAGTTGGGATTTCAGGATGGGAGAACCTAACTGAAAGGATGTTACCTATTTAGCTCCTGCCTTTCCTAATTAACTTGCCCTGTAACGTATAAATAAACTTACTCATTTTTATATACCTAAGTCTCCAGTGTTTGACCTGATTCCTGATGACTTCTTACCATCTTCCAATACTACAAATATATATACCACACTTCCATAAAGCAGTTCAGCACATTTGTGTACCCCCTCAGCAGGACAAGAAGACAAGAGGCTTCCCTGCATACCCCCAGCAAGTTTGGGGAGTTGTTACTCTGGTGGGCACTCTGTAGATCTTCATTATTTTAGAGGTAGAATGATATGATTGCATACAGGTTCGGTCTTTACATGGAAGGTGCTAGTGCCCAAATAATAGTTGGTGTAGTGGGAGGGCGCGTGTACCAAGACCTATAGACCACCTGTACAGGCCTATTGTGTGTAATACACAGTGAGCGGGAAGGGATTGGACCTTGGAAATCAGCGCTCTACCCTACTGGTTAGTGGTGGTATCGTAAGCCTGAAGATATGATATGATATGATATGCCATTTGTAACGCGCCTATACACAAGATGCTGAATAAAGTACATTTGTCACAAAAATAAACAAGTTTGCAAAGAAGTTTTAATACTTTCAATGGCCAGGTTTTTCAGCCAATTTATTCAGCCGACATGTGTTTTGACCGCCACTCGGTTGTCCTCAAGACAGTTCAGTCTGTGTTGTCCAACCTAATCCCTATATGAGTATTAAATAGAGGATGCGCTGTGCCGAAAATATCTGGTCCCGTTATCTTTCAAAACCGTCTCTTGGTCCAAAGAACCGGAAGGTTTCCCAATCAATATTCATCAGTCTCTTGATTTAAGCATAGGAGTGGGAAGACAAAATAAAATGCGTGCTTGACCGGGTTAGATCCCTTATTTCATTTCAAGTAGGTTTCCTGTTGTTGTGTTGTGTAGAGCGCTGGTTTCCAAGGCCCAATCCCTCCCTCTCACTGTAGAATGATATGATACCCTCAAGGACATTTCTATTATGTCAATAACACCTGATCCTGTGGGCTGGATCGGGTGGTAATGGCCGGGGGTCCTAGTTGTTGTAGTGCAAGGGCCTTCACCGTGGGCCCCGGTGTTGTTACAACCCAATCTAGAAGAGTGAGATTAACCATATGCTCATGCAATGACAGGACAGTAAGTTCTGTCATAACAAGAAGATAGTCTCCATACAAAATCAGTCAACTGTAGACAAGGGATGCTCTATTGCGGGAGAAGGAATTCCAACTCATACTTTTTAATGCAAATATTATTGATCTCTGCGTACCTCTGGAAGTCCCAGAATATTCCATTGCATCTGCTTTGTATCACACCTCTTAGCATGAAAAACGTAATTATTGCAATGTATGGGGTGATCTACAGGTACAAGTTGGGCAATGCTGATGACTTGAAAACAAAACCTCTGAGCCACCCTTCTTTAGTTTTGTAAAAATCCCCAGAGTGGGACAAATATGCCCAGATGTTGCTACACGTCACTGATGATGCCCAATGAGGCTGACACATATCTGGGATTGCTTGTGATGTCATGAAGAAGAGGGGTTATCCAGCAGTTGGACTCAACCCCCTTTTTGCGGTGAGACCAATATTTCACTCTTTAGTTTTGCATGTGATTTCACACCTTTGTTTCCTGATGTCTGGCTGGATTGCATTGTGTTTAAATAGTGCTAGAAATTGAGGACATTCTGGGGGTATTGGATATTGTTAAACACTGAAGGCAAGATTATGGTATGCTCATTTTTATTTTATTATAATTATAATGATACCAATAGTTTTGAATACAGCATCTGTTACTCATCATTATCAATGTAAACCTATTCGGCTGTGAGCCATGAAAGCAACAATTAAATCAATAAAAAACTTCTCTACATTTTTTGAATGTTTTCTTGTGTAGCTTAGCTGTCAATGCTATTAATTTACATGCTTCTGCCAAGCTATTAGATGTGTTAATTGCCCTGGCCCATAAGCTTATCACTACCAACTGGAAAGATTCACATAATATATCCACTAAAGGTTGGTGGAACAACATCTGTCATGTGCAAGGAATTGAACTATGCATGGCTACATACCTTGACGTTATACCCAAGTATAATGCCAAATGGGCTCATTTTATGTGTTATCTAGACTACTTTAGTATGTCATCTCATAGTTCCTGAGCTGTTTATATGTGATTTATATTTTATCTGCTACAGTGCTCAGTGCTTTGCCTGCTCCTTTATATTTGATCATCAGATTTTGTCAATGTTATGAATTAATGATTCCAAGTAGCATATTGTTGTGCGTCCCTTCCTCTTTCTCCTTCCCTCTGTTCTATTTATTTATTTATTTGGATGTATAAAGCACCCAGCGGCCCGGATGCACCGTGGTGCTGTTACAGGATATTCACTTGGTGCATGTTATACAGGTTTTACAGGGTATACATTCGGTGCAGGTTATAACATTATTGCAGGAGTAGATGTATACAGCAGTATATGACATTGTAGAGAAGGTGTTTCAGGTTACAAATGGAAAGCATTAGAGAAAATGCATGACATAAGGTGGTCTAGTTGAACAGCTTTGTTTTAGAGCTTTCATAAAGGTTGTCAGGGATTCTTCTTTTCTTAGACTGAGTGGGAGTGAGTTCCAAGCTTTAGGGGCTAGAACCTCAAAGCTAGAGCCGCCTGCTTTAGCTCTGTTGAATGAAGGGACTGAGAGTTGGTGTGAATATTGGTCACATTTCAATCTGTAGGCTGGTGATTGGTGTATTCTTTCCACTAGGTAAGCTGGGGCAGACTGGGCAATTATGAGTGTGTGATGATGAGGACTTTGAATATTATGCGTTCTTTGACCGGGAGACAATGGGCATCTTTCCGTGCCTGGGAGATGTGCTCTCTCTTGAGTATACAGAGTGCGACTCTGAGGGCACTGTTTTGTGTGATTTGTAATCTGTTGATGTTATTATTGGAGGTGCCTAGGAGTAGAATGTTGCAGTAGTCAAGTTTTGCACAATATGTGGCCCTTGCGATGTTGAGGCAATTTTTATGAGATAGGTATGGTCTCACAGCGTTTATGATTTTTGATGTGAGCGCAGCCGCTGATGAGATGGCGTTGACTTGCCTGTCCATTGATAGGGTGGAGTCCAGATAAACTCTGAGTGTTTTGACTGTTTATGAGGTTTTAATGATGGTGTCCTCGATGCTGAAAGAACTATAGTTGTCTTCTAGTTTTTTTAAGGCTTCTTTGGGGTCTACTAGCAGTATTTCGTTTTTTTCCCCATTTAGGCATAGACCATTTGCTGCCATCCAAGCCTGGATACGTGCATATGTGTCTTGGAGTGTCTTGAGGTCTTGCTCATAGTTACCTGTTAGAGTTAGGAGGATTTGGGTGATCGGAATAGTTTGTAAAGGCTATGCCGAAGTCTTCTAGGTCACTGAATAAGGGGAAGGTGAAGATGTTGTGGAGGGTGGGGGAGGTGCATGAGCCTTGTGGGACTCTGCAGCTGGTAGGTGATGGCTGGGCGGATGCCTGGCCTGAGAAGACTCTCATTGCTCGACCCTCCAGAAAGGAAGTGATCCAGTCGGTGGCTTCTTGGGAGAAGTGTGCTGTGTTGGTGAGTGTCCCATGCACAGGATCTTATGGTCGACCAAATCAAAGGCAGCCAAGAGATCTAGGAGTAGGTGAAAATAGGTCTTGCCTTTGTCCATGGCTTCAAGTAGTTGGCTCTTGAGGTCGAGTAGTGCTGACTCTGTACTATGGCGCAGGTGGAAACCTGATTGCCTTTTTCCAAGAATGTTGTGCGTTTCGAGGTAAGCTTGGATCTGTAGGTGTGTGTCCCCCTGTCTGTTCCCCTGTAAGCCTTCTGCTCATGAGTTTGTTTAGCTTGCAGATTTTGGTGCATATGAATTTCCTCACTAATTAGTTTCATGGCTTCACTCTTTTGGTTATTAGCTCATGGACTGTTTCACCTTGTTGCCTTCATTTATATGTTGATTATCACTACTTTTCTTCATTATCTGCATTGTGATTACTATTTATTGTTCTTAACCTCTTATAATCTCAATAAAGATTATTAAACTAAAAAAACAGCTCAAAATACCTTGATCCCAATAGCTGTCTATTGAAAAAAATCTAACATCAAACTACACACACATGAAAAAACAGATAGGATCTGACTCTAGAGGGCATTATCTGTGCGCTATAAAGTGATGTTCATATGGTCACTATTCCATATACAGTCACGTCAGTAAATTTGTGCTAAAATAAGACAAGTTAAGAAAGCCTGCATGTGGAAGTAATGCTTTTGATTTACCATTATTCAACATAATTCGGATTTTTAATACATATTCAAAATTGGCCTGAAGTGCTAATTGCTTGCATTAATTAGGAACAGCATATTATGGGTACACAAGTATCGTATAGACCCCCTGAGTCAATCCAAGCATTCCTCAGTGCCCACCGTAGTACTTTACATGTCTGCAAAGGACAACTCAGGAGACAGTGGATGTCATGCTCAAATCATTGGTAACAATCCTATGGAGAACAAAAGGCAGGTGTAACTACCCCATATCACAGTTAATATACAGTT
This sequence comes from Ambystoma mexicanum, assembly GCF_040938575.1. NCBI lineage: Eukaryota > Metazoa > Chordata > Amphibia > Caudata > Ambystomatidae > Ambystoma > Ambystoma mexicanum. The sequence continues at coordinate 217,175,034 of NC_090929.1, read as the reverse complement.
TCTTCTATACAATGCCTGCCTCACAAATTGCAAAACACGCTATGGCGTCCGAGGAGAGTCAGCAGATAGCAAGTATCATCAGATGCGGTGGCGCTCGTTAGAACGAGTACCTAGTTTGTTGGTTTCTAGCCTCTTGTGCATAAAAGCCAACATCCTGGCTTTTAATTGGGAAGCCACAATCTGATCCAAACCTTGTGGTGTCAGCAGGTAGCTCTGGCAACCTATTTTCCCCAAGTGTGTCTTCGGGTGGGTTAATCAAGGATAACGTTCTGCCTACCTTTTTGCCTAACATTTCCAGGATAACACATTGAGTGGAATCAGACTTTGGGTTCATCCATATGCGTATCCAGTGATAAACAGGCTGTATAATAAGAACATAAGTCAAGAAAAAGAGACCTAGTTCCTGGTGAGTGTCAGAATTTGGGGCTGATTGAGGAAGGGCAAAGAGTTTTTTAATTAAATAGTTCTCTGCCACTTGTAGATCAGCCACTTCAGAAAAGCCCCAGAACGAGGCTAGTAGCTAGCTGGCGTAAAGGCTGTGCTGTTATTTACTTTCAAGATTCTATCCAGTGGCTAATTCCTAGACATTTTCATGAAGTGAATGGTAAGTTTGTGCCACCCAGAAGGTTGGTTGAAAAAAACATTTTCCAAGGTATCAAATTCCATGACACCTGGGACTTTGATGTCTTTAGTATCCATTTTTGGCATTGTGACTGTCGTGCCCTATTTGGAAGGCAAACCATGACTACAGATTTACCCACATTAACCTGGACGTCAACTTTTTTCATGAAGGCAGCGTATGCCGTGATAAGATGTGAAGTGCTCTGGGAGTTCTTGCAGTCAGCATTGTATCGTCGGTGTAGGCTACAACTGACAGATTGCAGTGCCCTATGCATGGGACATTGGCCTTTAAAATAACTAGAGTTTTGTATAGACCGTTTATGTATGAGTTGAAGAGAAGAGGGGCTAGGATGCAGCACTGTCGACACCTGAGTTAAATGAAAATTAGCCAGTTCAGTGTCCCTGGTCACTACTCCTCACACAGGTTCTGGTGATGTGTTGCAAGTTGATCAATAGTGTAACCAGTTTGGATGGGAAATCCAAAGACCTGAGCATGTCCCAAAGCTTGGGCAGTTTACCGTGTCAAAGGCTGTGCTCAGGACCATAAACAACACATATATTTGTTCTCACCTTAGATAAAGGTAACCAGCGACAATCATGTAAAGATGTAAGGTTTGCTCGGATTTGCCACTCTGTAAAACACCAGATTTGCCCTGTCACCCTTTTTGAAGATTGGGTAGATTATTGCCAAACGCCAATAAATTGGAGGGGTCCCACATGCAATGATCACATTAAAACCCATGGTGAGGATCGGCACCCACAGTTACATTTCTAACTGGAGCACATCTACAGGGATACTGTCAGGTCCAGGGTAGCAATTTAAGTTTCTGTTTAGTAATAGCAAGCTTTAATTATATTACCAAAAGTACAACTGTTGGTACTGCATGGCCAGAAACTGCCTCAAACACTGCCTCCTCGGCCAAACTAAGATATGCCTGAATTATACAGTGTGGAGAAATGTCCTAGCCTAGCCATATCTGACACAACAGTGTTAGGTTTGTTAGCCTTCATTCTATAAGATGGACCAAGCGTGATTAAGTGCCACATTTTTGGGCGTTAGGATCTTCCGCTGCTACTTCTAACTCATCCCAAGCCTGATATTCGGTTTATAGTCATAATCTCGAATACAAATATGTCGAAAGTCATAATGTCGAAAAAATAAAGTCGAAAACAAAAATGTCGAATTTCTTTTTTTTTGTTGATTTTTATTCGAAATGGGGGGGGTTCCCCCCCAACCCCCCTTTTTAAATTTTTTTTTATGTTTTACCCCCTTTTTTTACCACCGGAACCCCAAAAAAACATGTAAATTAAAAAAAAAACAATTCGACATTTTTGTTTTCGACATTATTGCTTCGACATTATTGTAATTCGACATTTTGTTTTCGAGATAATGACTGGACACCCTGATATTCCAGTTCTTTCATGCGGGATTGGAGAGATTGTTTGAATTTAGCTATAGCCACAACAATATCCAAAGGGTTTTGTTAATAGTGCTGAAAGGGAACGTTTGGCTCTAGTGGAGTCTTTGTTAAACCATCCTGTGTCTCTTTTTGTGGGAGTTACCACATAGAGTGTGAAATGCTGATGATATATTAATTCTTAACATTGAATAACTCTATTGCCTGTATGGGTTCAAACACCCCTGACAGTATTGCGGTGATCAGGGTTATGCTCTTTGTAATTATGCTTTCCTTCAGTGTGAGGTAGACTATCCGATTCCATTTTAAAGTGTGAGTTGTCCTATAGGATATCCTAAAGGATATCACGCTATCCAAATGCAAATACTCAGTTCACCCAAACATAGACAACCTAGCAGGACAATGTAGCATTTGTAAGGTCATGTAATGTAATGTGATATAAAGGGGTCTTATAGAGTGTCTCTGAAACATAAGTGGAAGGGAGGTTGTTTGTGGCAGTGTAAAACCAGTGGCTTTGAAAGGTACATCAGAAGTACTCAGGTCCTGAGTGCTGATCTGCTCCAATAGGATTGACAGAACCCCTGGGGATGTGTTATCTGACAGGCAGAACACATGAACTAATACACTGACAAGAAGGTGTATAATAAGGCTGCAGAGATGAGCTTGGTCATAGCCCGGTTGCTATTAATGTGCTAATGCCTAGGCTTGTGGCAGCCATCTCTGGGGATTTATGTGTGTAGTGCAATGTGGCAGGAGATTTTAGAAGTGAGACTGTTAGGTGAAGGGGGGGGCTTATAGGGGGACAACACTGGCATCCTTCCTACACTCCTACCAAGGTTTCCCGCAGACAGTTCACATTTCACATTCTCACTTGCCACTAACAATCCATGTCTCTTTGTGTCTCTCTTTCTTGTTGTCTATCTCTGTCTCTATGCCCCTGTCTCTCTCCACCATTTCCCATCTCTGTTATTCTCTCTCTCTCTCTCTCTCTCTCTCTCTCTCTCTCTCTCTCTCTCTCTCTCCCCCTGTCTCTCACTCACTCCCTCCTTCTTTTCTCTCACTCGAATATATAGACTGTACCACATGTACAAGAAGGATCTGAGAATTGGCAGATAAGGGAATTGCCACTCACTATCGTAAGCTGTTTTCTGCAGGTTCTCGGAGACAAGGACCCTTTTTGCCTCCCATAACGTTCACAGGAGGCATAACCATTCTTCAGTGCAGGGATTCTTGAGATATAAGAACCCCTGAAGCATGTTCCACCTTCTTTAGTATGTTGGTTTGATGGCCAAGAGCCTCCTCAAAGCTCACTCTCTTTTGCTCATGTACTGAGTTCTGTTGGGAGCTGGGACTTTATACTTCACGGTAATGCCCATCGAAGGTAGAACATGGCTTTGGTAGGATACTGAGACAGCAGGCATAATCTCTGGTTGGTTCCACCAGAGGCCAACCACAGGCCTCAAACTCTCCTCACACAGTGCATACAGAAAGAGGCTGAAAGGAAACTCCCCATACCACTGCAGCGACCAATCACCAGGTATTGAAGCTACTCCACAACTTCAGTTTCAGAAAGATGCAGGAAAGATGAAAGATGGAGTGCAGATTCCTCAATGTCTTCCAATAAAGAGGTGTGACACATCTGTTCATCTAAATAGGGTGTTGTGACTTTCTGAATGTGAAAAAGAAAGGGTGTTAGCTGGGAAATGGGATGGGACTTTTAATAACATTATATTGTACAACACATACTCTAATGGTGTTTCATCCTCAATGGATATAAAAACAATCTTTGACGTTTTTGCATCTTATAACTGACATTAACACATGGAGAGATTTATTGACCTCCTCTCAGACAATCCCAATGTTCAGAGAGCAGCCAATAACTACCGAAATTGACTTCATTCTGAGCATTCTGTCTTCGAAAGCAAACAGGGAAACAACAATGCACTTTCCAGGAAAGATATTTATCTTCTCTGAGCTTTTTTGCTGCAACACAATATTTATCAACGATAAAGCTAATACATTGGAAAATGCTTTCACTTTACTGAAGAGAAATTGATTACTTTTTAATCAATCCAAATGCACGCACCTGTTAACCTGCTCCATTATAAACATGCTTATTTTATGAAGGCAACCTTATGCAAATACCACAAAACAAAACAAAAACATGTTTTATTTACTAACTCAATTTGACTACTTACTTCACAGGCTATTAAAGTAACATTTGCCTTCACTGCGATAGCTCCAAATTATTTTGTGTAATAGCCTTATAGACTTTGGGAGTCTTTTCCCTTCAACTTCGCCCAAGACCATAACTTGGTGGAGGGTCATTATCCTGTTATAATGAACCCTCCCTCAGTCTATAAGGCTATACTAAAGAACTGTAAGTCAATGCCTAGCGTGGGATGCACAATTGAAACCATTAATTATATATTTTTATGTCTAAAAGTTCTTTTATTTCTGAATGGTGTACCCTTGCATCACGCCCCTCTCTTTGAATCCCCCCGGTCTCACTGAACCAAGAAGTAGGTTGTTTTGCAAAGTTAAAAGATTTATTTTAAGAATTTGAACAAGATATATATCACACTTTTATGAATTTGAACAATATCTAGATATCAGACTATTAATATTTATGCAATGATCAGTGTTGCGTGATATCACAATCAACAATCTCTTTAATCAGTAGTAGTATGGATGAGAAGAATAATGTAGCATAGAATAAAACTTTGTGTGGGTTCAATGAAATGCAATGACAGGAAATTAATGCAGCACAGAAATAAACTTGATATGAATTCAATCAAATGCAATGTAATCACTAAGCTAAGAAATAGCTATTTTACATGTGATGAAATCGAGCCAAATGCGGATTCGCAGCAAACTTTTCAGTGCGCGAGAAATGAGAATACAGAAAAACTATAAGGAGGTGGAATGTGGTTTTAGGTTCTAGCATGTACGGTTCAGAAGTTATGAAGGTTTTAGTAGGGGTCAATTTTTCTCAAAAAGAGTCAATATTTTCAAATGAAAAGATGCGCTTTTGAATCTAGCAACATATATTCTTTACACCAAGGGAGGCTATGAAGATGCAAGATACCCAGCGGACAGCCACCAGAACAGCGGCGCCTCTGCTCTGACTTTTGCCCGCCAAGACACTTGTATTTCTTCAGTAAAAATATTAGCGCAAAGATGATATTATCACTACAATTATCAAAGTGCTATATGGGTAAGGGGAAGATTCAGAAAAGACAAAAGAGATTCTACAATGAAGTTATGGATATGCTAGAATGGTTTTGGATTGGATTACTTAAAGCTAAGAGATTGGCTATAGACAATTCTATGCTATAAATACTCACAAGAGTGCAACTATGGTTTTGGAATAGGCCCGTCAGGATCTGGTTAAAGGTTTTGGACTGGAATTCTGCTAGCCCACCAGACAGGATTCAGGCACCCGGTACGTAACTCAGCATGGCACTCTGGTCTCTGCACGGCACTCTGGACTGGATCTGATGGGTTGGTTATGGAGTTTACAGCTACCTGGTTTCAGCTCTGCTCTACTGGTTCGGATCTCTGGGTTCTGGCAAGAGTTCTTGGCAAGAAGCAGAAAACAGCATAGCCAGGTTATTCAATTTTTGATATGCCCCTTGGAAGTCTGGGGGTAAAATCAGGTTGCAAGATTTTAAAGGCCAGCTGAGAAGGGTTCAGCTTTGGAATTGGGCCTTCTGCTTTCAGAGTTCTGGAGTCTTGGATCTGGGTTCTCCTGCAGAGCGCTTCACCAGTGAATCAGTTGATGGGTGAAAGTGTGTGTCTTCAGGTCCTAAACAGTCCCTATTTATATGTTTCCCAAAGGGGTAGGTAGGCTGATTATACTAAGACCACCCTCTAGGAATCCGATTGGTCAGAGTATTTCTCCTCTCCTGATTTGAGAAGGAAATCTAGCGTCATAGTGATGCTGCAATTTACAATCCAGGGAAAAACCTCCCCTTTGTTTCTACACAGAAAAACTATTTTTCATATAAAGCATATTTACAATATCACCAACTTGCTAATAATACATATTCACATCACATATTTAATAGAGCACGTATCCGCCGAGTCCCATCTTCTTGAGAGTTTCGGTCCAAAATGGACAATTTTTCGCAATTTTAGTTGGTTACCCAGTGTCAAATCGGTACACAATTTTCCACATACATGCGCATGACATCTGGCCATAATCCTGTACATTTTCATATTCCTAGCATTATCAGAATTGCTACAACATCAACATTTTAGTGGTCCAGTCTCTGAATATCGCACAGGGTTCAGAGTAGTTTCAAACTGCAAGCAACATTTTCATATTAACAATCTATAAAAAACAGATTTTTCAAAGTTTGACACAGTTTTCTATGAGTCTTTTTCCAAAAAGATATTTCCTTGGATTTTAAGATTCACATATCAGTGTAGTCCTGTCTCAAAGGTTGGGCTGGGCCAAGAGCAACCTGGGCCTCTCTTCCTTTGGCAGCTGGTCTCTGTTTACACCCGAATTTGCATTTCCTTTCAGTCAAGGGAGTCTTTTGTCTCCACTCAGAGCAACAGGCCAAAATCTCCTCCCACCTCCATTAACAACTCAATGCCAGTTTCTGACCAGAGAGCAGGAGGAAAATTCCTTTGTTTGGGGAGAAGCTGTGGAATGTCTTTGACGTCCAGTGTGGCTGACACTTTTAAAACACTGTTTAAAATGGTCTTTTTTTAAAATACAATTTACATGTTCAACAAATATACACATAGATCTCTTCATTCCAGTCTTTTTAAAACATAGAAATTGAATTGTAGCATCCCATATTGCTTTTGATGGCAAGTCTGTTCTTTTCAAAAATTTGATTTTAAGACACAAGTTTTAAACGGAAAGAATAGGCAAATGACAGCTTGGATACAGGCGAGCGGCGGTACTGCGCCCATATCTGACATATTTTTCCCAGGCAAGCACCTTTTGAATGTGGATTTATTTTTATGATGAAGATGCTTCTCCTGACATTGTGCTTATGGGATTCCTTAAATAAGGTGATGGTGAACACCCGACAAGGATGTTGGATCTTCTCTGCTGTATTGGAACCATGATGTTGCACTTTCAGCAGCCAAGGAAAAACTGATTTTAAACACTTCTGGATTTTCCTGGCAATGCAGCACTGCTTTTTCAAGTAGTTCTATTTCACTCTGTGGGCAGCCCACTGATAGGTTTTGGCAGTGTGGTCTCCTGTTTTACCACTGACGTAGGCAAAATGGATTGGTGGCCTATTTTTCAGGTTTCCCTGCGCACCTCTCAGCAATTTTTAGCACGCATAAGGCTTTTCGGCGGCCATCTGTTGTTTTTGATGAAAGCAGCACACAGTGATGTTGCAGGGCAGTGCCAGTGGGTCAGAACATCCCACAAACCCCCTTGCGATTTGGCATTGATCGTCCATCAATGGGAAGTCGCAAGAATGGGATGATCAGTCTCTTTTCTTTTGGTTCTAAAAATGGCAAATTTCATCCTCTTTTCCTCCATCAGGGGTGGATCGACCAGTTCTCCTCTCCCAGTCCTGATATCAGTATTGAGCGATACCCAGGGCCCCTTGGATATTTCCTCCCGGTCCCTGGGTGGTCCTCCTTGGTTTTAGTCTCCATGGTTTCCAATTCTAGGATGACAAAGCAAAAAGATATTTGTAGACATTTCCCCACCACTATTAATGTAGTGGGGCCGACACATGCATTTTGACGAATCAGGATACATTTTCCGATTGTAATTTATGGACAATATGTGGAATATTTTATAGTTGGAATTCTAGGGAGCTGGAGTGACCCACTTTGGGGTTCCAGAAGACTCCTCCAGTTGCCGGAGAGTGTGCCTAGGATGGCAACAATTTAGTTGGTTAATTTGGACCCACTTATCTTCCCCCTCTGCAAAACTGCCTTTGGGGATGTGAATTTTGTAGGCGACTGGTGAGATTTTGTCTACAATTTCAAAAGGACCCCTCCAGCTAGGCAAAAAATTTGCACTGTTTAGCCTGGTTCCTTTGGAAATCAGGCACAATCATGCAAGTCAGCCAGACCTTGCGCGCGTGGAAACTTCTTGTTTTGGCCATATCTGACCTCCACAGGAAAGCCTTGCATTGACAGAATCCAGGAAGTAATTCGGGAATTACTTACATTTCCGTCCTGGATTCTGTCACTTTGGAAATATTGCAGAGGCTGGTGTGGAGTCTCCACTATGATGTGTTCCCCCTGGATAAACGGGCGGTAATTCTTCAATGCGCACACCGTTGCCAGGAGTGCCTTTTCACAATCGTTGAATTTTTCCTCCACAGAGGATAAAGTTTTGCTCACATAGGAGATTACTTCATTGACCTTGTCATGCTTTTGGTATAATACTGCAGTCAAGCATGCATTAGAGAACCCTGTCTCCAAGAAGAACTCCTTGTTTTTGACAGGGTAAGCTAGGCAAGGCGCTTGTGAGAGGCTTCTTTTGAGTTGTCTTACTGCCTTGTCTTGTTCTGGACCCCACTCCCACTTGACCCCCCCTCTTCAAAAGATGAATCAGGGTTCTTGTGATCTCTGCGTAGTCCTCAATGAACTTTCTACTGTAATTAGTCAGTCCAAGGAGGCTCCTTAGTTCCCGCAGAGTTGTGGGGTCTTTCAATTTCTGGAGTGCTTCCACTTTCTTTTCCTGGGGACAGAGACCCCGAGGAGTAATTTCATGCCCCAAGAAATGTACATGGGTACTCTACGCCATTGTGCCTTTTGAAAGGAAAGTTTTGCTCCGGCGGCCCTCAACTGTATCAGAACATAACAGATCTCCGCTATGTGTTCCTGCACAGTTGAGCTTTTTATGAGTACATCATCTACATAAGCCAGGTTACCCCTCTCACCCAGGTTGGGCATGGCCTTATGTAGAAAAATGTTAAATTCATTGACGGAATTGATGTATCTAAAGGGTGTCCGGGTCCATGTGTACTGCTGCCCCCCAAAGGTAAAGGCTAGCTTGTATTGGTCCTCCCTACTGACAGGTACAGTCCAGTATCCATTGGTCAGGTCTATTGCAGTGAATACCTGTGACCCCTGGATCTGGTCCAGCCCTTGGTCAATGTAAGGAAGAGGCTATCGGGAAGTATGGACCCATTTGTTGAGCTCTCTAAGGTCGGCACAGAGTCTCCATTGGCTGTTCGGCTTCAATATCCCCAGCACCAGATTATTGAAGGTGCTGTGGACTTGATGGATTATCCCACGGGACTCAAGGTTCTTAATTATTTCAAGGGACTCCATTGATGCGAGAGGCAAGCGATATTGCTTCACAAACACTGGAGTCATGCCAGGGTCCGTGGGAATTGTTGTTGTGTGGATGTTGGTGGGATCACAGTCAGGTTGACTCTCTCTTCAACCATCTGCCTGAAGCCTGGAAAGACTTCTGGTTTTGCTATCTCAGCGGCCTCCTCCAGCTGTGTGTAGAAGTCCCTGGTCAAAGTCCTGATTTGGACTGGTGGCTTTAGGTGAGTATGGCAGCCCTCATGGACATGGAAAATCACCTCATCCCTCCTGAAGTCACAGGTCACATCTTCCATACCATAAGGGCAGGAAGTGTACACCAGGAAGTTCCTCCCATGCTGGGTAAAGATCCTGTCTTGTGTTGTGTTGTCATCACTATCACTGTCAAAACAGTCCTTGGGGATTGGTCCTAACAGTTCATTGCCTAAATCTCTGGAAAAAGGTCAGTCATCAACCGCCATTCCAATAATGGTGCCTGCGGCTAGAGTGATACTCTTTAAGTCACTGTTATCCACCTCTATTGGAATGGTGTCATGTTCTATATTGACTAGTGGTGTTCGGTTCACCCCCAACCCTTGCTGTTGGAGAGAAGCATTTAGATGAATATAGGCATCAGGGTTTTACAATTTCTGTCCTCTTTTTACTTTCACTTCCAGGTAGAATTGTCGGGTCCTTTCTGGGATGGTGACTTCCTCTCCAATCTGAATTTCAACTGCATAAGGCAGCAGTTGGGGGGCGTGGCTTGGCGCCGATGGCGAGCGGTAGCTGATCTGCTGAGCTCCTGCCGAAACGCCGTTTCCTGATCCTTTTCTCCGGCTCATGTGAAGCTCTAGCCCTCGGAGAAGAACGTGCTGTTGTGGGAAAAGGACCTGTATCTGAACCACCATCGGGCCCACTGAATCGGACCTCCTAGACATTACCGTAGCCCTAAGACAGCTCTCCCCCTCTCCGCTCCGATTGAATCCAAGATGGCGCCTCGCACCGCATAGCGGAGCCTCTGAGGGGAACCCCTCCCCCAACGGACTCCCAGGCCTGGAGGGGCGAAGCGGAAGCATGACAAGGAGAAAGACCCCCCCGGGGGCCGCCCAACTGGCACCAACACAAAGCCTGCAGCCCGGACGCCCTCCCACTGCACAGCGCGGGGTCACCTGGGCCGGATCACATACGCTGAGGAAGCGCACCACGCGGGCCCCGCTGTAGTTACGCACGGCCCACTGAGGTGAACCAAGCTCCGGGACGGCAAACACCTGCGCGGCTGGGCGATCGTGGACAAGGACACATCGACAAACCCAATCCCGAGTCGCAACCGACTGCACTGCGGCTCATCTCACTGGGACGGTGCCAGATCTGATCCCGGCAAAGATCGCCCAGCACCCGATGCACAGAAGGAGAAGACAGACGTGACGAGGGACACTCCACCAGTCCGGCCCCACAAGACAAGGTGCGTGAGACCTCGCAACACCTGAGAAAGGGACCCCCCGCATATCCCTATTCTTCTGATATCCACCCCCGGAGGGCGCACGCCCAGGTCCGGGGGCTGGCAAAATACCGTCTAGGGCCCCAAGCCCAGCATAGGAAGAGGGCCTTGCTAGCAACCCCGTAAGCTACCTAGCTTCTGAGGCCCAGGACATCCACAACCACCACCTCAAGATGGCCCCCAAGAACAAAACCAGAGCTGCCACCATGGACTCCTTTGTTTCCACCAAGGTGAAGACCCCCACTCAAGCCAGGGCCAGTCCCTCTGAAGTTGCCCAGACGAGCGAAGGGGTGGCCGCCGATAATCACTCTCAGATACTTGAAGCCATAGCTTCACTAAAAACGCACATAGACTCCAAGATCGACGAATTCAAAATAGCCATCCAACTAATTCGCCAGGACGCTCGCAATTTAGCTGAGAGGGTAACGACCGTTGAACAATCAACAGAGGAAACATCTGCGGCCACCACAGCTATAAAGTCTGAAATCGCCCACCTGAGGAGGAAAGTCGCCTTCCTGGAGAAGAGGGCGGAAGAGGAAGAAGGCTTGGCCAGACGGGGCAACATTAGGATCCTAGGTGTCCCGGAGGGAAAGGAAGGGTCAAACACCACATCCTTCGTCGAAACCCTTCTGCTGCAAGAAATTGGGGCCGGCAAATTGACACAGGGATTCTCGGTCGAAAGGGCCCACAGGTCCCTCCAGAGGCGCCCCCCCCCCCGGGATCGCACCCTAGACCAATAATTGCTAAGATACTGAACTTTCAGGACAGAGAAACTATCTTAAGGCGATCCAGGGAGGTTGGCCCCATCGAAAGAGGGGACTCCAAAATCTCCATTTACCCGTACTATTCGCAGAAGGTGCAAAGAGAGAGAAATTCATTTGTCCCGATAAAAGCTAGGCTCCGCCAACTGAACCTAAAATACAGACTACTATACCCGTCGCGCCTCAGGGTCATCTATAAGGAGAGAGTGGTATTCCTCGACAATCCAGACGCAGCCAACATGTGGCTAGAGGATAATAACCTGCCCGATGGCAAGGACAATTCACGGACTGAGGCCTAACCCCTTCGGATCTCACAAGTAACCCCCAAGCAACAGTAAGAACCAGCAAATACGACGCCGGAACACAGAATGTAATCCAATTTCAGTTTATCATATGGAAACGGCCTCGCTCGGCTCCGCCGCCAGGCCCTTGCCCCACCCCCAGCGTAGAATCCAGTTGGTCCAGGCACCCGCCTGACCCAGCTCGCGCCTGACTCCCGGATGGGCTTCGACGGCTCGAGAGCGCCTGAGCACCGCGACAATGTTGTAGTTGCTGGGCGCACCAGTTTGAGTTTTGTTATTAGTTTCACTAGTTGTACAGTGTTCATATTTCTCTCGCCAACAAAGACCGGGATGGGCCGAGGACTTGACCCGGGAGATCGGGAGCCAGTGGTATCTCCCTTACAACCCGCTCACTGCGGACTAAAGCAGAGCCAAACCCTAGGGACGGAGTCCCGTGCCAGACCCGAAACTCAGACCCGATGGCGGCACAGCTTACTGTGATGACATGGAACATGAGGGGCATGGGCTCATACCTCAGACGTAATCGCATACAGTCCTATCTCAAAAGGAAGAAAGTCTTGATTGCACTGCTTCAAGAAACCCACCTCACGACGGAGGCCATGTCCAAGATTGCAGACCGATGGGCTGGGACTGTGAGAGGGTCCCCCTACTCCAAATACGCGAGAGGGGTGCTAACATGGATAAGCCCGGATGTGCCCTTCCAGATGGAGGGGTGTGAGCTAGACAAAGAAGGGAGATATGTAGTGATTTGGGGCACAATGGAACAGACCCCGGTTTGCCTGGTCAACTCATACTTCCCACATCACGGGATACCGGCGTACCTCACCACAATGATCGCAAAGCTGACTCAGCACCGGGACCGCACCTTTATATGGGGAGGCGACTTCAACTGCGTCGCTGACGCAAGCATGGACAGATCGCTGCCTCCCCCCCACCCGAGCAACCTCGCACCCCGGGCCCTGAAGGAAACTCTGGAGCAGCTCAACCTGGTGGACATCTGGAGGGAACACCACCCAGTCGAGAGGACCTACTCCCACTACTCAGCTCCGCACGGAGTCCATACAAGAATTGACTATCTGTTCATCAACAAGGAGCTCGCCCCACGAGCCGCAGCCACAGAATATCTGGGGAGAACGATCTCCGACCATTCCCCACTAACCATGCTATGGCAACTGAAGGGACCCAGACCCCCGATCCCTATGTGGAGGATGCCGACTGCGGCACTTGAAGACCCTGAGTTCAGGTAAGACCTTGCCGGAAAACTGGAAGATTACCTGGAAATCAACATGGGGTCGGTATCCTCCTGGAGCACATTATGGGAAGCTATGAAGGTGGTGACCAGAGGAGAAATTATATCGAGAGCCGGCGGAATTCGTAGGCAATTAAAGACAACACTCGAAGCACAAGAAGCAGAGATCTCCCGACTAGAGTCCACCCACGACAACTCCACAGAGGCCGAGAACATATTGAAGGAAGCTCGAGCAGAATGTCAAAAAGCTTGGGAAAGACTGGAGAAATTCGATTTCACCACATACACCATCAGATCCCACAAGTAATCGGACAAACCAGGGAGATTACTGGCCTGGCTCTGCAAGCGAGAACACCCCAAACACCTCCCAATGGAGATACGGGACGCCGATGGGACATCCCACACGACACAGCTGGGGATCAACGACGCATTTGCCAGATTCTACTCCAAATTGTATGCCCACAAGGCACAAATTCCTACGGAAGACATTATAGAAACTCTTGAGGAGATAGAACTCCCCCGAATTTCAGCCGAGCAGAGAGAGGAACTGGAAATGGAGATCACTCTTGAGGATGTGCAAGGGGCAATCAGGTCCCTCTCTAACAGCAAAGCCCCCGGCAGCGACGGCCTCCCACCTGAGTTCTACAAAACGTACAAGCCCATCCTCACCCCAGTTCTTCACGAAGTCTACCAGGAGGCATATACGAACGGGGTCCTCCCCAACACCATGAAAGAGACCATAATCGTTCCCATGCTCAAGCCACACAAATCACCCACCGACTGTGAGTCCTATCGCCCTCTGGCCATGCTAAACTATGATGCTAAGATTCTCACATCCATATTAGCTGGCAAATTGGCCAGAGTGGTGGGATCCATTGTCCATGAGGACCAGAACGGATTTGTGCCTGGGCGCAACACCACAGCTAACCTTAGGAGGCTACAACATGTAATGGCCGAAACATACGAAAGAGATGAAGACCTGGCGGTGTTGTCGCTCGACGCTATCAAGGCCTTCGACTCCATATATTGGGAATGGATTAGAGAGGTCTTGAGGAGATTCGGCTTCGGAGGGGGCTTCATCAGGTGGATCGAGGTCCTCTATAGTTCCCCAATGGCAAGAGTGAAAACGGGAAGAATGGTATCAGCAGCCTGGGAAATACAAAGGGGAACGAGACAGGGGTGCCCGTTATCGCCCATGCTGTACATACTGGGCCTGGAGCCGATCGCATTATACTTCAGGCAGCAGCTCTTCAACGCTGGCATCAAGGTGGGCAACGTACACCACATAATATCTCTATACGCGGACAACGTTCTCCTATATCTAAGAAACCCCGAGGTCAATGCACCAACAGCACTGGAGGTGCTCGACAATTACGCGAAGTACTCGGGGATCAGATTCAGCAGAAGTAAGTCCTCCGCATTCCCCCTGGCGGGCCTATGTGGCATATCAGAAAGCGATCTCCCAGGACTAGGAATAGGGTGGCAACTGGTCAAGTTCCGGTACCTAGGGATCAACATGAGCCACACCCAGCTACTCACGCATGAACATAACACAGAAGTCGCCACCACAAGTCTTAGACGCTCTATAAAATTCTGGTCCAAGCTCCCACTGGCCATGGTAGGCAGAGCAGCGATAGTCAAGATGATCATACTCCCCCGATTCCTATACTTCTTCGTGAATATTTGTCACTATGTCCGACCGCCCTTCTTCAAGAAACTGGAGGCAATCATCAAGGACTTCATGTGGGGTCCTCACAGACACAAACTGTCGCTATCCATCCTTTCCCTGCCACATAAAGAGGGAGGAATAAAGCTACCAGATCTCCAGTTATACTACCTAGCTGCCCAGTTAAGCCACATAACGAAATGTCTCTCGGACGAACCTTCAGCTGAAACGGAACTACTGAGGCAAACCTCGAACAACGTGATCCCCAAGGAAACCCTATGGCACCCCACACGGCAATCCCCGGTCACCTTACAAGTGATTGACCTAGGTAGGAGGATATGGGCCAGGTCCAGCTACATCAGGCGAGTGAAACACCCGTACTCTCCGGATAACCCTATCTTGGCAGACACCTGCCGAATGGAGGCAGACCTCTCCACAGCAAGGAGGTGGGAAGAAGCCGGCATATACACATGGGGTGACATGTTTGAGGACGGGGAATTCAGGGACTTTGAATCTCTAAAGGCCATTGAAGAAATACCCCTGGGCCAGTTTCTCTGGTACCACCGCCTCAAGCAGACCGCCAAGATACAATGGAACGGCTGGCCGGAGGAGCCCTCCCCTGACCCTCTACTACAAGAAATGCACGACCTCACGGATGGCTGGAGACCAGTCTCCAGACTCTATAACAGACTATGTGATAAACCCAACCCTAAAGGCGAAGCTCTGAGGGCAAGATGGGAAGCAGACCTCGAGACCCCGATCACGGATAAAGAATGGGAAAGAGTGTTAATATTTCCCAAAAAAGTGTCTGGGAATGCTAGATTCGGCCAGATTCAGTTGAACGTCCTGTATAGGACATACATGACCCCACATAGGGTTGCCTCCTTCAACAAGTCATCCTCCCCATCATGCCCATGGTGTGGGAATGATAATGCGGACATGATCCACATGTTTTCGACTTGCACTAGGGCGTTGACACTATGGTCCAAAGCCAAACAGACTTGCATGGACGCCGGAATGCGGAGGTACGAATGGACTCCCGGCGAGTGCCTACTGGGGAAGTACCCCAGACCCAGCAAGTTCAAACATGCTGTTAGGTTAATGGACATCTCATGCATCCTGGCTAAGAGAACAATTGCGATGGCTTGGAAGACGCCATCGGGCCCTAGGCATGAACGCTGGCTCAAAGAGATGGAGAGATGGATGGTAGCCGAAACCAGAGCCTGACAAGAAGGAATCACGTCAAGCGGCGAAACAGAGAGTGGCACCTTGGAATCCTGGAAGGCCCTCCTCAGAGACATACGCTTCAGCGCCGACTACAAGCCCCCCTGAAATCCCATAGCATCATACCGACACTAACTCCCTGCACCTAGCCCGAACGGACAGACCCTGTATGCGACCTCCCCTGCTTCCTGAAACTCTGTGACACTGGACTTGACCCATCCATCCACCGAAAAGTTCGCTACTACATGAAGACTGTCGTTGTTTTGTCTGTTCCTTCCCTCTTTTCTGTTCCCCCCTTCACCATTTCCTCCTTTGTTTGAATCACTGTTTAATTTCATGTTGTATTGCACGTATTTCCTCACCAAAAAAATCAATAAAATACTTTTAAAAAAAAATAAGGCAGCAGTTGAGTTGACCTGAATGCTTTCTCTGGGTCATCAAAGCCCATGGGATTATCCGCTAATCGGGACCAAGCTCTGAAGATTATTAGGTCCAAACTAATGGCAAAGCGATTGAGAATGTCACTGCCTAAGTAAAAGGCGGCAGTGACGTCTCGTACGACCCAACAATTATGGACTATGCTCTTGTGACCTATGGAGATTATGAGCATACACATGGTTGGCATGGGATGTTTGGAATTGGGTGTTTCCAGATCCGTTTCCCATTTGTTTATCAGTTTAAATGTGGGAATGGCTGGATCTTTTGGGAGTTTGCAGAACATGGCTTCGCTGATGAAGCTCTTACCATTGTTCACACACACTCGGGCGAGAACAGAGTCCTTCCCTTCATTTAACTGAACAGGGATGAACAACTGCTCTCCAATTTGCTGAATATTAGCCAGGCTTTGAGCTGATTTCTCATCTTTCTGGACTATAGGAGTTGGAATGTCTGATAGTGGATTGGTAAAGAATTTCAGATTGTTTCCTTCCAGTGTGGAATGCCACCTTAGACTAGAAGGAAGGTTGATTTTCAGAAATTGAGAGGACCCTCCCATCAGCAGTTTTTTGTCCTACTGCTATTACTGTCACTTCTGGTATTTGGTTGTTCTGGAAGTGAAATTCTACTTGGTCAGATTTTTGATCAACCATGTGGCAGGTGCCGTTTAAACTAACATGGTTGACACTCTGTTTTAATTTTATTGGTTGGCTAGTCTGGGTCCAGAGGACCTTGTTTACACAATCTATTAGGGGTGACAACTTTCGCAGGAGGTAATTCCCTAGTAAACAAGGGGTGCCCTTTGGAGTCACAACTATGACCGGGTGCTTCACCTTGTGTCGCCCAATTTTAATGTCCAAATTCGCAGTCCCCTCGACGGAAATTTTCTTCCCGTCAAAGTTCTGAAGTTATCCAAGAAGAAGGGTGAGAGGAATTTGGTAATCCTCTCCCCTTCCTGAATTCAGTTTATCAAAGGCCTTTTTGGACAGAAGGGTAGCTTGGGATCCAGTGTCCACCAGTGCCGAAATTGTACCCTTCCCCTGTATTTGGACCGGTGCATAGAATCTTCCCTCCTTCTCCGCAAGGGGGCACAGATAATGTACATTTTTGGACAACTGGTGGGTTAGTTTTCTAGTTTTGGACACTGATAGAGAAGAGATTTGGGCAGCACTCTGTTTGGAATCTAGGGAATCTGAAAGAAAAGGTGACAACTAGATATGGGAGAAGTTTTGGATTCCCCTGGTCCGGTTCGGGTTGACCCCCCGCCCCCCGTTTTTGGAGGCAGTCACCAGGATGGGTTTGAACCAGGGGATTTTCATTTTGTTGAATCTGGTGTTGGATGATGAGCGGCACCAGCTCAGTCCCCACATCTACCCAATCTGGATTTGAATCTTTTGGGACCCATTTTTCTTTGGGAGGAGTTCCCCCATCTCTGAAGGAGAAGATCCTTTTCCCAGGATCCTCTGAGGATCCCTCTCCTTCAAAATGGAAGATTTGTACCTCTTCCACAAAATGGGTCTGTTTGGGTTCTTTGTTTCTCCTACCCCCCCCCCTCTGCTCCTTGGGTGGCAGACTTTCAGGGACAGGAGATTCTGGTTCCGGTTCCTGGGTTTCCAGGGGCTTTATACAAGTAGGGAAGGAGGCTTCCTCCAATGCTTTACACTCCCCTTCTCCTTGTGCCTCCGCCCTGGGTGCCGGTGGGTTGTCAGGATTCTGCCCCCGTAATTGTTCTGGAGCACCAGGTCCGGAGTTTGGGGCATTCTGTGCCGGCATGCTCATCTGAGGGTTCTGTTGAGCCCTCAGCATGCGACCAGGATCCTGTGTCATGTTTTGGACCTGGCACTCTAGCTGTGACACCCACTCAGGGTGATACAGGGTTCCGATGTATCCCCTGGGCTGATCCCGGGAAGGGTAGCTATCCTTTCTCTGATAATACCCCGGGTTTTGAAAGTTTGGGTACCCCTCCACCCTTGGCCTCCCCTCTCCCGGATTAAGTTGTCTGGGCTCAGGAAAGTGGGGAAAGAAGGATGGATTGCTCTGGGGTTGAAAGTTTTGTGGGTACCTGGGGAAGAAGTTCTGTCCAGGATTTGGGGAATTTCTGACTTCCTCTGGGAAGTGAAGAGGGAAGTTCCCTGGGTTATCTGTCGTTTGGTTGGATCCCCCCCCCTCGGGCTGGAGGAGTTCAAACATAACACAGGACAGGTCTGTTCCCCTTATAGTGGGGACTTATGTAGTCAGGGAAGTGAGGGATCCCATTTGTGGGACTACCTCCTTGGCTCCCTGTTTGTGACTGGCCCGAGGGCCTTCTGGGCTTGGGATTGCTCTGATTTTGTGCAGGTGGGTTTTTAGGCCCCCCCATCTCCAAATCTAAAATGGGGGCAACCTTCACCTCTGCCACCTTAGCAGCAGTAGGGGTGTTGGTTGTTTTGGGGGTTTTAACAATATTCTTGTTTTCTATGGGCCTTTGCACCTCATAAATTCGGGTGTCCTGTTCAATGACCCAGTCTAGTGGTATTTTCTCATGAAGATCTCTCACTAGCTGGGTCATGATGTACTTTGGTAGAGCGTGGAAAAAAGTATTTACAAAAACTTTTCTGTCCGTGCGCACCCTTTTGGTGGTCTGCGCAAAGGCACGCTTTAATTCCTGCACAAATTCTTGTGGGGCCTGATCCTCTCCACATGGCAAGTTGTAGGCTGCCTTGCGAGCCTCCTGAGGATTTCTGTGCACATAGAAATGCTTCAAGATGGCCGCCCTATAGGTGGACCATCTAGATTGATTTTGGTCCTCCAGCCCCGCAAAGAAGCTGGATATTCTGGTGAGAAGGTCCATTTCACATATTGAATATAGCTTTGGTTGCCCTTCAAATGGAAAGTTTCCATCATCTGCTCAAAGAGCTCTAAGTGCATACAAACAGAATACTTAGCGTTCTTATGATATGGCTTGACTTGCTTTAAGGGGTCCTTAAGCAAGGCCGTTTTTGCCTTATTGGCCTTCTTAGTTGGGTTAACCCTGGTCCATTCCTCTTCTGACTCAGAGGCACTGCTCCCAGAGGTGCCCGTCTGGTCTTCTAGGTTTTCCTGGATTCTGTGTCCTGGGGCGCTCAGAGGAGTCTTCTGATTCCTCCTTGCTCCCAGGATGTGATGGGTACCCCCCCACTGTCCTAGCTGGGCAGAGGTTTTCAGGATGCCCTTAGTGGGCCTACTCTCATGGAGTTCCCCATTAAATTTCACAGTATCAGCCCCTTATTTCTGATTGGATTGAAATCTGCTATCCCCGTGGCCCTTGGCTCATGTGCGCCAGTGGACATGGGGGTGGCAGAGTCCAGGGATTGGAAGAGGTGAAGGCGTCTGGTACTAGGGTTCCTGAGGTTATGCTCCATTGTTTCCCTTACCCAGCAAACCTCATCTCTATCAGCCCCTGCTCCCTGTTGCCATGCAAGAACCTGAGCTTTCTGTTCCTCAATCAAGGCCTTTCTAGTTTCTATCAGTCTCTGTGGCATGGCTACCTGTCTGTGGAGCCTGTCATTGTTCTCACAGAGAGCCTCATTTTCTCTCTGTGCTTCCTGGGTTGTTTATGAGTACTGGGCCAGTCTTTGCTGCAGGAGGGTTACCTCCTGAGTCGTGTCCATACTGCCTGGTCCTTCTTTGCTAGAGCCTCTTCCACCCTCCTGGTGTGCTCTAATAATGTTTGATGGTCTTTTTGGAGGTCACCCGGTCCCTGAAGGGCCAGGTGATTTTCTTTTACTTTCTCTTTTAAATGACAGACTTCCTGGCCTAAGGTGTCCCTTTCCTGAGCAAGAGCCTGCCGCTGTCCCGACAGGTCGCCCCTCTGTCTTTGAAGCGCATCAGCTTTGTGGCGCTCTTCATCAAATTCTGCCTGGGTGTCCAGGTCTTTCAGGATTAATGTATTACTCTCCTCTTTCTCTCTGTCTAGGTGGCTTTGCAGGGTGACTATCTGCTCTGCGCATGCCCTGTTGAAATGTATTTGTTGCTGCAGCTTTTTCTGGCTCTGCAGTAGGGAGTCCAAACTTTCTGGTAGTCCTTCTGCAGGGCCAGCATTCTGGTATCCTGTTCTGCTTTTCCTGCTGCAGTATACCCATGTCCTCTTTTATTTTGATTATGTACTGCCTACTTTCATTTTCTGACGCTTGGCTCCTCTGTAGCCTCTGCTCAGCAGAGTCCAGATCAGTTTGGGCCTTTCCTAATGCCTGCAGTTGCTTACTTGCCAGATCTTGGCCTTCAGCATATTTATCCTGTATGGCTCTAATATATAGGTATAGATATGCTGCTATTTTGGCAATCTTCTTTTGCTCCTCCTTTGCCTTAGGGGCCATATATAGTTCACTCAGGGCCATATGTAATGGACCCTGGTCTTGCCATTTGGCTGACCCTGTTGCAGTGATCTGTTCTGTGATTGACTGCAACCACACATTCTGATCCTGCTCTGTCCATTCACCCCTTACAAATAGTTTATGCAATAGGTGTTCTCTAGTCATATTGATCTCTACCGAAGTCGCCATTCTGGAAATATTAATTTCCTTCCTGACTTACAGAGGTTTTCTTTTATTTTTGCAAAACAGACCGCTTCCTTAGAGGGTCCCTATTGAGGAAGTGATTTTCACAGTGTAACACAGCTTGGTAGCCCAACAGGATTTATGTACCCTGTCAGTTAGCACACTGTATTAAGCTGTCACAAGTGGTATATCTAATTCAGAAATCCCGCGCACAAGCCCCCAATCTGTAAGTGATTTCAACTCAGCACTACACCTAATACACCTAAGTCAATGCCTAGCATGGGATGCACAATTGAAACCCTTAATTATGTATTTGTATGTCTAATAAGTTATTTTATTTCTGAATGATGTACCCTTATATCACGCCCCTCTCTTTGAATCCCCCCCCCGGTCTCACTGAACCAAGTAGGTTGTTTTGCAAAGTTAAAAGATTTATTTTAAGAATTTGAACAAGATATATATCACACTTTCATGAATTTGAGCAATATCTAGATATCATACTATTAATATTTATACAATGCTCAGCGTTGCGTGATATCACAATCAGCAATCTCTTTAATCAGTAGGAGTATGGATGAGAAGTATAATGTAGCATAGAATAAAACTTTGTGTGGGTTCATTGAAATGCATTGATAGGAAATTAATGCAGCACAGAAATAAAACTTGATATGAATTCAATCAAATGCAATGTAATCACTCTTTCCCCATGCACTCTAGTCAATCCCCCCTAATATGCAATATAGAGATGGAAGGAGAGGAAACAGGTGTCAGGAAATACACACTCAACAAATGCAGTTTCAATCCCAATTCCCCCAGCAAGCAGAGAGAAACAGGAATGATTTTAAAACAGGTCAAATGTTTTTGAATGTGGTTTTGTAATGAATGGGAAAAATGCAAAAAAATGATCTAATTCTCTAAATGGGATTCACAATTAGTGGGAGCCGCTTTGGATATGTTCAGGTAAACCCTAGCACTGATGATTAAATAACTAGCAAACTGGAAACTGAATTCTGAGGTCGGATGTAAGAAATAGCTATTTTACATGTGATGAAATTGAGCCAATTCAGCGCGCGAGAAACTCAATTACAGAAAAAGTATTAGGGATGCATTCTAGGTTCAATTGAAAGCAGCGGAGGTTAGCTTCAATTTGACACTTAAATCTTGTTTCTAGCATGTACGGTTCAGAAGTTATGAAGGTTTTAATAGGGGTCGATTTTTCTCAAAAAGAGTCAATATTTTCAAATGAAAAGATGCACTTTTGAATCTACCAACAGATATTCTTTACACTAAGGGAGGCTATGAAGATGCAAGATACCCAACGGACATCCAACAGGACAGCGGCGCCTCGGCTCTGACTTTTGCCCGCCAAGACACTTGTCTTTCTTCAGTAAAATTATTAGCGCAAAGATGATATTATCACTACAATTATCAAAGTGCTATATGGGTAAGGGGAAGATTCAGAAAAGACAAAAGAGATTGTACAATGAAGTTATGGATATGCTAGAATGGTTTTGGATTGGATTACTTAAAGCTAAGAGATTGGCTATGGACAATTCTATTATATAGATACTCACAACTATGGTTTTGGAATAGGCCCGTCAGGATCTGTTCAAAGGTTTTGGACTGGAATTCTGCTAGCCCACCAGACAGGATTCAGGCATCCGGTTCGGCACTCAGCATGGCACTCTGGTCTCTGCACGGCACTCTGGACTGGATCTGATGGGTTGGTTATGGAGTTTACAGCTATCTGGTTTCAGCTCTGCTCTACTGGTTCGGATCTCTGGGTTCTGGCAAGAGTTCTTGTCAAGAAGCAGAAAACAGCATAGCCAGGTTGTTCAATTTTTGATATGCCCCTTGGAAGTCTGGGGGTAAACTCAGGTTGCAATATTTTAAAGGCCAGCTGAGAAGGGTTCAGCTTTGGAATTGGGACTCCTGCATTCAGAGTTCTGGAGTCTTGGATCTGGATTCTCCTGCAGAGTGCCTCACCAGTAAATCAGTTGATGGCTGAAAGTGTGTGTCTTCAGGTCCTAAACAGTCCTTATTTATATGTTTCCCAAAGTGGTAGGTAGGCTGATTATACTAAGACCACCCTCTAGGAATCCGATTGGTCAGAGTATTTCTCCTCTCCTGATTTGAGAAGGAAATCTAGCGTCATAGTGATGCTGCAATTTACAATCCAGGGAAAAACCTCCCTTTTGTTTCTACACAGAAAAACTATTTTTCATATAAAGCATATTTACAATATCACCAACTTGCTAATAATACATATTCACATCACATATTTAATAGAGCACGTATCCGCCCTGAGTCCCATCTTCTTGAGAGTTTCGGTTCAAAATTGACCATTTTTCACACTTTTAGTTGGTTACCCAGTGTCAAATCGGTACACAATTTTCCACATACATGCGCATGACATCTGGCCATAATCCTGTACATTTTCATATTCCTAGCATTATCACAATTGCTACAACATCAACATTTTAGTGGTCCAGTCTCTGAATATCGCACAGGGTTCAGAGTAGTTTCAAACTGCGAGCAACATTTTCATATTAACAATCTATAAAAAACAGATTTTTCAAAGTTTGACACAGTTTTCTATGAGTCTTTTTCCAAAAAGATATTTCCTTGGATTTTAAGATTCACATATCAGTGTAGTCCTGCCTCAAAGGTTGGGCTGGGCCAAGAGCAACCTGGGCCTCTCTTCCTTTGGCAGCCGGTCTCTGTTTACACCGAATTTGCATTTCCTTTCAGTCAAGGGAGTCTTTTGTCTCCACTCAGAGCAACAGGCCAAAATCTCCTCCCACCTCCATTAACAACTCAATGCCAGTTTCTGACCAGAGAGCAGGAGGAAGATTCCTTTGTTTGGGGAGAAGCTGTGGAATGTCTTTGAAGTCCAGTGTGGCTGACACTTTTAAAACACTGTTTAAAATGGTCTTTTTTTAAAATACAATTTACATGTTCAACAAATATACACATAGATCTCTTAATTCCAGTCTTTTTAAAACATAGAAATTGAATTGTAGCAACCCATATTGCTTTTGATGGCAAGTCTCTTCTTTTCAACAATTAGATTTTAAGACACAACTTTTGAACGGATAGAATAGGCAAATGACAGTTTGGATACAGGCAAGCGGCGGTACTGCGCCCATATCTGACATATTTTTCCCAGGCAAGCACCTTTTGAATGTGGATTTTTTTATGATGAAGATGCTTCTCCTGACATTGTGCTTATGGGATTCCTTAAATAAGGTGATGGTGAACACCCCACAAGGATGTTGGATCTTCTCTGCTGTTTTGGAACCATGATGTTGCACTTTCAGCAGCCAAGGAAAACCTGATTTTAAACACTTCTGGATTTTCCTGGCAATGCAGCACTGCCTTTTTAAGTAGTTCTATTTCACTCTGTGGGCAGCCCAATGATAGGTTTTGGCAGTGTGGTCTCCTGTTTTACCACTGACGTAGGCAAAATGGATTGGCAGCCTATTTTTCAGGTTCCCCTGCGCACCTCTCAGCGGTTTTTTAGCACACATAAGGCTTTTCGGCGGCCATTCTGTTGTTTTTGATGAAAGCAGCACACAGTGATGTTGCAGGGCAGTGCCAGTGGGTCAGAACATCCCACAAACCCCCCTTGTGATTTGGCATTGATCGTCCATCAATGGGAAGTCGCAAGACTGGGATGATCAGTCTCTTTTCTTTTGGTTCTAAAAATGGCAAATTTCATCATCTTTTCCTCCATCAGGGGTGGATCGACCAGTTCTCCTCGCCCAGTCCTGATGTCAGTATTGAGCGATACCCTGGGCCCCTTGGATCTTTCCTCCCGGTCCCTGGGTGGTCCTCCTTGGTTTTAGTCTCCATGGTTTCCAATTCTAGGATGACAAAGCAAAAAGATATTTGTAGACATTTCCCCACCACTATTAATGTAGTTGGGCCGACACATGCATTTTGACAAATCAGGATACATTTTCCGATTGTAATTTATGGACTATATGTGGAATATTTTATAGTTGGAATTCTAGGGAGCTGGAGTGACCCACTTTGGGGTTCCAGAAGACTCCTCCAGTTGCCGAGAGTGTGCCTAGGATGGCAACAATTTAGTTGGTTAATTTGGACCCACTTATCTTCCCCCTCTGCAAAACTGCCTTTGGGGATGTGAATCTTGTAGGCGACTGGTGAGATTTTGTCTACAATTTCAAAAGGACCCCTCCAGCTAGGCAAAAATATGCACTGTTTGGCCTGGTTCCTTTGGAAACCAGGCACAATCATGCAAGTCAGCCAGACCTTGCGCGAGTGGACTCTTCTTGTTTTGGCCATATCTGACCTCCACAGGAAAGCCTTGCATTGACAGAATCCAGGAAATAATTTGGGAATTACTTACATTTCCGTCCTGGATTCTGTCACTTTGGAAATATTGCAGAGGCTGGTGTGGAGTCTCCACTATGATGTGTTCCCCCTGTATAAACGGGCGGTAATTCTTCAATGCGCACACCGTTGCCAGGAGTGCCTTTTCACAATCGTTGAATTTTTCCTCCACAGAGGATAAAGTTTTGTTCACTTAGGAGATTACTTCATTGACCTTGTCATGCTTTTGGTATAATACTGCAGTCAAGCATGCATTAGAGAACTGTGTCTCCAAGAAGAACTCCTTGTTTTTGACAGGGTAAGCTAGGCAAAGCGCTTGTGAGAGGCTTCTTTTGAGTTGTTTTACTGCCTTGTCTTGTTCTGGACCCCACTCCCACTTGACCCCCCCCCTCTTCAAAAGATGAATCAGGGTTCTTGTGATCTCTGTGTAGTCCTCAATGAACTTTCTACTGTAATTAGTCAGTCCAAGGAGGCTCCTTAGTTCCCGCAGAGTTGTGGGGTCTTTCAATTTCTGGAGTGCTTCCACTTTCTTTTCCTGGTGACAGAGACCCCGAGGAGTAATCTCATGCCCCAAGAAATGTACACGGGTACTCTACACCATTGTGCCTTTTGAAAGTAAAGTTTTGCTCCGGCGGCCCTCAACTGTATCAGAACATAACAGATCTCCGCTATGTGTTCCTGCACAGTTGAGCTTTTTATGAGTACATCATCTACATAAGCCAGGTTACCCCTCTCACCCAGGTCGGGCATGGCCTTATGTAGAAAAATGTTAAATTCATTGCCCGATTTGATGTATCCAAAGGGAGTCCAGGTCCATGTGTACTGCTGCCCCCCAAAGGTAAAGGCTAGCTTGTATTTGTCCTCCCTACTGACAGGTACAGTCCAGTATCCATTGGTCAGGTCTATTGCAGTGAATACCTGTGACCCCTGGATCTGGTCCAGCCCTTGCTCAATGTAGGGAAGAGGCCATCGGGAAGTATGGACCCATTTGTTGAGCTCCCTAAGGTCGGCACAGAGTCTCCATTGGCCGTTCGGCTTCAATATCCCCAGCACCAGATTATTGAAGGTGCTGTGGACCTGATGGATTATCTCATGGGACTCAAGGTTCTTAATTTTTTCAAGGGACTCCATTGATGCGAGAGGCAAGCGATATTGCTTCACAAACACTGGAGTCATGCCAGGGTCCGTGGGAATTGTTGTTGTGTGGATGTTGGTGGGATCACAGTCATATGAGTCCACAGCAAAGAGATCTTGAAAATCCAAGAAGACTTGTTTCAATCTTTGCTTCTGCTCCAGAGTCTCACAGGCATCAGCTAGGTTGACTCTCTCTTCAACCATCTGCCTGAAGCCTGGAAAGACTTCTGGTTTTGCTATCTCAGCGGCCTCCTCCAGCTGTGTGTAGAAGTCCCTGGTCAAAGTCTTGATTTGGACTGGTGGCTTTAGGTGGGGAAGGCAGCCCTCATGGACATGGAAAATCACCTCATCCCTCCTGAAGTCACAGGTCACATCTTCCATACCATAAGGGCAGGAAGTGTACACCAGGAAGTTCCTCCCATGATGGGTAAAGATCCTGTCTTGTGTTGTCATCACTATCACTGTCAAAACAGTCCTTGGGGATTGGTCCTAACAGTTCATTGCCTAAATCTCTGGAAAAAGGTCAGTCATCAACCGCCATTCCAATAATGGTGCCTGCGGCTAGAGTGATACTCTTTAAGTCACTGTTACCCACTTCTATTGGAATGGTGTCATGTTCTATATTGACTAGTGGTGTTCGGTTCACCCCCAACCCTTGCTGTTGGAGAGAAGCATTTAGATGAATATAGGCATCAGGGTTTTACAATTTTTGTCCTCTTTTTACTTTCACTTCCAGGGAGAATTGTCGGGTCCTTTCTGGGATGGTGACTTCCTCTCCAATCTGAATTTCAACTGCATAAGGCAGCAGTTGAGCTGACCTAAATGCTTTCTCTGGGTCATCAAAGCCCATGGGATTATCCGCTAATCGGGACCAAGCTCTGAAGATTATTAGGTCCATACTAATGGCAAAGCGATTGAGAATGTCACTGCCTAAGTAAAAGGCGGCAGTGACGTCTCGTACGACCCAACAATTATGGACTATGCTCTTGTTGCCTATGGAGATTTTGAGCATACACATGCTTGGCATGGGATGTTTGGAATTGGGTGTTTCCAGATCCGTTTCCCATTTGTCTATCAGTTTAAATGTGGGAATGGCTGGATCTTTTGGGAGTTTGCAGAACATGGCTTCGCTGATGAAGCTCTTACCATTGTTCACACACACTCGGGCGAGAACAGAGTCCTTCCCTTCATTTAACTGAACAGGGATGAACAACTGCTCTCCAATTTGCTGAATATCAGCCAGGCCTTGAGCTGATTTCTCATCTTTCTGGACTATATGAGTTGGAATGTCTGATTGTGGATTGTTAAAGAATTTCAGAGTGTTTCCTTCCAGTGTGGAATGCCACCTTAGACTAGAAGGAAGGTTGATTTTCAGAAATTGAGAGGACCCCCCCATCAGCAGTTTTTTGTCCTACTGCTATTACTGTCACTTCTGGTATTTGGTTGTTCTGGAAGTGAAATTCTACTTGGTCAGATTTTTGATCAACCATGTGGCAGGTGCCGTTTAAACTAACATGGTTGACACTCTGTTTTAATTTTATTGGTTGGCTAGTCTGGGTCCAGAGGACCTTGTTTACACAATCTATTAGGGGTGACAACTTTCGCAGGAGGTAATTCCCTAGTAAACAAGGGGTGCCCTCTGGAGTCACAACTATGACCGGGTGTTTCACCTTGTGTCGCCCAATTTTAATGTCCAAATTCGCAGTCCCCTCGGCGGGAATTTCCTTCCCGTCAAAGTTCTGAAGTAGTCCAAGAAGAAGGGTGAGAGGGATTTGGTAATTCTCTCCCCTTCCTGAATTCAGTTTATCAAAGGCCTTTTTGGACAGAAGGGTAGCTTGGGATCCAGTGTCCACCAGTGCCAAAATTGTACCCTGCCCCTGAATTTGGACCGGGGCATAGAATCTTCCCTCCTTCTCCACAAGAGGGCACAGATAATGGACATTTTTGGACAACAGGTGGGTTCGTTTTCTAGTTTTGGACACTGATAGAGAAGAGATTTGGGCAGCACTCTGCTTGGAATCTAGGGAATCTGAAAGAAAAGGTGACAACTAGATATGGGAGAAGTTTTGGATTCCCCTGGTCCGGTTCAGGTTGCCCCCCCCCGTGTTTGGAGGCAGTCACCAGGATGGGTTTGAACCAGGCGATTTTCATGTTGTTGAATCTGAGGTTGGATGATGAGCGGCACTAGCTCAGTCCCCACATCTACCCAATCTGGATTTTAATCTTTTGGGACCCATTTTTCTTTGGGAGGAGTTCCACCATCTCTGAAGGAGAAGATCCTTTTCCCAGGATCCTCTGAGGATCCCTCTCCTTCAAAATGGAAGATTTGTACCTCCTCCACAAAATGGGTATGTTTGGGTTCTTTGTTTCTCCTACCCCCCCTCTGCTCCTTGGGTGGCAGACTTTCAGGGACACGAGATTCTGGTTCCGGTTCCTGGGTTTCCAGGGGCTTTATACAAGTGGGGAAGGAGGCTTCCTCCAATGCTTTACACTTCCCTTCCCCTTGTGCCTCTTCCCTGGGTACCGGTGGGTTGTCAGGATTTTGCCCTCGTAATTGTTCTGGAGCACCAGGTCCGGAGTTGGGGGCATTCTGCGCCGGCATGCTCATCTGAGGGTTCTGTTTAGCCCTCAGCATGCGACCAGGATCCTGTGTCATGTTTTGGACCTGGCGCTCTAGCTGTGACACCCGCTCAGGGTGATAGAGGGTTCCGATGTATCCCCTGGGCTGATCCCGGGAAGGGTAGCTTCACTTTCTCTGAAAATACCCTGGGTTTTGAAAATTTGGATATCCCTAAACCCTTGGCCTCTCCTCTCCCGGATTAGGTTGTCTGGGCTCAGGAAAGTGGGGAAAGAAGGATGGATTGCTCTGGGGTTGAAAGTTTTGTGGGTACCTGGGGAAGAAGTTCTGTCCAGGATTTGGGGAATTTCTGACTTCCTCGGGGAAGTGAGGAGGGAAGTTCCCTGGGTTATCTGTTGTTTGGTTGGACCCCCCCCCCTCGGGCTGGAGGAGTTCAAACATAACACAGGATAGGTCTGTTCCCCTTATAGCGGGTTCTTATGTAGTCAGGGGAGTGAGGGATCCCATTTGTGGGACTACCTCCTTGGCTCCCTGTTTGTGACTGGCCCGAGGGCCTTCTGGGCTTGGGATTGCTCTGATTTTGTGCAGGCGGGTTTTTAGGCCCCCCATCTCCAAATCTATAATGGGGGCAACCTTCACCTCTGCCACCTTAGCAGCAGTAGGGGTGTTGGTTGTTTTGGGGGTTTTAACAATATTCTTGTTTTCTATGGGCCTTTGCACCTCATAAGTTCGGGTGTCCTGTTCAATGACCCAGTCTAGTGGTCTTTTCTCATGAAGATCTCTCACTAGCTGGGTCATGATGTACTTTGGAAGAGCGTGGAAAAAAGTATTTACAAATACTTTTCTGTCCGTGCTCACCCTTCTGGTGGTCTGCGCAAAGGCACGCTTTAATTCCTGCACAAATTCTTGTGGGTCCTGATCCTCTCCACATGGCAAGCTGTAGGCTGCCTTGCGAGCCTCCTGAGGATTTCTGTGCACATAGAAATGCTTCAAGATGGCCGCCCTATAGGTGGACCATCTAGAATGATTTTGGTCCTCCAGCCCCGCAAAAAAGCTGGATATTCTGGTGAGAATGTCCATTTCACATATTGAATATAGCTTTGGTTGTCCTTCAAATGGAAAATTTCCATCATCTGCTCAAAGAGCTCTAAAAGCTACCAAACAGAATACTTAGCGTTCTTATGATAGGGCGTGATGACGCTCCTTATCGCCTTTTTTTGCTTTAAGGGGTCCTTAAGCAAGGCCCTTTTTGCCTTATTGGCCTTCTTAGTTGGGTTAACCCTGGTCCATTCTTCCTCTGACTCAGAGGCACTGCTCCCAGAGGTGCCCGTCTGGTCTTCTAGGTTTTCCTGGATTCTGTGTCCTGGGGCGCTCAGAGGGGTCTTCTGATTCCTCCTTGCTCCCAGGATTTGATGGGTACCCCCCCACTGTCCTAGCTGGGCAGAGGTTTTCAGGATGCCCTTAGTGGGCCTACTCTCATGGAGTTCCCCATTAAATTTCACAGTACTTGGGTACCCATACCCAGATGCCCGCCCATCCATTCCTGGGTGGTGCTGGTCTATGAGCCCCTTATTTCTGATTGGATTGAAATCAGCTATCCCCGTGGCCCTTGGCTCATGTGCGCCAGTGGACCTGGGGGTGGCAGAGTCCAGGGATTGGAAGAGGTGAAGGCGTCTGGTACTAGGGTTCCTGAGGTTATGCTCCAGTGTTTCCCTTTCCAAACAAACCTCATCTCTATCAGCACCTGCTCCCTGTTGCCATGCAAGAACCTGAGCTTTCTGTTCCTCAATCAAGGCCTTACTAGTTTCTATCAGTCTCTGTTGCATGGCTAACTGTCTGTGGAGCCTGTCATTGTTCTCACAGAGAGCCTCATTTTCTCTCTGTGCTTCCTGGGTTGTTTCTGAGTACTGGGCCAGTCTTTGCTGCAGGAGGGTTACCTCCTGAGTTGTGTCCATACTGCCTGGTCCTTCTTTGCTAGAGCCTCTTCCACCCTCGTGGTGTGCTCTAACAATGTTTGATGGTCTTTTTGGAGGTCACCCAGTCCCTGAAGGGCCAGGTGATTTTCTTTTACTTTCTCTTTTAAATGACAGATTTCCTGGCCTAAGGTGTCCCTTTCCTGTGCAAGAGCCTGCCGCTGTGCCGACAGGTCGTCCCTCTATCTTTGAAGCGCATCAGCTTTGTGGCGCTCTTCATCAAATTCTGCCTGGGTGTCCAGGTCTTTCAGGATTAATGTATTACTCTCCTCTTTCTCTCTGTCTAGGTGGCTTTGCAGGGTGACTATCTGCTCTGCGCATGCCCTGTTGAAATGTATTTGTTGCTGCAGCTTTTTCTGGCTCTGCAGTAGGGAGTCCAAGCTTTCTTGATACTCCTTCTGCAGGGCCAGCATTCTGGTATCCTGTTCTGCTTTTCCTGCTGCAGTATACCCATGTCCTCTTTTATTTTGATTATGTACTGCCTACTTTCATTTTCTGACTCTTTGCTCCTCTGCAGCCTCTGCTCAGCAGAGTCCAGATCAGTTTGGGCCTTTCCTAATGCCTGCAGTTGCTTACTTGCCAGATCTTGGCCTTCAGCATATTTATCCTGTATGGCTCTAATATATAGGTATAGATATGCCGCTATTTTGGCAATCTTGTTTTGCTCCTCCTTTGCCTTAGGGGCCATATATAGTTCACTCAGGGCCATACGTAATGGACCCTGGTCTTGCCATATGGCTGACCCTGTTGTAGTGATCTGTTCTGTGATTGACTGCAACCACACATTCTGATCCTGCTCTGTCCATTCACCCCTTACAAATAGTTTATGCAATAGGTGTTCTCTAGTCATATTGATCTCTACCAAAGTCGCCATTCTGGAAATATTAATTTCCTTCCTTATTTACAGAAGTTTTCTTTTATTTTTGCAAAACAGACCGCTTCCTTAGAGGGTTCCTATTGAGGGGTGATTTTCACAGTGTAACACAGCGTGGTAGCCCAACAGGATTTATGTACCCTGTCAGTTAGCACACTGTATTAAGCTGTCACAAGTGGTATATCTAATTCAGAAATCCCGCGCACAAGCCCCCAATCTGTAAGTGATTTCAACTCAGCACTACACCTAATACAACTAAGTCAATGCCTAGCATGAGATGCACAATTGAAACCCTTAATTATATATTTGTATGTCTAATACGTTATTTTATTTCTGAATGATGTACCCTTATATCACGCCCCTCTCTTTGAATCCCCCCTCCCCCCCGGTCTCACTGAACCAAGTAGGTTGTTTTGCAAAGTTAAAAGATTTATTTTAAGAATTTGAACAAGATATATATCACACTTTCATGAATTTGAACAATATCTAGATATCATACTATTAATATTTATACAATGCTCAGAGTTGGGTGATATCACAATCAGCTATCTCTTTAATCAGTAGGAGTATGGATGAGAAGAATAATGTAGCATAGAATAAAACTTTGTGTGGGTTCATTGAAATGCATTGATAGGAAATTGATGCAGCACAGAAATAAAACTTGATATGAATTCAATCAAATGCAATGTAATCACTCTTTCCCCATGCACTCTACTCAATCCCCCCTAATATGCAATATAGAGATGGAAGGAGAGGAAACAGGTGTCAGGAAATACACACTCAACAAATGCAGTTTCAATCCCAATTCCCCCAGCAAGCAGAGAGAAACAGGAATGATTTTAAAACAGGTCAAATGTTTTTGAATGTGGTTTTGTAATGAATGGGAAAAATGCAAAAAAAATGATCTAATTCTCTAAATGGGATTCACAATTAGTGGGTGCCGCTTTGGATAGGTTCAGGTAAACACTAGCACTGATGATTAAATAACTAGCAGATTGGAAACTGAATTCTGAGGTCGGATGTAAGAAATAGCTATTTTACATGTGATGAAATTGAGCCAATTCAGCGCGCGAGAAACGAAATTAGAGAAAAAGTATAAGGAATGCTTCTAGGTTCAATTGAAAGCTGAGGATGTTAGCTTCAATTGGACACTTAAATCTTGTTTCTAGCATGTACGGTTCAGAAGCTATGAAGGTTTTATTAGGGGTCGATTTTTCTCAAAAAGAGTCAATATTTTCAAATGAAAAGATGCGCTTTTGAATCTACCAACAGATATTCTTTACACTAAGGGAGGCTATGAAGATGCAAGATACCCAACGGACATCCACCAGGACAGCGGCGCCTCCGCTCTGACTTTTGCCCACCAAGACACTTGTCTTTCTTCAGTAAAATTATTAGCGCAAAGATGATATTATCACTTTAATTATCAAAGTACTATACGGGTAAGGGAAAGATTCAGAAAAGACAAAAGAGATTGTACAATGAAGTTATGGATATCCTAGAATAGTTTTGGATTGGATTACTTAAAGCTAAGAGATTGGCTATGGACAATTCTATGCTATAGATACTCACAACTATGGTTTTGGAATAGGCCCATCAGGATCTGGTCAAAGGTTTTGGACTGGAATTCTGCTAGCCCACCGGACAGGATTCAGGCACCCGGTTCAGCACTCAGCACGGCACTCTGGTCTCTGCATGGCACGCTGGACTGGATCTGATAGGTTGGTTCTGGAGTTTACAACTATCTGGTTACCGCTCCGCTCTAATGGTTTGGATCTCTGGGTTCTGGCAAGAGTTCTTGGCAAGAAGCAGAAAACAGCACAGCCAGGCTGTTCAATTTTTGATATGCCCCTTGGAAGACTGGGGGTAAAATCAGGTTGTAAGATTTTAAAGGCCATCTGAGAAGGGTTCAGCTTTGGAATTGGGCCTTCTGCTTTCAGAGTTCTGGAGTCTTGGATCTGGGTTCTCCTGCATAGCGCTTCGCCAGTAAATCAGTTAATGGGTGAAAGTGGGTGTCTTCAGGTCATAAACAGTCCCTATTTATATGTTTCCCAAAGGTGTGGGTAGGCTGATTATACTAAGCCCACCATCTAGGAATCCGATTGGTCAGAGTATTTCCCCTCTCCTGATTTGAGAAGGAAATCTAGTGTCATAGTGATGCTGCAATTTACAATCCCGGGAAAAACCTCCCCTTTGTTTCTACACAGAAAACCTATTTTTCATATAAAGCATATTTACAATATCACCAACTTGCTAATAATACATATTCACATCACATATTTAATAGAGCACATATCCGCCCCATCTTCTTGAGAGTTTCGGTTCAAAATTGACAGTTTTCCGCGCTTTAGTTGGTTACCCAGTGTCAGATCTGTACACATTTTTCCACATACATGTGCATCTGGGCATAATCCTGTATATTTTCGTATCCCTAGCATTATCACAATTGCTGCAACATGAACATTTTAGTGGTCCGGTCTCTGAATATCGCACAGGTTTCAGAGTAGTTTCAAACTGTGAGCAACATTTTCATATTAACAACCTAAAAAATATTTTTTCAAGTTTTACACAGTTTTCTATGAGTCTTTTTCCAAAAACATATTTCCTTGGATTTTAAGATACACATTTCAGTGTAGTCCCACCTCCAAGGTTGGGCTGGGCCAAGAGCAACCTGGGCCTCTCTTCCTTTGGCAGCTGGTCTCTGTTTACACCCGAATTTGCATTTCCCTTCAGTCAAGGGAGTCTTTTGTCTCCACTCAGAGCAACAGGCCCAAAATCTCCTCCCACCTCCATTAACAACTCAATGCCAGTCCTTGAGCAGAGAGCAGGGGGAAGATTCCTTTGTTTGGAATGAAGCTGCGGCATGTCTTTGAAGTCCAGTGTGGTTGACATTAGTTCACTTTTAAAACACTGTTTAAAATGGTCTTTTTTTAAATACAATTTACATTTTCAACAAATATATACATAGATCTCTTCATTCCAGTCTTTTTAAAACATAGAAATTGAATTGTAGCAACCCATATTGCTTTTGATGGCAAGTCTCTTCTTTTCAATAATTTGATTTTAAGACACAAGTTTTAAACTGATAGTATAGGAAAATGACAGCTTGGATACAGGAAACCGGCGGTACTGCACCCATATCTGACATATTTTTCCCAGGCAAGCACCTTTTGAATGTGGATTTTTGTTTATGATGAAGGTGCTTCTCCTGACATTGTGCTTATGGGGATTCCTTAAATAAGGTGATGGTGAACACCCCACAAGGATGTTGGATCTTCTCTGCTGTTTGGGAACCATGATTTTGCACTTTCAACAGCCAAGGAAAAATGGATTTTAAACACTTCTGGATTTTCCTGGCAATGCAGCACTGCCTTTTAAAGCAGTTCTATTCCACTCTGTGCCCAATGATAGGTTTTGGCAGTGTGGTCTCCTATTTTACCACTGACATAGGCAAAATGGATTGGCGGCCTATTTTTCAGGTTTCCCTGCACACTTCTCAGTGATTTTTAGCACGCATAAGGCTTTTCGGCGGCCATTCTGTTGTTTTTGATGAAAGCAACACACAGTGATGTTGCAGGGCAGAGCCAGTGGGTCAGAACATCCCACAGGACAATCTCCATAAAAGCACTTTAATACATAAACCACTATCAAATAAGTTATCTAATTTACAGTGTTTTGAAAAATGCATATGATCAGTTCATTTGAAGGTAGAGGATTAAATCAAGGGACATGTAAATACAAAATTAATTTAGACAGTCAACATGTAGTAGTTTTTGCAGACATTCTTTCACAAATTAATATACCTTGTATTCTTATGCATGCAATAACAACAACTCCTTTGCTATAATTCAAGGATATCGATCAGGTAGATCTGATGTTGTTATCTCATTGTATCTTTGGGTTTATCTTCTAGCCTTTCTTCAGGAAAACATTCATGCTGATATTGTGGCTATTCTAAACAAGTATAAAAGTACATTGAGTTTGGCGGCCCCAAAATAAGGGGGCCGGTCGCACCATACTGGAACCATCTCTGGACCGCGACACTCCAACTCTGCCTTGCTGGTCCATTGGGCCCAGCAGGTGTGACCTGTCGGTACATGGAGTTGTCACAGAAGCACTGGCATTGTTAGGAATGTTGCCATTGCTTCTGTGTCCCCATTCTCATGGAGTCCTATTGGAATCCATGGAAATGGGGACTTACACTTTCCGCCGCCTTATATTCTGTGCCGCTGGGACTTGTAATGTCCTGGTGACACTGAGATATCAGGTGGCAGAAACAGCGTTGCTAGTTCAGCGGCACCCCGCCGGTAGTCGGTAGCACCAGCGGGTTACCGGCAAACTCGAAAAGAGACCCAGAGTATATTTACTTTTAGTATATCAGATTTTCAAAAATCACTAACCTTACCTCAAAATCTAAATCAGAGTCACTATGGTGTCTTCTGAAAATAACTACCAAGCAGTTGTGAGAGAAGCTTTTATGGGTATTTTAGTGCCTGATTTCAAGACTATCATTTTGGGACTTCCGATAGCAATAGAGACAGATTATAAAAAACTGGTCTACATGCTTAGAAAAAAGGCAAGTCATTGGGCCTCATTATAAGGTTGCCGATCTGGGACCTTTGGTACCCGTAGGCATGCCGGTACCATAGTCCCAGACCGGCAAACTATGAGTTCTGCTCGCAGGTGCCATTGCGGCCACCAGGTCTGATCTGGCAGCCGTACCAGCACCCGCGATCAGAGCAGGTCAGATGCACCGGCGCCGGTGCCTCTGGCTTCCCCATTCCCAATTAGCCCTATGGGGCTCTATTGGCAATGCAGAAGAATATTTTCTGGCTCCCAGGAATGGGCAATTACTGGGTCCGGCAAAGCTGTAATGACCCGGTAATTGACCATTCCTGGGTGCCGGAAAAAAAATACCGGCTGCAGCCATGCCTGTATTACAGGCACGGCTACTGCCAGCCTTGTAATGAGTCCCAATATGTCTCTGCAAATATGCAAGTAAGCAGTGGATATCACAGAGTTAACACAAACATGTGTGTGTTTTATTTTCCTCAGTGCCATAATTAAATGACTGATTTCCTTTCCAGGTTATCATGGAAAGGTTGTGAAAATGAGTTTGAGGGAGAACAAGAGCAGCAATTTTGGTGACTATCTGGCAGCCAATTTCATTCCAGCATTTGACAAAGACTGTTGAATAGTCTCCAATTTGCATACTGAAGAAAGATGTGAGACCGTCAAGCACGAACTGCCTGGATAGAAGGGCATTTTCTAGGAACTCAGAGATGGTGATTCAGGCATAAAAAGGGCATGGATTGTAGCTCCTCCCTTTGGAATAAACAGAAAAGTCATGGATTTGGCTCATAAAGGGCACTTTTGCTGTAGCATGACAACAAAAAGATTGGGAGGAAATGACTGGTGGCCAGGAATGTATTCTGACTTTGAGAACATAGTTAAGGACTGCAGTCTATCTGCAATGAGGAACAAAAGAAAGGCCACAGAGATTCAACCCTGACAAACGGTGGAGGTTGCTGGCTAGGCCAAGTCAAAGGTGTACATGGAAATAGCAAAGCTATTTGAGACATTTGATTTGATTTGTATAAGGTGCTCATACTAACCACATGGACTACATATCAAAATGGGTGGATAGGCGGAAGTCATGTGAGGTCTCAGACCTACATGCAATCAAGTTCTTCACCACAAGCTATGATCGCAAAAGAGTACCAGATGAACTCAGAATGGACAATGGAGCCCTGTTTCCATTGTCGGGGATTCTGCACTTTCTGAGCGATCACAATGTAGCCCAGCACTGCAGCACTTAATATCATCCCTTTGCCATTGGTTTGGTCAAATAGATAAACACATTCTCCTGTAATAGCATGGATTTAGCATTGGCAAGCTCATTGAACTGGAGAGTTTCTGCTTGTAAACTAGCCTGACATTTGAGAACTGGAGTGGAGCCACTTGTGTTAATTCAAGGATGCAAGCCAGCAAGCTAGTTAAACACACCATGACTGGCCGGTAATGTCAAGCTCAAGGTGAACAGCAGTAAACAGTGGTCCTGAAAAGGGTCATGAAGATGCAAGTCTGGATCTTATCAGGACTAGAAGACAGTAGCAAAGGAGATGTGTATGGGCACCAGTGGATTTGGCAAAAGTGAGGACACCACACATACTCTAGTAGGGGTGTCCTGGGTCTGAACCTTGGTGTTGGTGAAGGCCAGCGGGAAGTCCATGGTACCCTTGAGAATGGAGAAAGTTGGTCTTATCTTGACGTTGTCAAGACCTACCCCAGAGGAGAGCCTTCTGTGAGACCCTGGGAGCAGGAACGTCTCTGCGCAACTGTGATACATTTGATTCTGCCCTACAGGAGTACAAGGATGAGCAGGAGTAAAGATTCTCACTCAGCCCTCACAATTCTGCAAATCAAAAGCCAACGCAATGATGAAGGTATATTGTGATATACCTCCTTTGCATTTTGTGATAACGTGGGCAGGGGGAAGGCTATGCTTTTAAGAGGAATGAGGATGTGATTCAGTAGTAACTAAAACAACACACTACCACTGTCCAAAATAAAGGGACTGTCCATTCAAGGTTTTATAAAAAAAATAGATATACTTAATTAAACACTCCATCTGCAATAGAACTAATAGAAAAACACTGTACAAAAATCCATCCCTGTGGAAGACCATAGAGATGCAACCGACTGAAGAAAGTAGCAGTCTGGGTGTGAGTACAGACTTACAAGCAAATACCAACCACAAAAGGGTATGTCTTGAGTGAAAGTATGTCTTAGGTGACCTAAACCAGTCTCTAGGGTCCCAGTGGACTTAGGGGGAATTTCATGGTCAACAGTACCTGGTTTTGGTTCTTTGGTTGGCGATGTCAAACCCAGTGCTGAATGTTGATGCAAGCGGAATAAGCTCAGTTTGGAACCTTGTGTCATGTGGGATCAAAAAGCAAGCAGGCATCAAGCAGCGGTGAATGCAATTACTCTGTGCGGTCGAAGGAAGGCTTTCAGTGATGTAGGTTGGGGTATTCCCCATGGTCTCTTCTAGGTTGGGCCAAGCCGAGTCAGGCTCTACCCACTGGGAGGGCTCTATGCGTGACGCTCCAGCAGTTTGAGTTGGTGGGCGACGGTCCTCAAACTGGGAATCTGTGTGCTCCAAGGTGAGGTTCAGTGAAGCAGCCATTCTCGGGCTAGACACGTCGAGCCATGGTTGTAACTCCTGGCCAGAGTCAACGTGTGAATCTCCAGCACTTTAGATCATGTCTCGGCGTTAAGCAGCTGATTACGGCCTAGCAGGTAACAGGCTCAGCAAGGGCACGATGCAACGTCAAGCTGGTTCAAAGTGCAAGTAATATAGTTTGGATCAGTGGAGGAGTGCAAAAGCCAGTGGCGACATCTTCCTCTCATTCAAGGTGCGGTGAATACTGTGCAACCAGTTCAGTGTGGCAGAATGGGGAGCTCCAGCTGGTCTGGTCCTCCGGATGCTGTGAGGCCCACGTAGAGGGACTCGAAGTCAGGATGGTTCTGTTCGGGATCTGCTCTACCCACTTTAGGGGATTCCAGTGTAGAGTCACAGGTCCTGTTCCACCGCAAAGGTCACCTCAATGTGCCCTCGGAGTGGGTAGTTGGCAGACCTCTCTTCTGTGTTGGACAGCTCCATTATACCTCAGGCTGAGGGGATTGCAAATCACAACTTTCCCAAAGTAGGTCCAGTGAGTTCTTCTCAGGTGTTGTTTCAGAGTGAATTAGCAGAAGGGGTAGAAGATTCCTTCATTTAAAGGCAAAACTCCCCAGGTATTTGGACGAAAACAAGTCTACCTTAGTGGTTCAATCCCTGTTCTTCAAAGCCATGGACCTTGCCCTTCTAACATCAGACCCAAAGTGCCTTTCTCCCAAAAAGGTGGCGGGGCCAGGAAAGACAGAGAGAGACAAAGAGAAAAAAAATGTTGTAAGTCCATTGAACATAGTGCTCCTACCTACTCCATTCCTGTCCCCTTCCCTTCTCACTAAGAACAAAGACCTTTAGTGATGCATCACCCGAGTGTCAGGCTATTCCTTTTCAATGACTTTGCTTCTTTGATGCCTGGGCCGGGACAGCTGTCTCTTGTGTAGCTGTCTCTGACTGAGGGTGTTACCTCCCATTACAAAGAAATCAAAGAAGAGGCATGGCCATTCAGTTTCCTGTCCTGCCATTTGTCAGTCTCAACCCATTCGGCTAGAATACATATCACCTTTCACAGGAGAGCTGACTCAGAGGGGTTGACACATACAATATTCATTTGGATGTGGTGGCCAGGATCATGCGTAGCATCATGCATTATGCCTAAATTCAGACATAGCTTTTTTTAGTGTTTACCCTGCCACCGCTGAGTCTCGGGAGGATAGCTCAGCAGCAACGTGCTCGCCTGGGAAGCAAGATGACATGGAGCAACACAGATTCGATCCCCGGTTCCATGCTTAGAAACCTCTGGGTATTAAGCACGTTATAAATAGCCTATCATATCATATCATCTTGGGGCACTTATGATCATTGTAATTTTGATACAGGGTGCATGTCTTAAATGCTGTTGCTGCACCACAGAGACTTGGATTTCACTGCGGCTGTCAAGTGAGCACTTTTGACCTTTCTACCTGCTCTATGCCACTTTTGGGGCAGGTGTTGTGGGCCAGGCTTCTGATGCAGCATGGCACACGTTCACTTTGCTTTTGACATGGAGCTATGAAAGGGATATCTGATCAGCAGATCACCCTCTCGAAGATGAAGTTATCTGCATCATTCTATTTATTGATAAACATTTTAAAAAACAGAACTTTACACGCTTGCCAGCTCCTTTCCCTCAACCCCTACTTTGCAACTCTCTTTCTTCCCTGCTCATCTGGATTTTGGTAGAACAAAAGGGGTATGTCAGGTAAATCTGGAAACGTCATTTACTGGGTTCCTAGAACCTTCACACCTTGAGCATTAATGGAAGCCCAAAATGGTTACCCTTGTACCGGGCAGTTGCGGTTTGTGATGGGGAGGTGCAGAGCAGATATACGCAGGGTGGTTACCAAGAAACTTGTTTAAATTCAACTGGTGCCTGAATATTTATAATACACAACTTTGTCAGATGGGTTCAATATTAGTATTTGATTAGCAAGAGAAGGGAGCTTGTGCTATGTTTATTCTCTATGAATGTTGCATCGTGATATGCTGCATCGGCATTTTACTTTTCCTGAGCATGTTAGAGGAAAGGCTTCAACTCAAGGCATTTTTGTTTTCCTCGTTTTAGTTCCGTAACAGTAATTGGATATGGAAATCTTGGCTCTTGTAGTTAAATGATTTGTTTTTTATCTTGGGACACTGAACATGTTTTCATTAAATGGAAGATTCGCATAAAGCGTGCATATGTTCACCCTAAGCCCCACGAGACTGTAGATTCCATGTTTTCTTGATTGGTTTCCTTTTCAAACATTATTGCATTTTAGTTCTTCTTATTAGTTTAATAGAAATATCATTGCATCATTTCCTTAACCGTTCAAGGAGTAAATACATTACAGAAAAACACCAGGAAATTGGCCACTGCCCTATATGAAGAAAGTACATATTTTATTCCCACATTTGTTCTCGTCTCAGCTTGCTGCTGGAGGTGAATCCACCACTTTACCTCTAAACTCGGAATTCAGAGGTATGTAAAAGTGGAATTAATTCTGTTACCATGAAAGAAAGTGGTGTTCTGAAATTACCACTACATTTACCCCACCAAAAAATTCCGAGTTTGCAGGTTAAATGGTGGCCTGAACTCAAGCAAAAAGCTGAAGGGGATTCCTGCACTTTACTTCAAATAATCAATGGATTTATCACACAGTATTACTGCTAGTGGTAAATCAGCCATCAATCCCCATGAAGTCCTTTGGACTCCGAAAATGGGGATTTACACTGCCACACCACCACTCATAATCCTATGGTAATTCCCCTACAACTGAGGGCCCGATTCTCATCTTGGCGCAGTGACTGTGCTAAATAGTACGACTCACTGCGCCATTTCTTGATGCCCAGGCACCACTACTATTCTCTTTTTTTTTTTATTTATTTATTTACAAGTATATATAAGAACAATATCATAGTACAGAGGAACAACAGGAAATGGAAACAAAAAAAAACGGATTACATAAAATCATTGAACATGTTCCAAATCTTTTCATATGAAGACAATTTACATTTCAATTTGTAGATCATTTTTTCTGTTCTAGACAGACTATGCATTTCTTGAACCCATTCCTCAAATGACGGACGGGTCTGGCCTTTCCATCCTCGAAGGATCAACCTTTTAGCTACAATGGTTGCTCTGAAGAGCCATTTCTTGAGGGGAGATCTGACTTCAGCCAACTCAGAATCTTCCCCTAGAATCATTGTCTTAAAATCCAGGACACACCCTTCACCCACAATTCTGACACACACCTCACAAATATCATTCCAGAAAGCCCTGACTCGCACACAGCTCCATAGCATGTGTTCCAATGATCCCACTTCCTGAGCACAACCCCAACAATCCGCATTGTCAGTCATGCCCCTTTTATGTAAGGTTTCCGGACACCAATACACACGGTTTAGGATCTTAATTTGTCTAGACCTTTCGCCCAGATTCAGCGAACATAATGAGACATTTCCGCATATATTCCGCCAGGCCTCTAGATCAATATCAGACCCGATTCTCTCACTCCACACTTCCCGTAAATTGTCATTGCTCCGAAAATACGATACAAAGAGTTTGTACAACCTACTGGCTAAACCACCTCCCTGCCCATTAGAATCCGTCAGAAAAAAAGTTATGTCAAAGGTGTCAGTCCAGTCCACTTCACCAACAGACCTCTTGAGTCGTCTATAAGCTGAGTCCGACAAATCCTCAAAACTCCATCTATCTCTCAGCTCAGCAGCAGTCAGCCACCGAACATCATTGCCTAAGTCAGAGATCTTTTTAACATGCATTAGGAACCAATCGGGCCAA
Organism: Ambystoma mexicanum; assembly: GCF_040938575.1. Taxonomy (NCBI): domain Eukaryota; kingdom Metazoa; phylum Chordata; class Amphibia; order Caudata; family Ambystomatidae; genus Ambystoma; species Ambystoma mexicanum. Next base: position 217,132,186 of record NC_090929.1, on the reverse strand, counting down.
AATATTGTCCTCGAGTTATCTCTAATCTTAGGATTCAGCCAGATAGAGGCATTCCTATACTTAAAAGCGTCCCTACCTAGCAATGTCAAGACCTCAATCCAAGAGCTGCGCAAAAAGGACGTAGTTAACAAACTACCACCCAGAATCTTTGTGTTGGTGGTCAACAGTGCCTCCGGGCCCAGTGGCCCATATGCATTCGACTCCGCCACCGCCCATCTGTCCAGTTTACCATCCAAAAACGGAACAAAAGAATGAGCAGAAAATGCTAAATGGTAGGCCTTAAAATTTGGAACTCCTAGACCACCCAAATGAATCGGGCGTTGTAATTTCCATAGACTAAGTCTGGGCGGTTTCCTGTCCCATAAAAATTCTTGAACAAGGCGGTCTAGATCTTTCCAATAACTACACTTTATTCTTAGAGGAAGCATACTAGTTATAAAGTTTATCTTGGGAGCCAGATTCATCTTCAGGGCATTGACTTTACCCCATAATGAAAGATTCTATTTATCTACTATTCTCATGTGGGCCTGGGCATCTTTGCAAAGCACGATAGTGCTTTCGCTGTAATCCGCCTGTTTCTAATGGAAACAGGCGGATTGCAGAATCTCAGCAGCATTTTCGTTAAATAACGAGGGAATCATTATTTAACGAAAATGCTGCAGATACATTAAAGTGAGCAGCTTCAACATTGCAGGATGTTGAAGCTGCTTACTTTGGTGTATAGGAAAGTGTTCATATACACCCGTGTGGTGTATATGAACACCTTCATTTAAAGCGAGCAGCTTCAACGTTGCATTCTGCAACGTTGAAGCTGCTGGCTTTGGTGTAAATGAATGTGTTCATATACACCAGTGTGTTGTATATGAACACTTTCATGTACACCAAAGCAAGCAGCTTCAACGTTGCAGCAACGTTGAAGCTGCTTGCTTTGGTGTACATGAAAGTGTCCATATACAACACGAGTGTAACAAGGCTTCTTGTGGCACGCCTCCAGTTTAACAGCACCAAAAGGGTACCGTATATGTGTGCTAGTTTAGCGCACATATTAAACTGGAGGAGTGCCACAAGCATAGGCTTCCAAAAAGCCAGTTTACAAATGTGGCGGTTGCTAGGTTTGTTTCCAACCCATCCTAGCAACCGCCACATGTATTCTGAGAGTGGCGCATTCCTTCCGACTTCAGAAGAATACACCACCTTCAGAATAGGTCTTAAGTACCGAAAAGGTCGTTAACCCTTTTAACGTCCTTTTCGGTACTTAACACCTTGATGAGAATCGGGGCCTGAGTGTCAATACCGGTAAAGGATTTTGGCAGCAAATTGGTCAATTTACCACTGATTTACTGCCAAAAATCTAATGCAGTCCATAGCGAGCGACTAGCAGGAGGATGAAGATGACAAATTGAGCAATGTAGTAGTGCAAGGAAGAAGGTGTGGAATTCAGATGGGCCTCATTACATATTTTGTGGTCTCCCGCTGGTAAATCCAGTGGTATAACACCAAACGGTAATACCGTTATTGCCACCTTTTCTGCTGGAATTACTGGCAAATTACAAGTGGCGGTAAGGGCTGGTATTACCCATTTCATGCAGTCCCACTGGACTGCATGGGGGAAGGTAATACTGGTGCTGGTAATACAAGCATTTTTTGGTGGTGGGGTGCCAGAATTAACAGCAGCTCGGAGATGCAGGTAAATCCAGCCATCCTAACACCAAACTTCTAGCATGCTGTTGTGGAATTGTGCCTGTAAACGCTATTACCAGGATAGAATTTCGACACCAGCATACTTGTAATGAGGACAATGGAGTGGTGCAGTGGCAGATGATGAACATTCAAACAGGTGTGGCCCTACTTGCACAGAGCCAAATAAATCTCACCCCAACTAGGGTGTTTGTTGGATTCTTCACAAGATACTTTTTATTATTGGCCCACATTATTGACACAGAGCAGGAAAGAGTGTGCCTCCACCCCCTGGGAAAACGGTGTGCTCTAGCACCTTGAAGCATCTGTTGTGCTAGATATAATTACCAATAAAGATCTCAGACCAAATAACCAGACAGACTCAAAGAATATGGCAAAATACTACTTTTTTCTCAGTTCATTAAAGCAGGGAATACTGGCAGACATCGGACGGATGCTCGCACACTCACACACAAAATTGTTTATAGAGAGGTTATATACCCCAATATGCATCATCTATGATGTCATCCAACGTGGCAAATTGCAAAACCTACTGAAGGGAGAGATTGGTTAGGGGAAGAAATGTATCTATGGTATGCATAGGGGTTAGTACATCATTGGCTGCCTCTTATCTGTAAGGCATGCCTTGAATTACCTCTAAATACGTAATTAGTACGCATGTTGAAGTGCGTGAGTTATCTTGTGAATGCGATAACATTGTGAATACCTTTTGTTTTGCATGTGAATGAGAGAGTGCTCCGCTTGTGAATGAGGCAGTGTATGTTGTATGGGGGAGAATGTGAATGACATTGCGTGAATGTTCTATGGGTGCCTCTATGTATGTGTGAGCGTGTGTGTGTGTATGCATGCATGTGTGCGTGTGTGCCGGGGAGAGTGACACTGATGGGGGGGATACATTGGTGCAGCAGCATCCAGCATGTACAAGTGTTCTTACAGTTGCATACACTTTTTCCTGCCATTATGTGGAAAGCCAATAAGATGAGTGTTATGATATGAAATGATATGATATGGCATTTGTAACGTGCCTTTACACAAGTGTTTCAAGGCGCGACGAGGCAGGGAGGGGGGAAACAAGGGGAAGACAGACAACGATCCTACTAGGCCAGGTGTCATTCAGATCGCGCAAGTGCAGGGGTAGGGGGAAGGGAAAAGTGCAAGGGGAAGGGGAGGGGGAAAGTGCAGTACAAGTCAGTAGAATAAAATAAATAAATAAATAGGGCCAGCTGGTGGCAAGTGCAAAGTAAGTGCAGACAAGTGCTGGGAAGGGGGGGCTATAGGGATACAGAGACAGTCCCGCAGTGCAGAGGTTGCCAGGGAGGCAGTGCAAGTGCAGAGTGGCTGGGCCCAGGACCGAGGTCGGTGAGAGTGGCCCAGTTGCAGATTCAGTGCAGTTTCAGTGAAGGATTTAGCAGGGGAGAGGGAGAGAGAAAGCAGAGGCAAAGAGGAAAGTTTTGAGGTGCTTCCGGAACCGGAGATGGTTCTCCTCAAGTTTCAGGGAGGCAGGAAGGCTGTTCCAGAGGGAGGCCCCTGCCGCGGAGAGAGATCTACCCCCAGCTCGTTGCTTCGAGAAGCGGCTAACCCTGAGGGAGTTGGAGACAGATGAGCGAAGGGCTCGGGAAGGAAGATATTTAGGAAGAGAGAGTTGAAGGTATTTAGGCCCCAGGCCCCAGAAGGCCTTGTGGACAATGCAGAGGGTTTTGAACTTAATCCTCGCAGCCACTGGGAGCCAGTGTAGAGATTTCAGTCCTGGAGAGATACAGTCCCTGGGCTTGAGGCCAAGGACAATTCTCGCAGTTCTGTTCTGGATGAGTTGCAGAGGGCGGAGAGTGGAAGCAGGCAGATTAAGATAGAGGCTGTTACAGTAGTCCAGCTTCGAGAGAACCAGGGCTCGGGAGACAGTGAGCTTCTGGGGGAAGGAGCGGAAGGGAAGAATACCTCTTAGGAGGTGCAGCTGGTAGTGTGACTTCTTAGAGACATCAGATATATGAGGAGAGAAGGAGAGTGTGGAGTCGAAGATGACCCCGAGGTTTTTTGCCTTGCAGGTAGGAGCAGGAAGAGGGCCAAGAGAGGCCGGCCAGAGAGCTGCAGGGAAGGAGGGAGTGGGTGTGCCGATGAGTAGAATCTCAGTCTTACTGGCATTAAGGCAGAGGTCATTGGCGGCACACCATTCCTGGATAGCAGACAGACATTCAGAGATGAGGGAAGGAGAGGAGGAGGCCGAGGGTAGCCTGAAAAGGAGCTGGGTATCGTCCGCATGGCACTGAAAGTTGGGGCAGAGAGCGGCGATGCAGTGGGCAAGGAGTGCCAGATACTGGTTGTACAGCCAGGGAGAGAGATTAGATCCCTGGGGGACACCACAGGTGGAGAAAAAGATGTCAGAGAGGAAGGACCCCAGTTGGACCTGGGAGGGTCGATCGGAAAGGAAAGAGGTCAGCCACGCCAGAGCCTGACCAGTGATACCCAGGTTATCACGGAGACGGTTGAGCAGGATGGCATGGTTGACAGTGTCAAAGACAGAAGAGAGATCGAGCAGAATGAGAACACACAGGCCCTCATTACGACCCTGGCGGAAATCAACCGACTGGACCGCCATAGCGTAAATAGCGTTTCCGCCATTGCACGACGGAGCAAAGTGCGGCTCATTCCGACCCATCGGGCACGAGCACCACGCCATGGCGGAAGTGCAAAGTCCGCGATGGCGGAAATGACCCCAAAACGGCCCACACCGCCGCCGTACGGCGCCCTAGGTGCAATACCGCCACCCATCTTAGCGGTCACCGCAGTGAGCGCCAACCGGAAAGTACGGTGACCGGAAATATACGGAAACGGAAGTAAAAGCATGGTCCCGGAACGGGAAACATCACGCCGTACACCTATAAAACCACAATTACCACACAACCATTAAAAATACTACCCTGAGACACATCCCAACCCGTCATCCACCCTAGTGAAACCAAGAAAAATGGGAAAAGTAGCGAAGAAAGCGTGCGACCGCAAGCGGCAGGTCCACTTCTCCCGTGAGGAACTCACCGTGCTCACAGAGACCCTCCAGGAGAATGCTGCCGCCGTCTTCTCCACGCAAATGACCAGGACGGCACTTGCGAACAAGAAGGCCATATGGGCCCTGGTGGCACAGCGGGTAAGTGCGGTGGGGACCGCACCCCGCAACCCACAGCAATGCAGAAAGCGATGGGACGACCTGCGGATACGCGTCCGTAGCATACTTTCTGCCAACCGCAACATTGCCACAGCTACCGGGGGAGGATCGGAATCACCCATCAAGTTGACCCCCTGGGAAGAAATCTGTGCCTCCACCATTGGAATGGAGAGCATAGAGGGAGTCGGAGGGATGGACAAAGGAGTGCAGACATCCGAAGAATCAGGTAGGTGTCCCAAATAAAACAATGCCAAAACCACAATGTCCAATCATGTGAAGTACCACGTGTCCACATAGTGCAACAGTAACACATGTCCAGGAGAACGTCCACATACATAGGCCTGATAGCACACTTTAAAACTCACATCAAATACATAAATAATTAAAAATCCTAAAAACACCCTCTACACGTACAGCAGGCACACCCTAACTGCAGGCTGCAAAAGAACTGCACCCTCACTCCACACACAAATGAAACCACCTCCAAGGCCCCGACCCAAATCACCCTCAGGTACCACCCCAATGCATGTGATACATTGCCATTCCAATTTCCACAGACCCATTAATAACGCTCGCCCTCCTTTACTCCACCACAGGGTCCGATCCAAACGACGAGCTCCAGGACACCCCTACCAGCACACCTGCAAAGAGGGCCAAGACCAACGGCCAAAGACCCTCCACCTCAGCTGCACGCATCAAGACACGGAAGCAGCACAAATCAAGTGGCAGCACATAGGAGGGAACTCCAACAGGCACCCCAGCAGCCAGCATGCCCACAACAGCACCACCACAGGTCCCCCCAATGGATGCCACAGTAGGCACTGCTTCTGGTGGCAGCAGCACCATAGGTGACACTGCATTAATGGCAGCATGCTCCGACACAGAAAACGGGGATGTCGAAGTTAGATCCATCCATGACCTGTCTCAATACCCCTGTCTGTTCCATCCCGTACACCATGAGGATACCACGCAGGGGCACCCACAAGACGACGACTGGCCATCCCCCACAAGCCCTGTGGCAAGGCAACATGAGGTGACCAGCCACTCTGTGACACCACCGCAAATGGCCATGGCCCAGCAGAGGCAACAGTCCCTCGACCAGGTAATCCTGCAACAGCAGCAACTGGCCACGCTCCTCAAGGACCATGCCGATGAATGTGGGGGCACTAAGGCAGACATAGAAACATCAACTGAGACACTTAGGGCAGAAATGGAGAGAAGTACCGAGACACTAAGGGCACAAATGGAGAGAAGCACCGAGAGCCTGAGGGGGGAACTGCATGCGACGTCCAAAGACGTATGTGCCGAACTTGCCGCAGTGCACCGTGTGCTCACTGAGCTCTCACAAACCCTTAGGGACATGCATGGACGTGAGCAGGCAGAGACATCATCCGTTGCAAGTTCCGTCCAGGGCAGCCCCCAACGTAGATCTGGGAGGAACCTGCGCTCCACAGGCAGGGGTGCCCCTGATACCCGGAGAGGGGGCTTGCTATAGCGACTGCCCACTGACAATGAGCATCTTTGGACACTGGTGTTCGGGGGGGAGGTAGGAGGGTGGAGGGGGTGTGTTGGGCTCACTTGGGTGGCGGGTCGATAGGGTGTTTAACATGATATCACATATGCCATAAACAATGCACGATCATCCAATGAGATGTGTGGACATTGATCTTTGTGTACGAGGCCATTATAGGCGTACAGTCCATATTGTGCATGTTCCAGACACACACAGTGCCACGAGTCCCGTGTCCATGTATCAGCCACCAGGCGTGAGTGCTAGAAGCATGCATCTATGAGATGCTGACGAATGTCACGGCCCTCCTGTGCCTCGCAGACTCCTTGAGGTGCTGCCACATCCCCACCCTCATCATGACCATCTTCAGGTGCTTGCAGTTCTGCGTCAGGGGGCATGGGCACATTTCTACGTACGCACATGTTGTGGAGCATGACACATGCCATGACCATCTTTGCAACCTTCTCATGGCGGTACAGGAGTGCCCCGCCAGACCTGCTGAGGCAGCGGAAACAAGTCTTCAGTAGGCCGAATGCCTGTTCTATGACTACACGGGTACGTGAGTGGGCATGGTTGTAGTCCTCCTCATGCTGGTCCCGTGGGTTCCGGACTGGTGTGAGGAGCCATCTCTTCAGTGGATACCCGGCATCACCTGTATGTGGACAATAAAGGAATTTTGAGGAATGCCATTGCTACGTACGCACCCCCCCCCCTTCCTGCCAGGTCATTGCCGCATCACATACCCCACATCATCATGCATGAAATGAGACTCACCGAGTAGCCAGGATCTGTTCCCTGCGTGTCGCTCCATGTAGCGTGGTATTGTAGAGTTCCTCAAGACCATAGAATGATGGGTTGATCCAGGGAATCGGGCACAACAATGTGTAATGATCCTGTTGGAGTCACACACCATTTGTACATTCAGAGAATGAAATTGTTTTCGGTTGCGGTACTGGGCCTCCATGGCATGTGGGACGACCAATTCCACATGGGTGCAGTCGATGGCACCAATGCAACCCGGTATGCCGGCAAGTGCATGCTATCCCACTTTTGTGTTGGTAATTTCCTGCTCCGAGCGTGGTAGAGAGATGTAGTCGTCTGCGTGCTGCAGGAGGGCATCAAGCACTTGCAATAGTGTCCGTGAGAACAGTGGCTGTGATATGCCATGCAACTGTCCGACTGTGTGCTGGTAGGTGCCTGTGGCCAGGAAGTGGAGTACAGACACCACCTTCAGTAGGGGTGGGATGGCGGTTGGGCTATCTATCATGCTGACAAGGTCAGCCTGTGTCATGTCCACAATGGCGGTTATGGTGTCCCGGTCCAAACGGTAGAGGGTGTGGATCTGCTCATCAGTCAGGTTGAACGGATGTGCTCGGAGGCGTGGGATTGCGGGCTGCCTGCGTGGTGGTAGTGGCTGTGCTGGCGGCCCTTGCTGGCCCTGCCTTGCCCTCCTCCTCCTCCTGCGTCTCCTCCGTGCGGCCGGTTGTAGTTGGTGTTCGTCTTCTTCTTGAAGTTGGAGTACTTGCAGTGCTATCAGGTCCCCCAGGGCCAACATAGCTAGTCCTGCCGGTAGCATTTCGGAGTGGGTGTGGTTGTGGGAGGAGGCTGGGTGTGCAATTTATGTGTTTTCAGGCTGTATGGCCTCCACCTGTGGTGATTCATTCCACCTGTGCAAGCTGCTCTCCCCTTTGGGCGAGCACGTCCCGCACACAACGCTGCAATTCAACGAATGGCATCTTGCTATTACAATCATGTATTTGTACCCGATGGCAGTGTAACATTGGTTGATATGTTAATTCTGCTATGGTCCCATTGTTTCACATACTATCTTTGCAGTCGCGAACAGACTTGTGAAGGGTCAGTGGAACGTAGTACTCGAGTAACGGTGCACCCTCATGCAACACTGTACCGAGGTTCACCGACGGGCGGGGCCTCCCATTTGTGAGTGAAGGCAGTTGCCATTTTCACACACAGCCGCACTAGATGGATTAATTTGTGATTTCAAGCGGCCACAGATGCCTTTTCGACGTGATGTTGCAAATGAGGAATTCGAAGGGCGGCGCTTTCGGTTTTCAGCTAGCGGCGAGGAGATGCCCACAGGTCTGACTGCAAATATAACGTTCTATTGTTCAATGTCCTTGGGACAGGGGCCATGGCGAGGATGCAATGATTGATATGAATAGTTTGGGATGTGCAATAGCGAAGTGGGCGATGAGGCCGGACGTTCCCAAATACATGTTACTTCACAACACTGGAATTACGGGCTGGGGCGCAGTGGATTTTGCAGGCTGCATGACGCACAGACTCAATGGAAATTTCACATGTTATGTGAGCATGGAAACAGGCGTTTTCATTACGGGATGAGGGAATGATGTATGGATGCATGGACAGATGATTTGATACAGAGTTTGCCATGTACAGGGCTTCTTGGAATCTATCCACCTCCCCTGCGCTATGTGATGCAGGGCTGCCATAGTGGGACCATCGTCTATCTGGCCTTGTTGAGCCCTCCCTGTCTCGACGCGCCTTCAGACACTTGTGTCTATGCACGTTACCAATCCCATCTGATGGATTCTGTTTTAACAGACGCATGCACAGGTACACTCGTTTGTGATAGTGTTTTCACCTCGATATAGATAGTTATGATTCGCAAGTGGTTTTTGGGTGGTGATGATCCTTTGGAGTGGGCTAGCATGCATATGGCTGTGGATTTGGTGTGATCATTGAAGTGAGTAATTCAAATGAAGTTCTGATGGCCATACTATTCTTTTTCATTTCATTTGGGTGACAGGTATCTCCTCCCCTTTTGCCACTGCCATCTGTATGCCACTCCTGCAGATGGATTTTACTCCCGACACCTGCTGCTTCGTGTTAATCAGTGGAGCAGCATTACGATCTTATGGGACGATCGCCAATGGGCCACATGCCCTTACGCAGTACTAGTGGCTAGGAGCAACATTTCGGCCTTTCAGCTGGACTAGTGCCTCCCTATTGGGACGGCCCTGCGGTTCTAGGCGCTTCCATGTTGCCTTTTCGTACGAGAATGTAGCCCCTGTGTACCATGAAGGAACAGGGCGTCACACAAGAAGTAGCTGGTCATTTATTGCGGATGCAGCCCACAATGGTGAAATGTATTTTGGAGTTCATGGCCTAATGGCTGTATGGGCTTGGTGAATTTGTTGTGCATTAAATTTCTATTCTGATATGAACCGTGTAGCGTTCTTCTTTGCGAGTGATGTGGCATATTCCTATTTGGGGAGCGATGTATTGTGAGGAGATCTGCATTGGGTTCCAGCTTCGGAGTATAGTTGCGTGGTACTGTGCTGGGCGCGTTTGCCTACGAAGCCCAGTGAGGTCAGGGATAAGGGCTGCCAATATGACTGTTTTGATGATGTCATGCTCAGGGGCGGGGGATTAGCTTTTGTGTAACAGATGCCGGTCAGCCAGTTGGATTGGTGGAATGATGTGATTATCGGAATATGGCTGGTCACAGGTGCCTGTGTTTGCGTGCGTTTCTTGGTGGGAGACTGAGGTCATGTCCATTTGTATAGCTTCTGTATTCGTGCCATCTGTGCCCTGCAGCTCCCATTGGCCCCTCTTGAGATTCATTTGTTCGTTGGCAGGCATGGATGACTAGTACATTTCACTGGTTGCATTGTGTGACTTCATTGCACCTACGGGGAGTTGTACAATGTGGCCAGGGAGCGGTGTACAGGCACTCAGTAGGGCCGTTTACGGTTGGTTCGCGATGCCGTACTTTTCACCATGGCGGAATGGTACTTTCCGCCGTGCGTGATGGCGTTAGGTGCATGTCCGCTAGGGTCAGAATTCGCGTACCGTTGCGCCATGGTGGTAATTGCGGTTTGGCATGGCGCGCGCGCGCCTACTTGGTGCAGTTAGCGTTGGCGTTCACTACGGTGTCGCTAATGGCATCGTACTTTGCGGTGACGGGTCATGATCGCACCGAGCGCTATTCGATGGCGGTATTGCATTTCCGCCATCGTTTTTCGATTTCCGCCAGGGTCGTAATGAGGCCCACAGAGTGTTGGAGTAGAGGTTCAGGAGCAGGTCCTCACGGATGTTCAGGAGAGATGTTTCCGTGCTTCTGGCAGCTCTGAAACCAGATTGATGGTCATGAAGACTACCAACAGATTCAGCATGGAGGTTAAGCTGGGAGATGGCCCAGGAAGGGAGTGATGGAGATTGGGTGATAGTTAGCCGGGCAGGAGGGGTCGGAAGAGGGTTTCTTAAGAAGAGGGTGCACAAGGGAGTGCTTGAGGGGGGAGGGGAAGACTCCAGAGGCAAAGGAGTGGTTGCAAAAGTCAGCCAGGGCAGGAGCCAGGGAGTCGATGTGGTCCTTGATAGTTTTGGCGGAACAGGGGTGAACCTGTTTAGACGAGACTTTCATAGATCGGACTTGTCTGGAAACCTCGTCAGCAGAGAAAAGGGGAAAGGCAGAGAAGGAGGGAGGAGGGGTTGGATAAGGGCTCTCTTCTTGGTGAGAACGGAGAGACGGTATTGCCTTTGGAGCAGGCGGCAGGCCAGTTTGTCAGAGGATGAACACGAAGCACGCCATTTCCTCTCAGCCACCCTGCACTTGCGTTTTAGGGTGACGAGTTCCGAGTCAAACCAGGAGTTACATATGGCCATTTAGGCGGATTCTCATGACAGGGGCAAGGACATCAAGAGTGTCAGATATAGCAGAGTGGAGCATGGAGAGGGCTGTGTCAGGGTGCGAGTCAGCCGAAGAGGGAGGGGGGGGGCGAGAAGGTGGCAGCGAAGGCCTCAACTGACACGCGCTTCATGGATCGGATGACCGAGATGGTGGGTGGCAGTGATGAGGGTGGCTTTGTCTGTGGGGTAGGGAGGGTGAGGTGGGAGGATAGGAGAAAGTGATCACTCCAGGAGAGAGCAGTGGAGAGAGGGACGGAGAGGGGAAGGTCAGAAGAGATCAGAGCATCAAGAGTGTGCCCTGCGGAATGAGTAGGCCCAGAGGGGAGAATAGAGAGTGAGAGAGAGTCGCATAGGTCACGAAAGAGTCCAGTGGGGGGACAGGAGGCATCCAGGTGGATGTTGAAGTCACCAAGAAAGAGGAGTTGAGTGGTTGAGGACAGGAGTGAGGAGGAGAGGTCAGCCCACTCAGAGAGGAAGGAGGAAATTTGACCAGGTGGCCGATAGATAGTAGCCACGGTAAGGGAATGGCTAGGAGAGAGAGAGTCGGCAGACAAGACATTCAAAAGAGGATTAGGTCTGCATAACAGTGACAGTGGCAGGAATCCACTCAGGGAAGATAAGGGCAACACCCCCCCTGCACGGTTGGGCCTGGGCATGGAGAGAATCTTGTAACCGTCAGGTAGGAGTGTGTCAAAGGTGGTGACAGAGCTGGCCGTGAACCATGTCTCAGTGAGACCGAGGACGTCAAGGTCCAGTTCCTCAAGAAGGAGACAGATATCAGAGGAATGCTTGATGGCAGAGCGAGAGTTAAGAGTGGCAATGTGGAGAAGGTTGCCATCCTTGAAGGACTTCCGGGGAGGGGTACAGATCAGAGGTACGCCCTGCTGAGGTGTAGAAGAAGGAGGTGAAGAAGGAGCACGAGAGGGGGCAGGGAGGGAGGGTAGAGGCAAGGTAGCCAAGGACAGAGGAGAGGGGACAGCAGGAGAGGAAAGGAAGTTGATAAGGCATGGGAAGCGTCTATCAAAGAGGTGAAGGTTGGCCTGAAGGCCTTGGACCAAGACAGTCCCATTAGCATAGACATTAATGATGGCTTTAGAGGAGTGGAAGGAGGCCAAGAGGACATCCCAACGGGTGCCACCATTAATGGGAGAAGAGGAGAAAGGAGAGAGCACAGAGACCATATGAAGGGTCCATAGGTCAGGCGAAAGCACGAAAAAGAGGATGTCAGTGAGCGTTTCCTTGGAGCAGGCACTAGTGTAGGTGTCAGCGAAAGGGAGGCCTGGGTTGGAGACTACATGAGGGTTGGGTGGAGATGGTGGGGCTAACATTGGTGGGGGCAACATGGACATTTCCATGGCATTTTCTACTGGCATTAACGAGAAAGCAAACATGAGTGTGTTTATGTGCAGGCATACATAAATGAAGCCAGTATAGCCCTCTTTACTTATTGTGGCACATCATGTTTTACTGTGATTACAGGCAAAGCCAGCATGATGAGAATTCTTACTTGGTCAAACAGGCCTATTTTGGTGCAGCTAGAAAGGACATGATTTCTTCCAGTGGCATGGGCATTTTTACTGTTATAGAAAACACCAGCAGAATGAGTGCTTTTAGGGTGATATGATGGCCTGCATTTGTGCAGACAGTATTGACATGTTTTCATACAGCGGTATTGCATTGTTTACAGATATTATGAGCAAATAAAACATGCTGAGTGTTTTTATGTGGGCATACTGGCCTACATTGTTGCAGCCAGCATAGACATGTTTCCCACTTTAGCATGCATGATATCCTTTACATACATTATAGGGAGAGCCAACATAATGAGTGTTCTTACATGGGTAAATGGGGCAAAGGCATCATGAAAATGCACCAGAAAATACTCCTGTGCACTGTTTGTTTCTTGCCATCTATTGGATTTTTTCATGTGTTCCCCTACAAATCCGGTTATAAACTGTGGATCTTTTTACTCATGTTTTCACAGAAAGCATGCTGTAAAATACACAATTTTAACACATTATTTAAAAAAAATTCTCGGGAAGACCTCCTATCAGTCAGGCATGGAATTTGTCTAGTAATGTGATCACTCATTCAGAGAATTATAATTAAATATAATTAGTGATTTATAACACACTTAATACCCAGAGGTTTCTAAGCACGGACCCGCGGATTGGACCTGTGTTGCTCTGCATCGTCTTGCTTTCAAGTCGAGTGCGTTGCCCCTGAGCTATCCTCTGGAGAAGTCCACTTCAGTGAGTTTCGAATTGGCATGTTGGTCCCATAATTGTCTTCTCCTTCACAGATGTTCTCTTTTGTTTACAATGTCAGATATGACTGGGACATTTTCAGAAGAATGGAGAGCACTTGACAAACTGATGAACACTGAAGAAGGTGTCATCATTGAGGCAGACACAGGTAGGAATACATTCATTTTTCTTTCCATAGACAATTACATCAAACAACCAACTCTAAACGTATCTGGTAACATGGGCGTGATGCCATATGCATTTAGAAAAGCTTCCACCTAGGAATGACATTCCATGAATTCTTCTAAAACAAGTGAATGAAAGCACTGTTATTTTCCACTCTGATTTAAGGGGCAGTGCCCACTGCCACTCTCTTCACCAGTCCGCATCTTCCTCCCTCTGGCTGAACTTTCTCTGACCTAAGGAAAGGTAGACACGCACCCCAGAAGGGGAGGAGGTGACATTGTGAACTGCATTTTTGTGAAGTGTGGTCTGTGACCACCACCTGGGATAAACTAAATTAGAACCCAAAGGTTTCGCAGCCCACATTTTTTGGAGATGCCACTTATTTTCTGTGCTGACTTTAAATAAGCCACATTTTGTCAAATTAAACCACTTCTATTTTGAAAGAAAATAACGTGTCTATCAATTGCATAAACAGTCATTCTAATAATGCTTTAACAAGGAAGGGCAAGGGAGAACTCCTAGCTCTAGTAACTACATTAAGTCACGTGATTAAGTCACGTGATCTGTGGCTCGGCTCAATGTTTTTTATGTTTTTCAAGCACTTCCTGCCAGATGCCAGTAGACGGAATTGTTTCTACGCCTCACTGCACGATGAAAATAAATAGTTAGAACTCTGTGGACAGGCCCTCCATTTGAAACAGTCCAAATTATTCTTTGGTGTGCTGATTGACATTTAAATGTGGGTTTTGCATATAGAAACATTAACTTTCTGTTTCTATATGTGGACCCACCAAAATTGAGAATAAGTGTTTGTCAGCACTTACAAAATTATTCCAAGCCAGCCGAGGAGCAAAGAAAACCGCCTGCGGGTTTCTTTTTGTTTTCTCATTTGGTTGAAGGACGTTTACAGTGCCTTTGGAAACAGTATATTTTCCACGCCTAAGTGAACCAGAAGACAATTAAAACATTCCTGCAGCTCCACCGTGGAATTCACTCCCTTCCAGGAAATTGTAATTAGTTCTAGAAGGGCTGATGCATATGTATTTGAATTGCTGGCCATGTACACAGAAATATTGTTTTTTCCCTATTTCTATGGCCATGACAAATCATAAAATAATTAGCAAATGTGACGTGATTAAATCCCCTGCCACCTAATTGGTGCCTGCGCTTCAGGGGTTATTCCTCTCCCTGCAAGAGCTGGGCATTTCAGTCTGCACTTGGCTTATGAAAGCAGCACCCAAGAGGCCATAGGTCACCTCTGGTGATTTTCCAGGCATGCAAGAGCATTATTGGAGCATTTGAGACTGCATTTGGTCTGCCCGGTGAGCCTTAATTTAAATGAGATGACTATACGAGGACCATGAAAACATGTCTGGCTTTCCAAAGCGGTCCTTGGTATGAAGGCAGCTCATGCAAATAGGAGCTTATACCTTGGCATATGGGTGAATATACCAGGTATATGGAGGCTTTATTAGACAATTTAAGGCTGCCCATCACATGAGAGAATCATATCCAATTGGCTTTGCCAATGTTTGTTTGTTTTAATCTGTCTGGATAACCAAGCTTTCATGGATTTTGGGGTTTTACTCTCACTCATCAAGTCTGTGGCTTTCCAGACCATGGTGTCTTCCCATTCAAGTGCTGAGGTTCCTCCTCTAGAAGTGCCTTCAAGTAATACAACACATTTTTTAGCCTACAACCTGATTTTTCAAATAACTGTTACAGACATTCATTAAATATAATTCCCATTTTTTTTCAAGCTGTTTTTCAACATTGCACAAAATATGCTATGCAATTTTGCAAAATGATGCATGAAAATTAAAGTGAACCTGAGCATTGCTAATAGCTCACTTGAATCAGTCTCTTTTCCCTCTTCTTTTAAACATGCTGTCATCATTCCTATTATTAAGAAACCTTCTCTAGATCCTATTCCGCCATCTAATTTCCATCCTATTTCTTTGCTTTCAATTCTATATAAGCAAACGAGTGAGCTATATTCACTCAAGTTTCTTTGTTTCTTTATCTTCATTCCCTTCAACCTCATTTGCAATCTGGTTTCTGTCATGCCCATTACAATGATTTTTTTTAACTTCATGGTTCTAAATCCTAACTATCTGCAAGACACAATAATCTAACCTCTAGTCTTGTTCTTCTTGATCTCTCCACTGGTTTGGATGCTATTGATCACTCTATTCTACTCTCTTCTCTTTCAACTTTTGGTTTTTCTGGGTCTGTGCTCAGATGGTTTAACTCATATCCCTCTAACAGCACTTACTCTGTTTGCTGGGCTAGTCAGCCTTCCTCATCTTATCCACTTTTTTATGGAGTACCTCAAGGTTCTGTTATTGGTCTTCTTGTTTTTTTTCTTTATATACTATTACTTTATCTGATCTTATTTCTTCATTTAGTCTCTCTTGTTACTTATATGCTGATGATTCAAAAAGTGTCTTCTCTTTTTCTCCTTTACTTCACGACACAGTTTCTTTTTGCCTACGTGCTGTTAACTCTTGGATGGCCTCATGGTGCCTTCATTTTAGCCCCTCTAAAACAGAGATTATTTTCATTGCTTCTTCCCCCTCCCCTGTTTCCCCTCCTTCTGGTCTTCCTTTTCATGCATTGCTTCTCACTTTCTCTCCCTCCAGCTGAAATCTTGGTGTCATTTTTGACCCCTCTCTTTCCGTTTTTTTACATATTTCCAATACTGATTGCTCTGCCCATTTCCATCTTTATAATCATTGGCACGCTCATCCTTTTTTATCATTTGAGGCTACTAAGCTCCTTTTTTATTCTCTTTGTCTTTTCTCATTTAAACTATTTCTCAATTCTCTTATCAGGTCTTCCCAAGTCTCATTTTACCCCTTTATGCTCTGTTTTTAATTCTGACATTGTAAGTGATTTCAATCCGGCACACACCTAAGTCAACGCCTAGCATGTAATGCACAAATGAAATCCTTATTTATTTATGTCTAAAAGTTATTTTATTCTGAACAATGTACCACTCATATCACGCCCCTCTCCTGGAACCCGGCTGGTTTGCAAAGTTAAAATATTTATTTATGTATTCACAATTTAATCATACTATGTTTTAATGGGTACACAATGATCACCAATGGGGTGATATAACACTAAATTATCTCTTTAATACACAAGGAGTAATAGTGAGCAAAACTATTCAGCACAGAAATAATACTTGTGTGTGTGTGTGTGTTCAGATCAAATAGTGGTTAATATTTCTCCCTGCACACCCCTCATCCCCTAACAGGCAAGGTGAAGAGATAAGAGGAGAGAGCAGGTATTCAGGGCAGAATTCAAACAAAATATCAATCCCAATTTCCCCCCAGCAACACAAGAGAAAAACAGAATTGATTGGCAAGCGGTCAGAATGGTTTTAAAGTTATCTTGAGAATGGATTGGGTAAAAACACAAAATATGGTTTAATTTGCTGAAATTATATAAATTCTTATGGGAGCCGCTTTGGATAGTTGCACACAACACTAGCAATGATTTGATACTAAGAAACAATGTGAAATCTTAAAATGAAGGTCGGAAGCAATCAAAATCTGTTTTACACGTGTCAGAATTTCCCCAAAAACAAAATTTGTGGCAAACCTTTCAGTGCATGGTAATCGAGACCACGGTATGCATTTGGGATGCGGTTTTAGATGCAAATTAAAGCTGTCAATGTTAGCTGCAAGCAGAAGTTGAAATTGTGTTTCTAGCACAACAACTGAGGAAGTTATGGATGTTTCAGTGGAGGTCGTTTTTTCGAGATAGATAGGCACAGGAATGGGAAACAGGAATCACTTTACAAAATAACCAAATCGGATTTCTTACACTAGATTATGACTATAGAACAAGAGAATGGAACCCTTCACGTGGTGGATACTCCACGTGATACTTCTGGGGTCCACTTTAGTTACGCACAACACTAATGACTTATGATTTTAGAATACAAATACGAGAAACTTACCGCAAGAAAAGTTCTGACAATTCAAAAATATTCCTAATAATATCAGGTTCTAAAAACAAGATATGATGGGTTTAAGATAGGGATTAACTATGGACAGTACATATGATAGAGACACAGTTCTATCTATAGATACTCACTAGATATGTTTTTACACGGAACCGTCAGGATTCTGGTCCGTCAAGATTTCTGGTCAGGGAAGGGAATCTGGTTCTGGGATATACAGCTGGGCACATCGGATTGGACTGGGTCTGTTCACAGCATGGTACAGGACTGGAATGGATCTGCAATGGTTATGATCACAGCACGGCACCGGACTGGACTGGATCTTTTGGTTCTGATGATAATTATTTTAGCAGGCAAGCAGTAGAGCACAGCCCGGCTGTCTTTTTTTTATGCTCCCCTTAGGTTAATGGGGTTGGTTCTAGTTCTGGAAATTTAAGGCCTAGCTGAGAATGGTTCAGCTATGCAATGAGCCCTTCTGCTTTGCCAAATTCCTTGGAGTCTGGAGCAAGTAATATGGATAGTTCTGCAGCAGGGTGCTCCACCAGCATTCGGATAGAGGGTGAATCTTTCTGTCTTTTTGAGTGCTGAGCAGTCTCTATTTATGCTTATGATAAAGGGGTTTGTGTGCTGGTTTATCCTAAGCTGGCCCCTTTGACAGGGATTGGTCAAGGCCTCCTCTCTTCCTTGATAGGAGGAGAAAAACAGAGTGTCACCTTTATGGTGTGGGTTTATGAGACCTAGACTCCACTCCTTGCCTCTTGAACACAAAATATACTTTTGGTACAATACATATTTACACAAGTGCAACCTATATAACAATAACATATACAGATTACATATTTTGTGTATATTTTGTGTAGCAGATACTCCTCCAAGCCCCGTCGCTGTGAGATCTTGTTTCTGCTTTTCACAGAATTTTGCCCTTTTCATCCGGAACACAATGTCCACTTTAGGAGCACATTTTTCCAAATGTGCGTGTTGAACATGGGCATATGTGTATAAAGTTTCATACTTCTATCAGAAATACATTTTGTGTAATATCACATTTTCCGCCGTTTCTTCCCAGAACATGTCACAGAGTTCTAGCGCTTTTTCACCCTTGCATCCAGAAATTACATTAACAATGCTGTTATTTCTATATTTTGCACAATTTTACATAGTAAATTATCAGTCTTTCTAAAATATGCCTTTTGTCGTAGTTAATTTAGCTCCACCCCTTTGGTCTCTCCCTGGGACCCAGGAGCATCTCCTCCCTGTTTCTCCTGGGCAGAGGCCATTTATGAACCTTCACGCCTCGCATTTCCTTTGGCTGGAGGATGCCCATTGTGTTCTTCCCCACTGCCGACCAATTTCTTCCCCACCCTATAATCATCACTTAGGTCTGATTTCCTGCTGGAGAGGAGCTGGAGGGAGAGTCCTTGAATCTATGAGGAAAGCTGTTATTCCAGTTTGGGTGGCTTTTAGCCAGGCTTAAATGTAAATATTAATTCTGTTGCATTTGTCCTTGGCTTAAAACAAACTTGTGAGAACAAACTTGCAGCTAGAACATTTATTCCAGATTCTAAACCATGGGACCAAAAAATTACAACATAGATTACTCTCAGTAACAGGCCACTTAGATTTCAAACATTTGATTTCAGTTTATACAGGTTTTAAAGTTTATCATGCAGGCTTCGGACAGCTGTCATTCAGGCGGCCGAGGGTACAGTGCCCGGATTTTGACAGATTCCACAGGCAGGCAACTTTTGCTGTGGATGTTTCTTTGATACTTGGAACTTTTCAAGACATTGTAAGTTCACAATGATTTCTTATACTAAGTGAATTGTAGCACCCAGCAATAATTCTGGATGTTTGAGGGTTTTTTGTACCAGCATTCTGCAGTTTCAGCAACAAAGAAAAATATTTATACCAAGAGTGTTGGATTTCCTTTAGCAGAGCACTGCTTTTCCTGCTGTACTCCATTTTCACTTTGTTGCAGAGCCCAGTGACATATTTCAGGATTGAAATTTCTGTTCCACCACTGACAACATGCGTGGTAGATTGGGGAGCCATCTTTTTGTGCTCTGCAGAGCGCGATTTTCAGAGGTTTTGGTGCGCACAAGGGTTTTGCGACCATTTTGATGTTTCTGGCACGATCAGAACACAGTGATGCCGCATGGCAGAGCAAAAGTGGGTTAACCCATCCCACAGAGCCCCCTCATGACTTGAGGTTGACCGACCGTCAAGGGGAAGTCGGGAGATTGGGATGTTCTTTCTTTAGTCCAGGTGGAGAAAGTCATCTGCTTCTGAAAGGGGCCCTTAGGGGTCCCTCGTGATATGGAAACAAGGCAATAACCATACACGAAAAGATGCGCCAGACCCGAGGTTCAAATTCCCAATGCTAGGGTTTATTGCAAGCAAAAATAGTCCCAATTGGCCAAATCTGGTCTCACGCCCCGCGACGTGAGTTTCCTAGACCTCGAGGGACGCAAGAGAGAGAATTACATACATCAGAATGCAAAATGCATATCATACAATCAGCTATGTCATGTTTAACACCCTCCTTTATTAAGTTTCTTTGAACTCGGGATGACGATGGACATTTCCGACTGGCATGACAATTATGACACTTTCGATGTCTATTCTAGTAACAATGTGCAATTAAGAAAGTGCGGAGGCATCTTTTAGTTGTTGAACAGAACACGGTGGTTCTGTTCTTGGAAGCAAGCTGCACACGGGGGAAGAGCCACATTCCATGCTTTGCTATCTATGAGGTACTATTCGTGTCCTGGGAGCCGACACGCTCTAAAGGGTTTTGTGAAGGGGGGCCGTATGAAGAGCATAATTCAAGCCTTTAGCTGTTTTATTCTAACATATTCTACCATCTTACGAGACTGGCTGGCAGCTGTGAAGTGATTAAATGTCCTGCAGCTCTCCCTCAAGGCTACAGAGAGGGAGCGTGGGCATTCATTTCTAGGCTACTCATGAGGAGTTTTCAACGAACTCCCCAGTCCCGCGACCTTGCCCTTTCATATTCAGACAACAATGTTAACAGTTGAGCAAAGTAAGCAGAAACCGCAAGAATTGCAAGCTGCAAAGCAGTTTTGGACAGAAAGCAATGAGCAATGGTTAACAGGCAAAATGGCGATTCTGCTACATTTAAAATGGCCGATTGTTGGTCAAGCATAACAGTCTATATTTCTATAATTCGGTGCATAAGACGGTTGGCCTACGGCCATCAAGTTACGCCTGTCATTCAAATGAAGGGTATTCACTTTTCCAGATTGACAAACCCTCCTTTTGGCCGTATGCCAAACGTCTTATTCATTCATTTTATCCTCCTCTGATGAGGATAAGTCTGGGGTATCTATGTCTGAACCTTTCATGCTATTATCAGCATCATCTTCATCATTAATGTCTAGAGCCATGAATTGTTTTACTGTTTTTGTTTCATCAGTGTCTCTGTTATTTTGGCCATGCGTTTGTTTTCCTCTCGACACCATGTGCACACATCCCTTAGTACATCCATCAGTTATTTCAGTGCAAACTATTGGTCAGCATTGTATGCAACAGCAACATGTTATGAATATACCAAGTACCATCATTAGTATCGAAATTAACTTCCATCCCCAAGACCGCAATAATCCCCAAAACCAGGATCCTATCCCCCAACCCTCCTCTTCAATAGAGAGTGTGGAATTTAGGACATGTAATTTCCGGATTGCTTTAAATATCGTAGTGGAGTAATCATCTATATACACACAGCATGCAGTTTTTACGAGTTTGAAAACTCCCCCACGATCAACTAATATTATATCGAGAGCCATCCTGTTTTGGAGTGCCATTAGTCTTATTCCTTTTTCTTCTGACGTCATATTCAATAAAATATCCATTGTTGAATCTATTGTATTTTTTAATATTCTAGACAGTTTTCTTATATTGTAAGAATTTTCTATTTGGGACAAGAATGGTATAACTGATTTGGCTATATCTATTGCTATCATTCCATCCTCGCTACTCCTTTGAGTTCTACCTTTTGTTTGTCTGGCTACTTCTGCTGTCTCCAAGAGGAACACTCCTGGAAATAGTAGACCTAGGTAGCATGTACCTCCCCAGTTCCTAGGTAACCATGGATATGCTTTTTTCCCACATATAAAGTAAACAGGGTCCCCTACGTACACGGGTTCTATTTCGTGCTTTAAAACCACTGTGTTCAGGCAGTTGCTAAACGTTCCTACTTTATAGGAACCTTTTTTCTGTAAACATAGGGGAGCAGTTTCGGGGCTGTGATCCACTGTATAGGCAGGGGGCAGAGCATCTTTATTCCATTCATCCCTCATTCGAAATGTCATTACTGATGTTTCTTCTGCTGGCGGGGTTGGTCTATTTTGCCTATGTAATCTATCTAGTCTTGTTGTCTTTCGTGTATTCTTCCTCAT
This sequence comes from Ambystoma mexicanum, assembly GCF_040938575.1. Taxonomy (NCBI): domain Eukaryota; kingdom Metazoa; phylum Chordata; class Amphibia; order Caudata; family Ambystomatidae; genus Ambystoma; species Ambystoma mexicanum. The sequence goes on along the minus strand of NC_090929.1, from coordinate 217,110,324 downwards.
GGGATCTGGTGAAAACACGCGAGCTTTGTGGAATATGGAACAACCCACAGGTCTCATGATCACTTCCTCAAATTCATTCATATTGGTCTCATCTAGCTGACCCGTATTACTCTTGTTCCATTTCCCAAAGAACATTGCACTCAATGATACTTCACATGAATAAATCAATGGTAACGGTTGTACATACCAGCCTATCCCTTTCCCACCGTGCTGTGGTAAATGGGCACAAACCCAGCAATCTTTTTCTTTAAAACCACATGGGTCATGTTCATGATGAGCAACAATGTATTGTTGCCGTGTCCTTCTCTATGTCTTTCTTCCATTGGGGGCAAAGTACCAGTGATTACATGAACCGGGCTTTCACTAGCTGCTTTTGGCAAAAGTGTTTCTAATAGGTGCGCGTACTCCAGGAACCATAGTGTAATAGCTGTTATTGTTGGTACTACCATACTTAAGAAACACAGGACCAATGTCCAAATCAGTACCTTATTCCTTTTACCATGCTTTTTCTCTAAATGTTCAGTCTCTAAATCTATCATCTTTTCAGCAGGGGTGCAGGAGGAGGCTGAAACCGGTCTTGATTTGTTCTTCATCGTCCTTCTTCTTGCTGGCAAAGTTCGTCGCAAATGTCTCTCATTCTCGATGCCAGAAAAGTTCAACGAAAAATGTCACAGTTCAATTCTGCCAGCCCTTTCACAGCCTATATCACTTATCCACTCCGAGCAAGATTAGTTGTTCTTTCTCCCACTGCTCAGACGATTTCTGAACAGTTCTTTATTGATAGAGTACTATGTGCATCCAGCTTGTCCCGCTCTGGCTTAGGAGACATGTACTCTGTCAGCCTTAGTACTTATGTGCGTCCAGCTTGTCCTGCTCTGGCTCCTGACACATGTACTTTCATAAGCGCACCGAGGAGCCGTGAGTCTTGAATTGTCCGACTTGCACAACTCTCACACTTCTCTCCTCTATGCCCCTGGCTCCTACTCCGTCCGTGAGTGGAACCAAAGGCAAAAAGAAAAGCACCAAAGATCTGTGGATCACTTTGCCTGTCGAGGCCGCAAATTATACTGGTTCACTCCTGGTATTGTATGATCCGTGAATAGTGCCGTTGCACTTCCAGTATCAGGCTCAGTGTCAGCCTCTGGCACAATGATGGGTAGCGATGAGCTCCGTGGCAATGATGTAGTTTCTTTCTTTGGCTTTGGTGCATTTGCAGAAACTGGTGGGTGCCAAAGGGGTACACGCGTTGTTTCTGGTTGTGTTTGCAATGCAGGGTTTGTGTCGCTCGACAGTGATGTTGTTTCGGCTGAGCAACGTTGGGGCACTTTTCGCCCTCTCCCCTTACTGGCAGCCTCCTCAGGCTCTGTTTCGAGTTTCACTTCTCGCTTGGGCTTTGTTTCAACTTTCACTTCTCGCTCAGGCTGATGCTGTGACAATGGACTGGCAACAGTTTCTTTCGTTTCTGAGACCGTTTCCTTTCTCTGGTCGTCGGAAGTTGTCAGCAGTCCTGGGAATCTTTTGGCATGTGTCGCGTGGATCCATGCCTTCCGTCCGTCTACTCGGATGGCCGTTTGCGTTGCCAAAAGTACTTGGTAGGGGCCATGCCACCTGGGTGCTAATGCTGTCTTCCGCTCAAAGTTCTTTATTAAGACCCAACTTCTAGGCTCCAGCGAGTGCCCCGGTCCGGTGTATCGCACTGGTAACGCCTTCTGCACCTGCTGATGAATCAAACGCAACTTCTGCATTAAAAGCCACAGTACGTGCTTAACATAGGATGCTCGACCTCACATAATCTTTTGGGCTGCGGTGCGCACCACACATTTGCCGGTCTCCCCATTATAATTTCATAGGGGGAGAGCCCAGTGTTAGCCTGCACAGACGTGCGCATGCACAATAGCGCTAGGGGTAATGCATCCACCCAACTCAACACGCTCCCAGCGCAGATTTTAGCTATCTTTGACTTTAAGATTCCGTTATGTCTCTCCCCAAGCCCGGCAGAACTGGGATGCCTGGAACTGTGGAATCTCTTCTCTATCTGCAGACCTGCACAGATCTGTAGCACTACTGCACCCACAAAGTGTGGGCCGTTGTCTGACCATAGGACACGGGGCAACCCAAACCGGGAGAAATATTCCTTCAACATTACTTTTTCCGTTGACATGGCAGTACAGTCTTTTAAAGGATATGCCTCCACCCACTTGCTGAATGCACAAATCAACACTAACACATATTTGTAGTTCTTGCCCTTTCCATTTCTATCAAATCAAAATGGATCACATCAAATGGCGTAGAGGGTGGGCCAAAACTACCTACTTGAGTCACGGTTCCCTTCCCTACATTGTGTTGCAGGCACGTAATACAATTCTGCACTAGCCTTCCTGCATTCTTTTTTATGTGCTCATTTTTCCATACTGTGGATAAATGCTGTACCATTTTCTTCGCGCAAATGTGGATAGGGCTATGCTCCATTGTGACCATTGCGGTTACGTAACAATTTGGCAACATCCAGTTCTTGGTCTCTTTGTCCACCCAACATCCCTCCAAATCTAACTCAGCAGAGCCCTCAGCCCACCTATGAATCTCTTCGGTCGTGGCCTCAGCCTGCATTTCTTTGACTGTGGCAACTCCATTCTCTATCATACAAGGTACTTCCTCAGTCTGTACTGTCATCATTTTATTTCCCAAATCTGTGGCTGTTTGCTTCGCAATCCTGTCTGCAAATGCGTTTCCCTCTCCCACTTTACATGTTACCTTTTTATGCGACTCGCACTTCACTATAGCTAGGCGCTTTGGAAACGTGAGTGCAAACAACAATCGCACAATCAAAGGGCCATGCTGAATCCTGGCCCCATGTGATGTCGAGAAACCCCTCTCAGCCCAAAGTCGGCCAAAGTTATGAACCACTCCAAAGGCGTACTGGCTGTCAGTATAAATATTCACATTCAAATTCTCAAAGAGTTCACAGGCTCGGGTCAGTGCTATTATTTCTGCGGCTTGTGCCGAATTGTAGGGGTATCTTCTGCTTTCTACAACACTCTCTAGGGTAGTAATTGCATATGCGGCCATTGATGTGCCATCAGGTAATTTAAAACAAGAGCCGTCACAAAATAACTCCCCATCTGGCTCTTTCTGTGGGATGTCGCTCAAGTCAATTCTTCCCTTTGTTTCTTCTTCAGTGACCATTAAACAATCATGGGGTGGTGATTCGTTGTCACCAATTTCTGCTATGGGCAGTGGCATTAAATCTGCAGGATTCAATGTGCTACACCTCATAATTTGGATGTGGGGTGCAAACAAGATGAGCTCATATCTTGTCAGTCTAGCTGAGGTGAGGTGTTGCGTCTGTGTCCTATTTAATAGAACGTCTATAGCATGTGGCACCATCAGAATTAAAGTGTGACCCAATACCATTCCTTCCGTTTGTTTCACTGACGCAGCAGCCGCTGTGACGGATCGCAAGCATCGTGGTAGTGTGCGCGCTAGAGGGTCCAGCGCGGAAGAATAATGGCTGCACGGCCTATTTCTTCCACCTTGTTCCTGTCTCAAAACCGCCAATGTTCATCCTTCACTCTCACTCACAAATAGTCTAAAGATCTTTTTATAGTTAGGAGTGCCTAAAACTGGCGCAGCACACAATGCAGCTTTCAATTGCTCAAACGCTTTCTGACATTCCTCATCCCACTGTAAAGGCATCACTGCATCCTTTTTAGTTAACTTTATCATCGGCTTCACAATCAACGCAAAATTACTGATCCACTGCCGACAATAAGAGGCCATGCCTATTACAGCTCTCACTCCTTTTTGAGTTTTTGGAATAGGCATACTAGAAATACTTTCTATGCGTTCGGGTGTTAATCTTCTCCCTTCTTTCGAAAGTAGGTAACCCAAATAAGACACCTCCTTCTGATTATACTGGAATTTCTTCAAACTTGCCTTGTGACCATGGGTCGTTAAGTGTGTCAATAGTAATATAGTACTTTCTTTGCAGATCTCTTTTGTGTCAGCAGCTAGTAATAAGTCATCTATGTACTGCAAGAGTACGCAACCTTCTGGTAATTCTAGCATGTCTAGCTGCTCTTTTAGCGCTCTGCTGTAAATGCTCGGGCTTTCTGTGTATCCTTGTGGAATACGTGTGAATGTGAATGATCGACCTCCTAGAGTGAACGCGAACAGATATCTACTGCTTTTATCCACTGGAATGCTAAAGAAGGCGTTCTTCAGATCTACTACACTAAAGTATTCTGCAGTGGCCGGTATCATTCTCAATATCGTTGTGACATCTGGGACCAAAGGGAATTGTGGGTCTACCACTTTGTTTAATGCGCGCAGATCAATTATGAAACAATAGGGTACTTCATTGCCTCCTTTCTTGTAAACTGGAAGAATCGGGCTGTTACACGTGCTACCTGCAATTTCTTCAACCACCCTCAATCTCACCAGGTCAGTAACAATACTTTTTAATCCCTTCTCACCTTCAACAGAAATATTATACTGGGGAATTCATGGTAGTGTAACACCTTCTTTCAAAGTTATTTTTGCTGGCTCTATTTTCAAGCATCCTACATCGTTATCATGCATTGCCCACAGACAGGTTGGTACTCTACTTAGCTCTTCTGGTAACGCTTTTGACATAAATTCCGTCACCGGTGCATCGTGAGGCCACATCGTGAGGAACACCCTATCTGCCGTACAATTTATGACTGCCCCCAATTTTCTCAACAAATTTAATCCTAGCAAGTTCTCTCCACAATTTTCTGTCAAAAGAAATTGACACTGTTCCGTAAATGGTCCTATTGTAATTGCGACAGCTTCGGACATGGGGTTAATTACTGGTGTACCTGCGAACCCTACAGAAACATTCTTTTGCCCCGACAGTGGGATCTCCGGAACCAAGTGGTGGTCTATCGAGCACTTCTGTGCCCCTGTATCTACAAGGAAACGGTGCTCCTTATTCCCGACTCTCATTTCTACTTAGGGTCCTCTCTGATTCACGGGAATAGCCACTGGTTCCGACCCCTGCCGTGGGCTGTCCTATCGCGAAAATAACACATCGTCCGATGTGTAGTCACCGCTGCTGCTATAATACGTGTTTGGCTGTGTATCAAAAATATTCCCATTCCCCCTCGGTGTCCTCCACTCTGATCATTTCTTTGTTGGCCCTGCCCACCCTGATTTTGGTTTTGACCATAGGATTGGTCTTGAGTACCTCCATTGGTTTATCCCTGCTGCTGCTGCATGCTATTTCTGCTTGGGCCGTTTGACCCCTGATGTCCTCTATGAGGCCTTCTCTGACCAAACCCACTTCTATTCTGTAGGTGTGGGCATTGAGTTCGCCAGTGTCCTTCCTCCTTACAGTACGCACATTGATTTACTCCCAATGACACCCCATGCATATTATTCAAATTTCCTCTGCCTTGTGCATTTCCTCTACCTCTATTGTATCCAATGACCTGCTGCAGTAACACTCCTACTATGGTTCGCATCGCTTCTTTTCTCATCCCCAATGGGTACCCATTACATATCTCACTTACTTCCTTCACTGACGTTCTTTTGTTCGACATCCATCGCATTGTTTCCCCCACCCATACCTGCAACCTTTGTTTATCACCTATTTGTCCCGGTACCGGCAAATGCTTTGTACCACCTGAAAAAACTCTCGGCCACGATTTTTGCATATACAACCTCGACGCCTCCTTCCTGCCTTTCTTAATACACTCACTATTATATTCAGGTGTAGCAAGCATCTCAGCACATCTGTCTTCCATTTCATTTTTCACTTCAATGAGTTTGTGCACGTTTTCTTACATCCTCATCTTTTTGCTCACTACGTGCTAACTTATTCAAATCTAACAATCGCTGTGGCGGTAAATTCCCAAGTATCTTTTTCTATTCTGCCACCAAAATTTCCACATGCATTCCAACACTACCTGCCTCTCGTCGCTTCTTCGGTACCCATACAATGAGGCCAATGCTGTCGTCCCATCGTTTCCTTCTATGTACATTTCTGCCTCTTGCCGTAATTCAATCTTTCTTTCTTTGCTGATCGCGCTTCGAGTTACCCATCCAAATCCTGTTCCTTTAGCCCCGCCTCTCGCCTCCCCGGTCTCAATTTCGACTTCGGGAGGGGCGGATGGTGCTGAATCTGTCTCTTGAGCGGGAAGTGCGGATGGGACAAGTGACACAGGTGGCATTTGTGAAGGGCCTTCTTGGGTGCTGGGAAATTGCGTGTCCACGGTCTGCGCTTGTGGGAGGGTTCGAGCTGTGGGTGGGGCTTGGGTTAAAGCTTGCGTGAGGGGAAGTGCTTGGGCTATGGGAGGGGGTACGAGAGCTACTGGTTGGGCCTGCGCAGTCACTACTGGCGTGTTTGGTTTCGAATCTGGTTTTGGGCCTGTGTTAGTTAATAAATGTTCCATTAATTCGTCTGCTATGTGTAGTTTCCGCTGCGGGTATATTCCTTCTATGTTCATTTGGTCACGTCTCCCTTCCCGTCGTAGACTTGCCGTTCACTCCTCCTCCTCCTTTTCTTCTGCTACCTCAAGCTTCGTTTTGTGCCTACGCACATGCTTCTCTCTACTCCTAAATCGGAGCATTGCTTCCCTCCTCCAATCTTTGACAGTCTCAAAAGCTGCGGGTGGCGTTTTTTTCCTAATCAGCACCCTTTCTAGGTTATCTATCCTCGCAATCTCAAAGCTACCATTAATCGGCCACTGATGGTCGGGTTGCTTTCTAGTTTGCCTATGCCAAATTTCACAAAATATTATCGCACCCACAACATATTTTGCATACATGTCATAAGCCGGCGTTCCCCCAGGCGGTGCACTTTGGCCATATTCCAAGGACTGTCTACCGCAGCTGAAAAGCCCCGCTAAAGTGGACAGTACTCCAGGCATGTTTCTTTAACCTTCCCCTTTGGTTAGCTAACCTTTACCTGGACGTTTGAATTTGAAAAATCAACACTCTACCAAAAATCAGGTTGGTGGGGGAGGATCGCTATTTGGGCGCCATCTTGAAAGGGGCCCCTAGGGGTCCCTCGTGATATGGAAACAAGGCAATAACCATACACGAAAAGATGCGCCAGACACAAGGTTCAAATTCCCAATGCTAGGGTTTATTGCAAGCAAAAATAGTCCCAATTGGCCAATTCTGGTCTCATGCCCCGCGACGTGAGTTTCCTAGACCTCGAGGGACGCAAGAGAGCGAATTACGTAAATCAGTTACATATATACAAAATGCATATCATACAATCAGCTATGTCATGTTTAACACCCTCCTTTATTAAGTTTCTTTGAACTCGGGATGACGATGGACATTTCCGACGGGTATGACAATTATGACACTTTCGATGTCTATTCTAGTAACAATGTGCAATTTAGAAAGTGTGGAGGCATCTTTTAGTTGTTGAACAGAACACGGTGGTTCTGTTCTTGGAAGCAAGCTGCACACGGGGGAAGAGCCACATTCCATGCTTTGCTATCTATGAGGTACTATTCGTGTCCTGGGAGCCGACACGCTCTAAAGGGTTTTGCGAAGGGGGGCCGTAGGAAGAGCATAATTCAAGCCTTTAGCTGTTTTATTCTAACATATTCTACCATCGTACGAGACTGGCTGGCAGCTGTGAAGTGATTAAATGCCCTGCAGCTCTCCCTCAAGGCTACAGAGAGGGAGCGTGGGCATTCCTTTCTAGGCTACTCATGAGGAGTTTTCAACGAACTCCCCAGTCCCGCGACCTTGCCCTTTCATATTCAGACAACAATGTTAACAGTTGAGCAGAGTAAGCAGAAACCGCAAGAATTGCAAGCTGCAAAGCAGTTTTGGACAGAATGCAATGAGCAATGGTTAACAGACAAAATGGCGATTCTGCTGTGTTTAAAATGGCCGCTTGTTGGTCAAGCATAACAGTCTATATTTCTATAATTCGGTGAATAAGACGGCTGGCCTACGGCCATCAAGTTACGTCTGTCATTCAAATGAAGGGTGTTCACTTTTCCAGATTGACACTTCTCCCATCAGTGTTGGATCGACAGGTTTTCCTCACCGGTTCTGGATGGGACTATGGAGCGATACTCCAGGCCTCTTGGGTCTTTCCTCCTGGTCCCCAAGTGGTCCTCCTTGGTACTTAAAATCCTTGGTTTCAGTGCTATGAGACAGAACAGAGCATGGTTATGGAATTTTCCCCACTACTATTCATGTAGTGGGGCATATACATACCTTGAATACACTTTACCGTTGCCAGGAGTGCCTTCTCATAATCGTTGAATTTTTCCTCCACAGAGGAAAAAGTCTTAATCGCATAGAAGATTACTTTATTGACATTGTCATGCTTTTGATATAATACTGCAGTCAAGCATGTATTTGAGAATCCTGTCTCCAAGAAGAATTCCTTGTTTTTGACAGGGTAGGCTAGGCAAGGCATTTGTGAGATGCTTCTTTTGAGTTGTCTTACTGCCTCGGCTTGTTCTCGATCCCCACTCCCACTTGACCCCCCGTCAAAAAAAGGATCAGGGGTCTTGTGACCTCTGCATAATCCTCAATGAACTTTCTGCTGTAATTAGTTAGTCCAATGAAGCTCCTTAGTTCCCGCAGAGTTGTGGGGTCTTTTATTTTCTGGAGTGCTTCTGCTTTCTTTTCCTGGGGTCAAAGACCCTGAGGTGTTATCTCATGCCCCAAGAAATTGACACGGGTTCTGCACCAGTCTGCCTTTTGAAAGGAGAGTTTTGCTCCGGCAGCCGTCAACTGTGTCAGAACATAACGGATCTCCGCTATGGGTTCCTCCACAGTTTAGCTTTTGACTAGAACATCATCTACATAGTCCAGGTTACCCCTTTCACCCACGTCAGGCATGGCCTTGTGTAGAAAGATGTTAAATTCATTGCTGGAGTTCATGTATCCAAAGGGAGTCCGATTCCAAGTGTACTGCTGCCCCCCGAAGGTAAAGGCCAGCTTGTATTGGTCCTCCCTATTGACAGGTACAGTCCAGTACCCATTGGTCAGGTCTATTGCCGTGAACACCTTTGACCCCTGGATCTGGGCCAGCCCTTGGTCAATGTAGGAAAGAGGCCATCGGGAAGTATGCACCCATTTGTTGAGCTCCCTTCGGTCAGCACAGAGTCTCCACTGGCCATTTAGTTTCAAAATCCCCAGCACCGGATTATTGAAGGTGCTTTGAACTGGACGAATGATCCCACGGGACTCAAGGTTCTTAATTATTTCAGTAAGGGACTCCATTGATGCGAGAGGCAAGCGATATTGCTTCACAAACACTGGAGTCATGACAGGGTCCGTGGAAATTGTTGTTGTGTGAATGTCGGTGCGACCACAGTCATATGAGTCCACCACAAAGAGATCTTGAAAATCTAAGAAAACTTGTTTAAATGTTTGCTTTTGCTCCAGATTCTCGCTGGAATCAGCTAGGTTGACTCTCTCTTCAACCATCTGCCTGGAGCCTGGAAAGACTTCTGGTTTGGCTATCTCAGCGGCCTCCTCCAGCTGGGTGGAGAAGTCGCTGGTCAGAGTGCTGATTTGGACTGATGGCTTCAGGTGGGGAAGGCAGTCCTCGTGGACTTGAAAGATTACCGCATCCCTCCTGACGTCACAGGTCACATCTTCCTTACCATAAAGGCAGGAAGAGTACACCAGGAAATTCCCCCCATGCCGGGTGAAGATCCTGTCTGGTGTTGCTGGGGATCGCTATCACTGTCAAAACAGTCCTTGGGGATTGGTCCTAACAGTTCATTACCTAAATCTATGGAAAAATGTTGGTCATTAACCGGCATTCAAATAATGGTGCGTGCGGCAAGAGTGATACTCTTTAGGTCGCTGTTATCCACTTCTATTGGAATGGTGTCGTGTTCTATGTTGACTAGTGATGTTGGGTTTACCCCCAACCCTTGCTGTTGGAAATGAGCATTGAGATGGACATAGGCGTCAGGGTTTTCAGTTTCTGTCCTCTTTTAATTTTTACTTCCAGTGAGAATTGTCTGGTCAGTTCTGGGATGGTGACTTCCTCTCCAATCTGAATTTCAACTGCATATGCTAGCAGTTGAGCTGACCGAAATGCTTTCTCTGGGTCATCAAAGTCCATGGGATTACCCACTAATCAGGACCAAGCTTTGAAGTTTATTAGGTCCAAACTAATGGCAAAGCGATTGAGAATGTCACTGCCTAAATAAAGTGCAGCAGGGACATCTCCCACAACCCAACAATTATGGACTATGCTCTTGTTGCCTATGGACATTTTGAGCATGTACCTGGTAGGCAGGAGATGTTTGGAATTGGGTGTTTCCAGATCCATTTCCCATTTGTCTAACAGTTTAAATGTGGGAATGGCTGGATCTTTTGGGAGTTTGTGGAACATGGCCTCGCTGATGAAGCTCTTACCGTTGTTCACACATACTCGGACGAGAACAGAGTCCTTCCCCTCATTTAACTGAATGGGGATGAACAACTGCTCTCCAATTTTCTGAATATCAGCCAAGCTTTGAGCTGATTTCTCATCTTTTTCGACTATACGAATGGGATTTTCTGATTGTGAATTTGAATAGAAATTCATAGTGTTTCCTTCCAGTGTGGAATGCCACCTTAGACTGGAAGGGAGGTTGATTTTCAGAAAAAGGGAGGACTCCCCATCACCAGTTTGTTGTCCTACTGCAATTACTGTAATGTCTGGGATTTGATTATTCTGGAAGTGAATTTCTATTTGGTCAGGTTTTTGTTCAATCATGTGGCATGTGCCATTTAAACTGACATAGTTGTCTCTCTGTTTCAGTTTTATTGGTCGGTTAGTCTGGGTCCAGAGGACCTTGTTCACACAATCTATGAGGGGAGACAACCTACGCAGGATGTCATTCCCTAGTAAACAATGTGTGCCCTCTGGAGTCACAACTATGACCGGGTGCTTCACCTTGTGTCGCCCAATTTTAATGTCCAAATCCGCAGTCCCCTCGATGAGAATTTCCTTCCCGTCAAAGTTATGAAGTTACCCAGGAAAAGGGGTGAGAGAATTTGGTTTTTCTCCCCCCTTCCTGAATTCAGTTGATAAAAGGCCCTTTTTGACAGAAGGGTGGCTTGGTATCCAGTGTCCACCAGTGCCAAAATTGTACATTGCCCCTGTAACTGGACCAGGGCATACAATCTTCCCTCCTTTTCCTCAAGGTGGCAAAGATAATGCACATTTTTGGCCAACTGGTGGGTTAGTTTCTTTGCTTTGGTTACTGACAGCGAGGTGAGTTGGGCAGGATTCTGTTTGGGATCTTGGGAACCTGTAAGAAAAAGGTGACAGCTAGATATGGGGGAAGTTTTGGGTTCCCTTGGTTCTGATTCTGGGCTGCCCCCCCTTTTTGGAGGCAGTCACCAGGTTGGGTTTGAACCAGGGGATTTTCGTGCTGGTCATTCTGGGTACTGATGATGGGCGGTTTTAACTCAGTGCCCACATCTACCCAGTCTGTGTTTGGATCGTTTAGGACCCATTTTTTTTTTGGAAGGAGTTCCTCCATCTCTTTAGGAGAAGATCCTTTTCCCAGGATCCTCTAAGGATCCCTCTCCTTTAAACTGGAAGATTTGCACCTCCTCCACAAAATGAGCCTTTTTAGGCTCTTTATTTCTCCTAGCCCCCCTCTGTTCTTTGGGTTGCAGACATTCGGGGGCAGGAGATTTTGGTCTAGTTCCTGGGTTTCCAGAGGCTTTTCACAAGTGGGGAAGGAAGCTTCCTCTAAGGCTTTGCACCCCCTTTCCCTTTGTGCCTCCTCCCTGGGAACCAGTGGGTTGTCGGGGTTCTTGCCCTGTCATTGTTCTGGAGCACCAGACCCTGGATTCGAGGAGTTCTGAGCCACCATGCTCATCTGAGGGTTCTGTTGAGCCCTCAGCATGCGACCCAGATCCTGGGCCATGTTCTGGACCTGGCGTTCTAGTTGGGACACCCGCTCTGGCATTTTGGGGATTACTACCCTCCTGGGGAAAAAAAGGAGTTTCCTGGGTTTCCTGCTGTCTGGTTGGACCCCCCCCCTTGGGCTGGAGGAGTCCACACATAGCCCAGGATGGGTCTATTTCCCTTGTAGTGTGGGCTGATGTAGTCAGGGCAGTTAGGGGTCCCATTTGTGGGGTTACCTCCCTGGCTCCCTGTTTGGGATTGGCCCGAGGGCCTTCTGGGTGTGTAGTTGGTTGAATTCTGCGCAGGAAGGTTCTTAGGTCACCCCATCTCCACATCTAAAATGGGGGCAACCTTCACCTCCGCCACCTTAGCAGCAGCAGGGGTGTTGGTTGTTTTGGGGTTTTTGCTACTATTTTTATTTTCCAACGGCTTCTGTACTTCATAGATGTGCGTTGCTTGTTCAATGACCCAGTCTAGTGATCTTTTTTCATGAAAGTCCCTCACTAGCTGGGTCATAATATACTTAGGGAGAGCATGGAAGAAGGTGTTCACAAATTCCTTACTGTCAGTGTGCACCCTTCTAGTGGCCTGCGCAAAGGCACGTTTTAATTCCTGAACAAATTCTTGTGGGGCCTGGTCTTCCCCACATTGTAAGTTGTAGGCTGCCTTGCAAGCCTCTTGATGGTTTCCATGAATGGAAAAACGTTTCAGGATGGCCGCCCTATAGGTCGACCATCTAGAATGGTTCTGTTCCTCCAGCCCCGCAAAGAAGCTGGAGTAAAATGTCCACTTTACATACTGAAAACAGCTTTGGCTGTCCTTCAGATGGAAAGTCTCCATCATCTGCTCAAACAAGGTGCTCCCAAACTGAATATTTGGCATTTTTGTGGTAGGGCGTGATGACATTCCTAATAGCCTTTATTTGTTTCAGGGGATCCTTGAGTAAAGCCTTCTTGACTTTGTTGGCCTTTTTAGTTCTTGTCACCATGGTCCACTCATCCTCTGACTCAGAGGCACTGCTACAAGAGGTGGCTGTCTTGTCTTCTAGACTCTTCCTGATTCTGCGAGCTTGGGAATGGCTGGCAGAGTGTGGGGGCCTAGTTTCTAGGGACCTGTGGTACTCAGAAGAGTCTTCTGACTCTTCCTTGCTCCCCGGATTGGTTGAGTACCCCCCTCACTGTCCTAGCTGAGAAGAGGTTTTTAGTAGGCTCTTAGTGGGCGTAGTCTCAGGGAGTTCCCCACAAAATGTTACTGTGTGATCTCTGGGTAAGAGATATTTATGAGGATCCATTTCTCTGTTTCTCCCCTCACTGGAGTCTCCCTGATCAGAGAAGATGGCCCTAGCACTTAGGAACCTATACATGGATGCCCGCCCATCCATTTCTGGGAGGCGCTGACCTATTAGCCCCATATTCCCCATTGGGTAGAAGTCTACCATCCCCATGGCCCTTGGCTCATATGAGCCAGTTGACATGGGGGTGGCATAGTCCATGGAATGGAATTGATTAAAGTCTCTGGTGCCAGGGTTCCTGAGGTTATGCTCAGGGGTTTCCCTCTCCCATCTGACCTCATCTCTCTCAGCCCCTACTCCCTGATGGCATGCAAGAATCTGACCCTTGTGTTCTTCTATTAAGGCCTTACTGGTCTCTATTAGTTGTTCCTGCAAGGCTATTTGTCTATGGAGCCTGTCATTTTTCTTCACAGAGAGCCTCATTTTCTCTCTGTGCTTCCTGTCTGATTTGAGAGTAGTATGCCAATTTTTGCTGCAGGAGGCTCACCTCCTGAGTGCTGTCCTTACTGGCCTGGTAAATCTTTGCCAGAGCCTCTTCCACCCTCCTCGTGTGCTCTAACAGCTTTTCATAGTCCATTTTGAGTTCACCCAGTCCCTGAAGGGCCAGGTGATTTTCTTCCACCTTGGTTTTTAAATAATTGATTTCCTGGCCTAAGGTGTCCCTTTCCTGATTTAGAGTACCCCTCTGTGCAGCCAGTTTGTCCCTTTGTTTTTTGAATGCACCAGCTTTCTGGTGCTCCTCATCAAAATCTGTTTGGGATTCAAGGTCTTTAAGAATTAATTTATTATTTTCTTCTTTTACTTGGTCTATCTGGTCTTGTAAGATGTGGAGCTGTTCTGCACAGACTCTGTCAAAAGTTAATTGTTTCGCCAGTTTTTGTTGGCTCTGTTTTAAAGAGTCCAACCTTTCTTGACACTCTTTTTGCAGTGTCAGTAATTTGGTGTCTTACTCTACCCTCTCTTGCTGCAGGAGAACCAGATCTTCTTCTACTTTTGTCAGGTACCATCTGGTTTCACTCTCTGATTCTTGGCTCTTTTGTAGCCTTTGCTCTGCAGAGTTCAGATCAGTTTGAGTCTTCTCTAGGGATTGTATTTGCCTTTTTGCCATGTCTAGTTTTTCGGCATATTTTTCCTGTATTTCTCCAATGTGGAGGTACAGGTATGCTGCTATTTTGGCAATTTTACATTGCTCTTCTTTTACCCTTGGGGCCATATACAGTTCACTAAGTGCCTGATGTAATGGACCCTGGTCCTGCCATGTATCTAATTCTGTGGCAGTGGCTTGTTGTTTGATTTCCTGCAGCCAAACATTCTCATCCTGCTCAACCCATTCACCCCTGACAAACAATTTGTGCAATAGGTGTTATTTTGCCATATTGATTTCCACTGGGGTCGCCATTACGGAAATGTTAATTTCCTTCTAACTTATCTCATGGTTACTTTCACCTTTGCAAAACAGGCCAAACTCCTTTGAGTATTTCTATTGAAGGGTGTTTTTACAGTGTAGCACAGTGTGACAGCCCAACAAGGTGTATGTACCGTCAGTTAGCACATTGTGTTAGACTGTCACAAGTGGCATGTCTAATTCAGAAATCTCATAACAAGCCCCAATCTGTAAGTGATTTCAATCCAGCACACACCTAAGTCAATGCCTAGAGTGTAATGCACAACTGAAATCCTTATTATTTTTGTCTCTAAAAGTTCTTTTATTCTGAACGATGTACCACTCATATCACGCCCCTCTCCTGGAACCCCCTCGGTCACACTGAACTAGGAATCAGGCTGGTTTGCAAAGTTAAAATATTTATTTATGTATTCACAATTTAATCATACTATGTTTTAATGGGTACACAATGATCACCAATGGGGTGATGTAACACTAAATGATCTCTTTAATACACAAGGAGTAATAGTGAGCAAAACTATTCACCACAGATATAATACTTTTGTGTGTGTGTTGAGATCAAATAGCAGTGTGGTTACTATTTCCCCTTGCATACCACTCAATCCCCAACAGGCAAGGTGAAGATATAAGAGGAGAGAGAGCAGGTATTCAGGAATGGCAGAATTCAAACAAAATATCAATCCCAATTTCCCCCCAGCAACACAAGAGAAAAACAGAATTGATTGGCAAGCGGTCAGAATGGTTTTAAAGTTATCATGAGAATGGATTGGGTAAAAACACTAAATATGGTTTAATTTGCTGAAATTGTTTAAACTCTTATGGGAGCCACTGTGGATAGTTGCACACAAACACTAGCAATAATTTGATACTAAGAAACAATGTGAAATCTTAAAATTAAGGTCGGAAGCAATCAAAAGCTGTTTTACACGTGTCAGAATTTCCCTAAAACGAAATTTGTGGCAAACTTTTCAGTGCGCAGTAATCGCGATCACGGGAGAACTGTATGGATTTGGGATGCTGTTTTAGATGTGAATTAGAGATGTGGAAGTTAGCTGCAAGCAGAAGTTGACATTTTGTTTTTAGCACAAAAACTGAGGAAGTTATGGATGTTTTAGTGGAGGTTGTTTTTTCGAGATAGGCACAGGAATGGGAAACAGGAATCACTTTTAAAAAAAACTAATGGGATTTCTTACACTAGATTGTGACTATAGAAAAAGATAATGCCACACACGAATCTCCACAGATCCTGGCCAGGGAACCCTTCATGTGGTGGATACTCAATTTCTTTCTGGGGTCCACTTTATTTACTTACAACACTAATGACTTATGATTTTAGAATACAAATAAGAGAAATTCAGCGCAAGAAAGGTTCTGACAATTCAAAAATACTCCTAACAAAATCAGGTTCTAAACACAAGATAGGATGGGTTTAAGATAGGGATTAACTATGGACAGTACTTATGCTAGTGGCACAGGTCTATCTAAAGATACTCACTAGATATGTTTTTACACTGAACCGTCAGGATTCTGGTCCGTCAAGATTTCTGGTCAGGGAAGGGAATCTGGTTCTGGGATAGACAGCTGGGCACATTCGATTGAACTGGGTCTGTTCACAGCACGGCACAGGACTGGATCAGATCTGCAATGGTTCTGGTCACAGCACGGCACCGGACTGGATTGGATCTTTTTATTCTGATGATAATTATTTTAGCAGGCAAGCAGTACAGCACAGCCCGGCTGTCTTTTTTTTGATGCTGCCCTTAGGTTTCTGGGGTTGGTTCTAGTCCTGGAAATTTAAGGCCTAGCTGAAAATGGTTCAGCTATGCAATGGGCACTTCTTCTGGAGTCTGGAGCAAGTAAGATGGACAGTTCTGCAGCAGGGTGCTCTGCCAGCATTCGGATAGTGGGTGAATCTGTCTGTCTTTTTGAGTGCTGAGCTGTCCCTATTTATGATTATGATAAAGGTGTGTGTGCTGGTTTATCCTAGGCTTGCCCCTTTGACAGAGATTGGTCAAGGTCTCCTCTATCGCTTGATAGGAGGAGAAAAACATGGTGTAAGCTTTATGGTGTGAGTTTATGAGGCCTAGAGTCCACCCCTAGCCTCTTGAACACAAAATCTACTTTTGATACAATACATATTCACACAGGTGCAACCTCTATAACAATAACACATACAGATTACATATTTTGTGTAGCAGATACTCCTCCAAGCCCCATTGCTGTGGGATCTTGTGTCTGCTTTTCACAGAATTTTGCCCTTTTATCCGGAACACAATGTCCAATTTAGGAGCAAATGTCTACAAATGTGCACGTTGAACATGGGCATATGTGTATAAAGTTTCATACTTCTATCAGAAAAACATTTTGTGTAATATCACATTTTCCGCCGTTTCTTCACAGAACCTGTCACAGATTTCTGGTGCCTTTTCACCCGTGCATCCAGAAATTACATTAACAATGCAGTTATTTCTATATTTTGCACAATTTTACATAGTAAGTTATCAGTCTTTTTAAAATGTGTCTTTTGTCCTTGTTAAGCAACAAATGGTTGTTTAGCTCCACTCCTTTGGTCTCTCCCTGGGACCCAGGAGCATCTCCTCCCTGTTTCTCTGGGGCAGATGCCATTTACGACCCTTCACGCCTCGCATTTCCTTTGGCTGGAAGATGTGCATTGTCTTCTTCCCCACTGCCGATCAAATTCTTCCCCCACCCTATAATCATCACGTAGGTGTGATTTCCTGCTGAAGAGGAGCTGGAGGGAGAGGCCTCACCTCTATGAGCAAAGCTCTTATTCCAGTTTGGGTCGCTTTTAGCCAGGTTTAAATTTAAATGTTAATTCTGTTGCATTTTTCCTTGGCTTAAAACAAACTTGTGATTTCAAACTTGCAGCAATAACACTTATTCCAGATTATAAACCATGGGCTCAAACAATTACAACATAGATTACTCTCAGTAGCAGGTCACTTAGATTTCAAACATTTGATTTCAGTTTATACAGGTTTTAAAGTTTATCATGCAGGCTTCTGACAGCTGTCATTAAGGTGGCCGAGGGTACTGCGCCCAGATTTTGTCAGATTCCACAGGCAGGAAACTTTTGTTGTGGATGTTTCTTTGATACTTTCAGCTTTTAAATACATTGTAAGTTGACAATGATTTCTTATACTTAGTGAATTGTAGCACCCAGCAAGAATTTGGGATGTTTGAGGGTGTTTTGTACCGGCATTCTGCAGTTTCAGCAACAAAGAAAAAGATTTAAAGCAAGATTTTTGGATTTCCTTTAGCAGAGCACTGCTTTTCACTCTGTACTCCATTTTCACTTTGTTGTGGAGCCCAGAGACATATTTCAGGAGTGAAATCTCTGTTCCACCACTGACAACATGTTTGGTAGATTGGGCAGCCATCTTTTGTGCTTTGCAGAGTGCGATTTTCAGAGGTTTTGGCGTGCACAAGGGTTTTGCGGCCATTTTGATGTTTCTGGCACCATCAGAACACGGTGATGCTGCATGGCAGAGCAAAAGTGGGTTAAAACATCCCACACCATTCATCTTATCTTGCAGCTTTCTTTACGTTCTTCTACTACTCCTTCCCTTCACTCTGCTTCTTTGCTTTCTTTTGATCTCTATCCTATTTTGCATTTTCTTTGCTTTATCAATAACGCTCTTTATGGTCTTTCTCCCTCATATCTTTGTTCTCCCATTTCTTTCTATTCGCCTACCCGCTCCCTTCATTCTCAATCTCTATTTAATCTTGTCGTTCTGAAATCACTTTGTGCTTCTCCTCGATTCCATTCACTCACAGTTCTTGCACCCAAGCATTGGAATGATGTCTCCCTCCCTATGTGTGCATCTTCCACCTATCATATTTTATGTTCCCAATTGTAAACCCATCACCTTCTTTCTATTTCTTCTAATCAGTCTTTGATGATTGTTAATCATTCTGCCTCATTTTTATTGTAATGATGTATCTAATGAATTTTCTAAAGCGTTTTAGAAAAGGTGTTAAATAAATAAAATAAAATACAGATACAAACATCGAACAACATCTAACATTATGTACAACATTAGATCGTAAGTTATATAATTGCCCATGAGGTGGGACACAGCATACTTATTACACTGAATATTATACAAGAATTAAACATTTCATATGAAAAATACATGAAATGATAATGCAAACATTAATAAGCAAAATATTTAACTAAAATCAGGTAAGTAGCAATTCAGGTGAAAGACAATTTCCAATGTATTTAATCTACAAAGTTCATTATAGATGTTTAATTGTAGAGGTCAGTCTAAGGTCCACACATGTGAGTAGCAAGCCTTCATTAGGACCAGGCGATATTAAATTGTGGCTCAACAATTTCTAGGAGATCCAATCTAGGAGGGTAGCGGTAGAATAGGGTCATTAGATCATGCATTACAAATTCATCGTAGTTCAAATGTTGGTGCAGCGTTCATTCCTCACCAGAATATTTCTCAATGAGATTTTTGCCTAATGTGTTTCGAAAAACCTCATCAAAACATGTAGGGGTCGAAGTGGGACGATGAACGGGCCAGGCAGATGGATGATTTCGGAAACAGGGAAAGGAGGAACAACCTCAGAATCTTTGGGGTACCCGAAATGGAAGGAGAAACAGAGAGAGACATCACCAGAGCGGTCAGAGATATTATCACCCTCCTGTTTGCAGAAGAGATGACAACGGAACTCACATTCGATAGGGTGCACAGGGCAGGGGGCAGAGCAGGGGGCCCCCGGTTGATTTTGGTCCGGTCCACTACTATTCGGAAAAGACAAAAGTGCTGGAGGAGGCCAAAAAGGCCCGGGAGATCACTTACAATTATGCCCAGATTTCAATCTACCAGGATCTCTCCACCTATACACTGGCCAAGCGCAGAATGTGCCGCCCCCTAACGCAACTACTCAAGGAGAAGGGAGTGCGCTACAGATGGGGCTACCCCTTCTCCCTGGCTTTCGAATATATGGGTCAACGGTCAACTCTGATCACGGAAGATGACATAGGGGAAGCCATCCAAGATTACGTAGCAGAATCGATCCCCCGGAGGGGCCCATCGGGTCAAGAGATGGGCAGACCAAGTGGCCTTGGCCCGCCGGGAGACAGGAGAAGGAAAACTGGCGCGAGGAAATTCAGAAAAATGAATACTCCGTCACCCGCAAAGGACGGAGAACGGAACGACTCTGAGGACTGAGGACGGGGCGACCCGTCAAGTTTTGGACAGAGGAGTGATGACTCAGAGGTTCTACCACTAACAGCGTCCCCACGAATAGCAAGTATAAGGGGTCCAGAGAAGGGACGATCTGGAAGGGGGCAGGGGGGACTCAAAGCGACAAGCTTTACACGGATCGCCTGGCCTAGGTGGGCAGGCTGGTGGTCCGGCCAAAAGCCAGCGATGGCAGAACTAACTGGCTGGATGCCGGGGAGGAGGGAGAGGGGGCACACGAAAATTGGGGTTGTTCAGTTTGGGGTTGGGAATGGGGGGCAGTTGGGGAAACGTTTCAGGCCCACCCGGGGGGAGGGGAGAGAGGGGGAGCGTAAAACAAAACTAAGGGAGCGCGCAAGGAAGGGTAATGTGAAGATGTTGACCGAGAGAGAAGAAAACCTAGATTATGGCTTAAAGTCGGCCGGCCCTGGGAGTGGGTTCCCTCAACGTATGGGGCCTGAACACCCCCACAAAGAGGTCCCTGGTCTGCAGGGAAGTTAGAAGGGCGAACCTTGACCTTCTCTTCTTGCAAGAGACTCATTGGGCACGGGGGAAGGAGCCCAAAATGCAGGGGGAGGAATTGGGGAGGTTTTTTGTGCATCCTACAAGGGCAAAAAGAGAGGGATGGGCATTTTTTTAGCGAGGAATGTTGGCTTTGAAAAAGAGGCCATATTGAAAGACCCAGAGGGCTGTTATTTGCTGGTACGGGGGTCGCTACAGGGTGCCTCACTTACTCTTGCCGTAGTATACGGTCCAAACGAAGGCCAAACTCAATTCTGGGAAGAGGTGAGGGATAGACTCAAGCTATTTGTCCAAGGCACGGTGGTGGGGAGGGGGACTTCAACATGGTCCTGGACCCAACCCAGGATAGGAAACGTGTTGGTCCACAGATCTCCAGGGCAGCAGACGAGACCATGGCACGAAACTTCCAAAGGGTTAACTCGGAATTAGGCCTGGTGAACACGGTCCCGACCCCCAGGACGGGCGCCCCCTCGTTCACATATTACTCAGGCATCCACACATCATTTTCCAGAATAGACTACATCTTAGTGGATGAGACCCTACACCCATTCGTCACTGGCCACAGGGTTGACCCCATCCCCTGGTCAGACCATGACCTGGTCCGAGTCCCCATAGCAAGGGGATGGCTAAGCGACCGCAGGGGATGATGGAAATGTAACGACTCCTTGTTGAAGGATGAGGTCCACGCACAGGAGGTGCTAGACGCCATAACGGAATTCTTCAAGCTCAATGATAATGGGGAGGTAGGCTCGCACACCCTATGGGACGCTTTTAAGGCAACCTTAAGGGGAGTCCTCATCAAAAAGGGAGCCCAGAAAAAAAGAGAAAGGGAAGCCCAGGAGAGGTCTCTGAGAGAGAAAATAGCCCAACTCCAGCCGGGGACCCCCTAGTAGAACCCTCAGATCGCGATCAGGTAGCCGCCCTGGACGACTATAGGCTCCAGTTGAAGGACCTCCTCCTACACAAAACAGAAAGGAATCTTCAACTGGTTAAGCAAAAGTATTATGAAAAGGGGGACAGGGCGGATAGGATTCTAGCCTGGAAACTGAGGGAGGTACAGAGAAGTAGAATGGTGAAAGCAGTGAAGAACGAAGAGGGGTTGATAGGCCATGACACGCCCCACATAGGAGAGGCCTTCCGCCGATACTATGAAAAATTATACTCATCAGAATTAACGGGGGTGAGGCAGAGATTGAAGGGTTCTTGAACTCTATACAAATCCCGGCCCTGACTAGGGAGATGGCGGAGAGGTTGGAGGGTCCGGTAACCGAGGACGAGGTGGAACACGTGATCAGCGGGATGAAGGTGGGCACTTCCCCGGGCGAGGACGGCTTCACAGTGTACTTCTATAAAAGGTTTCGCTCGACTCTAGCCCCGCACTTAGTAAAGGTGTTTAATGCAGTGCTGGAGGGGGTACTCTTCCAGACTCCATGATGGAGGCCATAATTGTAGTGTTGCCCAAGGATGGCAAGGACCCTACGGAGTGCTCCTCCTACCGCCCAATATCTCTGTTGAACATTGACGTAAAGATCCTAGCTAAGGTAGTTGGGAGGCGGATGGAGGAGATACTGCCGGAACTGGTCCACGGAGACCAGGTGGGGTTCATAAGGGGAAGACAGGGCTCAGACAACATCCGCAAAACCATAGATTTGTTTAATTATGCCCAGGGTTAGGACCCCGACGCGAGTGTCCTCTCCCTGGACTTGGAAAAGGCGTTCCACAGGTTCGAGTGGAAATACATGGAACTCCTCCTCCAGAAAATGGGCTTTGGGAATTGGGGAATGGGTGGCCGCACTATACAAAGCCCCGATGGCAAGGGTACAAGTGAATGGAAGGTTGTCAGAACCATTCCCCCTCTCGTGGGGAACAAGGCAGGGATTTCCACTTTCTCCCCTGATCTATGTCCTTACAATGGAACCCCTGGCCATAGCAGTTAGAGCACACCCGGACATCAAGGGGGTTAGGAGAGGTGAAGTAGAATTCAAGCTTTCCCTGTTCGCGGATGATATTCTGGCTTACCTGGTGGATCCTGGCTCCTCGCTCCCCCCCCTCCTGTCCCTGATGGCCGCATTTGGGCGTTTCTCGGGGCTAAAGATCAACGCATCTAAATCAGTTCTACTCCACATGAGAACACGGGACCCGGGCTTAGACTCCTTGGACAGGCTCAACGGGATAACAGTGGGGAAGGTCTCTATCCGTTAACTGGGCGTCCTCCTCACCAGGGATCTATCAAAACTTGCCCCTACCAAATATGATCCCATAATGGTAGGGATCACCGCTGACCTAAGGAGATGGGGCTCAATGATTCTGTCCTGGTACGGCCGCATGACGGCTGTAAAGATGAATATACTACCACGTTTACTGTATCTCTTCACTGCTCTCCCAACCAGCATCCCCGACCAAACCTTCAGGGCTCTACAGAATGCGGTGCGAGAGTTTATATGGCAGGGTAGGACCCTGAGGACCGCAAAGGCTGTCCTGACCTTACCGAGAGAGGAGGGAGGGTTTGGGTTGCCAGATTTTCAACTTTATTTCCGCACCACCCAGTTGCACGTCCTCCTAGAACACATGAAAGAGGGGATGGGATCCTACTGGTCCTAAATGGAAGACATGGACGCCCACCCTCTTAAAGTTTGAGACCTCCTGTGGGCTCCACGCAGATTCATCCCGAACAGACTTAAATCCCACCCGACACTGGGAGTTCTCTGGGCAATCTGGAAGGAGGGCCCCCACACTGCATACCTAACGTCGTGGCCGTCCCCGATGTCCTCACTCTGGGGACACCCCCTCAAACTGGGAAGTAGGGGGTTCTGCAATGCACAGGCCTGGTCCGACTCGGGAATGGAGTGGGCGGGGCAGATGTTCAGAGAAGGGGAATTCCTAGCATATGAGGAACTGAGAGATGCTCTCAGGCAGGGGTCCCTCTCCATATTCGAATACCTCCGCCTGAAGGGCATCCTTTGTGACCAATCATGGGGCTAAAACTTGAAGAGACAGCTGACCCCCTTTGAGAAACTACTCGACACAGCAACCTCAAGGAAGGGGGCGGTATCCGGGATTTCCAAAATCCTGAACACTATTAACTTAGTGGAGAGGAGGGGCTTTCGCACATTTTGGAACGATTTGGCAAGAGAGGAGATCTCGGAGGACAACTGGTCAAGGATATTTAAAATAGCATTCCACGGGAATTTATTCACAGCAGACATGAAAAACAGCTTAAAGATTTTGCAGGGTTGGCACAGAGACCCCGTGTTGTCAAAAATGTTCTTGGGAGTGTCCCCCAATTGCCCAAGGGGCTGTGACCAGGCCGGAACGAGGTGCCACATGTGGTGGCACTGCCCAAAAGTACAGGTGTATTGGGAGAAGGTAAGGGGTTGGATCGCTGAAGTCTCAGAGGAATTACTCCCCCAGAACCCTCTGACGATTTTGCTGGGTCTCCCTCCGGAGGACACGGATACAGGTACCCTAGAATGTGGGAAACAATGCTGAGGGCGGGAAGGGTAGCCCTGGCGCAGAAATGGAAGAGCCCAGAGACCCCCTCAAAGGAGGACTGGCTGAAAAAGGTAAAGAATATGTTCTGAATGGACAAACTAACGGCAATGATGAACAATGACTCTGGCTCATTCCAAGCGAACTGGTATGGGGTGCAGCAGACCTGGGGATGGGACGTTCACTGATGTCCGGTACGGGCCCCGGCGGGGGCTGACGGGGATGGGGTCAGGGAGGAACTAAAGATGGAACGGGCGCCCACGGCCCGGGGGACGGTGGACGAAATACAGCCATAGAAGAAGTCAACGACCACATTTACTCCCAAGCTCCAGACACAAAGAGCTTTCAAGGATACTCCCAAAATGATGGTTCAAGTTTGATTAAGTTATCAGGGGGGTGGGTTTGTATTGGGGTGGGGAGTGGCGGGGAGGAGGGGCAGGGGCTATTGGGCCAGTCGAATGTATATCCTTTGAACATGCATTGAGTCTATTTGTTATATTAAGAAAATTATAATAAAATCAAAGTTTAAAAAGAAATCATGTAGGGGTGGATGGGTAAGGGTACATAAGGTGTAGGGGGTTTGGAAATAGGGTTTACATTATAGGAGAAGGGTGGGCTTAGGGCGACCCCCCAAAATAAAAGATATTTATTTCAATTAGTTTTTTCGAAATCAAATATTTGGCAAGAAACTCATCAAAAAATATTCTAGAAATGAAGGAATATAGAACGCAAATGTTCACCAGGTTATGGCACTATTTAGGTCTAATTCGAGTCCGGAGACAAAAAAAAACTACGCTTTGTTGATGCACTTGGCACTCTTTGGACAACATGTTTTCCAGGTTTTTGCAAAGTTTACTGTGTGTTAATTCCCATTCCCATTAAGCCCGATAGGACTCAATGGGAATGGGGATCATGGAAACACCGGCAGCATCTCGTAATGCTGCCGGTGTTTCGTCGTCCGCCTGCAGGCGGGCGGTGTTAAACCCGCCAGGTCAAACCTGGCGGGAATATCAACTCCCGCCTGCAGGAGTCGGGATCAGGCGGTCCGGCGGGTTTATAATGTTTGTAATGAGGCCCAATAATTGTGAAAGATTGTTATAATGTTTGTAATGAGGCCCAATAATTGTGAAAGATTGTGTCACACTGGTCTGAAGAACCTGAGTGATTATGTTAAGTGGGTGTCATCATTAACCGCTTTTCGTATGCAAACCTGCTTTTGTGAAGATATGGGGAATTCTGATTGAAATGTGATGATCTCGTGCCTTGAAACACTTGTGTATAGGCGCGTTATAAATGCCATATCATATCATAACATATCATATCATGATCAAGAGGAATTCTCTCCCAATGTTATTGAGGGATTTGTGTTAGTGAAGGAGGCTGCATTGTTTTCACTTCAGGACCACATGTCTGCATTTTACCAGGTTAAATCACATCAGGATCCCAGACGACGCACTACTTGTGTGACACATGCTGCTTGGGTGAGTCTCACAAGTGGCTCTGTTTCAACATGTCACGTGCCATTTGTTTTGGTTAGATGGACAGATATACCTTGGTCTATGTGTGGCTGTGGAAAGCGGCAGGGTCTACTGAAAACCTTTGCAAACATCACAAAGTTGCAAAGTGTTTCACCGGCACCACCAAAAGCATGCAATTCAAGTTTTGCAGGCATACACACATGCATATGCGATTAGTTTCACAAGAAAGACTGCTTTGGTTCAGCGAATTAGAATCTATGCAGAAATGGTTGCCTTGCAATGCGTATGCCAAGTAGATATGTACCAGCGTTTCATTTGGAAAGAAACCCAGCTTTCTTACCTGCAGACGTGCTGCCTTGGTAGAAATGCCTATCATCTTCTTGCAGAAAATGATCATCATTTTATTGGGCTAGTCCCCGCCTCCTGGAACAAACTATTCACCTAGGTTGTTAGCAAGGGGAAGGGCGAGATTTATTTAAAGTAGTTGATTGTAATGTGTTTAATGTGTATAAACATGTTTTTCTTTGTTTAGTTAAATATTTGTGAAAAGTATTTATATGATGTTTACCCGTGGGCAGAATTGAAGCATGGTACGTGCAATGTTAGAAAGGATAGCATCCTTGGCTGTAAGAGTAGTACAGGCTTGTGTGTCAGAGGGAGAGCAGTTGGGTCTGGTAAATAGATTTGGCTTCTGATCCTCTTTGGCCATCCCTACATCTGAGAGGAGTCAATTGGCTGGACGGGCAGCTGGCCCATGACTTCACTGCAAATGTAAAGTTTGTAATGTTAGTTTGTTTTTTGGGTTTATTGTGTTAGTTTGTGTTTTGCCTTTTCAGACAAGCAATAAATATGCCATGTGACATTTATGCCTAATCTAGACATTGTGAAGTTTTTTACTCCAGGCTAACCGGACACCCACAGAGAGCAGTAGTTCACAGAAAACACATAGATGCCTTTATTTTTCTCACTTGATTATATTTATTTTTCAATGGGAGGTGCCATTCGGGCAGAGGTGATGTATGTTTAGGGTGGGTGTAGTCAAACAGTGTTTATTGCAGTGTGGCTGTATAACCTGAACCCCCAGTGGAGCACGGCTGTAATGAAGAAAGACAGACTGAAGCATAGATAGATTTAGTCATGATGAGCATTTCATAAAGGCATGGTTAAGAAGAGCCATGTCCCACCTAGATAGGCTCCTCGTGTGTGGCTGAGTTCCCCGAGAGGAGTGGGCGGTAGATTGTGCATGAGCGCGATCCGGGCTAAGTCTATGAGGGTGCTGTGGGAAGAGACCCATTTTGAGAGCCTTCTTGAAGGTGAGGTGGTCCTCTATGTCACGGATGGTTAATGGGAGGGAGTACCAGATGAAGAGCGCTTGGACTGAGAAGGAGGAGCCCTCCCATACGGGTTGATTTTGTCACTGGAATCACACGAACTACTGAGCCAAATCTCAGTTTTCTGTTAGGCCTGTAGTGTGTACATTTATGATGGAGGCATTCCAGTACCTTGTTTTGATGATGATGATGGGTGATGCACATTGCCTGGAAGCTGTATCATCGCCCGATTGGAAGACAGTGAAGGACATGAAGGGCAAGGCTGATGATTTTTCTAGGACCTAGGGCTAGGAGAAGCCACGCGGCTGTGTTTTATACTCATTGGAGTTTTCTTATCTGCGATGTGGGAGCCCATAGGTATAGGGCGTTAGCACAGTCTATGCACGAAAGAATGTAGCAACAATCGCTGAGACTCTGTGTGGGAAGGTCAGGTAAGGAAAAATATGGCAGAGGGTGCGAATGTGTAGGTAACATAATTTTTCACAGAGTTGATGTGATGGCATAGGGTTAGGTCCACGTCAATAATGCAGCTGAACATTTTTACTGTTTTGGAGATGGTGGGAGGTGGACATAGGGTTGTGTTGCCACGAATTGAGGGCAGGCAGGAGGGCAGTCTTCCCACACAGCATGATCTCCATTTTGCCAGGATTGTGAAGGAGGTGGTTCATCATCATTCAGTGTTTGATTTCTGAGACACATGTTGCGAGATCTGGGAGGTGGAGATGGGGCTTGGGATTTTGAAGGTGATCTGGCATGTCAACTGCATAAGTATAGCACAATAGTCCATGGGATTGAATGTGTGCAGAAAGGGGGCTCAGCTAGAGGTTGAAGATGAGTGGTGAGAGTGAGGCACCCTGTGGCACTCCATGGGTGACTGGGTGGGGAGCCAAGGAGAATGGGGGCATGTGTACTATTTGGGATCTGTTGGAGAGGAAGGAGGGTATCCAATTCAGGCCCTGATTCCAAGTGTGTGAAGTCTGTCATTGAGGATGAAGTGGTCAATGTTATCCAATGATGCTGAGAAGTCGAGTAGCATTAGATTGGCACAGCCTTCCAAATATATGTGTCTTTTAAGATCATCACCAATAGAGACTAGGCAGGATTCCTTGTGTGGGCCTGAGGTCATATTGGGTGGTGTCGAGTGTCTGGTTGGATTCAAGGAAGAGGGATAGTTGTATATAAGCTTCAAATGTTCCCTTGCAGGGTGCGGCGCATTGGAGATTCTGTTCTAGTAGTAGAATAATTTGGCTTTGCACATTTCTGCCTGGTAAACTTTGAGTTGGGTGGTGAAGGCCAATCTGTTGGATGATGTTGGGTCTGACTGCCATCTGTGCTCTAGGATGAGGTTCTTGGATTTTTTTTTTGTTTAGGGCTTGGAGAGAAACCTTGTCTGTTAGATAAGGATCTGATGTGGGTGGTAGAACTGAGTGCTTCAGAAGGCCAGTGATCAAAGTTGGGGATGATGATCTGACCCGAATGGAGGAGAGAGGAGGTAAGGGAGTTGAATAAGGTGTCTGCCGGGTCTGGAGTTACTTTCACTTTCTTCCAGATGCAGGAGTGGGTTTGTATCCCCTGAGCTGCCAGAGGGGTGGGTGGGTCCATAGAGGAGAGGGTGAAGAGGATAGCAGAGTTGTCGGGCATGGTGGTAGTGTGGCTATGAGGTCTGGTGAGCTGATTATTGCATCTTGGATGTGACCAGCAGAGTGAGTAGGACCAGAGACTAACCGTGAAAGGTGCATGGTTTCTAGGTGGCCCAGACAAGATTGGGTCATAGAGTTATGAGGGATGTTGAACCACAATGTTGAAATATCCTAATACTGTGAGCTGGAGGTGGGAGACAATAGTGACTGCTTCGTAATCACTTAGGGAGTCCATAAAGATTCTATTGTATCATGGGGGTTGATATATAAGCAGGATGCTGTGACTGAGTGAGGGGGTGAGCATGAATTGTACAAGGAGGGATTTGCAGTGTTATGGTGCTAATGACAATCGTGAACATCTAAGATAACGTTAGGTTAAAGTTTATACAACATCCAATATGCCTCAACAACATCCAATTAATTATAAATGCTTTATGGGATAAAAACAAACAGAATACTGCACAAGATGGATAGGTATCAATGGTCAGAAACAAGGCACATGGGTAGTCTTGAGACAGTGTTGCCTTATGTACCAGAGGTGATAACGGAGGACATTGGATAAATTGATGGTAGTTGTGGACATGAGCCGAAAATAAATAATGGTGACACTAACAAAACCATCGTTGAGCTCATTCCAGATTCAGTGCTATCGAATTTGATGCCCCAGTCTGAAAAAATACCAGAAAAGAAGCAAAAGTACAAATAGAGCAAGGAAGACCTCAATGGGAGTGCCAGTATAGAAGATTTGTGTGATCTCATCCCGGAAACAATAACATCTACGAGGGAAACAGTGATCCTGAATAACCAACAAATGAAGAAATCGAAAAATAAAAAAAAGGTAAGTCCTAATAGGAAATCCTTCAGGAAATTATTGAGAGTCTTAACACTACAGGAAAGATGGGCAACATCGACATTGTCTAAATTGACACTTCAAGCCAAATCCACTAGGAGAAAGCAGAAGGCTAAGACTATCAAGGAGAAATCTGAGGATCTTAGTAGTGTAATAGACTGTGATGGGGAAGATACAACTCCCTTGAAAGTTTCATCTCAGGTGGACTCTGAACAACAGTGGCAGTACAGTGGAAAGAAGGAGACTGGCACTCAAACACTGAGTCAGGAAGTTGTTAAGGGCAATGTGTGTACTGCATTTTAGCACCAGGCTCGGTTGAAAACCACTGCACGATATACACTCAAGTCGAATCCTAGGTGCAACAATGTTAGTCTACCTGTTACAAGGTTCACTACTATAAAAACGTATCAGACATGTTCTTGCTTAAGTAACTTGGTTGATAGGGATGTGGAGGTATTGGTTCTCCAGGATAAATTGTCTACACAATGTTTCAGAAAAACACAAAAGAGAGCCCCAAGTATTGTCCTGGAATGTATGTTACCTGAAACAAGTCTGCCCCCTATTAACAGAGCAAACATTTTAACTTTGTTATAGGATATACATACGCTGAGGCTTATTGACTCTGGTTACATTGAATTTCTGGAATTTATGGACAGTAAACGGGCCAATTTAGTCACTCTCGTTATTCTATCCAGCGAGAGAGAGGTCATAAAGGCCAGTAGGTGTTTGAGGAAATCCTTGCTGCACTGTGAAAACCACTGTCCACAGATTGCTGGAGGTGAGCATTTAAAGATTATATTTTATAATAACAAAGAACAACAGATGGGAAGGGAGGTTAGTGTAAAACAATTTACCATAGGGAGAAACCTGGAATGGTCCTGGCTTCCGGTGGCCCTAATAGCTGGGAGTAAGCAAAACAAAGGTGATAGGCCGGAGCATTAGCATGGAACAATGTATGAAAATCTTAGTATTACTATGAAATAACCATTGCCAAAAACAGCTATGTAAAAATAAAAAACTATGTGAAAAATTAAGTGGATACTCATGAACAATAATCCAAGAAACGTGGCTCACAGTGCCTAGGCACTTGGACTGGTTTCTAATATGTAGACAGTTGTCTACTCAGGGTAACCTGGGATGCCCCTAACAGGGTCAATTAATAGCAATGAGAAACACCACGAGCTCCAAGATTGGTAGAACATGGGCAGGGTATTATGGTATCTTGATAGTCCTGTGATGAGGAACTCTATAGGGGATATCAACCTAAGGGCCCCCGCAAACGGATTTTCTGGAGTTTGTTTCTGTTGAAACAAAATGTCGCATTGGTGTGGGAAGCTACGGAGACATTGGCCCTCATTACGACCCTGGCGGAAAGGGGAAAACGATGGCGGAAATGCAATACCGCCATCGAATAGCGCTCGGTGCGACTATGACCCGTCACCGCAAAGTACGAAGCCATTAGCGACACCGTAGTGAACGCCAACGCTAACTGCACTAAGCACGCGCGCGCGCGCCATGCCAAACCGCAAACACCACCATGGTGCAACGGTACGCCAATTCCGACCCTAGCGGACATGTACCTAACGCCATCAGGCATGGCGGAATGGACCATTCCGCCATGGCGAGAAGTACGGCATCGCGAATCAACCGTAAACGGCCCCACTGAGTGCCTGTACACCGCTCCCTGCCCACAAAGTACAACTCCCTGTAGGTGCAATGAAGTCACAATGCAACCATTGAAATGTAGAAAGCACCCATGCATGCCAACGAACAAAAGAAACACAACAGGGGCCAATGGGAGCTGCAGGGCACAGATGGCACGAATACAGAAGCCATCCCAATGGACATGACCACAGTCCCCCCCCCCCGAAACGCACGCAAACACAGGCACCTGTGACCAGCAACATTCCGAAAATAACATCATTCCACCAGTCCACCTGGCTGACCGCCATCTGTCACACAAAACCCAATCCCCCGCCCCTGAGCATGACAACATCCAAACTGTCATATAGGCAGCCCCCATCCCTGACCTCACGGGCTCAGTAGGCAAACGCGCCCAGCACAGTACCACGCAACTAAACCCCGAAGCAGGAACCCAATGCAGATCTCCTCACAATACATCGCCCCACATATAGGCACATGCCACATCACTTGCAAAGAAAAACGCTACACGGCCCAAATCAGAATAGAAATTTAATGCACAACAAAATCACCAAGCCCATACAGCCATCAGGCCATGAACTCCAAAACACATTTCACCATTGTGGGCTGCATCCGCAAGAAAAGACCAGCCACTACTTGTGTGACGCCCTGTCCCATCATGGTACACAGAGCCACAATCACGTACGAAAAGGCAAAAAGGAAGCGCACACAACCGCAGGGCCATCCCAATGGGGAGGCACTAGTCCAGCTGAAAGGCCGAAATGTTGCTCCGAGCCACCAGTACTGCGTAAGGGCATGTG
Organism: Ambystoma mexicanum; assembly: GCF_040938575.1. Lineage (NCBI taxonomy): Eukaryota > Metazoa > Chordata > Amphibia > Caudata > Ambystomatidae > Ambystoma > Ambystoma mexicanum. The sequence continues at coordinate 217,078,771 of NC_090929.1, read as the reverse complement.
GGCCACTGGCGATCGTCCCATAAGATCGTAATGCTGCTCCACCGATTAACACGAAGCAGCAGGTGTCGGGAGTAAAATCCATCTGCAGGAGTGGCATACAGATGGCAGTGGCAAAAGGGGAGGAGATACCTGTCAACCAAAAGAAAAGAACAAGAACAGAATGGCCATCAGAACTACATTCGAACAACTCACTTCAATGAGCACACGAAATCCACAGCCATATGCATGCCAGCCCACTCCAAAGGATCATCAACACCCCAAAGCCACTTGCGACTCATAACCATCTATACCTAGGTGTAAACACCATCACGAACGAGTGTACCTGTGCATGCGTCTGCCAAAACAGAATCCATCTGATGGGAATGTTAACGTGCATGGACACAAGTGTCTGAGGGCGCGTCGAGACAGGGAGGGCTCAACAAGGCCAGATAGACGATGGTCCCACTATGGCAGCCCTGCATCACATAGCGTAGGGGAGGCGGATAGATCCCAAGAAGCCCTGTACATGGCAAACTCTGCACCAAATCACCTGCCCATGCATCCATTCATCATTCCCTCATCCCGGGATCAAAACGCCTGAATAATTACTCACATGACATTAGAAACGTCCATTGAGTCTGTGCGTAATGCAGCCTGCTACATCCACAGTGCCCCAACCCGTAAATCCAGTGTTGTGAAGTAACATGTATTTGGGAATGGCCGGCCTCATCGCCCACGTAGCTATTGCGCATCCCAAACTATTCATATCAATCATTGCTCCCTCGCCATGGGCCCTGTCTCAAGGACATAGAACAATAGAACGTTACATTTGCAGTCAGACCTGTGGGCATCTCCTCGCCGCTAGCTGGAAACCGAAAGCGCCGCCCTTCGAATTCCTCATTTGCAACATCACGTCGAAAAGGCATCTGTGGCCGTTTGAAATCACTAATTATTCCATCGAGTGCGGCTGTGTGTGAAAATGGCAACTGCCTTCACCCACAAATGGGACGCCCCGCCCGTCGTTGCAACTCGGTACAGTGATGCATGAGGGCCCACCGTTACTCGAGTACTACGTTCCACTGACCCTTCACAAGTCTGTTCGCGACTGCACAGATAGTATGGGAAACAATGGGACCACAGCAGAATGAACATATCAACCAATCTTACACGCCCATCGGGTACAAATACATGATTGCAATAGCAAGATACCATTACCCGAATTGCAGCGTAGTGCGCGGGACGTGCTCGGCCAAAGGGGAGAGCCGTTTGCACAGGTGGAATCAATCACCACAGGTGGAGGCCATACAGCCTGAAAACACATAAATTGCACAGACAGTCTCCTCCCACAACCACAGCGAAATGCTACCGGCAGGACTCGCGATGTTGGCCCTGGGGGACCTGATTGCACTGCAAGTGCTCCGACTCCAAGAAGAAGACGAACACCAACTACAACCGGCCGCACGGAGGAGACGCAGGAGGAGGAGGAGGCCAAGGCAGGGCCAGCAAGGCCCAGCAGCACAGCCACTACCACCACGCAGGCAGCCCGCAATCCCACGCCTCCGAGCACATCCGTTCAACCTCACTGATGAGCAGATCCACACCCTCTACCGTCTGGACCGGGACACCATAGCCGCCATTGTGGACATGACACAGGCTGACCTAGTCAGCATGATAGATAGCCCAACCGCAATCCCACCCCTACTGAAGGTGGTGTCTGTACTCCACTTCCTGGCCACAGGCACCTACCAGCACACAGTCGGACAGTTGCATGGCATATCACAGCCACTGTTTTCACGGACACTATTCCAAGTGCTCGATGCCCTCCTGCAGCACGCAGACGACTACATCTCCCTACCACGCTCGGAGCAGGAAATTACGAACACAAAAGTGGGATTCCATGCACTTGCCGGCATACCGGGTTGCATTGGTGCCATCGACTGCACCCATGTTGAATTGGTCGTCCCACATGCCATGGAGGCCCAGTACCGCAACCGAAAACAATTTCATTCCCTGAATGTACAAATGGTGTGTGACTCCAACAGGATCATTACGCATTGTTGTGCCGGATTCCCTGGATCAACCCATGATTCCATGGTCTTGAGGAACTCTACCATACCACACTACATGGAGCGACACGCAGGGTACAGATCCTGGCTACTCGGTGAGTCTCATTGCATGCATGATGATGTGGGGTATGTGATTTGGCAATGTACTGGCAGGAAGGGGGGGGGGGTGTGCGTACGTATCAATGGCATTCCACATCCTACGTTTATCGTCCACATACAGGTGATGCTGGATATCCACTGAAGAGATGGCTCCTCACACCAGTCCGGAACCCACAGGACCTGCATGAGGAGGACTACAACCATGCCCACTCACGTACCCGTGTAGTCATAGAACAGGCATTCGGCCTACTGAAGACTCGTTTCCGCTGCCTCAGCAGGTCTGGCGGGGCACTCCTGTACCGCCATGAGAAGGTTGCAAAGATGGTCATGGCATGTGTCATGCTCCACAACATGTGCGTACGTAGAAATGTGCCCATGCCCACTGACGCTGAACTGCAAGCACCGGATGATGGTCATGATGAGGGTGGGGATGTGGCAGCACCTCAAGGAGTCTGCGAGGCACCGGAGGGCCGTGACATCCGTCAGCATCTCATTGATGTATGCTTCTAGCACTCACGCCTGGGGGCTGATACATGGACACGGGACTCGTGGCACTGCGTGTGTCTGGGACATGCACAATATGGACTGTACGCCTATGATGGCCTAGTACACAAAGATCAATGTCCACACATCTCATTGGGTGATCGTGCACTTTTTATGGCATATGTGATATCATGTTGGACACCCTATCGACCCGCCACCCAAGTGAGCCCAACACACCCCCTCCACCCTCCTACCTCCCACCCGAACACCAGTGTCCAAAGATGCTCATTGTCAGTGGCCTGTCGCTATTGCAAGCCCCCTCTGCGGGTATCAGGGGCACCCCTGCCTGTGGAGCGCAGGTTCCTCCCTGATCTACGTTGGGGGCTGCCCTGGACGGAACTTGCAACGGATGATGTGTCTGCCTGCTCACGTCCATGCATGTCCCTAAGGGTTTGCGAGAGCTCAGTGAGCACACGGCGCACTGCGGCAAGTTCGGCACATACGTCTTTGGACGTCGCATGCAGTTGCCTCCTCAGGCTCTCGGTGCTTCTCTCCATTTGGACTCTCAGGCTCTCGGTGCTACTCTCCATTTGGACTCTCAGGCTCTCGGTGCTACTCTCAATTTGTGCCCTTAGCGTCTCTGTACATCTCTCCATTTCTGCCCTAAGTGTCTCTGTTGATGTTTCTATGTCTGCCTTGGTGCCCCCACATTCATCGGCATGGTCCTTGAGGAGTGTGGCCATTTGCTGCTGTTGGACGATTAACTTGTCGAGGGACTGTTGCCTCTGCTGGGCCATGCCCATTTGCGGGGGTGTCACAGAGGGGCTGTTGTCCTCATGTTGCCTTGCCACAGGGCTTGGGGGGGATGGCCAGTCGTCGTCTTGTGGCTGCCCCTGCGTGGTATCCTCATGTTGTACGGGATGGGACAGACAGGGGGATTTGGACAGGTCATGGATGGATCTGACCTCGACATCCCCGTCTTCTGTGTCCGAGCATGCTGCCATCAATGGGGTGTCACCTATGGTGCTGCTGCCACCAGAGGCAGTGCCTTCTGTGGCATCCATTGGGGGGACCTGTGGTGGTGGTGTTGTGGCCATGCTGGCTGCTGGGGTGCCTGTTGATGTTCCCTCCTCTGTGCTACCACCTGATTTGTGCTGCTGCCGTGTCTTGATGCGTGCAGCTGAGGTGGAGGGTCTCTGGCCGTTGGTCTTGGCCCTCTTTGCAGGTGTGCTGGTAGGGGTGTCCTGTGGCTCGTCGTTTGGATCGGACCCTGTGGTGGAGTAAAGGAGGGCGAGGGTTATTGATGGGTCTGTGGGAATTGGAATGGCATTGTATCACATGCTTTGGGGTGGTACCTGAGGGTGATTTGGGTCGGGGCCTTGGAGGTGCTTTGATTTGTGTGTGGAGTGAGGGTGCAGTTGTTTGGCAGCCTGCAGTTTGGGTGTGCCTGCTGCACGTGTAGTGCGTGTATTAGGGGTTTTTAATTATTTATGTATTTATTGTGGGTTTTAACGTGCGCTATCAGGCCGATGTGTGTGGACGTTATCCTGGACATGTGTTTCTGTTGCACTATGTGGACGCATGGTGCTTCACATGGATGGACTGTGTGGCTTGTTATGTCTGGCCCACCTACCTGAATCTTCGGATGTCTGCACTCCTTTCTCCATCCCTCCGACTCCCTCAATGCTCTCCATTCCGATGGTGGAGGCACAGATTTCTTCCCAGGGGGTCAACTTGATGGGTGATTCAGGACCTCCCCCGGTGGCTGTGGCAATGTTGCGGTTGGCAGAGAGTATGCTGCGGACGCGTATCCGCAGGTCGTCCCATCGCTTGCGGCATTGCTGTGGGGTGCGGGGTGCGGTCCCCACCGCACTTACCCGCTGTGCCACCAGAGCCCATATGGCCTTCTTGTTTGCAAGTGCCGTCCTGGTCATTTGCGTGGAGAAGACCACGGCAGCATTCTCCTGGAGGGTCTCTGTTAGCACGGTGAGTTCCTCACGGGAGAAGTGGACCTGCCGCTTGCGGTCGCACGCTTTCTTCGCTGCTTTTCCCATTTTTCTTGGTTTCGCTAGGGTGGTTGACGGGGTGGGGTGTGTCTCAGGGTAGTGTTTTTAGTGGTTGTGTGGTTTTAGTGTATTTATAGGTGTACGCCGGGATGTTTCCCGTTCCGGGCCCGTGTTTTAACTTCCGTTTCCGTATATTTCCGGCCACCGTACTTTCCGGTAGGCGCACACTGCGGTGACCGCTAGGAGGGGTGGCGGTATTGCACCTGGGGCCCCGTACGGCGGCGGTGTGGGCCGTTTTGGGGTCTTTTCCGCCATTGCGGACTTAGCACTTCCGCCATGCCGTGGTGCTCGTGCCCGATGGGTCGGAATGGGCCGCACTTTGCTCCTTCGTGCAATGGCGGAAACGCTATTTACGCTGTGGCGCTCCGGTCAGTCGATTTCCGCAAGGGTCGTAATGAGGGCCATTGAGTTCCTCTACTATGTTGCAAAAACTTAATTATTTTGAGTTTCTCACACATGGTGCAGTAAAAGGTGTGTGAGAAACTCAAAATTATTATGGTTTCTTAGTTGTGGAATACAAGTGTGTGCTTGAAAATATGGAACATCCAATTATTATAATTGGTATATATTGGAACCGGACAAAATGTGAAATTGCTAAGTTCCTCCTAGAATAGACACATATATTAGAATAGTTCTGTTTGAAGCTAGGAAGGGGGCATGTTATTCTAGCTGGAGATTTTAATATGGCTGACCCAAAGCTAAAGGAAATTAAATGTACCAAGGCTGGCACTGATACAATGGAAAAATACAGAAAAATACGTGCTTGGACAAATTTTCCTAAGAAATTGCACCTCATTAAACTGAATTGGAATGTTGAAGGGGACGAGGAGGGAACTGCCACTTCCTCGAGCATCATTTAAATATGTTTGAGCACATACCTGTTTCAGAAATGTTTCAGATTTAGGATAAAAGAAAACTGACATCAGCTATCATAATATGATGACAGCTGACTTTGGACTGGATCTGGGCCACAGGATGAAAAATGTACTATTAATGTATTGGTCAATGAGACTGGCATTAGGATTTAAATGAAATGCAACTAACACTGGGAAATTTAATAGCATAATGGGTAGAGCATATTTTGTATTTAATGCAATGGAAAGAAAAAATAACTTTACACATTCTGTATTGAATTATTGCCTAAAGGAAATGCTTAGTAATATTCTAAATAATAGTACACATGCTACTCTTATCCATACACACACATTTGATAGGGACATGAAACTAAAGAAATGAGAATTAAACAATGAATCTCTTAAAAATCAAATAGTAGCATCCAAAACGTGCTGGCAGACACATAAATATTGGCTCAAACAACATGAATATTTGATGCCGCGAAAGGATTCTGCAGTTATGTTAGCAGCTATGAGTGCCAATCAAGATAAAAACTTGTGAACCCTAATAGGTAAAATGCAGCATGTTTTCTTAATAAGGTGCGTGCAGAAGGAGCTTATGTTTGGAATGTGAACATTTTCTCATTGCAATTAGCAGAGTGAGCAATTCTAGAGCTATGGGCCCTAACGGTTTAACAGACAAAACTTGAATTCTCTTTACAAATATTATATTGTGTAGAAGTACCCCTGATACATGGAATGTGGCTTATGTAGTACCCATCTTTAAAAAGTGTAATCGGTTGAATCCGAATAATCATCAACCCATTAGACTTACGGACGTGAAGAGTAAAATTTATTTATGCTAATACTTCGAGAACCTGAATCATGGGCAACGCAAACAGGACATCTGTGCTCAATCAGGATTTCCAAGGGGGTCGGGATAACACTTAACATTTAACACGACAATTGTAAACAATTGTAAACATCTTGCAAAATATAGCATCACACTCTAATAAGCCATATAGCTTCATAATTCTCCATGGGATTCATAGATAGGGATTCATAGATAGGGATTCATAGATAGCCAGCAGCTTTTTACATGGTACACCAAAAGAGATTATGAGAAAAACTAGCAACAGTGTGGGTTACCATCAGGTCTCTTAAGTATACTTGTGTAGCTGCGCACTGATACTTGTATCCAGGTACGTTTAGACCTGTGGGGAACTATGGCAAGTAGGGTTGTATCAGGTAAGCGGCTAAGGCTGGGATGCGTGCTTGCTTCCTGCCTGTTTAATATCTATATATCTGATATGAGGAATCCTTGGAAGCTGCAGCCATGGCCTCTTCGAGATTGGGGAATAGAAGACTTTACTGGTTGGCATAGGCTTTTGCTATGTTGGTCATGGATCACACAAATTGGCACTGCACAGATATTCAGAAAATAATAATCTAACAGTGAATACATAAAAAACACAGATCATGAGACTGGATAACTGCAGGAAGAGAAGGGGTTTCTCAATGGATAATGTTATTTTTGGAAGTATCCCTTTTCTTTAAATATCTGGCAGTACCAGTATTTGGGTCTAAGAACATGGGGCCCTTGTTGTGGTGCTGCACACCACTATAGACAAGATGATGCCCAGAATGAAGACAATTAACAAATATGGAAGATTCAGCTTACTCCCTGACATTAAATACTACAAAACTAAAGTACTACCAAAAGTAGTACCAAAGCAATTTATGGAATTGAAAACCTACTAGCATTTTACTGGGAGATTCTACATTTATGGGAAGCTGGGTTTCAGCGTTTCCGGATGCATTACAGGGTTTCGGGAACACGTTTGCCCCTTGTCACTATTGCAATGCTGGACGCTTGTGAAGCCCAGACCAAGATGGCTGACTCCCATTGCCATCACTCTGATGCTGTAACACCGGCTCTCTTCTGATGACATCTATGCAACCAGCATGGAGTCTTGTGTGGGGCTAAAGATGCTCCTTCCATAATGGTGCGTCGTAATGAGCTCTTTTCCTATTGCACCAGTGCTACTGTTTTCCATGTGTTTCTTTGTTTTTCCTTGCGCCTAGTAAGCATCACTTGATGAGCCTGACTCACCCTGCTCACCCTACACTACACTACGCTGCAAATCCTCTGCTTGAATGATTTTCCTCCTCCTGTCCTTTATGTGTTGACTTAATTTCCCTGTTGTCCTGAACTCAGCATTGTATCTGGCTGATATTTGGGGATACAGTTGCTCTTTGCCTTCAACTGGAATTACATACTTATGCTGTGCTGCTTCATCCTCAATCACTTCAATTGCTGGAGTTTTTTTAACCATGTTACAAGGGATTTTTCTTCCTTATATTTTTGGGTCTAAGCAGCCACTTTTGCTTCTGTCACATTTTCAAGAAGCGGAGTGGCTTCTACAGAAGATAGGCTTTACCTCTACTCATACAACAAGAAAAGCTCCAGAGGTAATGATTGTTGCTGACGGGCTGAGATGCCATTTGGAGAAAGAAAAGATGGAACAGGTACAATAATTAAGTGTGGCTGTGCAAGGCTATACCTTGGAGGTCCTGAACATTAAGACCGAAAATGCTGTTCTAAAACAAGCCATGGCAACCCCGGGAGGTGCTAGTAGTGAACCCTCAGTTATGTGGTGCTGCTATAGAGCAATACCATGGTGGGTGCGTTTATCTTAGGCTACTACCTTGGTTATCCCCGGGAGCCCACTTTTAGATAACTCACAGGCCTTTTTGACAGCCTGTACAGGTATTTTTGATAGACCTCAATTGACGCATACAAAACAAGATACACTGTTGGATTTTGTCCAAGGCAACCAATACGTCCTAACATATACGACTTGTTTAAAGCAGTTGGCTCAACAGACAGCCTGGCCTGACAAAGGCTGTTTTACATTATACTGAAGGGGCTTGTCTGAGGACATAAAAGACGAACTGTCAAGGGTCCCAAGACTGACTTCTTTTGAAGACCTTATCAAACTTGTCATCCAAATGGATTGCTGATTACAGGAAAGTAATTTGGAAAGAAAGAGACAAAGAAGCACACAGTCCCTTCCCTTGATGCTTGGCTCCCCCAAAACTACATCAGAGGATGAACCTATGCAGATAGGAGTCCCTCAGGGACCATTGACTGAGCAAGAAAGAAAGAGACGATGCCTAAAAGGTTTATGTATGTAATGCAGATCTTGTGACCATCTTGTACATTTATGCATATCGGCCCCCCTCGTAGAGCGGGACACACCAGCTCCCGTTCTCAGGAGGGACGTTAGTCTGGGAGTCTTTACCAAGTCCCTTAATTGTTGAAGTGTCACCACGCTCAGAGAGGAATTCAGTTCCATTGCTTAACATTAAGATGCCTCTCCGATATCCACCCACACTTGAGATTAAAACCACATCTATGGTGGATTTGGGCGAAGCAGGATTGTTTATGGACAAAACATGGGCACTGAAGATGGGCATCCCTTTCAGACAAACCTGTACCTGTGGAAGGGTTGGACGGATGACCGTTAAGCAGTGGACGCATTACCGAAGCCGCCCTTGAAGTAATCATGAGGATTCATCGTCATACGGAAAATATTGCATTAGATCTTATCACTGCAGCACATTCCCCAGTGATATTGGGAATACCATGGTTGGAGTCTCACAACCCTCAAATTAATTGGAAAGCTAGAACCTTATTTTTAGGTTCAGAACAATGTGTTTCTAAGTGTCTAGAGAACCCTGTTTAAACCCGATCATTCAGACGAAATGTAGAAAAAGCAACAATATTGCTTGATATTTGCCATTCTAATCCCAGCCAAGTATATCCAATTTCAGGAGATATTTCAGAATGCGACAGAAAAGACCTTACCTCACACAGACCAGATGACTGCTTCATAGATCATTCAGTCAGGTGTTTATATTATCCCCGGCAGAGAAGGAGGTGTTACGAGATTACTTGGATGAAAATCTAAAAAATTGCTTCATTACATAATCCAAATCTCTTGGAGGAGCATCATTGTTTTTCATCCGAAAAAGGAAACAAATGAATTACATCCTTGTATTGACTACCGTGGATTGAATGAGATTACAGTTAAAGATAACTACCTGCTTCCTCTCATCCCTGATATTCTCAAGCCCGTAAGATCTGCCCGTCTTTTCACCAAATTAGATTTATGGGGTGCCTATCACTTGGTGAAAATACCTGCTGGGGATGAGTGGAAAACGGCTTTTTGAACCCCTTTCAGCCTCTAAAAGTACAAAATCATGCTGCTCAGACTAGAAAACGCTCCAGCCGTATTTCAAATGTTTTTGTATTCTGATCTCCGCCTCCATTCCTCCTCCATTCAGTCATCATCTCCCTGGACAACATTTTGTTTTTTCCAAGACTTTAGAGCACGTGTGTGAGGTAATTTGTGGTATCCAAGAGAATAGTTTAAAAACCAAACCCGAGAAATGCCTTTTTTGATTTATCCTCAGTTTCTTATCTTCGATACATTTTGTCAAATCAAGGCATAAAGATAGATCCAAAGAAAATTGCTGCATCACGTCTAACGAAACCTCCGAGCTAAAAAGATTCTTAGGTATGATATGATGTGATATTATGTGATGTCATTTATAACGTGCCTGTACACATGTGCTTATAGACATGACAAGACAAGGAAGGGGAGACAAAGGTAGGACAAAACAAACAATCTTACTAGGCCTTGTATCATTCAGATCGTGCACGTGCCAGGGGGAATGAGGGGGGAGAGTGCAATAGGCAAGCTCAAGTAAGTGCTGCTGGGGTGGCCAGCTCAAGTAAGTGCAAGGAGCAGGGGATTGTATGGTTGCATATACAGTCCCTAAGTGCTTGTGTGGCCTGGGGTTTATAGTGAAAAAACCGAATTACAAAATCTCGAAAAAAAAGCTCAAATTCAAAATCTCGAAAAATAAAATCTCGAATTTTTTTTTTAATACGTTTTTATTTCGAAATGGGGGGGGTTCCCCCCCAACCCCCCTTTTTTTTTTTTATTTTACCCTTTTTTTATACTTACCTGAACCCGCAAATACATATAAATAAATAAATAAATAATTCAAGATTTTTTTTTGTTGAGATTTTGGATTCGAGATTTTGGTAATTCGATATTTTGTTTTCGGTTTTTTGACCGACCACCGTGGCCTGGAGGCAGTGCATGGGAGCTACTCATTTTGAAGGAGCCCGATATCCATTAATGTTCAGAGGGTGGCCTGTAGCCAGTATGCGCAGCAGACAGGTACATCAGCAGGGGAGCTTGAGATAGAAAGCAGAAGCGAAAAAGGAAGGTCTTGAGTTGCTTCTAGAATCTTAAGTAGTCCTGCTCAAGTCTAAGAGCGGCAGGGAGGCTGTTCCAGAGGGAGGCCCCAGTCGAGGACAGAGATCTACCCCCACTCCTTGCCTGGAGAAGCATCTGACCCTCAGACAGTTGGAGGTCGATGAGCAGAGGGCTCAAGAAGGAAAATGCTTAGGAAGAGAGAGTTGGATGTAGTGTTGTCCCCTGCCCCAGAAAGCGTTGTGGACAATGCAGAGGGTCTTGAACTTACTTGATACTTGCAGCCACCGGGAGCCGGTGGGGAGATTTCAGGGCTGGAGAGATACGATCCCTGGGCTTGAGGCCAAGCACAAGTCTTGCAGTCCTGTTCTGTATTGGTTGTAAAGGGGTAAATAGTACAGGCAGGGAGATTAAGAAAGAGGCTGTTGCAGCAGTCCAGCCTAGAGAGAACCAGGGCTCTCGAGACAGTGAGATTCTGGGGCATGTGAGAAAAGGAAGAATACCTCTGAGGAGGTGCAGCTGGTAGTGGGACTTCTTAGAGATGTCTGTGATGTGAGGAGAGAAGAGAAGGAGAAGGTGGAGTCGATGATGACACCAAGGTTTTTTGCCTCACAGGAAGGTGCAGGTAGAGGTCCTAAGGAGGGTGGCCAGAGTGAAAGAGGGAATGCAGGAGCGGGGGTCCCAATGAGAAGGATCTCAGTCTTACTGGCATTAAGGCAGAGATCGCTGGAGGCACACCAATCCTGAATCGCGGATAGACAGTCAGAAACCAGCGAGAGAGGAGAGGCTGCTGAGAGGAGCCTGAAAGAGAGCTGAGTGTCATCCACATAATACTTAACGTTAGGAGAGAAGGAGAGATGAGGGGCCAGAAGTGTCATGTAAAGGTTGAAGAGTCACAGTGGGAGGTTAGAACCCTGGGGAACACCACATGTGGAGAGAGAGCGGTTGTGGAGAGAAAGGACCCCAATTGGACCTTGGAGGGTCGATCAGAGGGGAAGGAGGTCAACCAGGCTACAGCCTGACCAGTGATGCCCAGGTTGTCATTGAGACAATTGATCAGATACCAATTTATGAGTCTGCCGTTTAATTTAATATGAACGGGAGCTATATTATAGATAAGAAACATGGATGAAGCACGCAATCCCACCGGCCGATATTGTAAAGAGGCCGCTATGAAAGAAACCCTTAAACATCTATTAGCGGAGTATCTCACCTTAATGGAGATACAAACTAAATTCCTTTGTAAATTTGTATACAAGACTGCCTGTAACAAAGCACAAACATTTGGGTCAGCTAGCTTCTCTGGTCAGTCTGTGTCATTAACAATGAATATTTAAAGGATTTATAATGTATAGGAAAGATTGATTAGTTGTATTTAGAGGTTGTACAGTACTTTTATGAGTCTGTTCGAGTATAAGATGTGTATATAGATATGGAATGTATATTTTGTAAAGTGATTTTGTATGTCTGCATTTTAACGACTGTATAAGTATCTGAAAGGTTTACTTGGTTAAACCAATCAACAATAAAATTTAGAACAAATACATTTGGGGGGAAAGACAGTGATTGGCACTGTAGTAATTGAGACAATCTTTGGGGGTGTTTAATAGTAAAATGAGGAGGGGCAAGCAGTGGAAAAAGCAAAGAGGTCAGCTATGAATGCAGACAGGTACTGATTTAAGATGACGGTCAGAATGGTGATAAAAGAGACAATGCAAGCTAATTCTCACCATATCCCCTTTTTGTTTGATGATGGTGATGCCAGTGACCCACTAAGGACTCCTACACTCCCTGGTAAAAGGAACATGTACAAATCACAGACACACATGATGATGATCATGCAATTGAGGAGTAACAGACACACAGCACAAAGCAAACAATATATGTGCTACCCATCTGTGCCATGTTTGCCCAAGATAAAGAAATCAAGCCAGAGAAGGGGAAACAATCTAAGAACAGCTGGAAGCACCGTGGCAACAAGAAACACACATCTAAGAGTTATAAGGGTCCTGGGATCTTCTACGAGGTTCACTACAGAATGTGCCAACATTACAATCAGAATTGGAAGCTCTGTCTTGACATTGCTAGTATATTCAAAACCCTGCATTAAGGATCACAGATTTGTTTGCTTGTCTCGGGAGGATAGCTCACCTGCAACGTGCTCACCTTGGAAGCAAGACGACATGGAGCAACACAGGTTTGTTCCCCTGGTCTGCGCTTAGACCCCTCCGGTTATTAGCATGTTATAAATATCCTATCATATCATAACCTATCATATTGGTACGCTTATTGATCATGTTGCAATTTGTACACTCTGTAAAAAGCATGGTCATCGTTAGAAGCAGGGCACACATAATGGCGCTGAAGGGTTGTGAAGTCACTTATTAAATAGTCATTAAGTGGAAAAGTAAAAATGTGGGTAATTTATAGTGAAGGAGCTTTCAGAACACATCCTAAAGATTTGGCCAGTGCATCAAGCCTCATAGTCCCTGTATCCTCCTCCATGCAGCAGAGCAATAGCCTGCCATTTCATAGTCATCAATTAGTGAGCCAGGTAACCCTTTTGACAAGTCTGGCAGCACACTTTCGAAGTTCACTATTAAACAATCCAGCATCAAGACTGATTTCAACAAGTTTACAAAGTACCACTACAAGTATTTTTGATGCGTTTTACAACAGAAATCTGGCCAAAATGTTGACAGTTCAAATCCTGCTCTATTATTGGATGGGCACCAGAGGATTATGGGAATTTGTTAAAGCTGTTTGTCCAAAATAGTAGGTAGCCAACTGCAAATATGTTTCCATGGAATTGGTCTCAGATCTACATATAACACTTTTAGTGACAGTTGGAAAAGCACTGATGTAGCCTGCCATGTTCACCATTCATATTATGTTATGTTATTTTATAAAGCTTTTATATTGTGCCAATCTCCCTCATAGTAGTCCCATGGCACTGGCATCTTGTCCAGCAATACTGCGTATTGAACCCTCCCCTCGGGTATCAGAACAAAGTCTGTGTAGGAAGAAGAAAGGAAAAAAGGGAGGACAGTGTAGGGGTGGAGAGTGGCAAGAATAGGAGCCGGATGAACACATATAACACATTGGGGAGTTACAATGGGATTGTGGTAAAGGGTACATCATTGTATAAGTAGGGGTGTATGTTATGGTAGTTAGTGGATCGGGAGTAATTCCGAACAAGAATGATTGAAAATAAGAAAACCTGTAATAACAAGCATTTTCCAGTGAAGGCCACCAAGGAAGAAGTACTAGAATTAGTGGAAGCATGATTGTCTGCTAGTCCTGAAATGTGCACTGGAAGCCCTTGAAGTGTGGAGGGCAGAAGTGTCAGGTGAGATGTGTATGCACCTGATTCAAATCCCAAGTTATAATCTGGGAATGCCAAACCAGCTGTCAGAAGTGGCAGAGTCAATAATAGGCTGTGTCTAAAGCTGAATGCAGCGAACGACAATGGGAGAAAGGGACCAGGGAAGAAGTAATCAACATCCATGCTACAAGAGCCACATATGCATGACCTCTTGGCCAGGGTGGAATCTCGATTTGAGCTGCTGGAGAAATGATGCTATTACTAACAGACATGCCAGGGCAAAGAGGTGAAAGGGAGCCAAGAGTGCAAATAAGTAATGAAACCCATGAAAATATACAAGGCATTGTGCAATTTAAAGCTGACGTATGTGGCCATTACGTAAACATAAGAGCTGGTGTGACACTCATTGATTCCTTCAACCTTGCCACACTCAACTGAAGTAAACAGTTTCCCCATACAATATTAGGCATTAGGACCTATTACACTGTGCAATAGCAACAATTAGCTTTGTCAGTGATACATAATTGAATATATATATGTGATTTACGTCTCTCTATGGCAGTGGCTGTAAATTTGGTTTGCATCAGGCCCATTGAGATGTAGGTGATATATTCATATGCATATATTCATGTGCCTACAGACATGTGGACGAGTGGACAGGCAACACACTATATGTGCAGCACTTTTTATGATAGCTTGAACCAAAGGTATTAACATTTGGATCTGTTGCCAATGACAATTGCAGCAACATTGTGTGTGCAATGAAGGGTGTTACACTACTGCTGTGCTGCCTGTTTTGAGCACTACTTGAACCTCATAGTACAGGACTTCCTGGAGAAAAAAAAAGACAAGAGTTTGCTTATGTAATAACCGTGTGTACCAAAACCTGTGGCCATTTCAAACATTCTTGCAAAGCCAGGAACGCACTGAGAAGACTTCTTCACGAATGACCTTCCCTAGCTTGGCCTTATACAGGCGGCATCCATCCAATTGAATCCAACCCAATACAATACACGCTTTAACAGATCTTTGAACAACGTAACTCTATCGATAAGTATGTGATGCAACACAATGGTGAAACGAGTTACCCATGTATGTGACTCATAGGCAATATATTCTGATGGAATGTTCGAGCACATTTTTAATAATCTACACAGACTGTCAGCAATGATAACACTATCAACAGAGACATCAGGTGCTCAAAGACCAGATCGGAAAGGGGCAGGGTATTTGGGAAGGAAGGGATTACGACCCACTGGGTCTGGCCAATGGAATTCCCCAGCACTTAGAAAGAAATATCAGGATTCACACAAGTTTAGCTGTATCTTACACCTAAATTACAGATCTCAGTTGTCTTATTTTCAAGAAACATGGATTCTGCACGAATTGTGACACATGAGAGGAAGAGGTTTCACCTGAAGCTCACAAGAAAGTAACTGCAGAAATGTGCTCCTCTTTCACATTCCCCTGGAACAGTCACAGGGGTGTCACGACCACCGCTGCCAACACACTCCCAGGACGATGGAAATCACTACCCACAAACATGTAGCCTCCTCTGCTACCAGTGGCAGAACAGCACATTTGAAGTCGATCTTCTTTTACAGTATCTTCTCAAAAGCAAACAGCCCTATTTGGAAAGTCATAGCCACCTTTGAAATGAAGACACAGGCAGGCAACAGAACAAATGTCCAGACAGAAACAGAAGCCAAACATACCAGAAACCCGGGCGTGCCGAAGATTGCCCACAGTGTCAAATGGCATTGGTCCTTGCAAAGTCTGGTCTACATGTGAGAGTTGCATGGCTGGTAAATTGATGCATGCGCCTCATTTGTGCTCAATTTTCTTTCTGACTGGGCCATTTTAGTCGATATTACAAAGACTAAGCTTTTCTTTTTTTTTCTATTGAAACACAATTTACTTGATGTGTAAGCACCGTACAGATGCACAACAAATACAAATGAGATAAGTCTCCATGAATGTTCAACTTTTGGGGGTAATTCAAAGAATTTAGCGCACAAGTGGCGCACGCGGCTGGCACACAGTGTGCGCGTGCTACAGGCTGCGCCGGCCGCGTGCACCAAAATCCATTTCCGCGCACAGCGTATTCATGGATTTTATCATCCATTACCAGTCGTGGTGCAGAGTGGTGCAGCGGCCCTGCAGCAGCGCCAGTTACGCCCCCAACCCCTCCCCGTGCGCCATGTACAGTGCACAAATCTCGTACATGGTGCACAGGCCCCCAACCACGAAAACGCCTGTAAAACTCCATGCGCACCCCACCGAATACATATACCTCGCTGTGCGGGGAGTTTCACACGCTATTGGGCCAGTGCAGGGTACTGGGGTGCGTGGGAAGGTTCACACGCGATTGGCCCTGTGCAAGCAGGATACGTGTATTTCGGGGGTGCGCAGAAGTTTCACACGCGATGGGCCCTGTGCAAGCAGGGTACGTGTATTTCTGGGGTACGCGGGAAGTTCCACACGCGATTGGCCCTGTGCGAGCAGGGTACGTGTATTACTGGGGTGAGCGGGGAGTCCCACACGCGATTGGGCCTGTGCGAGCGGGGTATGTGGATTTCAGGGGTGCGCGGGAAGATTCACACGCGATTTCACTATCAGGGCGGGGTACATGTATCCAGTGGGGTGCGCGGGGAGTCCCACACGTGAATTGGCAGTGTGGGTCCTCCCAGGTGTGCCCTCTACCCCCTCCATGGCCCCTGCAGGCAACCCACACCACAGGGGACTACCCTGCCCCCCAGCCAGCCCACATGTCACCTTCCACTAGTGATCACCAACTCATGTCCCCCAGCACCCCCACCCTCCAGCAGTGAGCCTCAGGCCCCCGGCTCAGGTCCCCCAGCACCCCCACCAACCCAGCAGTGATGGGCAACTGCCAGCAGGCCCCGACTCATGTCCCCCAGCACCCCCACCCCCCAGCAGTGAGCCTCAGGCCCCGACTCATGTCCCCCAGCACCCCCACCCACCCAGCAGTGATGGGCACCTGCCAGCAGGCCCCTACTCATGACCCCAGCACCCCCACCCACCCAGCAGTGAGCCTCAGGCCCTGACTCATGTCTCCCAGCACCCCCACCCCCCAGCAGTGAGCCTCAGGCCCCGACTCATGTCCCCCAGCACCCCCACCCCCCAGCAGTGATGGGCACCTGCCAGCAGGCCCTGACTCATGTCCCCCAACACCCCCAACCCCCAGCAGTGAGCCTCAGGCCCTGACTCATGTCCCCCAGAATCCCCACCCACCCAGAAGTGAGGGGCACCTGCCAGCAGGCCCTGACTCATGTCCCAACAAACAACATGTCCAAACAAAACAGACCCATGTCCCTAAAGCCAACCCTAATCCCCCTTGCCCCCCCAATCCAAGCATGCAACCATCCACAGAACCCACTCCCAAATTACCCATGCCATGATAGTCGAAATGAACCATCATGCCCATGCAGGAATGCACAACGTACCCACACAGTGGCAACACGTGACTACGGAAATGTTCAATGAGACATGTACAAAACCAATTACAGAACACAACACCAATTCAGAAGTAATAAAACATGTTTTAAAAACATAAAGAACTGACTTGGAGGAATAGTAAAATGAAAATCAATGTACAATGACCGATGTAGAAAAAAAATATTGTAAATCCAATGAAGTAAAAAAAAAAATAATAAATCATGTAGAATAAAAAAGTGGTCCATTGCCAATGTCCATAATAAAAACATAATCCAAACTAAAAATAAAAACATTGATCCATGGGAATATAGAAAAAGAAAGTATGTACAAGTCTGCAACTATATACAATGTAAGTCCAAATGGTCCATGATCCACAAACAAAAGGAAACCTAAAAAAAAGTCCTATGAAGAAAAAGCTATATACACACAAAGTGGAGCAATGTCCATTAACTCCAAATTAAAAGAAAAACAAAGGAAACCTAACACTATCTAAATATATACAATGGCGGTGGGCAAGTCCTGCGGCTCACTCTGTGATGTCCCGTGCCAGGGCATCATCGAACTCCATGTTGATGTCCCGGAGGCGGGCCTCTGCCCTGGCCCAGAGGTCTCGCAGGGATGCACTTATGGCCTGTTCCAACTCCCTGCGAGTTGCATCGAGGTACTATGCCCGCCTCAACGCCCGACGCATGGAGAACTCCGCCCTGACCATGGTGAGCCGCGCCTCTTCCGCCCGCAACCGCTCCGCATCTATTCGCTGGCCCAACCACAGCCACACGGAAGACACTCCCATTCTAGGGTTCTCCTGCCCTCTGGTTGATGCCTGCCACTCTGATGCTGATGGCCCCGAGCCATCATTGCTCCCACCTAGAGCCTGCTGCTGTTGCTGCTGTCCATGTGCCCTGTCCGATGCCTGGACATCCTCCATCTGCTGGTCTCCAGTTCTTGGGGTGTCCACCCCTGCTGGACTGCCGACTCCCGATGTGGCAGGGATGGGATCTCCAACAAGCTGGCTGTGTTGGTCAGGCCAGGTCCACAGGGGGCCCTGGTGGAATCTGGGCCGGAAGACGGCAGGGAGAACGACTGGCGCATAGTCTCCACAGAGAAGGAGAGGTCCGCCAGAGTGTGTGACATGTAAGAACCCACCGACCAGGCCCCCTCCCAACAGTGCCACGTCGTGACGCTGCTGTTCATGATGGTGTGCGTGCTCCGCCCAGGAAGCACGCACGTCATCATGAATGTCACGCATGCGCAACGCGACACCAACCAGGACGGAGTCCATACGGTCGTGGGACCCCTCGTCTGCAGGTAGTGGAGAGGCAGATGACGTGGCACTCCCCTCTACCTGCGGACGGGCCTGGGACGGGGCATCCCTGCTGGTGCATGGTGGTGCAGTCACAAGGTCAAGGACAGCGACATGCACAGGCCCCTCCGCGGTGACCTGTGCTGCCTCCTGACCCTGGACTGCACCACTTGCACCAGTGGTACTACCCCCACCAGGCCCCATGTGCGGCTCAGTAGCGTGCTCCTCCTCCTCTGTGGAGACCACCAACCTGGATGTCTCCACACCGTCTTCCGCCATTGCAAGCCCCTGTGGGGGCTCACCTGGCCCTTCCGCTACAGCCATAGTGGCAGACGCGGCACCAGCCCTATCACTCCCGGATGATGGCAATTCCTGGGAGGGTGGCTGGGCCTGCGTCTTCGCCCGGTGGAGGCATCTCCGCTGCTTGGCTCCACAGCACCGTCTCCGCCCTCTTCTTCACTTGACGCTGCGTAGAGGGAGACATAGAACACAAGCATCAGGGTACAGTACAATATTCCCCTAGACAGGAAGCAATAACACATGAGTGGCACTGTCAAATGTCACTTCCATCCTGTCCCTCCACAACACATGGGTGAATGCACGCAACACACATGCAGAAACAATCCCAGCACCTGCAACCAACATCAGCATCCATGTACAAGGGCCTCTGTTAACCAAAATGTTGCCTTCAAACTCACATGCATCATGGCTCACACTGATCCCATGTACACACATCACCCGAGGGTCATGCATCATGGCTTGTACCCCACAGACACAGTGGATAGACACAGTGGATACAACGGTGACGGCACTGCATGAGTGAATCTACACATCATCACAGACATGTGTCATGCATCCATGGCGTTTCAAAGTCACACACGCACTTCTCAGACACACACACATGTGCACCAGACATGTACATGACAGCAGCACCCATCCCTCACACCCCCTCCATGTCCAAGACCAGAGACTGACATGCTTTCATGTGTGCATTCTGCATACAGTTGCCCATGTTGCATTGGAACACATGCATCATCCATGTGGTTCACACATTACTGGTCTCAAATGCATGACCATGATGTCCCTGCACACACACATCCATACATGGCCTATGTCACACATAATGGCAAGTATCAGACTACCAGCACACTGCAACATGCCCTGTCTCACACAGCAATGCTTGGCCACTTACCGCTCAACTCCAGGCGGGTCTGCCTCTGAAGGATCTGGGCGTGGAGCACTGGGGCTACGTGTTCCAGGACCCTCATCTGGATGTTGCTCATGCTGCCCCGGCCCCCCTCCATGAGGCGCCGGGCCTTGTAGAGGGTCCTGGACCTCAAGTCCTCCCAGCGCTCCTTGACATGCTTGATGCTGCGGGTTGCCACCCCATCCGTGTTGATGGCAACCACTGCGTCCTCCCAGATTCTCCACCGTCCTTCCTTGTTGGTGCATGATATTCAGAAGAGGGCATCATAATGCCCCAGGACATGCTCCACCAGGACACCAACTTCCTTCTCACTGAAGCTGGTGGCCCTCTGCCTTTCTGACTGGGGTCGCCAGTGGTCTCAGATGGTGTTTGCCCCGACATGGCGACCCCCGAGGCAGGCGTGGGTGGGCAACTGGGTCCTGGGGCTGGGCTGTGGAGCGATGGTATCCCAGTCGAGAGTCTTCTGTTCCAACAGGGGTGGACACAGCAACTGGACCCCTGCAGATGGCTGATGTGCAGGCAACAAATAGCAGGGCACGTGGGCAGCAGGCAGGCAGCAGCAGATGGCTGGAGGGAGCGTGCTCGGGTTTCTTGGGGGCAGGAAAATGGCCTTTTGGGCAGGAGCGTGGTCTTCCGTGTGTATTCGCGTGGCCAGCTTCATACGGAGTGATTTGGCATGTGAAAAAATTGCACGTCAGTGTGAAATCCGAGGAAAGGCCCTTAACGCGTAAGCGCGTCAGTGATGTTACGCGCGCAGGCATTGCCCACAACACGGGTGCATAGTGAATCAGTACGTGAGAAAACTGCACGTCACCGTGCTATTGGAGGAAAGGGCCTTAGCACGTAAGCGCGTAAGTGACGTTTGGCGTAAGGCTTAAAAGGTACGAGTATCACTCTATTTCCTTGTCAGTGCTTTTTGTGGAGCATGAGCGGGTATATCTTGTTCTTCTTGTCGGTTCACACGTGATTACTTCACAACGTTTCCATTTCGTACTCCCTGTTTCCTCAGACTGTGTTCTTTTCTTCTTTTGGCGGGGGTGTTGCCAATGCGCACACGATGACGCAGACGGTGAGTCGCGCACGTATTTTCCAACTGTGGTTGCCCCCGTGTGTCGCGTACCCCTTCAGAGGTCATTGTAGGATGCGTGTAACATGCGTACCCTTTTTTTGTGTTTCTGGGTGCCACAGCGTAGTGCAGGTTTATTTTTCCATGCACGTGGTCTACCAGGGGTTGCGTGCATGTGTGCTTTTGTTTTTGGGGTGCCTGCGCATTGGGTGACCCGTCATCTTCCCCCAGGGGTCACATACAGCCTTGCCAGAGCACTAGGGTACGAATTCCATCTAGTACCCTACCCCTTTCACCCCAATTGCCCAGGACAATTGTTTACTGCAAATCCCATATGCACAACAACATCAGTGCCATGGTTGGGAGGTGACCAAGCAATAAGGGAGGCAAAGGTGGCCGACCTCCAAAAGGTGGGCGTGGTGGGCGTGGTAGGGGACGTGGCCAGGATTTGCAGGGTGCCCATAGAGCCCTGTGTGTGGAGGACGAATCGGGGACACCCATGCCCCCACCAATGGTTGTGGGAAACGCAGCTGACACCATCCCAGCTCAGCCCTTGTTGGACCGGCCCATTTTGGCACCTGAACCGGCACAGGATGACTCCCAGGCTGACTTCCAGGTCAGCAAGTCTAAGCCACGTGTGGCGGTGAAAGTTGCTGTCACCAGGCCAGGTGGATCTGGGGCAGCAATGTCATCTGCTGCCCCAAGTTGCCCGGGTGGGGAAGCTGCAGGGGCAGCTGCAGCTCAATCCACCCCAGCTCTGAGTCTCCCAGCTGGGACAGTATCGGTCCAGGTCCATCAAACCGACGTTGGCCCTGCCAACATCACCCTGCAGCCAATGCCTGCACCAAGACCTATGGTCATTGTGCCTTTGCAGGCTTCTGTTACCCAGTCCACCTGCGCTTCTTCCCCTACTGACCAGAGCAGCGTAAGCCACTCAGGATCCGTACCACCTTTGAAGAAGAAGAGGAAGAAGGGTGCTCTGGCACTACAGGCTGAGACCCCAGACACGGATACACACTCCGGCACGTCAAGGAAGCCTAGCTTTAATGAAGCCGAACTTGATGCACTTGTGGCATATGTGTCGGCACATAGCCACAAATGGTTGGTGACTGCAGGGTGCAAGGCCACACCTGGTCAATGTAGGGCACACTGGCAGACCATCGGGGACCACATTAGTGCCCTTGGATTTGTGAGGCACACAACTGATGATTGCTACAAGTGGTGGAATGACCTGAAACGCAGAGCAAAGAACAAGCTGGCTTCCAATCATGCCTCTACTCTGGTGACTGGCGGTGGGTCTCCACCAGAGGACAACCAACTCACTGAACATGAGTCTGTTGCTGGAATCTTTGTCACAGAGGACAGATCTAAGGCGTGGGAGACCTACCATATTACAAAGCATTGTCGGGTGAGTGCCCATGTATGTGTGTGTAATCCATGTGTATGTTGCATGGGTGACGTGTTCAGATTGAGTGCCAGGTGAGGGTGTGTAGTCCTGAGTGGTATGGGTCACCCATGTGCTTCCTCCAAAGCATTCAGCGGCCTTGGATTTGGGTATGACAATATCCCTTCTGACCACAGTAGCTAATTAGCGCAACATTACTGCAGTTGCCCTTCAACTGTTATCTTGCAACAACATTGTTCTGAATTTTTCAGTGTTCATTCAGCCTGATTGTTTTAATTCTCCCATTTTTCCAATGCATTTTTTCAGCCCTAATGCCACATATGTGACATGCTTCTGTCATTGATTAAACCACACATTGGGTCACATTTATTACCTTGTTATGGGAGTGATTAGACCATTCAGGCTGATTGAGTAGGGGCCTGCTCACAAACATTTTTGGGGCCTGTTTGAATGTGGAATATGATAGTCTTTTCGTGTCATGTTGAAATGACCAACCATTGATGTATCCATCTGCATGCCATCACTGTATCATTGTACACTGGATGTGTTGCAGTGTGTGGCACATGCGTATTGTCACACTATTTTGCATTTTTGGTCTCATCATGTCCATCTCACATGGATGGGTGACAGTACTCATTCACTGACATATGGCTGTACTTGTCAAATGTACCATGGCTATGCGACATGGCATCTATGTGCTGGCATGTGTCATGTATGTGTATTGGACATGCAACTCACAGGCTAATGTGCGATGCCAGTGCTACCGAGCACGCAGCAAATTTGTTGCTTTTCCATGTTGGTGTCCTCAGTTTCTGCTTTTTGCCTCCCCTTCCAACTCATTGACAGTGCATGCATGCCAGGGTTATAGTCATGTGGGACATGTGTAATTCATGTACTGGATCTCTGGCTTGTCAGGCCTATGTGTGTGCTATGGTGCTCATGCCTGTTTCCATTTGTTGTCTTTCATGTTTTTGCAGGTGATGACGCACTTGATGCTGTTGAGGTGGAGGAGATGGTGCAGACCCAGGAGGAATCTCAGCCACGACCGGGCAACAGTGGAGGATGTGGTGTGGTGGTGGGTGAAAACCCAATCTTACTGCTGACCATACTGTCCAGAGGTGTCTCTGGTTGCACCTCCCCAGACCTCTATGATTCAGGTGCTGAATCGGATGATGAGACTTATATGATGTCGCAGTTGAGTGTTTTTGGCACGGATTCTGTTCTGTCCATCCCACCTGCACAAGGGGTAGAGCCCTCTATGGGGATGTCAGTGGTGGTGAGTCTGCCTTTGGCGGTTACGGATGCAGGGTCACACTCCACAACAACTGATCCTGTTCCTGGGCCAGCAGATCAGAGGGGGAATGCAGTCCTGCAGCCTCAGGCAGTGCCAGCACAGCAAGGTGCAGATCGCCTTGCCCCAAACAGGTGTGGTGCCCGCCGACACGGTGGCCATACGCCACCAAGCAATACTGTATGGGAAAACTCCATGTACAGTATAGCAGCACAACAGGGAGCATCGGTTGAAATGATGGCTCAGGCAATGGAGAGGGTGGCCACTTACATTCTCCCCCCTGAAAGCCAGATGGAGCAACAACAGCAGGCAACAGACTCCATTTGCCAATCACACAGGGAAGACATGTTGGCGTCCAACAGGGACCGACGAGCGGCACTGGAGACTCTGCGAGAAGCCATTTCTGTAGAGTCACAGGGCCACAGGGAAGCCCTGAGGTTAGAACTCCAGTTCCTCAGGGAGACTCTAAGTGAACTTGAGGCTTCCCGAAATTTAAGGTCAGGACAGCAGCTGGAGCAGCTCACACGTTCGCTCTCAGCTGAGCTGTAGGCAACTCGGGAGAAGATCCGGGCATCACGGGAGGCCATGCGTGCAGAAATGCAGGCAACCAGAGAGGTGCTGCATGGGGATCTCCGCACTATCATCCTCCAGAATCAGACCTTCAACACCCGCATGCTTGCTGCCATGGAGGACCATACCAGGGCTTTGCGTGGGCTGCCTCCCATAGCACCACCACCTCCTGATGCATCAGCAGAGGGTGAAGAGAGCGACAGCAGCAGTTCTCCCACATTAGCATAGCCGTGCAGGCCATGAGCGCATGGAGGTTTTTTTTTTTTTGCAACATCCACGCAGGTCGGTGTTGGTGTGCACCATGTCCTCAAACCTCCTGAGTGGACTCCCCTCCCCCCTGGCCCCACATGGCCATTTTTTTTTTTTTTTTTTACAGTGTGTTGCCTTGTGTGGCTCCTGTGGGCATCCATTGTGTATTCCAGCTGGGCACATGCAGGCTTGTCCTGTGTTTGGGTTAGATGCTTGGGTTCCTGACACACACACCCCTCCTGCTTCCCCTTTCCATGGGCTTGCAAAGGGTGTGATCAAGTGACAGTGACTTACACGGTGACATTGGGCTCCCATGAGCAGTGTGGGCAGTCTGTAGTCAAAACTGTGTGTACATGCCTAGTGGGGATTGTTGTTGTATTGAACACTGCATTGTGTATTGATATGTGCTGTGCATCCATGTCTTCCTCCTTATTCACAGGTACCTTCTTCATGTCTTCACAAGGCCGTCTCCTTTGCAGATGCAGATCATGTTGTATGCAGTAC
Organism: Ambystoma mexicanum; assembly: GCF_040938575.1. Taxonomy (NCBI): domain Eukaryota; kingdom Metazoa; phylum Chordata; class Amphibia; order Caudata; family Ambystomatidae; genus Ambystoma; species Ambystoma mexicanum. The sequence goes on along the minus strand of NC_090929.1, from coordinate 217,053,575 downwards.
ACTGACACATTTGCCTGACAGCAACACTCTGCAGTTGGAAGGGATCGATGTGCTGGCTTATTCAGGTTGTAAGACTTGCACTACTTTGATTTTGTACTGTCATATTTTGGCAATGTTTTATCCTGTGTTGCTGTATCGTGTTGCTGGTAAGTATTTGGTCATGTGTGCTGTTTGTTTTTGATTACTGGGAGCGTATTGTCTGTGGCCTGTTTCCATTTGGGACAGTGCACTTTGTGACACTTGTGCCATGTGCTGTGCATTCCTTTGTTTGCTTTCACATTGCATGACATGCCATGGTGTGTTGGGTAGCGGAGATGGGGAGGGGTTGGGTGACATGGCGCTATTTTCATGTTGTATTTTGCAAGGGGGTAGTCATTCATGCAGCATGAATGTGTGTCTGTTTGTGACACAGCATTGGTTGTCTTTCGGTAGGTAAGGATGCACACAATGTAACACTTCCAGGTGACCAATCTCAGGCTGGTATGGTTGTGACAATTGACTGTCCCTTATGTCATCATCATTGATTGTCAGCTGGTATGTGCCAGGGCTGTGTGCACTCCACATGGGTGCGATTTTAGGTGAAGTAATTAGCTACCAGCTGCGCACGGGCTGCCTCACCACGTGCCCTTTCCCCTCCCATGCGCAGCGGCCGTGCATGTAGTTGGGGATGTGGGGGCACCACCATGTCCACCGCGGGCCCCGGCAGGTTGCAACGTTGTGCAGGACACGTGCTGCCACTATGATCCTGCACACTACTGGGGGCGCGTATAGCAGCTGCCCACCAGAGTGGTCAAGGGAGCAAAAGCGTGACTTGAGCACTCCAAATGTGCGTTCCACTATGCCCTGGGTTGCAATATGGGCTGTGTTGTATCTTACCTCAGGTGGTGTGGTGGGGTTCCGAATTGGCATCATCATGTGGGTGCTCAGAGGGTAGGCACTTTCCCCTGGGGAGGTGATGATGGGTATCATTAGTGAGGTTGTGACATTACTCAGTATCTGACATGCATGCATGTGCAGAGGCATTTATACTCACCAAGCAGCCATGTATCGCCATGCCACCCAGCTTCTAGGTCCCGGTTTAGGGGTGACATTCTGTAAATGGAACTGTCATGGGTGGACCCTGGATAGTTGGCATATACAGAGGTGATGATTCCCTTGGCATCACATACTACCTGCACGTTGATGGAATGCCAGTGCTTGCGGTTTCTATAGATGTGGTCAGTTGCCCTGAGAGGACGTAGAGCCACATGGGTGCAATCAATGGCACCTAGCACTTTGGGTAAGTGTGCCACCCCGTAAAAATCCTGGACAGTAGCCTGCCTTTCTGCAGGTGTTCTGGGCAGGTATATGTGCCTGCAGACTGAAGAGCGTGCAGTTATGATTGCCAACACCAGGTGTAGGCAGCGTGACTTTGTGGCCTGTCACACCCCCCCACTATGGCACTTGTCTGCTGAAATGAACCAGTGGCCAAGAAGTGCAGTATATTGAGCACCTTTTCCAAGGGGCTCAGTGCTTGGGAGCACAGGGTGGGTGATGTGAGGTCATCCTCCCACTCACTCACCAGGTCGAGTATTATGTGAGGTGTAAACCTGTACCTCCCATACACCTGGTCATCAGGCATCCCAAAAAGGCTGGTCCTGGGTGTAAAAATTCTGGGCATGACTTTCCTCCTCCTTCTGCGGTGTCCCACGACCACTGCTGCAAGGAACGGTGTCTTTTTTGGCGCACGCGTTTCCCCTGTTCGATTCCATGAATACGTGTTGTAGGCGCGCATGTGGGCGTTCCGCGCATTTAACTCCTGTACTTCCCCCGTAACGCCCACATTTTCACGCGTTGTTCCCCATTCCGCGTGTTACACCCTGTGTTCCGCCCACTTTTTCTGTTGCGCCGCGCTATGTGCGCTTTCGCTAAATGCGTAGCGCACGCCGTTTGATGACGTGTGTGCCCACGTGCGCCACGCAGGATTTTAGCGCACATCCCAGGATTTACACGCGCATGGACTTCCATGAATCGATGTGCACGGCTTTTGCACGCTTGCGCTCCAATTTTCACACTTGCGCTGCGATTCGCACGCTTTCACACGCTTGCGCGGAGATTTACGGCGCACATTAATTCCATGAATCGGCCTGTTTATTGAGTAACCAAAAAAGATATCCTGGTTGAGCATCTATTTAAAAGGGTACATTTAAATCAAGCATGCATGCACTTTGGTTGAGACTTAACGCTTTGAGCCCTGTTAATAATGAAAGGACATCTTTCTTTGTCTTTATGATGGGTAAAATAATAACATTGACAAGGAGTCTGTACCACTGTCCCATTGCTACCTGATGAAGTCCTGGCTACACTGTTGCCGCACTAACACAAAACATAAGTGCTTAAGTCAATGCCAAAATGAAACTGCAACATACATTTCAGAGAAGGGGCGGAGAAAGAAAGAAAAAGAGAGAAAGAAAGAGAGAGAGGAAGAGAGAGGGATAGAGAAAGAGGGAGAGAGAGTGCAAATAGAGAAATAGATACCAAATTTGAAACAAACAAAACAAAAAGGAATGAAACATAAAATATAAAGATGGATAGAATGAATACAAAGTAATTTGAATATATAGTAAATGAGTGAGTCTTAATGTCCTTATCATGAGATTTTAAAATATGTTCATGATTAATTTAAGCAGACTGTAACATATCCTGAAGAGACAAAATCTGGAAACAACTTCAATTAAAACCGCCTACGATGAATACCTTTTTGGTGTGAAACATCTTGAACAATACCAAAGTGTGAAGCGCAGATTGCATCATGTCATGAGTTTGAAACACACAGTGTAAAAATGTGTAAAATCAGAGTTGGTGCTAATAGACCATTAATAGTATGAAAATCCGCTGAAAAATGAACACACCGAAACCACAGAACCTATTCTACCAGCACAACTTAGCAGCTTCGAAGTATCATATATTTGCCCACATGGGAGCAGCAGAAGAAGCCATGGGCTTGCAGAAAGGGTTTACAGAAGGGCTGTAAATATAGTTGATATATTGAAAGTGCATCTGTATTTCCTGTGCCTGATCAATGCAGACAATGAACTCTTTAGAATTATACCACCACTAGACCAATGTCTCGGTTACACACTTCTGAGCTTCTTGATATATTCCAGACATGGTTCATGTGGCCTCTGGCAAACCCACACAGACATTCTGCAACATTTTGCATACAACACTGCAAACATTGAGGGAAAAAAACAGCTTCTATTGCAAATCACTCATGAATTCAGTAAGCACGCATACAATGTAATATGTGTCAGTGCTGTTGGGTTCCAAATTTAGCAGGATCACTTGACGTATACATATGCAGAGAGGACAACGGAAGATAACCAAACTCAGTTCCATGAACAGAAAAGCAGTGCTCTATCAATGTGCAATACATTTGTTATTCTTATTTTGCTCAACCTGATCCTCGGATTACTCACAGGATTCCGGGTCATGGGCACATCTTCCATTCCATGCTTCATGACATGACTTCCCACTAGAGCACTGCCAGTGTTTCTTCTGTACTGCTTCACATGTGCACCTGTTCCCAAAGGAACCATTTTGTGTGTGGTATATGCTTACGTGCTATGAATCCGTCTCACAATGACCGAGCATAACCTTTGAAACTGTGACTCCTAAGGCAAGGCTACTGAGTGAAACAAGCAATCAAACTCAAGGACAATTCAATGCAGCACGCACCTCCATGTACAATACTGTTGAGAGTTCCCTTGCCTTGATCAAAAGCAAGTGATGATATCAACATAGCTGTAAGTGACTGCATGAATAGTAACAGACCTAAATGTAACCCCTACAAAACAAAGGGAATGGTCAGAGAGAAACCCACTAAGTGCAACCCACTTAGTTGATCATCTTCTTATGCCGGTGGTTCTTTGGCTATATAACACTCCCATGAGCCAGGATACCATTTTCAAGTTTGTGATTGGCAACAAACATGGGCCTCACTACTAGTTTGGTGGTATCTCCACTTTAAATTCACCAAGATACCACCAAGCGGATTTACCATTACAGCCACTTGGTCCGGCGGAATTACCACTGGATTACAAGTGGTGGCATGGTGGTTAGTCCCCATTTATGGAGTCGATAAGACTCCATGGGGAGTTTGGTGGTAATTCTGCCAAAATTGCTGTTTGTTGGCAGCGGGGTAGTGGAATTGACCCATGCTTTTTGCTAGAGGTTTTTCCTCCACCTGACCTCAAAACCCATAGTTCGGTGGTGTGGTAACGTTGCTGTAGTACAGTGGTAACAGAGAGTTACCACTGCATTTCCACTATTACGGCCATACTGCCTGACTCATAATGAGGCCCAATATTGTCTATTATTTTATTTTTACTTCATTTTATGGTTTAAAGTGCAGACCCAGCTCAGAGCAGCAGGGCTCCGTACAAGTGGGTAGCCAGCATTTGGACTGGCATCTTTTAACAGTAGCATAGTACTGTGAGGTCTGTGTATTAGTTGTGTGTCCATTGGAAATAGTCCTTAGTCAGGTGTTTTTGCAAGAGCCTTGTTTTGAGAGTTTTTTTGGAGAATTGTGGGGGCATTCCGAGCAGACACCGGGATCAAATTCCAGTGGGTGGGTGTATGACAAGAGAAGGTTTGCAGGTCCTCTCTTTGCAGACGAGTTTTGATTTAAGCAAGTTGGTTGATTTGCTGCGCGAGGAGCGTGTGCCACCAGATATGTGGAGTTTAGCCACCAGGTGTGCTGGTGTGCTACTCGTGGCTGTGTTGTAGATGATACATGCAGTCTTGAACAGTATCCTGGCTTGGAGTCAATGTGTTTGCGTAGGATGGAGTGATTCGGTCAAATTTCCGTGCTCCATAATAAGACTTGCTCCAGAATGATGGACTGCTTTTAGGAGAGCCAAGTGAGCATCAGGAAGTCATCTAAGGGCAGCATTTTCCCCTTGATGTGAGAGAACACAAGGACCTGCACTACTGTCTGAAAGTCTTGCAGTGGGATGAAGGATTTCATTTTTCATTTTTCAAAGGTTATAGAATCTGAAACAGAATATTCGGACCTTCTTGCCTATGTTTTTCTGGAAGGACAGGATGTTTAAGCCTAAGGATTTTGCTGAGTCTGAAGGTTGTGAATCAAATCCTCCTAGGCGCATATCAAGTTGTTATTTAGCGTGCAGACTGATGAGGACACATTCAGTCTTGGATGGGTTTAGTCTGAGGTCAACAACCAGGTCAAGATGATGGCTAGGTATTTGTGGAGATGAATTATGTCCTGCGCACTATTTACTCTCATGTACAACCGAGTATCAGCTGCGTATTGGTTAATGGCTATATTGGGATCTTTGAGAGGAGTGCCCATTAATACAAACTGCCATTGTCTCACATGCCTGCAAATTCACTCCCTAAAAATAGTAACTGACTGGATTTCTGCAACATAGTATATTTGTGCCTGACATAATAACTGCAGTCAGTGTAAAACTGTCCAGTCCATATACTGAACTAGAAACCATACCTACTATACCCTACCGTCCCATACCACACCATTCCATGCCACAGCATTCCCTAGCATAGCATACTACACCAAACTTACCATACCAAAACATGCCATACTGTCCTATCCCCGAGGCTGCCAACCACAACCATTCCATACCCTTCCTCACTATCCCCTCAATAGCAATATTAGTACAGCACACATAACAAATGAAACCTTACCTATTCCATATGATGCATACCATGCCATAACATACCGGGCCATACCATACCCTACCCTACCATTATTTCCATACACTAACATACCATACAAACTCCCAACCCTATGTGATGATGCACATTAATATGTCATTACCAAATTCTGCCCGACCTCGCCCCATTACAGCAAGGATGAGAGACGTTACAGACTGAGACAGTCTTACCACTCCATGAACCTAGGGCTGGTTGACAATATGAGTTAGACCAAAACCCATGAAACAATATGCTTAATGAAAGTGAATGCACACGCAATCTGCCTTAAATAACTAGTTATGGGATGTGACACAAGTAAGGACCAAAAGAAGTTTATAGAATGCTCAAATAGTGTGCAAGTTAAATAGTGCAACACAGAATAAAAGTAAAGGAGGTTCCTGTGTACCAAGAAAGGGACTCATTACACCAGTAGGGCAGTTGGTTTATAGGTAGAGAAGTTGTTGACTACACGGGCAGATACATCATCATACGACAGATATATCAGACAAATAGATGTGGCTATAGGTCACCAATATGGAAACAGGAAGACAGGAGTGCAACTATTTTCTTAATGCAGATGCTGCAGCAGGCCTCAAAATTAGCAAGGGCTCAGACCCCAAGGTGATGAATTTTTCAAAAACATATGTTTTTCATGAAGAGCCCAGACAGTAGCTCACAACCTGGGCCAAGTTCAGAAACAAATAGATAAACAGAACGCAGGCACAAGATAATGATTCCCAGGATGGGAAGTGGTATACTCCCAAGTCCCTCAATTGTAATAAAAACACAAGCACCCATTTGATGTCCAAGTGCACAAGATCAGTAAAGCCAAAAGACATCATAGACAGTAATTGACTAGCATTACTAGTGGCCACAAGGAGCACAGCATTTATGTCAGAGTAAGCTAAATCCTTAATTAATAGAAGGAAATCCACTCTCAAATACAGTACCCTAACATTTGATTCTGACATGAAAAACACTGACTATTCATCATGAGCCAAACACAAATAAGGCACCTGCAGAACTTCCTCAGTGCACACACATACACCAGATGAGGCACAAGGCCAAGTACAAAGGAAAGGAGATGCCTCATAGTTTCGGGATGACTAGGCGTATTCTTTAATTAGATTCATGGCGTACTACAGAATTCTCTTCCCCCACCTATGTCCTTCTGATATCTTGAAGTCTCATCAAAGTGTCCAAGGTTGATGAGCTAATTGCCAACCAACTAAATGTACCTATGCCACATTACCAATGATGGATAATGCCAACCGATTATCTGTCCCTGTAATGATCTATTAGCAATAGTATCTATAGTGGGATGGGTCCAGACGGAGCCATCAGATAAGAATAGACCAATATAGTAACTAAACCCTTTGTATCATAGATTAAATTTGAGCCATTAAACAACCCCAATTCCCTGTAGGTTTTGTAGGCTGATAATACAATGTGATGTCATTGGTGATGTAATTCTTATACAAAACTTGTTTGCCACCAAAAATATTGAGTGCTATGAGAACTAGATGACTGTATGCTGTCCCAGGTAGGATTCATTGTTTGAATAAGGCTGGGTGTTGATACACACCTGAGTCCTTCATCATTGAGTATGATTTTGACTAATTGTGTGATCTTGGGTGCACCTTTACACTTATAGACTTTACATCTCTTGAGGATAGCTAAGGGGCAACATGCTCGCCTTGGAAACAAGACGACACGGAGCAACACGGGTTCGATCTCTGGGTCCATGCTTAGAAACCTCAGGGTATTAAGCACATTATAAATAACCTATCATCTCATATCATAATCAACTACATAATACTTTCCAAGTAATTGAATTTGTATTGCATCTTCCTCTATTAAAAAGTCATTAGCACATAATTCAGTTTTTATCACATTTTGCATCACTGCAAAATAAGGCTTCTCCCCTTCAGCTGTTCTTGCAGATGCCCAGTTTTCCAATGGATTCTACCAGGAGAGCAGCAAGGATTGAAACAGTTCCTCTCCCTATCGAAGAAGAACATTATATCCCTCTGTCTCTTCCTTATCAGCCTGGGGGCCTTAATGACGGCACATTTTTCTCTGCTTGGAGTCCAGGATGTAATCTCTTAGTTGGTGATAAATTACAGGTTTGCACAAATTGGCTGAACTCCTAAATGGGATGAATTAGTACTCTTCCGTCAAGGTCATCCTGAGCCAGGCTATTTATGAACTGATGAGATTTCTTTTCTGTGCAATGGTTCTATCATACGTTTTATGGATATGGAATTTCCAATGTGCCTTCTCTGCTGTGCTTCAAGTTTCTTGATTTTATGTATTTTCCTGAAAAGGTTCTTAATTTTCCTGAGAAGGAGTCTAACATTCCCTGACGAGAGGCGATAGTGTGATTATAAATCTTCAGGAATAATACATTGCAATGCTTGAGGATAAAACCATTTGTGCCAATGGATATGCCATCACTTTGCCACATATTATCCACAGTACATAGGCCTGCCGATATGTTCAACACTACACATTTTTTTATAAGCTGTTAAGACTGACAACACTGAATTGGGTAGAGGGGTCCAAAAGAATTATTTCGAACGTGGGGTAACTGGATTCCCCAAAGAGTGTTCATTTCAGCGTAGCAGTTTAAAAATATTTAGATATATTGATATATTGGATATATTGAAAATATTCCCTATACAAAAAAATATTTTGATGTCCAGGTTAGTTTTCACTTCTTCGTCTGGGGAGGCTTAGGAGCTTTGCCAGAGATCCCTTGATGTAAATGTGTGGCGGTTGTTGGGAATGCATGGAAACACTTCAGATATGTGTATGAACCATGCCACTAATCCATTAGAGTCTGTGACCTGCCAGGTTGATGCAGTTCAAGAATGCAATAAGTAATAAGAAAAACAAGAAAATCCACCAATGTGGCAAAAGAAGAGAAAATGCAGAACTTGCAGTTAGGGAACTTGACCATGAGTGATCATGTAGCCAAGTTCAGAAATGTGACTTTTAAGCATATGTGTTTTAAAGAAAATGTTGAAAAAGGTTTCAAAAGTCACTATGGGCCTGAATGAAAGGGCCTCCTCACAGTACATTCTTCCTGTCTTTGAGGGTTACACAACATTGAGCTTGGCTTCAAGGAACCTACTGGTGAGAAGATTTGGTGTTGCGTTGGTGTGCTGGTTGACTTGTTCCGACATGGGGTGCGGTTCAGACTTCAATGGCACCTGACACAAAGCAGCTTCCGGCAGGTAGGACATTTTCAGGTCAGTGGAGCTCAGATGTGGTTCAATGTGGGAATCAGGACCCAGACCTATTTGACTTTTGGGTTGCTAGGAGGACCAATCCAGTGTCCCCAGGGACAAGATAAGTTCTTCAGTTTAACTCCTACTCCAGGGAGCATGACTGGCACCTAGAGGGCATCTTTAACCTTCAGTGAGAAGGTGCAAGGTTCTATTGTAGACAACAGTTGAGGCCTTGATCCACATCAGTTCACCCCCACTGGCCACAGGGATCTTTAGATTATATCAATCTCCTCTTCTTTGAATGCACCTGTCTTACAACTATGGCAGAGAACTTTGGAATAGATTGCGCTCCCAACTATGTTCCTGCAACGTCTACTTCTTAGTGTCTAGGAAAATATCAAGGAGGGAGTGGGAGACCCCTTCCTTACAAAGGTAAAAGTCCACAGGTGATAGTGTTCAGAGAGGGGAGGAAGTTACTGACGAGCCCATTGGTCAGTACTCACCCTCCTGAGCTTGTAAAACAAGATAGCTGCAGCATGTGAGGACAGGGGGTGCAGGATTCACATACTCCAGCACAACTCAATAATGAGGACTCAGTAAGATGGCAAAGGGAAGTCCGTTTAATGGCAAGTACATCAAACAGGGAAAACAAATGGAAATCAGCAGCATTGCGATCACCTCTCTCGCCCCGACTTCCACGAACTTTGGTTGAACAGCCACTTTTATGCATAAAACTCATCATCATTGACGTCTAACTTTACAAAAATCATCATGCAATATAATTGGTTAGGAAAGGTAACTTAAGTATAGGTGCTATATCTGTATACGGTAACAGAGCATGCGGTTTGGATAACTCTTATCGGGTGGACATCTATGCCCAACCCTCTACACCACTCGTGATTGACATCACTACAAGTACGACGTCTCATTGGTTCTACTGACTATAGGACCATAGATTACTTGGTCTATTGTGATTGGGCGAGTTACACCCCTAGACATAAATCCCCATTTTAATTAGCAGCATGCAGAATGGAAACCCGGGTGCTTGGTGTCCCAAGTTTCACCCTGCCTCCCTTCCATCAATCAGTATCTTGGGGCTATGTGTCAATTAGTTGGCTGGGTATGGCCTCGGAACTGTAGTCTCCTATCAGGAGAAGTTATGGCATCCTCGGGTTCTGGATGACATCAGGCGGTGGTACCAATTCGTGCCTGGCTGGTCACGTGTCTGTTCACCATGAATCTGCTTCAGTTTCCAGCTTTTATTGCATTTAATTCTGCTTCGACTCTGCCACCTGCCTGGGCCCCTCTTATCTTGACCTTCACGGGCGAGCTGGTATGCTCCTGTGCCTGATTCTTGCGAGTTGATGCTCTCCTCCCCTTCTTTGGTTGACCTCGATTTCCTAGGCATGAGCAGCTCTCTGTTGAGTTTCGATTTCGCTCCTTCTCTTGCCTTTGGCTGGGTTTCGAAAACTTTGCCTGTCAGGCCTCTGGCTGCCTGGGTACATTTCTGCTTTTACAAAATGGAGTTGCACTTGTATAATGTGCTTCTTGAGGTAGATATATAGTAGGCGCATGCCGCTTCTTTCATTCTACTAAGCATTGCAAGCAGTATCGGTTTCTTAGCATCTTGCGTTTCAAGCCTATTTACACACGTTTAACAGGACGGTTGCTTCCATTTTGTCTCGCAGCACCATTTCCTTACATTTTAACATTGTCTCTTCTCTGTGTCCATTACATTTATTTTTGTGGCTACTCGCACTGGCGTGCTTGTGTTCGATAGCCACTTTTGTTCATTTGCGAGTCTGTTCAGGCACTTAAGTCATTTCTACTGGCCTTCCATTAAGGCTTTTGGGGTCTCTTCATGGACCGCATGAAGGTTTCCTCATTTTGTATCAGTGGCTGGTATGGCTGTCTGATAGGGTACCGTGCTGCCCAGGGTTGTCTTGTTATGGGCACTTCAACAGGCAAGGATATCCTAATGTATACTGGGCAGAATCCCAGTGCGGCTCTCTGTTGGTTCATTTGCTCATCATACGTCATGCCCCTTGGCGGGTACCTGCCTGGCAGATCGAACTGAGGGGCAGGGGTGCAGGTCATGTCCGGAACCTCCTCTACAATTGGACAAAAGCAAGCCTGCTGTAAGGGTCTGAACCCCTTTTGCTGTGTCAAGGGTCCTTTGTATTCTTGCATCATACCCAATGTTCTTTGTTCTACAGGAAATTGAAGAGACATGAAGGCGAGAGAGCCCACAGACAGGAAGCTGCGTAAACCCTTTTCTCAGGTCCAGTTCCCCTTCTGGCTACTCTAACTCTGCCACATCCCATGTCTGCAACTTCAAATGCCCTCTGGTGTACAACCTACTAGTCTGAGGCTGTTAAGTGAGCACCCTTTTGAAAGCAAGGTTCCCAGTAGATCTCCAAGCGGGAGTTTCTTTTCTCGAGGAGCAGCATTACCTTCCTGCTGGAAGATCAAAGGAGGACAGCATCCTTTCCTATTGTCTAATTGAGAGCAGTAAAGAGAGCAATGCTGCAATGAATACACATTATCTCACTTATCTGGGCTTCTCTCACAGGGTTTACACTTGTATCATATCACATTGGTGTGGCCTTAATACTTGTTTGCTCTTATAAGTCACTACACCATAACCAGGTATAGTTTATTCTTAGTTTTTACCCTGCCACCAGATGGATAAGGGCAACAATAATTATATCTTGGATCCAAAGTGCAGGAGCGGTAGTTGTCACAAGACTAGTGCAGAACGTTTTATATTTGGACTGCTGATAGGACATTGATAGGATTTGGTAGGACAGTGTGGTTAGAAAATGGAGGCTTGGGTTTAGAGGCGGGGAGAGGGTGTGCTATGCAGCATGATTTCAAACAGGGCTATAGAGGGAGTTGAGAACAGAATTTAAACCAAGTCAGACAGTGTGTGCGGATTAATAGAGGGGGACAAGACTAACAGTGGGAACATTTTGTTTATAGAGGCTAGTAGAGGTGGCTACCAAAGGTCACAGGGAGGTGGTGCTACATGGAAATGAAGAACTGAGATAAAGCCAGAGGTATGGGTGAATTATGGGCAATTAGGCTTATTAACCAATGAATGATGTCAGAAGCATGAGTGAGTTAAGAGTGATTGGGATTTCGATCCAGTGAACGATGCAAGAGTCCTGGATGAGTTAAATTGGATTATGCTTTGGATCAAGTGAATTATGCCAGACGCTTGGGTAAATTAAGGGAGATTCTTTTTAGGATCCAGTGATTTATGCCAGAAGCATGGGAGAGTTAAGGGAGATTATTTTTAGGATCCTGTGACTGGTGGCAGAAGCATGGATGCATTAAGGAAGGTTATACTTATGATATAGTGAATAATGCTAGAAACATAGGTGACTGAAATCGTATTAGTCTTAAAACCCAGTGACTAATGCCAAACGCATGGGTGGGTTAAGGGAGATTAGTTTTAGGATGCAGTACATGATGCCTGAAGTATGGATGAGTTAAGTAAAATTAGGCATTGGATCCAGCGAATGATGACAGAAGCATTGGTGAATTAAGGAAGATTAGGATTCAGATACAGTAAATGATGCCAGAAGCATGGGGGAATTAAGAAAGAATAGGGTTATGATTCAGTGAATAATGCCAGGCGCATGGGTGAGCAAAGGAGGATTAGTTTTAGGATATAGTGAATACTGGCAAAAGTATAGGTGAGTTAAAGGAGATTAGTTTTAGGACACTGTGACTGATGGCAGAAGCATGGGTGCACTAAGGAAGATTAGGTTTAGAAAATAGTAAATTATGCCAGAAGCATCAGTGATTTAAATAGGGTTAGGCCTAGGATACAGTGAATAAAGCCAAAGGTATGGGTGGGTTAAGGGAGATTAGGTTTAGGATCCAGGGAGTGATTCCAGAAGCATGGGTGAGTTGAGGGAGATTAGACTATGGATCCAGTGAATGATGCTAGAAGCATGGTTGGGTTAAGGGAAATTAGGTCTGTGATCCTGTGACTGATGGCAGAAACATGGATGCATTAAGGAGGATTAGCTTTAGGATAGGTTGAATAATGTTGGATGCATGAGTGATTTAAGTAGGTGTAGGCTTCAAATACAGTAGGTATGGGTGAGTTAAGGGAGATTAGGTTTAGGATCTGTGAATTGTGCCTAAAACCCCTTGTCTACAGGCATTATTATACATTACTTATCATATCATATCAATGATTCCAGAAGCATGGGATAGTTAAGGGGGATTAGGATATGGATCCAGAGAATGATGACAGAAAAATGGGTGGGTTAAGTGAGGGACAGTTTTAGGATCCAGTGAATGATGCCAGAAGCATGGATGCATTAAGGAAGATTAGGTTTAGAATATAGTGAATAATACTAGAAGCATGGGTGATTTAAATGGGATTCGGCTTCAAATACAGTGACTAATGTCAAAAGTATGGTTGAGTTAAGGGAGATTACATTTAGGATCCATGAATGATTCCAGAAGGATGGGTGAGTTAAGGCAGATTAGTCTAAGGATCCAGAGAAATATGACAGATGAATGGGTGGGTTAAGGGAGATTAGATTTAGGATCCAGTGAATGATGTCAGACGCATGCGTGAGATAAGGGAGATTAGATTTAGGATCCAATGAATGATGTCAGACGCATGCGTGAGATAAGGGAGATTAGATTTAGGTGCCAGTTCATTATGCTAGAAGCATGCCAGAGTTAAGGGAGATTAGATTTAAGAGCCAGTGCATTATGCTAGAAGCATGCCAGAGTTAAGGGAGATTAGATTTAGTATCTATTGATTGAAGCCCAAAGAGTGCAGAGTCTCGTTTTTTAAATGTACAGTAATAGCACATACACTGCATAGAGTTATGTCCGTAGGGTGGTAGAAGGGGACAGAGGCATTTTTTGTCAGAGGGAAATGTAGTGTGGGGGGGTGGTGGTGAGAGAGATAGAGTTTGTGGGTGTTTGATATTTTCGTCAAATGCAGAGGTCGGGAGCTGAAAGGCTGAGTGAATATTCTTCCTAGACTAGAGGGAGACCAGGGCGTGGCGAGAATGGACTGGGGTGACAATGGCAGCAAGAAGATTTGAGAGGAGGGTTATGGGTACAGATGCCAGGAGTATTGGATGGGGCTGGACACTTCTCTGTTAGGAAAAAGGACATGAATTGTAGAGCAGAGCTGTTAGTAGGGGGGAGTAGTTGGAGTCTGGGCATAAGAGCAGTGAAGCAGGACTAGAGTGGCCTGGGAGCATTGGAAAGATGAGCTGAGTGCATTGCCGGAGCAGGAAGGGTGTGGTGCAGAGAATGAATTCAAGAATAAGGGACTATTATGTCAGTACGCGGTTACAACTGAAATCAAGTGGAGAGCAAAGTAGGGTAAAAGAGGTGGGAGCAAGGAATTGATACAGATACTGAGCTACCCCTGCCAGATGCAACAGGGGTGCGCGTTTAGCCCCAGACAGTGCTTCAGGTTGCCAGTTTTTGGGCTTGATGCTGCTCTCCTATCCTAATCTCTCTTTCAGTTCAATGTGATAGAGGCAGTGATAGCAATTGGAAGAAACGCGAGTATACTCGGTTCCATCCAAGCATGCCATGGAGCTGATCATCCTCGCACTTTCGTCTGAGACAGCCTACAATTATTCGCTTTTCTCTACAATCTATCCCTCTGGGGCAACCACACTTAGTGTATAATGAATAATAATACTTTGCATTATCTGCTTATCCTGTTCTTTGCTTCTGTAAGTAATGCACTTCACTCTATGTTTTCAATGTAACTAAGCCTCGCATATTCCTGTAACTGCTGCGCCCTGATACCATTGGGTCTGGTACGCATTACAAATAATAAAACAAACAAACAAACAATCATGCTCGCCCTGCTCCATCACTGGCTAAAAAACAGCGAGACAGAGAACAAAATGGAAAGGAGAAAGATAGAATGGTAATGTTGCAAGGGAGGGGAAAGACAGCTCTGAAAGGGGGAGGAAAAGGAGAGAAGAAAAAGTGGGTGTAGAGTGAACGAATAGGAAATCAGAAAAAAGCAGAGTGACAGAGGAGCAGAGACTTTGAGGAGAGGAAACAGTGACAAGGAAAAGAAACAAAGATCGAGAAAGAGGGAGCCAGGCAGCAAAGATCATATTAGCATTGGAAAATGGAGGTTAGAGACTGGATATGAGCGGAAAGGCATGAACATGTAAATAAGCCTGTGTACTGCTCCAAATTAACACCATAGTGATAGAATAAAGATGAGGACAAAATAGAATAAATAATAAACGAGGGAGACAACACATGGAAATTAAATCTACTGATAAACATAAAATAAAGTGCAGGGAACTCAATGGAATGTGTGACATACAAATAGGACAGAGATGGTGAACCAAAGTGGCAAGCAAGACAGCCAGACAGCGGCTACTGAAAATGCCAAGGGGACATTCGTGAAAGGAAACGACGGAGACGTGAAGTGACTAGTCTGACAGATGCACCCAAAGAAAGCAATGGGGAGAGCGGTGAGGAAGGAGAGTGAGTGAGATTCAGCAATAACAAGCGTGACATGTAACCAAAAAGTGACATTTAGAGTTAGAGGGTGAGGAAAAAAGACTTAACAATGGAAACAGCATACAGAAACATGGGTAACGTCATGGATGGGGAATGAAGTCAGGTGTGGAAACTGGACCATGAGACATTAGGAGAGCGGGAAATGGAGTGAACGAGGGATGCTTCTCTTGCCAGACCCAGGCACACTGCAGGTGAGCAGTCACTCCGGCAGACTTACGATCAAGAGACAAGGAAATCAGCTTAGTCCACTTCAATTGGCCCTGACAGTGTCCATGTACAATTATAGACAATTAGGTAGAGGCAGAGAATGAAAAGTGTTTGTCCAGAGGGATGAGGCGACAATCGAATTTCCCAACCACCAAATGCAATTAGTTAGTGCATTTGACCCGAGCTGCATAGAGTGGCTGGCGGATAAATGGCAGAGGCCAAGATTGCGCCGCACCTCTCTCCTACTCCCTTCCCAGCATGCAGGCAGCTGCCCGGCAGCTGTGCACCTTCCCGGACCTCAAGCTGCGCGAGGCCGTCTCCATCTATTTCACCATGGTGGCCGTCTTCCTGGTGATCCTGGTGGCGGCCCTGCAGGGCACCTCCCCGAAGGAGGCACCCTTCCCTTACACGGTGCCCTTGGACCCCCAGGGACAGCTGCAGCTCTCGTGGAATGTCAGCTACACGGAAGAGGTGCTGTACTTTCAGATACTCGCCAGGGACTTGCGCTTTGGGCTTCTCTTTGGCATGTCTGACCGTGGCGGCTTTGAGGATGCAGACATGGCGGTGCTCTGGAGCGATGGATTTAACTCCTACTTTGGGGTAAGAACTGATTCTGGCCGCTGGAGCAGGAATGCCTGCTGTGTCATATGTGCTTATAATGCAAGCTTAAAAACAGGTGTGACCTCTCGCCCCACCATATGACCGCATATATATTAATCTGAAATATTAGTAATGCACAATGCTCCTCTGAATGGTTGCGCTGAAGTTGCATGGTATCGCCCGCCTTTTATTCTGTTGTAGGACAGGTCAAGGAAGTGTTGCCTATTTGATGGGTAATTATTGATTGGGTGTTATTGGAGCAACACACATTCAATTCCAGCTTCCTAGCATACGCAATGTGTGATTTTGGGACTATCGACCTCTCTATGCATCAGCTACACAACTGCATATGGAAAGACAATAGGTGTAATAATAATAATAATAATAAGAATAACAATAATATCTATTATTATTAATAATATTAATACTGATAATAATGTGTCAGATCATCAATTTCCAGGCATAACTGAGAGGAAGTAACCTATGGAAGACGAAGCAAATTCCCCTGGACATTCTCTTTACTATCCTACATGTCCTCTCCGGCCAATGAGCACACACCATGATCCATGCCACACCTTCCTGTCTCGGATGCCTGCAGACCTTCATCAGCCAAACCACAATGTTTTACCTTCTGTTACTCTCTTGAATCTGCTAAGCCACCAAACACTGAACACCAGAATGCCCGCTTTGACTTACCTACCTCAAATCCATTACACCACTACACCAAGAGATCCCAACTATTCCTCCTACTCGATGATATCAATGACAAAGCCACGTTGGTTGTCCTTCGGGACCACTTAAGCTTCCACTCATTTGTCAACGACATTCAAATCTATCTGCACGTGACCTACATTGCAAGGAAAGAGGATCCTTCATACTGAAAGCCACTCTAACCTGAAAGTGTTTTCATGGTCAGCCACTTATCGCTGCTCCCGAACAGCTGGGGCTGAGAGGCCATTTAGTGGTGTTCTCTACGCACTTCGATTAATGGCTTGAAGTGGCTCTGCTTGCTCTGAAGTGCTGTGATGTGGTGTTACTGAGGCATAACATACTATTCAAGCAAGCAGCATGCAACAGCATTATGTGGCACATCCAGGTAACCCAGATGTGCTATAGTCTTATGTGGCACATTCAGGTAACACAGGTGTGCCAAAGCATTATGTGGCACATTCAGGTAACATGGGTGTGCCATAGCCGTATGTGGCACATTCAGGGAACACGAGCGTGCCATAGCCGTATGTGGCACATTCAGGTAACACAGGTGTGCCAAAGCATAATGTTTCACATTCAGGTAACATGGGTGTGCCATAGCCGTATGTGGCACATTCAGGAAATACAGGTGTGCCATAGCCTTATGTGGCACATGCAGGTAACACGGGTGTGCCAAAGCATTATGTGGCACATTCAGGTAACACGGGTGTGCCATAGCCCTATGTGGCACATTCAGGTAACACGGGCGGGCGTGCCATAGCCGTATGTGGCACATTCAGGTAACACAGGTGTGCCAAAGCATTATGTGGCACATTCAGGTAACACGGGTGTGCCATAGCCGTATGTGGCACATTCAGGTAACACAGGTGTGCCAAAGCATTATGTGGCACATTCAGGTAACACGGGTGTGCCTTATTCTTATTTGGTAAAGTCAGGTAACACAGGTGTGCCATAGCCTTATGTGGCACATTCAGGTAACACGGGTGTGCCATAGCATTATGTGGCACATTCAGGTAACACGGGTGTGCCATAGCCGTATGTGGCACATTCAGGTAACACAGGTGTGCCAAAGCATTATGTGGCACATTCAGGTAACACGGGTGTGCCTTATTCTTATTTGGTACAGTCAGGTAACACGGGTGTGCCTTATTCTTATTTGGTACAGTCAGGTAACACAGGTGTGCCATAGCCTTATGTGGCACATTCAGGTAACACGGGTGTGCCATAGCCATATGTGGCACATTCAGGTAACACAGGTGTGCCATAGCCTTATGGGGTACTGTCAGATAGGAATAGTGTGCCATAGCCTGTGTGATACAGTCATGTAAAATATGCAGCCCTCCACACAGGAATCCTGAGCTGTGCTGGAACTGCACTCTCATGCATTGTATTATCAGAGTATCACCCCCACCTGCTATTTGAGTGCCAGGCTTGCAACATAACGGAGAATGCGTCCAGAGATCTATATCAATTCATCCTTACAGTTTGCTATCCAGCTACTTTCACCTTTCTCACAGTCTATTCACGAATAGGCCACATCTGGCCTGTGGTTTAGCAGCCAAGAAATGTTCTACTACTTTTCTCTATGGCTTTCCTCAAGGCTCTGTCCTTGAACCTCTTCTTTTCTCTCTGATTACCTCTCCTCTACTTTAATGTCTACATTGGGCTGTCATCATTTGTTTATGCTGATGACTCGCAGATCTTTGTTTCCTTCACTTCATTTTCTGAGTCTCTTCACACTACTATTTCGTCCTGTCTTACTGCCGTCCAATCCTGGATGCATGATCAATCTCTACTCTTGAAATGAATCCAAAACTGATATCTTTTTCTTCCCTTCCAGCTCTGTCCCCCACCTCTCCCTCCAAATAATGTCTCATTTCCCCCCTCTTCTCTTCCCTTAACTTTACCTCCTCGTTATCTAGATGTCGTCTTTGACACAACTCTCTCGTTTGCTCCTCATATGTCCTCTATTGTTCGCACATGTAGATTTCAACTCTACAGCATTCACAACACGTTCTCTTCTTATCAGCCTCTCCGTCTACCAGCTTGCCCAACTACAATTTCTTTTCAACTCAGCCACATGCACTCTTTGCCTGCTCGCGCCTCACTCTTCTATATCCCCCTCTCTTCGTTCTCTCGCCTAGCTATCCTTTATCAACCGTATACTTTTCCACTTCCTCTCTCTTGTTTACAAAAGTTCTCATGGACTTTCCCATCTATCATTCCACTCTGCTCTTATTTTACGTGCCCCCACCCCACTCTCTTTATCTGAATCCCAGACCCTCCTCTCTCCAATCCTTCTCACTCTTGGCCCCAAGCTCTGGAACTCACTACCTTGGGATATCAGATCCTCCCCTCTCCAAATCTTCTCAGTCTTGGCCCCACGCTCTGGAACTCACTACCTTGGGATATCAGATCCTCCTCTCTCCAATCCTTCTCACTCCTGGCCCTAAGCTCTGAAACTCACTTCTTTGGGATATCAGATCCTCCTCTTCTTTACTTCATGTCCGCTCTTGTCTCAAACTCTATTTCTTTAACTCTGTAAATTAGTTTCTTATGATATCTCTCACGAATTTGAGCCACGCCAGTGTCTGCAGTAGTTCACCCACTTTCCCTTCCTCTTATCTTCTCACTACTCATTTTATTCCACAGACTGAGGTCTGATATCACAGGCAGGGGCAAAATAAGTCAACTTCTATACAAGCCATGCACTCTGAGACCACATAGGTGATATATCCAGTTCAGGTGGATGTTGTCTATGTGGCCCAGTGCATGCCATTGCCCCTTTAAAAAGCCTTTAGCTCCATAAGAATCCATTGAGGGCACTGATCGCAAATACCTGCCATAGGGAGTTGGCTACTAGCACCCGAAGGAGTTCCTTCAGCTGACTAGCTGCTGTTTCGAAGACATACATGCATGTGGAATCCCTTCCATGGATGTCCCTGATACCGATAGCTAGATTGGGTTTAACCCCATGGTTGGGCACTGGAGCCAATCACATTTCTCGGAACACGGCCTGCATCTGCTGATGATGACAGCTGTCCCATGTACCACCCATTGTCCACCTACAGTGCCGCCTTTCTGGGAGTCACAATGAACACAATGGAAATAGGAAGGGGTGCTTTCTTTTTCTCGCACTATCCGTTTCGGTCAGCAGCCATGATGAGAAGGTTTTGTTTTCATTTATGAAAAGGAATGTCCGTGTGCATGCATAAAAAAAAAATTAAAAAATGACAAGACATCCCAGGGGCATCTGCTGAGGTCCTAGTTGCAATAATTCCTCTAGCTTCTGCTGTACTCGGTTGTAATGGCACAACAGCCCTCAGTACTATTTAGAACATTCCACAGCCAGGTTCTTAACTAAAGGGCAATAGATCATGGCACGAAGGGCCAACCCGTCTGACAAGTGTGGGAAACGTTCCTAGGACAATTTTACCCACTTTCCTGGAGCGAAATGGACCTTAATGTTGAGTTAATGCACAATACTAATTGGGGGTTTGAGCAATGTTATTGATCCAAAAGAAATCAGTAATTGCTATAAGTGGCTCCATAAAACCCATATAGCTAGTAATGACAAGCGATTTGCAGTTATTTGTCATTATTTTATTGTTGCCTGTGTCTATTTTCTGTCCCTTTATGCCCCAGCCCATGCCCCCGACGAGGCTGTGCTAAGATATATGAGGCCTGATAGATAAACACATCAGCTGGTCTTCGCTCAAATGAACATGTATTATTTGTTCCATTACGGCAATCATCCTAATCTTATCATGCACGTGCTATAATAAATGTACCAGAATGTCATTTAAATTATAATTTAACAGCGCCGTAATGTATCTCTTTAACTGTCATAATGCCTACTGCTGTGCGGCCCCACGAACCGATTCGGTTTGAGGGGTTCATTCAGCAAATAAATAAGCCAGCTTCTAGTATATATTGAAGGCAGAACCAAATATACAAGTGCACTCAAAACAGTCTTGATTTAACTAGCCTCATCAATCACCTTTTATTGCCACTCAGTATCATAGCACAACAAATCATTCAAACAGTGTAGTAAGAGTGAAGGCAGAACGAAGTGAAGGGGGCAATGTTAGGTGAAAAGAAGTGCGGGGAATGAAATGGGGATGGAAGGGCCTTAGAGGTTAAGGGCCTGATTCATGGAAAAGTGTGCATTGATCCCGCAAAGGCTGCGTGCTGAGAACGAACCTGTGCACCGTGCGTGTTCATGGAACTATCCACCCAAAGAAATCCCATGATCAAGTCGGGGCCAGAACTCCCGGGACTCGGCCATATGCAGAGTCATTCCAGCCATGGGAACAGACCTTTGTGCTCTCCTTGCACGCCTAGCCATGCTCTGGGAAAAACAGCCTGCAAACCCACCCCAGCCAAGCCAGCACCCCGGCTGTGGTGCGTTGGTTCCCCCGTAACTTTTCCCACCACCCTCTCAACATGTGTACCACGTATAGAAAAAAATCATGATTTACTGGTACACATATGTGTAAACCCCATAAACGGTTCCTGCACCCCGCTAGCACCCCCAAGTGTGATTTGAACCCGACTGCATGCACGCACCCCTAAATCTGACTCCTGATCCTACCTCTGCACGGAGATTCCTAGGCGCAAGTGTCTGCACGCCTGCCTTCGAGTGGCGGAGAGTTTGAATGCATTGCATGGCCATTTCCTTGATGAGAGGTTGCGCGGGCCGATTCATGAATATGCTCCATTAAAAACATCTGTGAGCATGCAATGGACAGCCTGCGAGCTGTCCCTCGTAACGCCCACATTTTCCCTTTGTCTTCTCCATTTTGCATGTTACACCCCCGACTGTGGTCTATGCACAGGCCACGCCCAAGCTATGCAAGGTGTCTGTGAGCATGCAATGGACAGCCTGCGAGCTGTCCCTCGTAACGCCCACATTTTCCCTTTGTCTTCTCCATTTTGCATGTTACACCCCCGACTGTGGTCTATGCACAGGCCACGCCCAAGCTCTGCAAGGTGTCTGTGAGCATGCAATGGACAGCCTGCGAGCTGTCCCTCGTAACGCCCACATTTTCCCTTTGTCTTCTCCGTTTTGCATGTTACACCCCCGACTGTGGTCTATGCACAGGCACGCCCAAGCTCTGCAAGGTGTCTGTGAGCATGCAATGGACAGCCTGCGAGCTGTCCCTCGTAACGCCCACATTTTCCCTTTGTCTTCTCCATTTTGCATGTTACAGCCCCGACTGTGGTCTATGCACAGGCCACACCCAAGCTCTGCAAGGTGTCTGTGAGCATGCAATGGACAGCCTGCGAGCTGTCCCTCGTAACGCCCACATTTTCCCTTTGTCTTCTCCATTTTGCATGTTACAGCCCCGACTGTGGTCTATGCACAGGCCACACCCAAGCTCTGCAAGGTGTATTGCGCAAGGCACTCAGCCGTTCGCAGAGAGGTGCCAAGCCTCTGCGAAGTCCCTGCACTGTGCGAAAAAGTCCAGCGCAGACGATTCCATGAATCGACAAACTGAGTTGTGTGAGCGGTTGGGCGTGCAATGTCCTGATTTATCACACAAATAATTCCATGAATCAGGGCCTTGGTTCATTGCTTTAACTTTCTTCTTCTTTTCTCCCACCAAAGTTAGTCCTCATTTGAGTTTCTGCACAGAATCTCACATGAAGGGAAGAACAACTCTATTTATACTAGGACAAGAACAGAAATGTATTTGTCAAATTACTTCCCTGGAGTGGTCAATTGGTTAGTTGTAGCTATGAGCGAACTGGATTGTGCAAAACTGGAATTACCAGAACTTTGGGTGGTTCATGCAACGCAAACTTTTAGAAATGTTATGGAGATTCACCCCAGAGATATGCGGTCACTCAGATGTAAAATGGTATAGTTCTGTGGGAGGAGAAGACGTCTGCCAACCCATACGCAGCCCCACAGCCACATAACATGCATGACAACACTACTAGGATTTGGCAGACCGCTGCATGTCCTGGGGCATCCTTGGTCTCCATTAGAAATAGAAAACATGTGTGAAAACAGTGTACACCTTTCAGGGAGTATTAGGGGTCGGGAGGGTGGCCATGATGAGCATTGTACGTGTCCAGGGATGCTGGTTGCCACCCCCAACTGCCATCCCTGAAATTCTGCAGCTGACTTCGGGAGGAGTTCACATTCCCCTACTTGAGTCTTTATACGAATGTTAAAGCCCCCTGAACTCGAATGGTATGGTTTTCTGAACTTTCTCTAATTTGCTTATTGATGGATAAAGTGACAGCAGAATGTGGGGGCCTCACTATTAAACACATTTGTATATGCGTTTCTACATATTTATTTGCGGTCCATGACAAACAGGAATGCTTTCCGGATGCTACTTCAAACGGGAAGTAGGCACTTTGTGGTGGAATCATAAAATAGTGTGTGTTTTGAAGGCAGTGTGGCGAGGGAGACACCACAAGATTATTGCAACAAGTACACCAAATATTAAGCATGAAGAACCAGGGAGAGTACTGCGATTCCTAGGTATCTCCTAGCAGAGTGCACACAGTTTGAGGACAACTTCCACCACCAGAATATTGTGTGGTTCGTGGTCTTCAAACCTTCGTACCTTTCAGGTGATTCAGGCAAAAATGAGTGTTTACTCAAGCCAGGGCCATGTACATTGTTAGCATTGGCACAATAACATAGGCTTTGCTCGTTTTTTGGTGAAACAGCAAAATATATTTAAACAATGCTCAGGGGTATAGAGGAAAGAAGGGGGGTGATCATATGGTTTTCTCCCCGGTTTTACATTTTGATCGGTTTTGCTCGTTTTCAGGGAACACTCACAAGCTAAACATATGTGAAAAGGGTAAGAGTTTTAATTTTTTTTAAAAAGGATGGCGTAAATGAAAGGTAAGGCAGTTAGTAAAAAAAAAAGAGCTAAAAAGGCAATGCAAATGCATAAAGGTGCAAAAGCAACCATGTAGGGCTGCGGGATAAAAAAAACGAATTATTTTATTTTAAAAGCAATTGTAAAAGAAACGGAAATATGCCATTGTTCTTTATTCCACCATGAATAGGCGAAATTAGAAATAGAAAAAACACTTTAGCTATTTTGTATGAGAGGAGGTGTAGCCATGCAACAATACTTTTTTCTTACATCCACATTAGAAATACAATAAAGATTTTTTATGTGGTCTGGCGGCTGCACTGGCCCCAGTTGGCTTATAAACTGAGTGGACAAAGGGCAATAAGGGTGCTTCAGAGGGCCGAGAGCAGAGTGGTTCATGAAATGTTGCCTGCCCTCTCCTTATTGGCTCGCAAATTTTCATTAGTCACCGCGTTTTTAAAGGGGCCATCCACAAATGTGGCTGTGGCTCGAGTATGAATGACATTTGTCTGTCGCCAGGCTTCCTTAATATGATTTCCTTGCTCTCTTCACCTTTGTAACGCCTGCAACCGTTACTGACAGTTTTCATTCTAGCTCAGGTTCCCACAGTTATCTAATTTCTTAACTGACCTCGGGGACTTTCATGCTGGTATACACAACTTGCTGGTTCCTGCCATTTATAGCCCACCTGCGCCCTTCCAACCAGGTGAATTTGCGCAGACTTGTTGGCGTTCCTCGAAGGTTTTTTGGCTCCTCGTCATGATACTTGTACTGTGGTAGGTGTTGGTCTTGACTCAGTGTTTTTTAGCCTGTGTTGCTGGGCGTTCTGTAGCTGATCTCAGGCGTCTCCTTCCATCAGCTTGTAGGGAACACACACTCCTATCTCGAGGTGCCTTCCATGCGTGGCATTGGCTGACTGAAGACTCTGTGCCATAGAAGGCAGGGCGGTACTTCATTCCTTTAATCCACTTCCAAATCCTAGACTCTGTTGTTTTAAATCTCACAATTCTAAAGTTCAGTGTTGTTTATCTTACGGAAAATGTCCTCTTCCTTGGTCTGAATCTTCTTTAGGATTCCTTCTGGATTATTCCTTTACCTAGCGCCCCACCCACACTGCCATGCTTTGCCAGACATGTCATTTCCAACTGGATGTTTTTAGACAAACCAAGCCATTTCTTTTACATGAAAATTTTCGATTAGTTGTGCAGTCATGGGTCTTATTGCATTTGGACAGGGTCGGACTGGCCTATAGGGCAATAGGCACAGGGTCCAACCAAAAAGGCAAAATGCTAGTATGGGCCAGTATTTTTGGCCAAAGTGGGCCACTTTTTTGGCCAATGTGGGCCAGTTTGAGGAGTTACTGAACAATGCGACTAGTAGTTTTGATCCGTGATGCTGATAAAAAATTCTTTAAAATGCACAATTTGCATCACATTTCATCACAAAACTCCCCCTTGGGTAGTATTCAAACAGTGTGTCACAAAAGGAATGAATTGCCATTTGCAGTTGTGGGCCACTTTTTCATTGGTGCCATAGACAAAAGTATGTCCCAGTCCGACCCTGCTTCGGATGCTGATAAGGTGTAACTGCTTTCCTTCTTCCTTCAAAGCTTTCAAAACAGTCTTACGTTCCGCTGCACAGCTGTTGGGGGCTGCTCAGAAGTTTGACAACACAACCCCTATTTTGATTCACCTGCACTGGCTGCCATCCCCTTTTGTTCCCAATTTGAGTAATTTCGTGTTGCTTCCAAGGCACTTCTGCTAGCTTAACCCTTTAATTTAGGAGAGAAACTCCTGCTCACTATTGGGTCAATGATGACCAGGATTGCAAATTTCGAAGGGTGAACTTTCTTCATTCTTAGGATCTCAGCCTCAAACCCTGAAGGGAGCTGTCCAAGTGCTGACGGGTCTCCATACTTACTATTGGCACCCTCAGAGCATGTTGCACACGTGCTGAACGTTCTCAATACAAGGGGTTCTCATGCTTAGGATATTCCACACCTGCGCCAGGAAGGGAGCTGTCCAAGTGCTGACAGGTCTCCATGCTACCTATTAGTACCCTCAGATCTTGCAGCACACGTGCAATGGATTTTATGGCACGGCACACTCCAGCCAGTGATTTTTTTTACTGACCATGTGGCGCACAATAAAAATGTCTCTTTATTTTGTTAAAGTGGCTCCCAACCCATCTCACACCCAACTTAACAAACACCCCGTGTCGCAGTGGACCATGAACCAGGCCGGTGTGTAACAAATAAATATTTATTTATTTTTAGAATTCAAATGAAAAATCAGAACAAAACAACTTTTAGGGCAGCAATTACCAGTCTGGTGACAATATAATGCAGCATGGTATACTACGATTAATTCAACTTTCTGACTTCATCGATAGAAACTTTACATAAAAATGGAAGCACAATTATTTTTTTTCACACTCATAGATGGCACTTATGTTATGCCTCCCCCTGCAACACTCCCCCAAACACCTGCTAACGGAATTCTGTGTGGATGGAAAGCAGTGGCAAGGAGTCAGCAAGAAGAGGAAAAACACGTTTTTGAAAAATTTGACCCACCACCCCAGAACAGGAGGTCAAAAACGAAAAATTAAAACCTTCAAATTGAGCGAAATAGCATACGCGGATTGAACTTGTTACTTAGAGATCAGTTTGCATTTGGGGTTGGATAAATAAGACTGAATTTCCTGTGGCTGTACTAAAGAGACAAGGAAGCTTACAGGCTACTGAGCAGGGTACTAAATCAACATGACACAGGCGAGAAAATCGATTTTGGGAGGAAAACAATGCTGCAAAAATCACTGTGGCAAAATTTCAATTTCTTATTTCACACAGGCTTTAAAATGGGAAACAGCTAAGAAAATGGGCTTAGCAGGCAAAATCGGAAATCGGCTTTGGGATCGGAAACAAAGACACAGAACGGATAGGATACTGAGGGGAAGGGATATGTCTTATGGGATGATGTTATGGGGTTTATATGGGAAAAAGGCAAATCGTTCTTTAGAGAAAAGCACAAGACCTGGGCAAATTCGGTTTTTGATGCAAACTGTCTAGTTTTACTAAGACAACATTTTTATGGCTATATTATGAAAGAAAGACATTGCACGCAAGAGGGTTAATTTGCAATTTTAACCAGCTCACGCAACGTTCCTCCTTATAGGGGAATTAATTAATTTATTTCAAATAATACTAAGGATTTACACAAATACTTGAAAGAAATGGAAAAGCAAGCTGCTAACAAATATGCTACCATGGATTCTTCTAGAGAAAGGCTAAACAGAGGATACTGACAATTTGGGAAATTACTGTTTTTTTATAGGATTTGAACAAATTGCAATGGAAAAGAGCAGGATACGCAGTTTTAGGGTGCGGTTGATGTTGATACTTACAAAATACACTTGAGTTGGGTGATTTGGACAGCCAGCCGGGTTTCTGGACAGCGGGCCAAGGATCTGGTCACTGAGCAGCGAGGTCAAGAGAACTGGTCACAGGGACGGCTGGGCTCTCTTGGATGGGAACAGCTGGGCAAAGTCTGATCACTGTGGACAGCGGGATGAATCAGATGGACAAAAAGCTCTGGTCACTGGATTCTCCTAAATAGGTCAGA
Organism: Ambystoma mexicanum; assembly: GCF_040938575.1. Lineage (NCBI taxonomy): Eukaryota > Metazoa > Chordata > Amphibia > Caudata > Ambystomatidae > Ambystoma > Ambystoma mexicanum. The sequence goes on along the minus strand of NC_090929.1, from coordinate 217,026,098 downwards.
AGCCTTTCCTCCTTTCTCCCTAAATAATTGGGATGAATGAGGTTCTGGATAGGTGGTTCTGGGTAGGTGGTTCTGCCTGGATCTGGGTCAGCTACCTCTGGACTTTGTTCTGGAGTCTTGGAATCTTGCAGGGTGAATTGTGGATGTTGAATCTCCTGTGCCTCCCTGTCTACCCCCTTAAGTAGGCAGTGTGACATCATAGGATTTTTACAATATGGGCGGAACTACTCTGGACTTACCCCTTGCATAGGATAGGTCAGGCTGCTGATTCCCCCACCTCCCTCTGAGCTGATTGCTTTAGGGGAAGTGGCCTTAGTTAATGAGTGTGTGATTTTATAACTCCCATTGTCTCACAAGCCTATTTTTCACCAAAATGAGTTATGAAACAAAATTCCATATTTACAATAGTTACCAACAAAAAAATCAGATATGTAGATCCCATATTTTACAAGGAATATGCTGGTTTGAATGCCATTCTGTGCAATGTTGCGTCACTCTTCGGCAAAATTTTGCAGTTTTCAGGAGACACATATCATCTACAATTCTGCAAATGGCTACATATATGCATACTAGTATCTGACATGTTCTCCCCAAATTGTATGTCTGTGCCATGTATGCTTCACTCAGAAATGCCTTTTTACTGCCATTCCAGTCCACCACCTGCCAGGAAGACACATATGGTCTTATTTTACTTGTCCAAAAATCATATTAAATACTGGCATAATATTGAATTGTTGCATATTTAGGGTGCTGAAACAAATGTCATAATGAACAATAGCTCTTTCAACTCAATAGGGTGAATATTTCCCAGTTGTGGGCGGTCCTCAACCCCCCACAGCCAAATGTCCCTGCCAGGCTTGGCTTGCTCAAGGGGTTGCATGACTACCCTTTCAAGTCCTCCTGTGGATACTGGGAATGAATGGAGAGAAAATCACATCTATGAGGCAAAACCCAGGGCTTCACCCCCACTCTTTGTCCTTGGGGCAGTTCTGCCAGGCAGTCTAGGGGGACCTGTAATTATCACATTATCAGGTCCAAGAGAACAGAGCACATGTCCTTTGCAGTATCTGTTAATCGGTAGGTGCGACATTGGCCTCCCTGCCAAACTGGTTTGAAAGAAACTCCTGGGCCTAGCTGGGATGATTTGTCTTTTGGGGAAAAACAGCACCATAAACATATTTCTTTAGCCCCTCTCCCCATATGTAAAATTGTGTTTCTGTGCGAGCCACAGTCTTATTTCACATTTAATTTTACAAATGTCAATTTTCTGCTTGGCAAAAGCAGGTTTACACGTGTTCTTTTTCTCTCCTGTTACTGTCACAAAATGTGGTTTCTTTTGCATTAACTTTCTGAAAGGCTCTTCGCAGATCTGGTCAGTTTCTGGAAACAGCGATGTGCTGAAAATAGATTCTTGGTAACTGACACGATGTAAGAGAGAGCATCTTACCTTTGAAGCACTTTGCGTGTGTTGATTTATTTCAAAATGTCAATTCCAGCCGTGCAGACTTAAAGCAGAATTCTTTTGCTTTTCATGGACTTTACTTGATGAAAACAATGCCATTCAGTGAGGGATGGCCTTATTTGATAGTATTCACATGCAATTCACGGTAGACTGTGTTTAAATAGACACAACTTTGTGATTTTGGAAATGCACGGAGGCACCAGTGCGATGCAGTCTGGAATGCAAGATATTTGCTTGTGCAGCCTTGAGTTTTTGAAATGGCAGAACAACAGTGCCGAGCCAATCTTGCCCCACATGTGCTTAGCGACAAAAGCACAGCCGTTTTTGGGTGACTGCTGAAATGCTGTTTTTGTTGTAAGGGGGTCTGCCTTAGGCCTTACATTTACCCCACATGCTGCACAAGTGCTGAATATTCTCAATGCAAGGGGTTCTCATGATTAGGATATTCCACACCTGCGCCAGTAAGGGAGCTGTCCAAGCGCTGACAGGTCTCCATGCTTACTATTGGCACCCTCATATCTTGCAGCATGCTGCACAAGTGCTGAACATTCTCAATACAAGGGGTTCTCATGCTTAGAATATTCCACACCTGCACCAGTAAGGGAGCTGTCCAAGTGCTGAAAGCTCTTCCACCTGACTTCCTTCCAGGCCTGGCATTTTACTGTTATCAATACTTCCCGCAGTAGCAAATATTATCGCATACACACAATGGGCCTCATTATGACTCCGGCGGTAGCCATGATGGTAAATACTGTCACGGCTGCCGCCGGAGTTATGAATTTACCAGCACCGGGCAATGGGCAATTACTGGGGCATTCCGGCCCCGCCTGACCCGGTAATTGCCCATTGCCAGGTGCCGGTAATTATTGCTCCCCATTCCCATTTGAGTCCATTGAACTCAATGGGAATGGGGAACCCAGATGCACCAGCACCATTTGTGAATGGTGCCGGTGCATCTGACATGGTCTGCTCGTGGGTGCCGGGGCGCCCGCCAGGTCAGATCTGGCAGGTGGGAACGCACCCGCGAGCAGAAGTCGTAGTTTACCGGTCCAGTAACAACGGTGCTGGTAGCTTACTGGCACCGTTGTCAGCGGACCAGCAAAATTGTAATGAGGTCGAATGGTAATTTTGTTTAGCCTTATTTAGCCTCATAACCGTGTACTTACCGTCAAATTCTGCTCTATGATATGGTTGAAAAAAACAGGCTGCTTTCAAAACAATGCCTGTTTTTATTGCTGTTGCCACAGTCATTGGGCCTCATAATGACTCTGGCAGTAGCCCTGCTGGTAAAAACGGCATGGCTGCCGCCGGAGTAATTTTTTTTTCCGGCGCCCGGCAATGGGGACTTACCGGGGCATTACAGCCCCGGCGGTCCCTGTAATTCCCCATTGCCGGGTGCCTGGACAAATTACTCCCAATTCCCATTTGTGTCCCATAGGACTCAATGGGAATGGGGAGGACGGTAGTACCGGCACCATTAATGAATGGTGCCGGTGCTACCATCAAAGTCTGCGACTGGGTGCCATTCCGCCAGCCAGGTCAAACCTGGCGGGCTGAAAGGCACCCGCTCGCAGAACTCAGAGTATGCCGGTCCGGTAACAACGGTGCCGGTAGCTCACCGGCACTGTTGTTAACGGACCATTATACTTATAATGAGGCCAATTGTGTATCATTTTTTAAGTCTCCAACCCGGCAAAACATTAGTTACACAATGCATAAACCATGTGTTTGTTGTTTAACTCATGCTTTACTGCTCATTGGACATTTTACTGTATTTCAACCAGGTTTGGCTTTTGTGCAGCCATTGGATAGGACTTTTCCAGGCATTGCCACAATGGTACTACCTATTCATAAAATAGCAACATCTATCAAATGGTGTGAGTATGTGGGCACATGCTGGCAGAGCCCAGGAAAGGCATACACCACACCTATTCAAGAGCCAACAAGTCTGGTTTGTTAATGCTTTTCAATGGGAATTCTCTGCAATGAACAGATGCAAGAAAACAAATATTATGGCACCCTACAAAGTAGCCCAATACAGCCCAAAATTGGCTTCTCTAGACACATTGTTTTTCACACAAATTGGGCTTTTATGGAGACAGATTATATGTGACATTAGTATTAAAGCCAGTTGAATTCACTGTATCCACCTCTTGCCTGCACCAGACACAATCAAAGTAGTTGCCTTCTGGTATGCACAGATCTCTGCAGTGGTTCATTTACCCAATGCAAGGGCAATCTACTTATAATGAGGACAACCATTCTACAAGTACTTGAAATTGTCACCTCTAAATGATTGCGCAGCCCTGAGCAAATGGTAAATGTCCTATTCAAATTGAGTGTGTAACTGGACAACAGATACGGTGAAACAAAGAGTGAAATCAGTGTTGTGCAGTTCACAACACTGATTTCGTGAAGCGTTTGGACTTTGGACACAGTGGGGAACCAGCCCCTGAACTCACAGTTGCAACGTTTGACCAAACTCCCATGTTCTGGGAATGTACCACACTGTATCAGTAACAGAGACTGCTTCAGTTATTTGCTGCTTATTTTCTTGAGGAGAATCAACTACTTTAGAATTGGCCCATATATCTGCCCCCCCAGGAGGGCTTTGGGTTTTCCAACGCAGTTTGAATAACATACGTCTTGCCTTGAAAAGGACCCGTTGTTCTGGGTCGAAACACGTGTCGGCAGTCTTGTTTTTGCATCATTTTATAAAATCTGTTTCAACAGCGTATTTTGACTGAAGAATCTACTTGCTTTCGACTCTTTGTTTCACCGTATCTGTTGTCCAGTAACACACTCAATTTGAATAGGACATTTACCATTTGCTCAGGGCTGCGCAATCATTTAGAGGTGACAATTTCAAGTGTTTGTATCTATTAGCAGTTTATGAGGTGACTGCTGGTCCCTCTTTCGTGTAGCAACCCAATCTTATTTGGTTTGTAGGGGTCTCATTGACTTTAGTTTGTCTTCTCAAATTTAGTTCTAACCCAGCGCCTCACCACACCGGCACACCTCAATTTTGTTTTTCATTCTACAAGTACCAGAATGCAAACATCTGTTCATTGAGAAGCCAGAAATGCGGGCTCATGGTCAGGCATTTGCATGCCACGGAAAAAACGGTGAAGAAGGGTCTGGAAAATGTATCTATGAACATGCCAACAACATCTAATCTAACAAAACAATAAATGTACGGATGCAGTTTTGTTCCTGTATGTTTGTCTGATGCTGTAGCTTCACCTGTTGCCGCTACTAGAGGGAGATTTTGGCTTAGGATATATAGTAGTCCTACTGTGGTAATGAAAACCTGCACGTTGGCCTGTGCGCTAGTACTATATTAATTCAATAGGTGTTGGATCTTGTTTCTATTGTAAAATGATTCACTGGCACTGAAAGTGTTAATTGAATGGAGGGGACCCCGTATGTTTTCACTTCCTAGCCCTTTGAGCCCTTCCGTGTAATTGTGCTCATGTGCACTAGTAAGTGAAAAAAGCGTTGACACAAGCAAAAACAAGTTAACACACTTTTTTGCACTTCATAGCAAAAAAGTGCACATACCTCACTCAATCAACATGGTCCACACTCTGCAAGGAGCTGGCCAATCCTTCTGCAGTCTCTACCTCTCCTGTCCCCTTCCAGTCCCTCTGTATGGCTCTGGCTTCTCACTTCACCTCTAGAATCCAGGGCATACTGTCCTCGCTCTCTTCTCCTTCTCCCGCTACCTCCCCCTCCCCACCTCTGGCCCCTTCCCCATCTCAGCCTCCTTTCTCCTCTTTCTCTCTGATAACACCTGACAATGTTTCTAGACATGTCTGATCTATGAAAGTGTTGTCCAAACAGGTGCTCCCCTGCTTCTCCAGAACCATCAAGGACAACATTGACACCCTCGCTCCAATCTTGGCCGATTTCTGCAATCACTCTTTCACCACTGCATCCGTACTCTCTTTCCTCAAGCACTCCCTTGTGCATCTTCTCCTTAATAAGCCTTCTGCCGACACTACCTGCACGGCAAACTATCGCCCAATCTCTATCACTCCTTTCCTGTGCATACTCCTGGAAAAGGTGGCCATCTCCCAGCTTATTCTCCACGCTGAATCTGCTGGTTGTCTCCATGACCATCAGTCTGGCCTCAGAGCAGCCAGAGGCACAGAGTATGCTCTCCTGAACACCTGTGAAGAATTGCTCTCTAATCTTGATTCCAGCCTTCCTTCAGTGTCATCCTCCTTGACCTTTCATCTGCTTTTGACACAGTCAATCACGCCACCCTGATAAATCGACTCTGCGAGAACCTGGGCATCATGGATCAGGCCCTGTAGTGGTTGACCTCCTTACTCCTGGATTAACAGTCCCAGGTCCAACATGGGACTTATCTCTCCACCACCTCTCTCTCCACATGTGGTTTTCCCCAGGGCTCTATCCTCTTCAATGTCTCCCTGGCCCGTTTGGCACACCTGATTTCTACCTTCTCCACTAACTTTCAGTGTTATGCGGATGATACTCAGCTCTCTTTCAGGCTCTCCTCAGCCTCCTCTCCTCTCTCGATCATTCCTGACTGTCTGTCCGTGATTCAGGATTGGTGCTCCTCCAATGATCTCTGCCTTCATGCCAGTTAGGCAGAGATACTTCTTCTCATTGGGAACCCTGCTCCTGTGTTCCCTCTCTCACTCCGGACACCCTCTGTGGGCCATCTTCCTTCATCTTCCTGTGAGACAAAAACCTTGGTGTCATCTTCGATCCCACTCTCTCCTTTTCTCCACACATAATGGACCTAGCCAAGAAGGCCCACTAACAACTGCACTCTTCTGAGGTATTCTGCCTTTTCGGCAGTCTTATGTATGCCTTAGATCCACACGCTCAGTAATGGTCCATGATGACTGCAGTTCCTTGTGTCATTCCTGGAGCTTCAAAGATTCGACCGCAGTTTACATTCTCTCCCATCTTTCTCGTGCCATTACTACTGAAGCATAGTTTCGGGCCTTCCAGTGATACTATTTGAAGGGGCCCTCCTCTGTCTTCGACCCATGTTAGCAGTCTTACCAGTTTCGGCCATAGAGGTTTGCATAGCCTCTGTGAGTTCTCTATTGCTTCTTGGCAGGCTCCAAGGACCATCGAAGCTCGGCAGATTACTACTCCTTCTTCCAATCCATCTGGGGAAACTACTGACCCCGAGATCTGCATTTGGCCTCTGTTCTTCCAGATTTTAGCCTCTTCTGCAGTTTTTCCTTGGACGTTCAGTCTCGGGTTTATTTCCTATCTTATCCCTGACCCTTTGATGCCAGGGTTCTCGTACTTGATCATGTGATTCCTAGTATGTGCCCTGTTTCTTGTTCTGATGTCCTGGATGTAGCTATCTTCATCTGGGTAATCCTTTTCGTTGGCCCATATCAGCGATGCGTCTCTTCCCATAAACTGTCCACTGATGTTGCACATTGTTACGTGTGACATACAGTGTGCTGTGGGGACATCAATGTCTACAGCTATGAAGATCTTGGATTTTCCCATGCTGTCTGCATGGTAGGAGTGCACAGACGAAGCATTCTCCTACTGATTGTCCTCGTCCTACTTCCTTCATGTGCTGATACCCTATGTTATTTCCAAGATGTGCTGTGCTATCCAGGTAATCATTGAGTTCATTGTTATCTTCATGTGGGCTCCTCTTGATTCTCAGCGTTCTTCTGTAGTTTGCTAGAACTATGTCCTTGAATGCGTCTGTGCTGCTTTAACACTCTGGGCGTCTCGGTGGAACAGGTTCCCTTGGCTATATCGCTGTGGTGGGAGAAGGTTTTGTGTTTCTTTTCCTCCCCTTGTGCAGTCTTTCGTAGACCTCCTCTAATCACCATTGGCTCACCAATCTCCCAGCGCGTGGCTGTGTTGTAGGCCTGATGCTTGTTCCTTGCATTGGAGCTGGCGTGCTTGCTACTATAGTCTCTGGAGTTCTAATTTTCAGCTCCTTGTGTAGTTTCTTAGCTCTGACTATGAACGGGAACAGATGATCCATTAGCACTTGTGTTTTGTCTGTGAGTTCCTTTGTGGCTACTTCTGTCCTTTTGAGTGATTTTGCGATGCCCTCTCTTTTTGGTTTTTCACTTGGCTCTTCCTGGTTATTGCCACTATTTTCTGGAGCTTTTCGTTCTGTAGGCAGTTTCTCTTTTTCTGATGTTTTGGTTTGAGGCCCTGTAGCCATTGACACTTGCCCTTGTTCGTGTGCATTCAGTGTTTGTGTGCGTGCAGTGGTTAGTGCTACATTTTCATTCACTCCGTGCTGACACTGTCGCCAGCCTTTTTCTTCATTCATTACCCCGAGTGTATATGAAATACTGCTAATTACATTTAATTTCAGCTTGTTTGTTTTACCATCAGCCTTTTTTGGAACTGGAATCACTATATAGGTTCTGGGTGCTTTCGTAGGCCCCAGACGTTCATTATCTGGTGGATGCACTGAAATTGGGATGCTTCGTCCACCAATAAAGAAAGCAGGTCTGATAGTCAATGACAGAAAGACAATTATAATTACTAGGCATATACACATGATAGACTTGTTGGACATCTGGCAGCATTTCCTCCCAGGGAAGCGGGGGCGCCCCTCTGCTGGTGGTATAACTAAGTTACCGAGTTACTGTTCTGGGCTCCATTTCGAATAAGTCCATAGTCAGTTATTTATTCATTTTCTTGCTCTGATCTCGTAGCTCAAGCGTTCATTACTTCTAAAGTGACAAGTGCTTTTCAAGTGTCCCCCCTCTTGCGAGTGATGACAGTAATCTCTGGGTATGCAGTGCAGTTCCTTTTGCTAGACTATGGGAAAGGGTTAGGCTAGCATCTTTGGTACATCACATTCATAATGCATATCTATAGTAGGTATAGTCCCAGTGTACTCCTCGAATTTGCCTTGGTCCTGAGGACATGCTGGAACCTGTTCAATGAGAAAGAATGAAAAGATGGAACTGCTAAAAATCACATAAAAGTAAAATGACGTAAAAATAAAAACAAAAATAAAGATAAAAGTGAACATGGAAAAAATAAGAATACAAATAAGGAAAACTAGAGGAAAAAGTAAAAAAGGAAAAAATAAGATGGTGTAGTTCTTGTCTCTGCTCTCCTTGATCTGTCCCGCGGTGGAAAGTTGAAGAACTGTGTTTCTGTCTCCTTGATCTCAGGATCTCCTCAGGATTCGATGGACATTATTCCTTCTCAGCTGTGCTACAATGGCTCACAGGAGCATGTTCAGCGGATCATTCTTTACTGGATCTCCGAGGAATGCGAGCACATTGACATTGTTAGGTCTCCCCACAAGTCTTGGAAAGTTCTCAATGAGGTGAAAGAAGACGTGGTATGCAAATCTACTGTCTTCTGGGGATAGGGACATTTGTCCTGCTTTGCTGGGTCCTGATCACATGCTTTTCTTTTGATTCGAACAGTCTCTGCACTTTCCTGTTGCGTGGATTGTCACTAGATAGTTTAGTTTAGTCCACAGCTGGTTCAATTGAGCTAGGTTTCTTGGGTCTCTGATGAAAGTGCATGTGTCAGTTGTTCTCCCGACGTGTCCTGGGCATTTCTCAATTATTTGAAAGAACAAAGTGAAGGTGAGTTAATCAATGTCTACCAGCGGTGGAAGCATTTGTGTCCTTTTCGCTGTGCTCGGGTAGCTCGGCGAAGGCTTCCGCGATGACTGTCAGCAGCTGGGAGATTATTTTCTTGTTGGCAGGTTCTCGAATAAAGTCTATGCCACTGGTTTCTCTCCCTATGAGAGACGGATATGATATTACCACCAGCTGGAAGTAGGTGAGCACATCCCACGTGAGATTTCTGCTGGGAGCTACCATTAGTTCTGTGAACAACGTCTTGATACTGGTTGCTTCAGGATACTATGTCAAGTTCTCAGAAATGTCTTATTTGTAGTTTAACAGAGTCTTAGGTTTTACAATGCTTTGTGTCATTTGATTCAAAAGTTTGTGTTATCAACGTTATTGTGGCTTCGGATGCGCTTCTCTTTACCATGCAATTAGGATGCACAGAGTGCCCATATTATAGTTCTGTATCACCTTTCTCTGGTTTGAGGAAATGTCTTGTTAAAAGACACAATTTAAAACAGAGTTCTTTTTGTCTTTATTTTGTTGCTCATGCATCCTTCTTCCTCGCCATAGATCTTGTCTGCACGTGCTGAGGTTCTTTCTCGTTGTCTGTGGTTTCTTCGCAGTTGGATGCAACCGGAGGGCTCTCTCCTATATAAGGTTCAATGTCATTCAGGAAGAGCCATGCCCTTCTGCCGTGGACTTTGACGGCTGGAGTGCAGTCCTCCACGATGAAAGGGCCATTCAATCGTGGCTCATCCCACGTCTTCCTTGTAAAGTTCCTTATAAGCACAGCATCACCAGGGAAGACGAGAGGTGCATGTAGACTTTGTGCGGTGTCTGTTTCAGCACTTCCTGTTGTGTTTTGTGCTGCACAGCACCCTTTTCTTCATCGCTGCAGCTGGCCTGAAATGACAGAGACCCTGGATGTCATACAGTTCAAGTAATCCTGCATCTCTGTCCACAAGACCTCTTTTGTTGGCTGAGCATCACATCTAGCTCTATCTCAGGGGTCCTCATTCTTCTGCCTGTGACTATCTCGTGTGGTGTGAGATGATGGTCGGAACCAGGTTGGTTCCGAAGTGCATACAATGCCGGTGGTAGACAGTGCAACCATCCCTTTTTTAATGTGAGCTTCAACTTGGCTATCCTCTCCTTTAGAAAGCCGTTGAGCCTCTCACATATGCCATTCCCCTCCGGATGATACGCCGACGAGAACTTGTGCTTTATACTAAGCAACAAGCTGATCTGCTCGAAAACTCCATTGACAAAGTGAGCCCCGTTGTCTGAGCTCATTACCTGCACATCCCCCATCTAGGGAACACTTCCCTCACTAGAAATTTGGCAGCACAGGTAGAGTCTTGGTGTGCACACGGACCTTCTTCTATCCATCTATAGAATGGACACACCACCACAATTAAATACCTGTACCCACTGCATACTTGAATCATGTCGACGTAATCGATATGCAAGTGCTGGAATTGCCCATTTGGCCTGGGGGTTAACTCCTCTCACTACTTTTAATGTGTGCCCAGTGGTGAATTTCTGGCAGATTATGCAGTTCACCATGAAGAACGCAACATGCTCTGCTTAATTCGGTGTAAACCAGTCTTCTGCGAGCGTTGCAGCGAGATTTTCTTTTGACCTATGTATAGGGTAGTGTTATTGCTCCAATGCTACCTTCAGTAGGGCAACAGGCATTACTGGTTTACCAGTGCTGTCTTGCCTCCACAAACCGTCAGAGGGGTTCAAGGAACACCCTCAACGCTTCCACAAATTCTTCTCCTCCTGAGGTGCCTCCCCCTGGAGCTCTATTAGCTGAGACTGCCCCATATTACTATAGGCCTCAGGTGTGGCTCATGCACCATCATCCTCTCATGGGTACTTGCCACCTCCACGTCCATTTTTGTTTCATTCTTGGATGCCATACGCTTGGCTTCCGTGTCCGCTTTGTGATTTCCACGTGACACGAAATCTGTCCCTTTAGGGTGGGCGGCACATTTCACGACCACTATGCCCACTGGGAGCTGTAGTGCTCTTATCAACCTGTCCCATAAGGCTGCATGTTGCCGTCTGCTCGGAGGTAGCCCCTCCTTTTCCAGCGTGCTAAGCCTGTGTGCACGGTAGATGTCACATAGGCAAAGTCACTGTACACTGTTACTTCCTGGTCTACATGATTCTCAATGGCAAGTATCAGCGCCAATAGATCTGCAGCTTGCGCAGAATAGTGAGATGGTATTTGCGCACTGACAAGTACCTGAAACTCCCCATTTGCTAGGTGTTTTACCACGGCCACGCCTTTATACCTCAGTCCGTCCTCTTGATTGATTCTTGATGAACCATCAATGCACACGATCTCACCACCTGCCAGGGCATTTTCCTTTACCCTGGGGATCTCATAATAGAATTCCTCATAATTCGCACAGTCGTGTATAGGTTCTCCCTCTGTGACTGGCTCTGCTATGAACGTAGCTGGATTCACAGTTTTACATCAAACTATTTTGATCGATGGGTTGGAGATAATCACCTCATATGCGGATGCTCTCTGAGATGTCAGTGTGGCCTTTGGCTTCTCTAGTATGGCGAATAGTGAGTGCTCAACGTGCAATGTCATGGAGCATCCCTTCACAATGGATGACACCTTTTCAATGGCGAATGCAGCAGCAGCTAGATTTTGTTCACATGGGAAGTGGCCCCTCATGACCGGGTCCAGACTCCCGCTGTAATACGCTAGGGGCTTATACCCCAGCGAGGTTCGCTGAGCAAGTAGTGCCGTCATAAAATTGCCATTGGTATGTGAGAACAGGTAGAATTCCTCTGCATAATTAGGAATCCCGAGAACTGGGGCCTTACAAATCGCCCCCTTGAGTTCTGCAAACCCCTTCTCCATTGCCTCAGTCCATTCGATTTTTCTTTTGTTGCCTGGGCTTTCTTTAAAGCCTGAAGCAAGGGCTTTGTATACAAGCTGTAATCGAAAACCCATGCTCTGATGTAATTGCATAGGCCTAAGAAGCTTTGCATTTGTTTTATCGTGAGCGGTTTAGCCGTGTTCATAATAGCTTCAGCCTTTTCTGGGGTTACCTTTTTCCCTTCGTGTGAGATTAGCTGGCCTATGTACAGCACCTCTTATTGACAGTATTGTAAGTTTTCCTTATCAACCTTATATCCTTTTTCAGCCAAGATAGTCAGTAGCTGGACGGAGTCACGCCTGCATTGTTCCTCAGTGATGCTGCAGATCAGAATGTCATCCACATACTGCAAAACAACATTATCTACTGCAATATTGCTTAGGTCCATCTGCAGGACTCTGTTGAAAATGGATGGAGACTCACAGTACCCCTGTGGCAACCTCGTGCTTTTCAGGCTCCTTTGTCTGAAAGTAAATGACGTCAGGTCTTGTGAGTCACGGTGCAACGGGATTGAGAAAAACGCATTTTTCAAGTCAATCACTGTGAAATATTTTGCCTCAGGGGACTAGAGGGAACTCAGCTTCAACAATATCGTTCACTGCTCTTAAATCTTGGATTAAATGCCAAGACCCTCCCTTTGATTTTTTGACAGGGTAAATTACCATGTTGCAAGGTTATTCTGACGTCACGAGGATGCCCTGCTCCATCATGGCTGAAATCGCCTTCGCGATCCCTTCATCTGCCTCTCTGGTCATGGGATATTGTCACGCTTGTGGTAAAATTGCTCCTGGTTTCAGTTTAATTTTCACTTCACCTGCCCCCTTCAGGGGGCGTACATCATAGGGCCCTGTAGTCCATACTGCGACAGGCACTTGGGCCATGTCATCTTCGAAGTATTCAGGACGTATCAGTGCCAGCATCATCTTCTGTGGCACCTCCCGTTTGATCATTTTGACCCAAAATATGAGACTCACTTCCACCCTTGTCTCTTCTAGGTCAGAGCATGCTTTGAAAAGATCATCATCGGTGGCGTCAGTCACTCGACACCCTTCTTCGATGGCGATAATCGCGCACCATTGTCTGCCTTCGTCATCATATCCTTCGACCAATACCACTTTCCCTCTCACAGCGGCAGATTGTATCATTAAGGGAAACACTTGTCCCTCTTCTTCATGCATAGGTATTCTAGGTTTGAATAGGAACTCATCAGGTGTCCTCATAGTTCTATCAGCGAGGCCTGGCAATCCCGCCATGAGTATGCTCTGATCATTTTGCACACATTTGAATAATGCATTCCTGGAGTGGAGCACACTATACCATTTTCAGTAAATGAGATTGTCACAGGGACGTCATTTCACCAAAATGCCAGGGGTAGCGGAAGTGACATCACATGACCCTTGACCCCTGATGACATCACAGGAAGTGACAGGAAGTTTGACCCCATTTGACCCCACCCCAAAGTGATATCGCGAGAAGCGATGGAACACAACCTTTCACCCATTGACAAAACAGGAAGTGACATCACAGCATTGTACACTACGAAAAATATGGTTACGATATCACTATAATGTGATGTACATTTCATGCAAGAATGGATCGCCATATGTAGCATTAAGATCAGTGTGTATAGGCCCATATTATCAAATTACTGTGAATGCAACCAGACGTCCATGACCAAATGTTAATGATGTGTTATTATATAGCACTTACGCTTAAGAGCTTTATATAGAAAAAATATACACCCAGTATCATCCAACCTGTGTCGGTACTCATTTATCGACCTCAGAAGGATGAAAGGCTGAGTTGAAGCGTTTAAGAACAGACTAAATCAGTGATTCACCCCCTGAAGTGTGCCTGAAATAAACCTTTAATGAGTCTAGCAATTATTGTACAGAATTCCAGAAAGACACATTATTTGGTTTCCTATTCTTTCTTATTTAGGGTCAGTGCTGAAAGTGTGGACTTGTGGCACTCCTGTTCTTATTGTTCTTATTTATTTTTTTAAAGTGCCTGAACATGAAAGCCAGGCACTCCAGGACTTTGCATTACAAAAAACGAAAAAAAAGAATGAAAGAATTAAAAAAAAAAGGATTTTTTTTTTTACAGAGGTCGCAAGGGAGAAGGGAGACCACAGAGGTCGCAAGGGAGACCTCAGAGGTCGCAGTTGCGACCTCTGGCGACCCCCAAATGACGTCCCTGGATTGTCATATTCAACTTAGTCATTAAGTCCCGACCCAGGATGTTTACTGGGGTCTGACGTGAATACAATAAGGGTACATTCATTTTGCGCTCTCCCACAGAGACTGAGAGCATGTCCGTAAAGGGAACTCTACTGGGAGCTCCTGTGAAACTCTGAGTATCTATGGCCTTGCCGGACAAGGAAAACTTGCCTTCTCGTATGCACAAGCGTGTTGCACCCGTGTCAACTAAGAAGGAATATTTGTTACCCCCTATGACGACATTCACCCTAGGTTCCCTATTAGGGTGTGGTGTCACTGATAGGATAGAGCACATCAGAGTCCCCCGTGAGCTGTCCTATTTCATACATAAGTTCAGTCCATTGTATAGTTGTGGATTTCCCCCATTTCCAGGGTTGACTCACCCTCCGGAGTTAGTGCCCTGAGACATTTGTGGTGGTGCCTGCTGGGATTGTCCGTGTGGCATGTTCCCCATGTTCGTGGGTTGAACCCCTTGTTGTGCACCTTGCTGCAAACCAGACGTCTGCTGCTGCACTGAGTGATTCTGTGCATTGCCCTGATGCGGGACGACAGGCTGATTCACCATGCCTGCCCCCATTCCTTGGCTATTTTGCCACATGCCTTGGCTTCTGCACATGCGCGCCACATGTCCTGTCATTCCACACAGCCAACACACTGGCGGTGGTCGGGCCATCTGTCCATTTGGCGTAGCTGGACTGCCCATCTGCGTGCTTTGAACTCCACCTTGGTTGGTCTGAAAACATCCCTGGTTGCCTCGAAACCATCCTTGGTTACCACCTCGTTACTCTGCCATCCTCTTCCTCCAAAACCCCTTCCCCTCGGGTAAAATCCCACGCTACCCTGCTTATTCTGAGATGGGTTAGTCGCTTGCTGTGCGCTTGGTTCAGCTGCATACTTTGCGAGAGCATACTTTGAGAGTTTCTTTTGTACCAGCTTCGCCTCCTCACCCTTACGAGTTGCCTCCTTTTTGCGGTTCTTTTCTTGCAACAATCTACAGTAGTGTGCAATTGTCAACTGTATTTCGGCCCATGGTATAGCTTCTATTCCTGCTAATTTCTTGAGCTGTTTTTGCACAAGTTCAGGCAACCCTTGGCACAATATATGGTAGAATACAGGGATAGATTTCGTCCAAGACTCATGCGTTTCGAGCACCCACGCGTCTTGAAAATTCTGGATAAAAATCAACGGATCCTCTGACTCTTTCATTATTCGAGTCATTAAGGCTCCTATATCAGAAGTGTCTGGGTATAGCGTTCAAAGCGCTTTCCATACTGCTGCCCTACAATTGTTAAATGGCGCTCCGTCATGTGATGTGTTCATTATCGTTACCCTAGGGTATCCAGCTAGTTTCCATACATCGTCTGCCCTTTCACCGAGTATGGCGATCAGGAGGCCCTTAATGTCCCTTATAGCTAAGGTGACACCCCCTGTCATTTTCTCTAACTCATGTATCCACTTCCCAGCTCCCGATGTCAGCATTGGAAGCTTATTTTTCAGGTTCTCTCGATCCATGTGTGGCTATGGAATATACTGTGATCTTGCTCCTCCTTTTTCTAGCAGCGGGAATTGGAATTTCCCCATACCTCTCCTGTCTACCGCTGGGGTGGCAGTCCCACCTTGCCGTCTCCCTGGCAAAGCCCTTAATCTGTCTGCATAGGCAGGTGCTGACGCCCCCCTCTGACCGTGGGGTGTTCCTACATGTCGGTCAGACTGCACGGCAGACTTCGGTGTCCTAGTAGCGTACTCGCTAGCGTCTGACCATCGTACCCCTCGGTCCCCTGGGAGCCGTTCTTAGCACCGTCTCCCTTCCTCGTGTGCCTCATCCTCCATTTCCCCACCGGAGTCAGATTCTGAATACTCCCAGTTTACACAACTCCTTGCATCTTCTTCGTTCTGCCCAATCTCCAGTATGTCCAGGGACAGTCCCCTGTTCCCACTACTTAGAGTGACCTCCTCATACAGCTGAGTGCTCTCCAAGCACTCATCTTCCCTTCCCCCATACGATATCTGTTCTAGCCCCATCTCATTGTATATTTTATCAATCGTTTCCCCGATGCTTCTGGTGTCGAAGTCATCTTCAATATTTGTCCCACTTATACCTTGCACTGAGTCGTTTGCAGGAAATCATTCTTCTATGTCTTCCCATTCTACAACAGGATTGGATTTTTTAACTTCCCGCTCCAAATATTCAAGATCCTGTGCCCTCTGTCTGCACTTACGTTCTGCTTCCTCATCTACTTCCTTGCGCTTCCTCGCTTCTTCTCTAGCCTTGTCTACTTCCCTCATCCTTTCGTTTCTACGTTCCTTTGCCCTTCTAATTTCCTCATTTTCTCTTCTCTTCCCTCTCTTCTCACGTACTCTTTGCTCTTCTTCCAACCTTTGCTTATTTTGTTTGTACTGGTCGTAGGCTGCCTTCTGTTTGAGCTTGCGCTGTTTCTCATGCTCTTCGTGATACAGTTGTTCTCGCTTCAGCCTATACTTCCTTCTTATCCTTTCATCCCTTATTTCCATCTCTTTTTCTCTCTATCTCCTTTGTGTCTCATCAGACCTCTCTCTCGGTCTCACATCATCACTTCCCTTTCCATCTATTTTCAACAATATCTGTCCTCCCATCCATTTGTCTTTTGCAAATGTTATCTCATCAGTTCTGCCTTTGTTTCCTTTCTGTTTCTTTCCATCTCTCTCCTAATCAGGAGGTGCACAACTCTGTGCCTGGTCCTTCCTTTCACCGTCGCATCTCTCCTTGTCCCTCGGGACTGCGGAGGCAAGATTGTTTTCTTGTTCCTTTCCCTTATTGTCATCACTACTGTACGTAGGCGACTCATATGTGGGATTGCTCTACCCCGTGCCTGCCTTAATTTCTCTTAGAGGGTAGAGTCCCTCTGACTTACTTCCCTCGATGACTGGCTCAGGCAGGGCTGGTGGCATGGTAGGCGTCTCATCCCCCTCCGTAAATACATTTAATATCCAGTTTGTGGGCGGTTCGTCCCCCTTCGGCTGCTCGAACATTTTCCACAGTTCAAGAACAGCAAGGCGTTTCTCAAATTTTTTGCCTGTGTATGTGGCATGTAGATAAGTCATTATATGTTGTAAGACGGCTTTAGATAGGGACCCATTCTGTGGCCAAGGCATAAACATCTTGTGGGCGGTACCCTTAACCCACTCTGTGCTGTACTTTTTTAGTTTAGGTGCATGCTTAGGTAGTTGCTTGCACAGATGCGCAAGTGGGGTGCACAGATGCGCAAGTGGGGTGCACTTCTCCATTTTCAATTCCGTCACCAACAATATTTATACAATTTGTTATCCTTCTACTAGTATGAGCGAGCACCAGATACACAAGCTCCAATCCAATCTTTTCCCACCAAAATGTATACTATCACATGACTCTAAACCATCAATTCATTGGCGATCCCCTCATTTTACAGAATCGCGTAAAACCAAATTTCATTTCAAACAATCAACGATACAGTTCTTTTACATTTGACGTACAACAGAACACATATGACAGACACTTGACCGACTAGACCGACACCAGCTGGTCATACATATACCTGCCTTCTAATCAATACCCCGTCTTGGAGTTTAAACAAACTCCTTTGATGCGTCTTTAAACGTCACTGTAGTCTAATTGTCCCTTATTATTTGGGCTATGAGTTCACGTTTCTTCTGACCGCTGTATTAAAGCACAGGAACAAGGCAAATCCTTACATTTTTATATCAGGTAGCCCCTGGTATCCTTCGTTTTCTCTCGGGTGTCCCCCCGGTAATCCTTTCATTTTTATCTCAGGTGCCCCCCTGGTATTCTTTCGTTTTTATCTCGGATCACCCCCCGGTAACCACCTTTTATCTCTTACGCTCTAGTCATTAACCCTTATATATATTACAGGCTTCTCTACTTCTGACTATTTTATTTTTTCTCCGCCACCCTCCGTTACCTTTCCCTTACTTGTTCTAATGCCTACAAGACATTTGCCAAAGTAACGAGTTTATCGTTTCACTCATCGCTCACATCTTTTTCCTCTCTGGAGCTTCGGGATCAACGCCCCTTCCTCTTCAGCCTCTTGCGTTCTTTTTGTCCAATTGGCTGCCCGTGGGAATGAGAACGGTTATGCTTGGAAAGGCGGGGTCGTTCAAACCCACTACAGATTTTTATGGACTTACACTATCATTGTCCACGGGAAGCTTCTCAGCCTACTCAGCCGGAATGACGAAAGTACTCCTGATATTGCCGAAGGCCTAGTACTCGTGATATTGCCGAAGGCCTAGAGTTACTTTGTGCCGTCGGTCTAAAGGTGTCTTAAAATTATATAATCAATAGTTAATGGCCATAACCATCCTCACACTACCGAGTGTACAGGAGGGCGAGATATTCACCAACGGGCTCATAGGTCAGTGATCACCCTCTAGTACCTGTAACACAAGATAGCTGCACCATGTGAGGGATGGGGGTGCAGGATTCACTTACTCCAACACGACTCAATAATTTGGCAAAGGGAAGTCTGTTTATTGACATATTCATCCAACAGGGAAACAGTTGGAAATCAGCACTGTTGCGATCACCTGTCTCGCTCCAACTTCCGCAAACCTCATACAAACAGCATCTTTTATACACAAAACTCATCATTACTGATGTCTAACTCTACAAATTCATCATGCATTATAATTGGTTAGGAAAGGTAACTTAAGTATAGGTGCTATATCTGTATATGACAATAGAGCATGCGGATTGGATAACTCTTATCGGGTGGGCGTCTACGCCCAACCCTCTACTTCAAACATGATAGACATCACTACAACTACGACGTCCTATTGGTTAATTGGTTATAGTGTCTATAGGACCCTAGATTTCATGCTCCATTGTGATTGGGCAAGTTACACCCCTAAGCATAAATCTCCACTTTAATTAGCAGCATGCACAATGGACACCCAGGTGCCTTGTGCCCCAGGATTCACCCTGCCTCCTTTCCATCAATCAGTAGTTTAGGGCTATGTGTCAATTAGTTGGCTGGGTATGGCCATGAAACTGTAGTCTCTTATCTGGAGAAGCTATGTCATCCTCGGGTTTGGGATGACATCAGTCAGTGTTACCTCTTCGCGCCTGGCTGGTCAAGTGTCAGTTCACCTTGAATCTGCTTCAGTTTCAAGCTGTGTGTGTATTTGTTTCTTCTTTAGCCTCACTACCTGCCTGGGCCCCTTTTATCTTGACCTTCACGGGGCAGGCTGGTATGCTCTGGAGTTTCAATTCTCCAGCTTTGCCGCTCTCCCCCTTTCCTTGGGTTGACCTCGACTTCCCAAGCTTGAGCTGCTCCTTGTTGAGTTTCGATTCTGCTCTTTCTTCTGGCTTTAGCTGGAATATGAAACCTGGCCTAGTAGGCCACCTCTGGCCGCCTGGGCATACTTCTGCATTACAAAATGGAGTCACACTTGTATAATGTGCCTTATTGGGGTAGAAATATGGTTGGTGCTTGCCGCTCTATTCTTCTACTAAGCATTGCAAGCCATATCGTTTTCTAAGCTTCTTGTGTTCCAAGCCTATTTACACGAGTTTAGCTGGTTAGATTCTTCCATCTTGTCTTACAGCAACGTTTACTTACGTTTCAACATTGTTTCCTTTTTCGTATCTCTTGAATCTGGTTTCGAGGCTGCTCGCACTGGTGTGTTACCTTCGTTCATATGCGAGTCTACTCAGGCCCTGGTGTCATTACCATTTGCCTTCCATCAAGGTTCTTTGTGTCTCCTCATGGACAGTCTGTAATTATTCATCGTTTCGTATCAGCGGCTGGTATGGCTGTCTGATAGGGTACAGTGCTGCCCAGGGTTGTCTGGTTATAGGCGCTTCAACAGGTATGGCTCTTCTGATGTACACTGCACAGAGTTCCAGTTGAGCTCTTTGTTGGTTCATCTGCTCCTCATACGTCACATACCTTGTCAAGTACTTTCCTGGTACCTCGAAATGAGGGCCAGGGGTGCAGGCCATGTCTAGGACCTCCTCTACAGCAGGGCGCAGCTAAAGGACTCCTCTCATGAGCTTCATTTTTGACATTCCTGGATGATGCAGTAGCAGTGTCTCAGTCAGAATGGGGAGCGCACTTCTTTCTGTTCATGCCCCCGTGGATAAAACAATCGACATTCTCCTCCTTGTTCATGTGACAGAGGCATGGAAACTCTGTGAAACCATTGTTGACCAACATGTGTGGCTCATTTGATAATGTAAAACAGTCTGGGAAAGTGTTAGGGTCTGCAAGTGTGAGGATTATCGATAATGGGCATATTAGAGGAGATTAAATCTGGAGTCAATTTGAACGATGAAAGAGTGAGATCAACATTCTTCTAAATAGATATTCAAAATGTGTGCTTTTAAGCCTGAAACAATACAGAGAGAGGATTCAAGAACCTGCTCTTATGGAGGATGGCATCTTAAAGACGGGGCTCCCACGTCATCGTCCTTGAATGACCTGGATTTGAAATCGTACACCATGTAAATGCCATCATGTCTGATAAATTGAATAAACCGCACTCTCCCCACTGCAATAAATAAAAAAAAGTCCAGAAAGCATGGAACACAATGTCAAAGGAGAGATCCTGGCTCTATATTGAAAACTTACCTCAATATCCAGAGAGAGCAAGAGCAACATGACCCTACTCACTGCACTGCGGGAAAACATGAAATGCGAGAGCAGATGCTGCTGAGTCAAAGTGTGAAAACAAAATCAAAATATCGAGGCTGAGTACCCCAAAAAGAAATACACCGAACACGTGTTACAAAGGAACATACAAAGTACTTTATTTTATACTGAATCCAGTTACGAAGAACAGACCAAAATCAGATAGCTATCGGCCCTCAGTGCAACACAACGAACTCCAGTGTGGTTCAGTGTGTTCAGTGAGAGACACTGTACATTAAAATGCATTGGTCTTTTCTACTCTTCGTGAGCACGATTTCCAGCCCTACTTCGGGTTAATATTCCGCTAATACATCACCGATCTAGGGTTCATGCCGAATTTCACACATCCACATGTAACTGGTTTGCTTTTAATACATATATCAACAAGCCTATATGGCAACTGTGTATTCTGGGATTTCCCATGCAGGTCTTCTCAAACATTAATACAATGGCCCTCATTACGACCCTGGCGTTAAGCGAAAAACGATGCCGGTAAAGGATTACCGGAATCGCTTATCACTAGGGCCGATTATGATCCGAGATAGCGCTAATAACGGCACCGTAATCAATGGTGCCGTTAAAAGCGCCAAGGGCGCGGGCACGCGATTCCTATGGCGGAAATACCGCCATGGTGCTAAGGCGTGAACATCACGAGTCACGCGGACATGTAAATACCGCCCTTGTGAAGGCCGTAAAGTACCTTAGCGCCATGGCGCTAATAACGTAATTTCAGACCAACCGTAAATGGCCATGTGCAGTGTTCCCAGCTGCAACAGGTGCACACAATCAGCACAGGTGGAGTAAATACAGACTGGGCAAGCACAAAAGGAGCACACCCCACCCCTCCCCACACACAGTTACACTCCTCAATGATTCCAACACCACTAGCAATACTGGGGCTGCAGGACCTGATTGCAGTGGAAGTGCCACAACAAAAACTACAAGAAGTACAACAACAGGCAGCACAGAGGAGGCGCAGGAGGAAAAGGAGGGCAAGGCAGGGCCAGCATGCCCCACCAGCACAGCCAGTGCCACCACGCAGGCACCCCCCAATTCCACGCATCTGTGCCAGTCCATTCAACCTAACCGCTGACCTGATCCACACCCTGTCCCTCCTGGACCGGGACACCATCACCACCATTGTGGAAATGATACATGACGACATAGTCAGCCTCATTGAATCACGCACCACCATCCCAACCCTACTGAAGGTAGTGTCTGTGCTCCACTTCCTGGCCACAGGCACCTACCAACACACAGTTGGGCAACTGCATGGCATTTCACAAACATTACCCTCACTTACGGTGAACCAAGTGCCTGATTCCCTCCTCAAGCACACAGACAAACACATTTCCTTACCACGGCATGCCCAGGAGATCTCAAACACCAAAGTTGGTTTCCATTCACTGGCTGGCATACCTGGTTGCATTGGCGCCATTGACTATGTTGAATTTGTGGTTCCGACTACATCATCACACAATGTTGTGCCCTATTCCCCAGATCAACCCATGATTCACTGGTCCTGCAGAACTTCACGATTCAACGCTACATGGAGCGACATGCAGAGCAGAGATCCTGGCTACTCGGTGAGTCGCATGTTAGGCTCATGGAAATGTGATGTGGGTAGGTGATGGAGGCATACATGCATACTTCACCTTGCTGAGATGGGGGGGAGAGATGCATACGTTACCTAGCTGTGAGTGCCAGAGTAAATGGAGCAAACTCATTTCCCAAAAACAGCCCAGACTGGACTTGACACCTGACCACATAATGCAAGATGTAAGCAGCCCTACCATGCGAATGAAGCAGTGTACCAACCATCCCACAGACATCTGCATGTGCACTGTACAAAATCAGACCGCATCTCCCTCAACAAAATGCAGCTAGAAGCAATGACTATAGCCAATACACACCACAAAACACCATGAACTGAAAGGCCAGTCCCCCACCACTGCGCATACAGGAGTCACATGAGGGTCAAATACATCAATACACCACTACACTGACACAGATGCCCAACTACATTGCATGACACCATTTGTTGTGCATAGTGATAGCATCATGAGGCTGACATCACCATTGCCAGGATGAAAGCATACAAATTAGTGGACATCTGCAACATCACAGAAATAACCGTCGTGGACAAACACAGTGCATGTGCACTCACAAGTAACTGGACCCCTCAGCGCACACTAGTCGATGTCATGCAAAACAGTCCATATGAGGAATACACACATAGCACTCACATTGTGTGGCTCCATCCATGCATGGAAATGGGCTTGAGATGCAGAAACAAATGCATGCCATGGTATCACTCAATAAGGTTAAACATGATGAGTTAACTTACACATACATTGTTGCCCACATACAGGTGATGCAGGCTGTCCTTTGAAGCGGTGTCTCCTTACCCCAGTCCGGAACCCAAAGAACAGGCTAGAGGAGGACTATAATCATGGCCATACACGAACCCGTGTGGTGTTTGAGCAGACATTTGCCCTCTGGAAGGCACGGTTTCGCAACCTCAACAGGTCTGGTAGGTCACTCCTGTACCGCCATGAGAAGGTGGCAAAGATTGTCATGGCATGTGTGATGCTAAACAATATTTGCATTAGACGGAATGTGCCCCTGCCTCCTGACGCAGAACAGCAACCACCTGACGAAGAAGATGAGGAGGGTGGGGATGGTACAGCACCCCAGGAAGTACGCGATGCACAGGAGGGACGTGACATGCGTCGGACTCACACAAGTAGGGGAGTCTCACATGGAGATGGCACTTGGGGCACTGGTTGTTTCTGGGACATGCACACTATACACTGTTCACCAATTAAACACACGTGCGCAATGAGGAATGTCCACACATGTGATTTGTGCATAACCAAAATGTGAATTGAAATAGTAAATATAAGTGAACACACCTACTCTCCCCTCCCCCCTCAACTCCCCAACACACCCACTCCCCCTCCCCCTCAACTCCCCAACACACCCACTCCACCCTCCCCCCTCAACTCCCCAACACACCCACTCCCCGTTCCCCCCTCAACTCTCCATAACATGGTGTGGATGTCTGTGCTCAAGTGCATCATGTGGCATTGGTCCACGTGGCTGCCTCTATTGGCACCCCCCTCTCCCGGCACCCGGTGCACCCCTGTCTGTATGCCGCAGGTTCCTGCCCGATCTGCCGACGGGGCTGGTTTGGGTAGAACTGGCAGCCGAGGAGGAACTGGGCTGCTCACAGGGACGCATGTCCCTCATTGTCTGGACAAGCTCAGAAAGTACCTGCCGCACCGTGGCCAGTTCAGCACAAATGTCCTTATAGGTGGACTCTATGGCAGCCTTTACAGTTTCTGCACACGGATTTTCCCCCTTGCGCTGGCACATTCTTCGATATGCTGTGTCAAGAGGGAGCTTAGCTGTTGTTGCCGCGTGATAATTTCATGCATCGACTCCTGGGTTTTGTGGCCTGTTGATGATGCTCTGGTGTGTCCATTGTGCTGCTCCCCTCCTGCCCATCTGCTACTGGGCATGGAGTGGCCAGCCAGGAAATTTCAGGAGATTGCTCCTGTATGCCATTGTCATGCTGCCTGCATGGGGAGAGGTCGGGGGAATGCAGGGGGCCAGTCGGGGGAGCCATGACAACATCGATATCCCCTTCATCATTGTCTGAGCTAGCTGCGGTGGCGGAAGTCTCACCAATGGTGCTGCTTCCTGCGGACCCAGTGCCTTCAGTAGACACCAATGGGCGGATGCTTGTAGTCTGTGGTGGCGTAGTGCTTGACTGGCTGCACATCAGTGCCGTGGCCTGTGATGTACTGTGGGATTTTGGCTGCTGTGGTGGTTTTCTTTTGACACCAGAGGTGGAGGGACGGTGTTTTGGGTCTTCGGGCCTGGGCTTCTTGGCAGGTGTAGTGCCTCTGTCCTCATCGGCACTGTCCGAATGAGAGCCTGTGGTGGACCAAAGGAGGGAAAGGGTTAGTGATGGGTCTGTGGACATTGAGCAGGAATTGTGATGGCTGCATTCATTTTGATTACTAGATGGTGCACATTGGAGGCAGTGACATGCAGGTTGTCTCCCTTTTAGGTGGTAGAAGCATGGAGGCATGTGGGTGGCTACAGAAAGGGTGTGCATAATGCATGTGTACAAGGTGGAGGTCAGCACTGTCTGTAGGCAGTCTTGTGCTAATGTGTCGTGTGGACTCTGTTAGGCATCATTGCACTTCACAAACATCTGGACTTCATTGTGTTGAGTTTTGCATAGCTGGATTTAAGGCACCTACCTGCGTCGCCTGATGTCGGGTCTCCTCTCTCCATATCTCTAACCCCCTCTATGCTCTCTGTGCCTATGGTTGCAGCACATATCTCCTCCCACGGCTGCAGTTTGATGGGCGACTCAGCTTCTCCGCCAGTCGCCATGCCCAGATTGGGATGCATTATACTCCTGACGCGGAGGCTTGGATAGTCCCACCTTTTTCTGCATTGTCTGGCATTGCGGGGTGTTGTGCCAACTGCACTGACCCTCTGGGCTACCATGGCCCATATGGCCTTCTTTCTCATCAGTGCCGTTCTGGTCATCTCTGTTGAAAAGACTACATCGGCATGCTCTTGTAGGGTTTCAGCCAACATATTTAACTCCTCCCTAGAAAAGCGCTCCTGTCGCAGCTGATCTCTGGGCTTTTTCAAAACTTTAGGCATTATGATGTGGAATGGGTTTTGGAGAAGGTTCGTGGAAGTTGTGGGGGTCAGGTGCCCATTGGTTGAAAAGGATGGCAATGGATTGTGTTTTTAAAGATGACCGCTGTGCTCTTTCCCGTTCCTGTGCGGTGATGCAACTTCCGGATCCGCTTATTTGCGGTCGCCGCTAATAGCGGTTCCCGCTATTTTCGGTCACCACTATTAGCGGTGACCGGTAATATCGATGGCTAGGGTGGCGGAGGTGCTATTTGCACGGCATACAATGCTGGTAAGTGGGGTTTTACGGCCTTTAGCGGCATGGCAGTGATTACATTACAAGCATGGCGCAATGCTCGTGCCCGAGAAGTCGTAATGTGACGCTTTTAGCGGTCTCTGGCCAGCACGGACACGTTGATTATGCCATGCCGGTAATGGCCATTCCTTACCGCCAGGGACGTAATGAGGCCCAATGTAGTTAAACAGGTGTTCTTCGTTCAGTATTTGAATACATTGTTCTTAACATATGCTCGCGGATTAGTTTCATTGCACGAGTAATCCTTTACACACGTCAACGAAGGACAAAGTCTCAATTCACGACCTCAACAAGTGGCCTGCAGGCAAGTTACATATGAACTACATACAGAGGTCAAGCCAGCCATGTTCTATTCCAGAATGACATTGTCCACCATTTTAACTCACAGGGTGACTTTACAAAGTGAACCTAAAATGGCGGATTGACCTAAAATGGCAACTTACATTGATTTTAAGGTCGGGACCTTGCGACACGGATTTCTTTGCAAGCGACTTGTTAGCAACTTGGCGTAGGCCAATATACATATATTTGTTGTGATAGGAGGCACAATATAATTTCTCATTTGACAAACCCTCCTTTTGGCCTATGCCAAGTGCTAAAACTACTTTGGATCTCCGTGCAAATAACTCCATGCATCATTGTCCATGCACCCTGAACCACTGTCGGAGATATCTATTGCCATTAGGTCATTTGCTAAAATTTCTTTCAACACATATTCTTTGGAAGGTTTATCTGGGGCATACACTTTATGTCCTATCGTACCTATCACTTGTGCGCAACATCCCCCTAGCATCGAACATATACTAGGTAGACACTGAATACAGCAACAAAGAAACAACAGGATTCCCAAAATAATCAGCAAAACTGATAGTACCTTCCAAACCCAAGATCGCAAGAAATCCCAGAACCAAGTGCTAAGATCCCAGTTTCCCTCGGGAACATGCACTTCTGAACTAAGGACGTGCAGATTCTGTATTGCCTTGAAGATGGTTGGGGAGGAATCTGGCACGAAAACACAGCAAGCGGACCCCACTAATTTACACACTCCAGCACGTTCAGCCAGAATGACCTCTAATGCCATCTGGTTTTGAAGTGCTACTAGTCTTATCGCCTTCTGTTCTAATGTCATATTATAGAGTATGTTCCTGGTCCCGTTGATGGTTCTTTCCAGTACTCTCGCTAGTCTTCTGATATCTTCGGAATTCGCTATCCGCCCCCAAAATGGCACAACTGATTTTGCTCTATCTCCCAAGATTTTTGCTGGAGTGTCACCATTCTCGTCTCGTCGTGGACGAGCCTTTGAAACTTCTTTTGTACTAACTAAACACACCCCAGGTAACAGGATCCCTAAATAACAGGTTCCCTGCCAATCACTGGGCAACCATGGAAATGCTTTATTACCGCAGACAAAGTAGACAGGTTCGCCTACATACAAAGGTCTGTTTTCCCCAGTCAAATTTGCAACATTGGCACAACCTAGAAAATCTCCCATTGACTGAGTTCCATTCCTCTGTATGTAAAAAGAAACTGAATCGGGGCTATGATTAACAGTGTAAGAAAGAGGCATGGCATCCTTATTGCCTATCAGAGCCATCCTAAAGGAAATCAAAGATTGGAAAGGACGAGACAGTCTATCAGAAGGCCTAATAGAAGCAACGTTAGGTTTACTTCTGTTTGCAAAAAGCGAGCATCCCAGGGGAGTCAAAACACGTTTCTCAAAACTATTCAAATTAGTGCCGTCAAAGTTCCCTGAGATGCTGTCATTCAAACAGCCAAAGAACAGTGCTCTAAGAGAAGCATGACAAGCAGTTGTCAAAGGCAAAGTATGAATATACCAACCTAGCCCCTTATCCCGTGTTGCGGCAAATGTAAGCAGACCCAGCAGTTAGACTTATTAAAAATGGCAGGCGTAGCATTCATGATAAGTAGCAGAGTATTATTGTGCTACCATTGTCTATGCTGAGAGCCCCTAGTGACAGAGTATGCAAATGTACAAAGGGAGTAGGAACAGCAGGTACATTTTCAGTGGGCAACAAGGATTCTAAAGGATGCATTTCCTCAAGGTACCAGAATCCTAAGACAGTGACTATTAAAAACCCAAATATCATTATAAAAACACAGCAATACGTTTTCGGGGCCCAGGAATATTGTCCATTGTCCCGGTTGGTCACCCCATCATTTACAAGTCCCATACGAGCGGGAGCGGTGGCAGGCATTGTAGTCTTCAAATGGAAACCCCAATGTTTGTTGCTGGCAACCTCCCGGTCGCGTAACTTCATAGTCCTTCCACAACCCTTGACAACAGAATCCCCTTTCTCAAATTTGGACAAAAACAAGCCCTCGATGATCCTTTCCTTCTTCGAATGCATAGCCGAACCGTGCCGTAAGTCTATTTTATTGGACGCAGATTGTACCTTGCTTTCCCTGGTACTGATTGATCCGGAAACAATGTGTCGTCACTTCCCGTTGGAAGCAACGTATCAAAGACAAGTGAAGATGCCCAATTTGGAGCAGCAGTTTCCGGATGCAAAGCTTTTGGAGAGTGTGGAGACAAAAAGGCTGTTTCCCCAAGCCTCACGGGCTCAGAAAGATTCTCCGACACACTCTCAGCGCTATTTACTGCTTTGGGATAGTTGGTTGCAGCATTAGCGAGGGGTTCTGTTTCTTCTGTAACGTGTGGCACTGGGTGAGGAAGTTTCTTGACATGGGACGCATGGATCCAGTTCTTTCTTCCAGAGACTCGCACTGCTGTTTGGGTGACCAACAGGACCTGGAACTGGCCACGCCAGCGAGGTGCAAGGCAGGAAGAGCGCTCAAATGCCTTGATGAGCACCCAACTTCCAGGCCATATCCTGTGGCCTGGGCCCTCGTATCACACAGGTAAAGCCTCTCGTACCTGGTGATAAATCAAATACAGGTTTTTGGTCAACTGGCTGCAATAATCTGAAAGTAATACATTTTCAACATTCTTTAACGAATTACATTTAGGAAGATTCCAGATATTGGCAGGTCTCCCCATTACCACCTCAAATGGAGAGAGCCCAGTCTGAGTTTGAGGGGTTGTACGCATGGATAATAACACGATCGGTAAGGCGTCCGGCCATTTTAATTTAGTGCCGGCACATGTCTGAGCGAGCTTGTTCTTGGTGATACCATTGTGTCTTTCTACTAGTCCGGCACGTTGAGCATGTCTGGCCGAATGGAACCGTTTGTCGATCTATAATGCTGCACATATCTGCAGAATTACAGCAGCGACAAAATGTGGACCATTGTCTGACCAGATGACTCTTGATAGCCCAAACCACGGGAAGTACTCCTTTAACATAGTTTTCACTGTAGTCATGGCTGTAGCATCTTTAACGGGGAAGCCTCAAACCATTTACTAAAAGCACAGATGACCACCAGCACATATTTTTTATTGTTACATCGTTCCATTTCAATAAAGTCAAAGTGGATAACTTCAAAGGGGACAGAGGGTGGCCCGAAACTTCCCCTTGGAGTTGCTGTCCCCTTTCCCACATTGTGTTGTAGGCAAATCATACAATCCTGGACATAGTGCTGGGCAATTATTGAAATTTTGTCATTTGCCTAAACTTTTTCTAACATCTTTGTCATCTTTTGGGCACATATATGCATAGGACCATGGGCCATGATGACCATCATCCTTATAAACGCGTCAGGGAGTAGCCATTTCCCTTCAGCTATGTCCACCCAACACCTGTCTTTATCAAGTTTCCCCAAGCCTTCAGCCCAACTCTTGGATTCTTCTAACGTGGCATCAGCTTGGATATCTCATACAGACCCAACACCCTCATCCATTCCATAAGCATTTACAGTATCCCTTGAAACATACATCTCTGTTAGAGGATCAGCAGCAGTTTGTCTAGCTATCTGATCAGCGAAAGCATTCCCTTTCCCTATGTCATCTGTAATCTTTCGATGTGCTGCACATTTCAAAACAGCTAACTGAGTAGGGAGTGCAAGCGCTGAGAGTAGTTGTACTATTAGGGAGCCATGTTGGATTTTAGTGCCATGTGAAGTTAGGAACCCTCTCTCTGATCAAAGTCTCCCAAAGTTGTGAACCACCCCAAAGGCATACTGACTATCAGTATATATGTTTACTGCAAGCCCTTCAGAAAGTTCACAAGCTCGGGTCAATGCTATAATCTCTGCGGCCTGCGCAGAGTTATGCGTGATTCTCTTGGTTTCCACGACCGTGCTTAATGTGGTGATTGCATAAGCAGCTGTGGATGTACCATCCGGAAGTTTGAAGCAGGAGCCATCACAAAACAGCTCTCCTTGCGGATTATCCAAAGGAGTGTCTTTCAAATAAATTCTACCCTTTGTTTCTTGTTCGGTAGTATACAAACAATCATGTGACTCTTCATCGCCGCAAGTAGCATCTTGTGGGAAAGGTAGGAGTTCAGCCGGATTAAGAACACAACACCTCTTAATTTGAATGTGAGGAGCAAACAAGATCAATTCATATCTTGTCAACCGTGCAGAAGTGAAGTGTTGCGTTTGGGTTCGGTTCAGTAGAACATCTACAGAGTGAGGCACCATCAGGGTTAGATCATGGCCTAGGAGCATTCCCTCACTCTGTTTTACAGATGCAGCAGAAGCAGCGACACCTCCCAAACATCTTGGCAAAGCGCATGCTACAGGATCAAGGGCGGAAGAAAAGTAACCGCACATCCTATTCTTCCCTCCATGTTCCTGCGTTAATACAGCCAAAGCACATCCATCACATTCATGCACAAACAACACAAAGGCCTTTTCAAAGTTTGGTGTGCCCAAAACTGGTGCAGAACATAATGCAGTCTTAAGCAAGTCAAACGATTGCTGGTGTTCCGCGTTCCACGGCAATGGTGAAGAAATGCCCTTCTTAGTCAAAGCCAACATCGGTTTGATCACTAGTGAAACATTTGGGATCCACAACCTACATTAAGAAGCCATACCTATCAAGGCTCTAACTTCCTTCTGTGTATTTGGGACAGACATGCCAGAAATGTGTTTTATTCTTTCAGGTGTCAATCTTCTTCCCTCCTTTGACAGGAGATAGCCTAAATAGGTGACCTCCTGGCAACAATATTGAAACTTTTTAAGCAAAGCTTTGTTACCATGCTTAGCTAGATGGATAAGCAATAACACAGTGCCCTCCTTACAGGTGCTCTCAGAGTCAGCAGCTAAAAGCAAGTCATCAACATACTGAAGCAATGTACAAGTAGAGGGCAATTCAAGGGCATCAAGCTGTTCTTTCAAAGCCCTACTATAGATGCTAGGACTCTCTGTGTACCCTTGAGATGCACGAGTAAATGTGAACAAGCGTCCCCCTAAGGTGATCACGAACAAGTATCTACTATCCTTGTGTATAGGAACACTAAAGAAAGCATTATTTAGATCCACAACACTAAAGTAAGTAGATGTAGCTGGAATCATGGTTAATATTGTCGTCACATCAGGCACAATTGGAAATTGCGGAGGGACGCCCTTATTAGTGGCACGTAAATCAATTATGAAACAGAATGGAATTGCATTATCGCCTTTTTTGTACACGGGCAAAATCAGACTATTGCATAAACTTCCTGAAAGTTCTCTAATCACCCCGTGATGCACAAAATCAGAAACAATGCATTTCAGAGCTCGCTCGCCCTCAACTGAAATCTTATGCTGGGGAATGCGTGGCAGCTTAATTCCGTGTTTCAAAACTATCTTAACAGGCTCAATCTGTAAAACACCGACATCATTGTCGTCAACAGCCCATAAGCTCTCTGGTACATCATTGAAATCTGGCGGCAAAGGTCTAGTCAAGAATTGCAAGACAGAAAATTGCTGTGGTGAAATCGTTAAGCGCACTCCATCAGAAGAACAATAAATCACTGCATTCAATTATTTTAACAGGTTCAACCCCAGCAAGTTCTCTCTGCAATTAGAAGTTAACAGAAATGGACAGTGGTCCGTAAAGGGACCCAAAGAAATGGGTACCAGTGAAGAAACCGGACAAACAACTGGTGTGCCAGAAAACCCTACAGAAACATTGGTTTGCCCTGACAGTGGAATGTTTGGAACCCGTGAATGATCAATGGAACACTTCTGTGCTCCAGTATCTATCAAAAATGGATGTTTTCTATTTCCCACCACCATTTCAACGTAGAGACCTTTCTGATTGAGGGGAATAGGTGTAGGTTCCAAACCCTGCTTCGTGCAATACTAACGAAACAGAATGTCATCAAAAGGAAGCTCTTCAGATAAATATGCAGCAGAAGGATGATCAAATATGTTCCTTGCATCCACACTCGGAGTCTGATTATCCTGTGAAAAAGGTTGCTGAGGATCCTGTGCAAACTGACCTCTACCAGGGCCCCCTATACCCAGGCGACCTCTGGATCGTCTACCCATATTCCCAAACATGTTATTCGACCTCTGTCGAAGGACGGGGCATTGTGCACGCCAATGACCCTCTCGACGCCAATAGGCGCACTGGTTAATGTTCACAGGACCCAAGGGCACATTCCCTTGCGGGACATACGGACCTCTAATCTGAGAACTACCCCCTCGGGGGCCTCTAACAATTTGCTTTAATAGCACTTTAGTCTTCAAATCACCTTTTCGTTTTTCCACTCTATCTTTTTCATTATTGACACGGTTCTCGTAGTACTGAGCCATATGCAGCACTTCTGATTGGGACTTCGCCTGCCAAGCACTCTCAGAAGACATGATTTTTGACTGGATGTCAGGCAGCAATCCACGCACAAATTTGTCCACAAATAACCTTTTCCCAGACTCTGTGCCTAGGTCTTGTCCGCTGAAATCCAAAAATACCTGTTCGAACCGATTAAAGAACTCGGTAGCACCCTCAGACCTCCCTTGGACACAAGCCATAAGTTTTTCCCAATTAATTCTTTTCTCTGGAATTATAGTTTTCAATTTTGCAATGATTCTATCAGGCAAAGTTAGTATCACCTGAGGCGGTCTTTCACCAGCTGGCCTTTCTCCATCGAGTCTAGTTATATTCACCCATGTATCTCCCAACCCTGGCACGTCATCTATAGTTCTAACTTTTCCATGAATCTACGGGCAGGAGTACAGGAAATAACAGATCAATAACTCCTAAGGTGAATACTGAGGACTGCAAGACGGACTCTATTTCTTTATAGAATCCTGTTGGATTTTTCCTAATATCAGCAATAGATTGTCTAATAGTATTCACTTCCTGTCTTGAGAACGGGACATGAACGAACTGCGATACATAATGTGCAGGAATGTCCACAGCGACTATACCCCATGCAGCATCGGCCGCAATCTCAACCTTTGGGGCAAATGTCGGAGGAACCTCTCTCATAGGCAACTGAGAAGTAGGTGACTCCGAATGCTTACTAAGCAACAGAGCTAAGTCGAGCGCTAAAGCAGTCGAAGAAGTGTCAAGTGAAAAAGCTCTCTTATAAATACTCAATGACTCTGTGGGACAATTAATCTTTCTTTTTACACAATCATCCCGTAGGTACTCTATCATTACCTGTATCACTTTCCTCTGCATTTCTAGCGTATACTGACTATATGTGTCATATACTTCAACTGGAGTTATCGACATATCTGAAATCCATCTAAGCGCGTCCTTTGTACAAATTTGTGCTTCCTCGGATATCGATTTACGACAAGGAAGGAACCGTTTCTTCACATACATAATTTCCCCCTCGTCATCCTCATTTTGCAATTTTTCTAACTCCTTTCTATACCCAAATAACTTCTCGACATGCTCATTTACTTTCTCCACAGGGTCTCTAGAAAACACTAAAGTATTTAGATCCCTTAACCCTTGCGGGAGATCTGTATCATTTAATTTTCCCCACATTACACATAAATGAATCCCTAAACCTTCAATAAAAACCTTTTTCTCAGGAAAATTGTCCATATTACAAAGTGTGGCAAAAACATTAGCTTGATCATCCCTCTCCATACAATGCTTAGCCCATGCAATCAAATCATGTTTCTTCTCTGGTGGTACAGTATTGCGAGTGACAACCTTCGACCCTGCACCTCGATCGACTACAAGCTGCTCAGGACCATTTGGAAGAGAGGGAGCAGATAAGTTCAATGGAGGTACTGTTACAGGTGCGATAAGAAGAGGTAGAGGAGCTGGAGGAAGAGGAACATTAGGAGGAGCAGGAACAATGGAAACAACAGCAGGTAGAGCGGGAATAGCAGGAGGAAGAGGCAAAGCAGCAGGAAGAGAAACATACGGAGGTAGCGCAGAGGCACCAGGCCTTCGTTCATTTAACAATTTGTCTATAAATTCATCGGAAGCATGGAGGTCTTTGGAAGGATAGATTTTCTGAATTCCAAGTGAGAAAGCCCTATCCGTATTCCTAGTTGATTCAGAATGTTTATCTTGGTCATACAATAATGCCTTTTCGGCATTCATCTTATCACGGCGCGCATGTTTTTCTCTACTTTTAAGTTGCTGAAACGCTTCTTTTTTCCAATTCTGCAAAACATCAAATGCTGCAGGTCTAGCCTTTTTCTTTAATAGAACTGTCGCTAAATACTCAATACGAGGGATTTCAAAACTACCATTGATTGGCCACTGAAGTTTGGAGGCATGTCTGGTTTGTCTGTGCCAAATGTCATTAAATACTATACTTCCAATGCCATGCTTACAGTACATAGTACATGCCGGCGACCCCTCCTGTGGTGCAGGACTGCTAAAATCCAAAGATTGTCTATCGCTGCGGAACAACTCCCTGAAGCAGGTAGACAATTTCCCAGGCATATCAAATTATTGGTGTTACCTGGTCAATAATTGTGTCTGCAGATACAATGCGCCAAATTCAAATTATCAGGGTTGAATTAAGAGTCGGGTCACGGCTCACCTGAACAAACCTAAGGAGGTCCGATCGGATTTCAAAGAATCTTACCTAACTAATCTTACATCGTGTATGGTGATTTCGGCAAATCTGCCCGCCTCGATAAGTGGACCCTCGTCAAGATGCCGTCTCGGACCACAAGCTAATTGTCCAGGGATCGGGCTGTGCAGCGCTGCTGAGGTGTCGCGTCTCGTTCAGTGGAGCCCTTTTTGTCACACAGTCCGATAGCCTGCATCAACCTTCAACAATCCGGCATCAATCTTGAGGGTCCCTATTCGGACACCAACTGTGAAAACAAAATCAAAATATCGATGCTGAGTACCCCAAAAGGATATACACGGAACACGGGTTACAAAGGAACATACAAAGTACTTTATTTTATACTGAATCCAGTTATGTAGAACAGAGCAAAATCAGATAGCTATCGGTCCTCAGTGCAACACAACGAACTCCAGCGTGGTTCAGTGTGTTCAGTGAGAGACACTGTATATTAAAATGCATTGGTCTTTTATACTCTTCGTGAGCACAATGTCCAGCCCTACTTCAGATTAATATTCCACTAATACATCACCGATCTAGGGTTCATGCCGAATTCCACACATCCACATGTAACTGGTTTTCTTTTAATACATATATCAACAAGCCTATACGGCAACTGTGTATTCTGGGATTTGCCATGCAGTCTTCTCAAACATTAATACAATGTAGTTAAACAAGTGTTCTACGTTCAGTATTTGAATACATTGTTCTTAACATATGCTCGTGGATTAGTTTCATTGCACAAGTAATCCTTTACACACAGGTCAACGAAGGACAAGGTCTCAGTTCACGACCTCAACAAGTGGACTGCAGGCAAGTTACATATTAGCTACATACAGAGGTCAAGACAGCCATGTTGTATTCCAGAATGAAATCGTCCACCATTTTAACTCACCGGGTGACTTTACAAAGCGAACCTAAAATGGCAGATTGACCTAAAATGGCGGCTTACATTGATTTTAAGGTCGGGACCTTGCGACACGGATTTCTTCGCAAGCGACTTGTTAGCAACTTGGCATAGGCCAATATACATATATTTATTATATAGGATAGGAGACACGATATAATTTCTCATTTGACAAAAGGCTACAAAGGGATACCGGGCAGCAGCTACAGAGCCTATACTGAGGTCAAGGAATCTGTCCTAGACTAAAAAAAACTGTTGCTGTTATTAGTTCAAGACTCAGGCAAAACAGTCTGCACATGAGAGGTACATCTGGGGAAAAATTGGGTAAAACTGTTTCCTATAGGAACATGCACAGTCCCACGCGAAGCATTTGAGAAATGGTAAAAGGCAGACCTAAAATAGAGAAAGCTTTCAGAGCAGGAAACCTACTATCCAAGGGTAACAACCACACACTAGGCAAATTGTAGCCATGTTTCAATAATGTTCCATCAGAGATAGCATTCTTCAGCGAGCAATCGCGCTAAAAACAGTGAAATGGAAGGCCCAGAGTCTTGCAATATAGCAGGCTTATTCTCCACCACAGTCCCAGAACTGCAAATCCTTCAGCAAAGTGGCAATATTGTGAAAGGAACTGGGAAAGAAAGCTAACCCACTGCCACCACCTGCCTTTCGGCAATTCCTCTTCGAAGTCACCTCAGTGTTAAGCTCCACTAGCAAACTCCTCCGAGCTCTATGAATAAATAGGAAGACGTGCTGCCTTCATGAGTAACCATATGCGCATTTACAGTAAGTGGGGTGAAACAAAGCCTGGAATAAATTAAAAACTAGATAACACAGATGGGGATTGAGGCCCTTGGTGTGTTTATATTCCATCATAACAGATCAGGTTACTAAGCAAGTGTATGTGGCAAGGTGGAAGAACCTGGGCAAGAATTGGGAAAACATTGTCCTCCTCGTGCAAAAAAGATACATTTTCACAGCATTTTTGCACGGGGACAATGTTTACCTCAGGGCTACTATGGAATAGTATTAAACCTGGGGCAAACTTTGACTTGGTGCAAAAATATAGATTTTTTTGCACTAGGGCAATGTTTGGCCTTGTTCGTATATATTGCCAAACTGCACTCATCATGGTGCAATGGTTTTCTAATATGCCCCATTGTTTTTAGAAATAGGGCAAACTTTGCCCTACGGTTTCTGTAATCTGGCCCCTGGTGCATACAGTATCTGGCTGTTAAAGAAGCAAATTCATGCATTAACAATTTCCAGGTCTTCAATTTAGGCCAAAACACTAGTATGATATGATATGATAGATTATTTATAACGCGCTTAATACCCAGAGGTTTCTAAGCGCGCACTCGGGAATCGAACCTGTGTTGCTCCGTGTCGTCTTGCTTCCATGGAGAGCAAGTTGCCCCTGAGATATCCTCCCGAGACAGTATTGGAAGATGACGAGCTGAGGGAAACAAAAAGAGAAGGCCATTGCTGAATTCCTGGAAACCAATGACAGCAGAGTGAGAGATGACCACTAATCTAGATTGGGATGAAAACAAATCTAAGAAGTAGTTTCATTAGATAAACCAACAGCAAAAACAAGGAAAAAAGCCATGAATTTACAGCAACCTGACACGAGAAGCGCCAGAGAAAGTGCATTAGGAGGGTGGTGAAAGCATAAACCGGATTAAACTATATTTAATAAATGGTATGGAGAACATATCAAATCAACAGAATCTATACTGATAAAGCTTTGAAATAATGTTCTTGTAGCAATGTTATTGGAAAAAAAGTGATAAAGAAGGCTGCCTTCTTTTCAATATTTTAAAGATATGTTATTAGTTTGACAGAGCAGGAAGAAAATGGAGATAATTCTGTTACATCCATTTTTTCTTCACTGCCAAAATACAAGTTTGGTGGTATTACCTCTGGTGGAATTACTGGGTGGTAATTCTGAAGATTTCTGGAGGTAAAGGGGAGGTGTTACCTCCAGATTCATGCTGGCAGTAACTCAAAACCTCCAGCACTGCCACAGCACCACTTGTAATCCAGCAGTAATACCACCAGAGGTAATACCACCAGTGGTATTACCACCAGACCAAGTGTCGGTAACAGTAATACCATGTGGTGGTATCTCAGTGATATTATCGCAGAGATACCACCAAACTCATAATGAGCGTCATGGACTTTTAAATCCTGTTTTGCCTTTTTAGAGAATCTCTAAGGACACCTGCAATATAAGACGAAAGTTATTTGCAAAATTCTATTCAAATATGTACCAGATCGACCAAGCAAATAAGGCAGCGATACAGGACTGTCTGAAGGGGATTCAACATACAGGCAATATCGTTCCAGGAGAAGGAGACGCTAGATGCAGTGGTATCCGTCGAAGAAATAAACTGGCCCCTGGAATCAATGAAGCAAAGGAGTCCAGAGCCTGATGGCTTTCAGATCGAATTCTACATCCATCATAAGGAAGAACAGGGGTTAATGTTCTGCTCACTTTTCAACACAGCAATTGAAGACAGGAGGTTCCATAAAGCCTTACAAATGTAAGCAATTAGCGTGATGCCACAGCTGGGAAGAGACAGAGAAATCTGTAGCTACTAGAAAGTGGTGACTCTAATAAACATTGGGCCTCATTACGAGTTTGCCGGTACAGTAAAAACGGTACCGGTAAGCTTGCCTGTACCATTGTTACCATACCGGTAAACTACGAGTTCTGCTCGCGAGTGCGTTTGCAGCCACCCATACCGGCACCCGCGAGCAGAACATGACAGTAGCCCCAATACTGTTATTAACGGTACCAGTGCTACCACCTTCCCCATTCCCATTGAGTCGTAGAGGGCTCAAATGGGAATGGGGAACAATTTGTTCAGGCGCCCAGAAAAGGGCAATTACCGGGTCTGGCAAGTTCGTAATGACCCAGTAATTGGCCTTTTCTGGCTGCCGGAAAAAATTAATACCGGCGGCCACTGTGCCTGTACTACAGGCACAGCTACCGCCAGCCTCGTAATGAGGCCCAAGATTGATTCAAAGATCCTCATCAAAAGAGTGAAAGACATAATGGGGAAGTTATTGCATAGAGATCAGGCAGGATTTGAGAGGGATGGAAATGTCAAGCATCAGATTCACCAGTTAGCAGGCATTCTACAATGTTACACTGATGGGTCCATGAAAAGAGGGATCATGAGTGAGGACTCTGAAAAGCAATCATCGATGTCTATTGGGATTTTCTTTTCCAGGTGCTAAATAAAGTTCATTTTGGAGGAATATGCATAGCTACCACTGGCTCACGGAATGTATTGTATGTTGTGTTATGTTATCCAGTAGTTATACAGTGCCCATCACTACCATAGTCATCTTACAGCACCTGGCATATTGCGATCCTTCCTATGTGTCTCCAGACATTAGTCTGTGGAAAGGATGTGGGCGGTATTGAAGGAGGCGATAAGAAAGAGAAATGAGACAATAGAATGACCAGAATCAAAGGTGATATGTGGGTCAAATATGGGATGGGTGTTTGTTAAATGTGAGAAGTTATTGGGAAGCATGAGTGAAGGACTCAAGAAAGTACACCTCGGATCATAGCAGTTTTATTGTGATGGCAATATCTAGACCCAGTGAAGTATGGCACAATATGTAATTAGGGAGTCATTGCAAGATGGACTTGAGAGGTGCTTGCTCAACTGAGCCCTAGTAGTGTGAGTGGTTTCCCTAGATTAGTTTGTAAAAAACAATTCCTGTGTCAAGAGACATCACTGGGTTTGCCAATCCAGCTGACAGAAGTGTCAGCTCCAAGAGTAAGAGGTGTATAGAAGTATGCCTGGGGAAAACATAATGTAAGTGGTAAGGGAGAGGAAGTGGGGACATGATGGACTTCTGTTGAGTAATATTATGTCTTGCAAGCTATGAGCTAGGTGTAAGTCATTGTAACTAATTAAAAAAACATTCATAAAATAGCTCAAGTGACCAAGTACTCAAGCTAAGAAGACAATTACAATCCCGTGTGTAACATGTATAGTCTCTTGAAGGAAGAAATCCAACACACTAGGTTCCCAGCAGCACCATCCTGTAGATCTGATAGAAAACAACTGCAGTGGGAGTTGCCTTCTCTTTAAAACTCATTCCATGTACAAATAAAAACAACATCTATTAACTAAAAATGTAGGGCAGAATTTGTGCACCCTTTGTTCTTCCCGATTAATTTAGTCAACCTCTCCAGTCAGAGGAGAGGAAGAATCACCCTCATAGATATGATTACCTTGACAATCATATTACCCTCCACCAGCATCCTGATTATGAATCCCACCTGAAGGTTATGTCATGGTTTCCACAAGAAGGTTATCCTTGACCAAGCCCCAGGCTTGCCCTTTTTTGCAAAGTGCTTAAGGACACAAAGCAAAGCATGTCTTTAGCAGTGGTCAGAGTTTTGAGCCTTCCACTGTTGTATGGTGAGCGTGTGCATGTGGAAGCCAGTGCCAAGAAAACACTGATGGAAAAGATATGTTCTTGCTCTTCTAGGCTCCCAACAACCTTTGGGAGGGGTTGTATGCCAGAAATGTGAAGTTGCTATGTTTTCAAATGCATCCCTGAAAATTGAGCAAAACAACCTATTCTTATCATTGGTTACCAAAAGGATTGTGTACTTCAACAAGCCCTAGGATTGTGCTTTTGTGAAAAATTATAAAACACACAAAGTCTGTCTTTGGCTTTGCAATGATCAGACTTTTGAGTCTTCCACTGTGCCATATGAACCTGGGCATGTTGAAGCCATGCCCAAGGAAACACAGATAACAAAGTCCTTCTACTTACTTCCCAAGTTCCCAAACACTACAGAGGAAGTGCTGTATGTTAGAAATGGGGTTTGCTGATATCAACGTCTTATACCCTGCAACCAATTTCCTTAAACTTTCAGGTAAGTTGCATGTCACCTATGTGAGAAAAGCAGAGGCCAATGCTCCACCTCCGATACAAGCATAGAAGGGTTATCTCTCACAATCAAACTGCGCCACAAATTTAATCCAGTAGATTTCATGTCCAATGGGAGAGCCGACGCATTGGGACAGGAAATCTTACTTTAAAGGTAGGATTACACCCATGAATTATGCAGAGAATGACCTTAGAACAGAAAACTCAAATGAATGTTTTGAAACAAACAAATGCCCAGATTTGAAAAAGGCACAAGATGTGCCGAAACACGTGTTATCGCATAGGCTCTCCTACGGGAGTTGACAAATAAGATTAAAAGAATCAGTATACTTGACCAAGGCTTGTGCTTCTGTACAACGGAAGGACAGAAAGACTGTCTTTGATTTAGCAGTGGTCAGGCTTTTGAGCCTTCCACAGTGTCATCAAATATTGTGTCTTCTATATTCTTGCATGACTTTATTGAATGGAATACTTGATAATAGACCCAGAACACCTCATATCATCCCAACTAATGAGCTAAAATCTGTTCTAATGTCTCAACTACAAAACCAGCTATCCAATTTCAGCCCTCACTCATCAAAGACGAATATGGTGATATGTTTTGCTATGGATTTGCTAAAACATTTCCTTGTCATTGTTTCTCCAAAAACACCAATTATAGCTCTTTAATGTGTCATATTTGTTTCTCCTATTGATTATTTCTGAAATTGTTCTCCCAGCATTCTGTCAAACTATGCCTGGGCATCAGCTAATTTGTACTTTTCATCTAGGGCAGAATTGGGACTTCATCAGATGAGGTTCTCTGTCGGTAAACATAGAGGCTTTGCCACATATCCACTTTCTAGCCATTCACATATGTTCACCCACTACATCCACCAATTAAAAAGAACTGGAGACTATGGAGGCCAGTGTTCAGAAAATGCCTTACCTCAGTGTTGGGCTGCACATTGGAATAGCAAATGATGTTTTCTGAGAGCAATGCAGTCAGTTTCCCTTTCCCCTTGATGTGAACCTGGCTACATTTTTGCAGAGAACATCTGTCCCTATTTCACTCATTCTTTCCGATGGCTCCATTCTTTGGGTCCTTTAATGCTCACACCAGCAACACAAGACGGGGCCAATGCTCTTATCTGATCGTCACCCTCCCCTGCACACTCATGGCAGAAGACATCTGTACCATTCCACATGCAGTTTAGATTGTGCTCATTTCACTGCAGCCCCACACTGAGGTAAGACGTTTTCTGAACACAGTCTGCCATTATTTGCCTGTTTCTATGTGATACTTGTATTTTGTGTGTGATGCTTGTATGTAGTGTGTGAACACATACAAATGGCTGGCCTGTAGAAATATGGCTGAACGTCTACGTATATGATATATGATATGATATGATATGATATGATATGGCATTTGTTACACACCTATACACAAGTGTTTCAAGGCGCAACTAGGCAGGAAAGGGGGAACAAAAAGAAGACAGACAACAATGCTACTAGGCCAGGTGTCATTCAGATCGCGCAAGTGCATGGGTAGAGGGGAAGGGAAAAGTGCAAGGGGAAAGGGAGGGGGGAAAGTGCAGTACAGGGTTAGTAGAATAACAAGAATAAATAATAAGGGCCAGCTGGTGGCAAGTGCAAGGTAAGTGCAGACAAGTGCTGGGAAGGGGGGCTGTAGGGATACAGAGACAGTCCCGCAGTGCAGGGGTTGCCAGGGAGGCAGTGCACGGGGAGAGTGGCTGGGCCAAGGATCGAGATTAGTAAGAGTGGCCCAGTTGCACATTCAGTGCAGTTTCAGTCAGGAATTTAGCAGGGGAGAGGGGGAGAGAAAGTAGAAGCAAAGAGGAAGGTTTTGAGGTGCTTCCGGAACCGCAGATGGTTCTCCTCAAGTTTCAGGGAGACAGGAAGGCTGTTCCAGAGGGAGGTCCCTTCCATAGAGAACCTCATTTGGATGACGTATCAATTTTGAACCTAGATGTATGTATTTATTTATGAGTTTATTTGAGAGTCTTTATCGCAAAGTTTACTCACATATCCAATATCTTCCCTGTGCCACTCTACAGTATAATGCATGGAGCCAAGTGATATGTTGATAGAGATTTACCAGAGTGCATCCATTCGCCAGAGACAGCAAGCAAGAAATGGAACACGCATAAATAGTATTGAAGCAACCAGCTACCTCCCATGGCTGGCTATTAGCTTGCAACCTGAAACTTCCACCCCTGGTTTTACCACTCAAGCATCTACCTCTCCAACCATGCTTACTCTTCCAAAAATATAATCCTATTATGTTAAACGTCAAGAATTGAAGTAAATAGTATGCTGTCTGAGGTAGTCGAGTTCTGTTGTTGAAGGAAATGGGGCTGTCCCCTGTTCCAACGCTCATTTAATCTTGTACTGGAGATTTTGACAATCATTAGCACCCTGGAAGGGGCGATGGCCAATCAGGATGCTCAGAACATATGCTGTATTGTCTGGAACAAGAACACGCTCTGAGCGTCCTGGGTGCTGCTATGTTAAGGATTTCAATCAGGCTATACACCGAGGTCTCGCCTAGCATGTAATGCACAGATGAAATACTTATTTATTGTGTCTATAGGTTCAATATTCTGAGTGATATACCACCCATATCAAATCACACATAAGTTTTAATATATGGGGCAGCAATCACCAATGTGGTGACAAAACAATTCAGAAAGTAAGTAAGGCAATTGAATTCACTTATAGCAAAACAAAAGATAAAACACAGGGTAATGAACAGTTTTGGCTTGTGAAAAGATAGCGCTTAGGTTAAGATTCCCCCCTGCAAAGTTCTTAATTCACAATTGAGCAGTTCTACACAGATGTAAGTAAGCACCATGTATTCAGGAATAAAAGAACAATGTACAGGGTTTGAATGCAATCTTTCCTCCCCTACAAGAGAGAAAACGTTTTTGGAACTTTCACACTTTTAAATGACAGTTGAAAATGGCTGTGTGAAACAATGAAAAGTGTGCAAAATATCCTTAAATTGATATCAATTCCTATGGGAGCAACACTGAACAGGTTCGAACAAACATGTGCTACAAGATGAGCAACAGTACACACTTTATATCAGAATGGGAGTAGGAAATACTGAATGAGAAAGCACACATGTAAAACTTTTGCAAAATGTGAATTCCCGCCTAAATTTCACTATGCAGTTTTTATAAGAACGGGACATTCGGTCTCTAGCTATACAATTGAAGAAAATATGCAAGTTTGAATGAGAGGCGTTTTTGAACAAAAATACAACTGAGAAAAGCAGAAATTTGGTTTTAAAATGACAGATTGGTTTTATTTAAACTATATTAATGAATAAGAATAAGAAGAATTCTGCCCAGGAATCTTCACAGTTACGCACGGCCCCTTGTAACTCTTCATGTGGCAGTTACTACGTTTTCTTAATGGGAATTACTTTATTTAATCCAAATCACTAATGGCTCAAGGTCTGGTAAAACAAATGAGACAAAATCAGCAGTGCTACACTTGGGATTACACACAGGTTTGCAAGAAGGTTCTGACACTATTGGAGGTTCTTAAGTTAAAGAGAGGATGGGTTGAGATTAGGGTAGGACAAGGCAAATATACTATGGGTTACTATGATTCCTGTTGATACTTACAGTCCACTGTAAATTAAGATTGGACCGTCAGGTTCTGGTCATCACGGATCGGGTCTACAGGCAGCAGGGCACTTCTGGCAGGATGGTCAGCTGGGCGGTTCTGCACCTCAGATTGGATTGGATTGGATTGGCCCTTCTGGTCACTGGACACAGTAGATTAGCGGGATGATGAGTTTCAGCAGGCAAGCATGAATGGTAGCAACCCAAACTGGATCCAAATGATTTCCCTT
The DNA here is from genome assembly GCF_040938575.1 of Ambystoma mexicanum. NCBI lineage: Eukaryota > Metazoa > Chordata > Amphibia > Caudata > Ambystomatidae > Ambystoma > Ambystoma mexicanum. The sequence continues at coordinate 216,981,690 of NC_090929.1, read as the reverse complement.
AAGTTTGGGATGGTTCAGGATTTGGACCTAGCTGAAAAGAGTTCGCAAATGCTGATGGCCTTGGTTTTGCAAAGTAGTCTGGATTAGGATAAGATGAAGAATTCTGGAACAGGGTGTCACGCGGAAATCAGGATGGAGTCAGGAATCAGTCTCCTTGTGTGTTGAGAGGTTCCCATATTTATCCTGCCAAGTGACATCATTCAGTTTATGGTACGGGCAGAATTACAATCCACACCCCCAAGGCTGTCAGTGGTCAAATGCATTTGCTTTTTTCTGGTTGGAAGCCAGAAAGAGCTGTCATATTTTATTATGTGACCTGGGAACTCCAGCAATTATTTGAACCATAATTTAACTTTCCTACAATTACTCATTTCTATAATTATGTCCTCTAATAAAATTGGACACATGCATTACATATTTTATGGTTTACATTTAGATAAAACTCCTACATGAGTGAGAGCTGGCTTTGACTTTCTGTGGGATTTTGTTAATTTTTATCATAAAGATGTTGCCTAACAATTCCTAATTCAGTACATTTCAGTACATATCTGTGCAATCACCACTAGAACACGGGTATACAATATTAGACTTGCAGCATTAATAGTTTTGGCGCAATCAGTGTTTCAGTATAACTTTTGTTCCTTATGCAGTACCAGGTTCAATCACGTCTTCAAATGTCTAGCATGAGTTCAGATTCAAAAGTATGTATTTTTCATTTGTCTACTTATTTTGGCTGCCATATTAAATGTCATGAAGTTCTGTGGCAAAATAAGTAATTTAACTCCACAGTCACAAGTCCATTTTTTTCTCTTTCTTCACAAGTGAGCAAATGGCCAGTCCTTTGAAGTTCACTGAGAAGCCTCCCCCACATCCTGCCTCTACTCTGGGAGGATGGGGGTCCAAGCCTTCTGTTGTCTGTGCCTGAAGCAAAGACCAATGTCTAATGAGGGCATTTTTCCTGAGTATGTGAGGCCTCCCCATATCAATTAGGCCTTCCTGATAGCAGTGAGCTGTTACCCATTCCCAGGCTGAAGCTGTCAAGCAGGATTGTAATTACTCCAAACTGTGTTTTACTTTAAGTTACCTACATCTTTCATTAAAACATATAGATGAACACAGTTTGTAGGTGGATTTTGACATTTAAAGAATTAGGGCTTTCCAACAAAAACATGCTTTTAAAGAGGCGATTTTGCACTTTCTTCAGGTAAAAACACATTTAAACTGAGTCTTTTACATCAGATTTTCCTCTGCAGCACACAAATTGTATTCAGCATTATTTCTGTCCTTGAGTGTTGGGATTTGTCTGCAATCTGGATGCATGTACCCAGCCTTTGCTTGGAGTTCTTTCTGCACAGCTGAAATGGTTACATGTTGCCATTTTTAGCTGCATTTTTCCCTGTGGAACTGAAAACAATGTTGCTGGGCTGCCTTTTTCATGAAATGCATTTCTTAGCTGCTGTCAGTCAATGAGGCCCGGCTCCTCTGGGCCACCTGGATGATCTGTAAGTTCAGTACTCTTTTAATTTCAATGATTCACTGGAAAATAAAATGGATCTAGCGTCGCCAAAACAACACTTTGAAGGTTGCAAAGCTGCATTTTAAAGGCATTTTCGGTTTTTAGCCCAATTCTGCGGCCTTGCTTCATGTTGAATGGAACAGAGCCAACTGGCATGCTCCTGCAGTGAGAATTCTGTTTTCACCCCCACTTTCACTGTGTGGCAGGGGTGTGCAGCCTTTTGTGATTGTGGCCTGCACTCAGTTTTGCAGGTTTTTGCGTGCACAGGGGTTAGCACATCCATGTTTTGTTATTTCTTTCCCCATTTGTAAAGTGGTGTGTTGGGACACATTGGCATGGGTCAAAATATCCCACAGCTAGCCAGAGCCCCCTTCCCTCCCATGCCTCTTGGCACCCATGTAGTTCACTACCACAGCATTTATTTTTGTATTTTTAAAGACACACCATTAGCACCGGTGCAGAGAACTACACGGGTGCTAATGGCGATATGCCCCTTGGCGGTGAGTTGACCCTGTCAGTAACAGTACCGGAGCCCTTGTTAAGGTACCCTCTCTTCGATCTGGCCCTTAACTTGGGTGGCGAGCCATTACCGAGAGCGTTGGCCCATCACCTTGGGGCATATCTCGTCAGTCTCAGAACAGATGGAGTTTACAGAGGTTTAAAAATAAGTGGGCTGGACCTACCTGAGACATTACTGTTTGTGGATGCTTTGTTGTTGCTCAGGTGCCCCCAGACAGGGAATGACCACATATCCTGGACTATATTTGGATTATGGACAGGTGTTAGGCTATTGGGGGAAAGTGTACTAGAATGACCTTACAGCAGAGCCCACACAAATGTAAAATAAATGCATTCAATCTAGAGAAGGAGGCATACAACATCACTAAGCTAGGGATACGTTTAGCAAAGGAAAGGCAGAAGTATCAGTAAAGTTAGACCTGCAGAAAAATGAAATCAAATTCAATATGTAAAGAAGGTTGACATTACAATTGTGAATTCCTTGAAAAAGTAATGTAGGGAAAAGGATGGTCGTATAAAAGTTATTATCTGCTCACACATTTGAATACTTCTAAACCAAGGGTGAAATTCCTAAATAAACGATGAACTGTGTGTGGGTTAGGATACAACAAATTATAAAATAGCTGCACACATGGAATGATTTGGCCTACAGTGTCTAGAAGATGATTACACTTTGTTGGAACAATGCTCCTGGACACTTGATAAGCACTCCATGTAAACCCACATTGGGTTGACCTGGAGAGAACTGTGTGCAAGGAAGTCAATGCGAGGCTGGTCATAGTCCAGCACAACTAACGTGACTTGGCCAAACAACTGGTCAATTTGCAAATCGGAAGAGATAGTTTGGATTCCCAGTGAAAATGAGAAATCTGGCACATACAGAAACGACTTGTAACTCTACTGTGGAACCATTACAATATTTGTGCGGCAGTGGTGAACTGGAGTGACTGGAGATCCAACACATGTGGATACAGTTCATTGTCTCCAAAGAAGCAATGGTCAGTTAAAATGAGTCAAAGATCTATTGAACCTTCTGACAAGAGAACTATGTATTTACCTACAACTACACAAAGCTATAGAGGAAAGCATTGGAAATGATGTTGTTGGTGCACAGGGAGATCAAACCTACCTGAGAGAGGTTGTCCTAGGCAGGGTCAGATTGAATATGGTGGCAAGAGTCCATATGCAGAGGACAAAGCAGAATGTGATATTTATTGACATGTTAAGGCTACCTGGACCAATTGGATAGGGGGTGTTCAAACATTTTCAAGGTAAACCTGAAAGACTCAGTCAGATGCTGGAGGTGCAATAGATGTAAGGAAAGTTATATTCACATCCTGTTTACCTGCCCCCCAATGTAACCCATTTCCGGCAAGGCTTAGTGCAGACGAAAAACTAAAGCAAAAGATCCTACTTTTGACAAGTAGAGGGTTTAATCATCCTGTAGCATACAGAAGTAAGGTTCTGTTGAGTGTAGATGCTGGATGTCATTGTGTACACTAGAGCTACCATGTCTGATAAGGAAAGTAACTTCGGGGATGCTGTCTATTATACATCCCAGTATTCATAATAATTTAAACCAATATGCAATGTGGATCATACTCTTTGTTTGCTAGTGTTTGGGTATTAACAATGTGGCCATGTCCAGGTCCCCTCTGACCCACTTCCTAGAATATTTACAGACAATTTGCTGATCAACCAGATCATTCAGAATTATTAACCAAGACTGGTTCAGTATCTGCAGTCCATTTAATGTTTTTTTTAATGTAATCAGCATTTAATGTATGTATGTCGGCGTGTTTGTTACTAGGAATGCAGGCAAGAAGGAGTTGTATGAATGATGTGTGTGTGAGCTCCCACCCCTAAATTTAGTGGCCCCTCTCAGTAGGCCGCTAAATTTAGGGGTGGGGGCTGATGGGAGTATGGCATTGTGCTTTTCTATACCCTTGATGAACAGTACCGTGATTCAAGGGTAAAGCAAACATGATAAGTGAAGTGCTATAATGTGGCTAGACTGACCTACATGGATAGGCAAATGAGAACACTTCATTTATCATTCCCTTTACCCTTGATGCAGTGTACTGTGTATCATGGGTAATACAAAAACATTATACCTGTTATTACATGCCTAGACTGCCCTACAATAAATGTAGGCCAGTTTAGGCAGGTAATAGCAATTATGTTTGCATTACCCTTGATGCCAAATAAAACAATACCTTGCCACATTAAGAAAGTATATGCAGACTGGCACTATTACTGTCATTGGTGGCTTACATTGGTGCCCGCAGTCTAGCCATATATTCTTTGTGTGTCATGGCATTGTTGTACTTTGAATCAAGGTTAAGCAAACATACGTGTGATTGCATGGAATACTAGCCTATCTTTTTTATAGCCAGTTTGGATATACTTTCTTTCTGTGGCATGATATGTTTTACCAGTTGGGAGGACATATGTGGTAATAATGGCATATACTGGTGAAGCATGCATGTCTGCGTAGAGCCAACATGAAATTGTTTAATATGAGGCATATGTTTGGGACAAATGCATCATGAAAATGTGTTGCAAAATGGACTCATGCACTGTTGGTGACTTGCATCGATTGGGCATTTTCATTTGTTACCATACAATACTGATTGTAACTGTGTTGCTTTTACTTCATTTTTCACAGCAGTTCAGTAAAATGCACCCTTTTAACTCATTGTTTTATACATTTTCTCCAGGGAGATCACCCCTCTAATTCCTCTTGTTTGATTTAGGCACTCTCGCTCCGTTCGGTCGCTCTCGCATTTTAAGTTCAAACATTTATGCCCTTCCAGTTCAAAAATTACCCCGCTGCCAGTGTACAAAGTCATTTTGAAAATGTGTTATAAAAATGCTCTGGTGCACACGCAGTTGGTGACTTGCAACTATTGGAATTTTTTGTGTGCTACCATACAAAACCGATTTCAAACAGTTTGGCTTTTTACCCAATCTTTCACAGAAAGTGTGCTATAAATCACACCATTTGAACCCATTGTGGGATGTATTGACCCACTCCACCATTTTATACAGCATCACTCTGATAGTTATGGTGCAAGAAACAGCAACAATGGTGGCAAAACTCTTGTGCGTGCCAAAACCCCCCAAAACCGCATGTTTAAACGCATGAAAATATGGATGCACAACCTGGCACCCAGGGTGCATGTGTGGTGGCATAGATTCCCACATTGCAGAAAAGGTGCCAGTGGGCTCCATGACCAGCAAACAGAGTGCAGAGAGAGAGAAGCAGCACTTTGCAAATGAAACTCCAAAAGGCACCTATGAATGACATTTGCTTTGTTGCTAAAAACTCCAAAATGCCTATAACACAACACTTCTCAACATTCAAAATCTTGCTAGGCGCTAAAATTCATGTAATCTTATGTAGCATTGCGAACATACAAAGTCATAAAGTGTAAAGAGCAAAACATTTCCTAAGACAAACTGAATTGTATGTAAACTGACAGCTCCTGTCAGAATCTGGGTGCCTTACACTGAGCCACCAGTGAATGACAGCTGTCAGATGAGCTCCTGATGAAACTTCAAAGTATCTAAACTTAAAGTCTGACGGGTTAGCAAACATAAAAGGATTGTTACTAAAAGGAATACAGATCTCAGTTGGTTTTTGATCCCACAGATTTAAAGCTAAGAAAGTAATGTATGTATGTTTGATGCAACACGTTTGGTTTCTGCTGGACCTTAAGAAATTAAGAATAAATTAGCCTGGCTGAGCTGCAAGAAGTGGAAAAACAGGTTTCTCCCAAAAGGAAGAAAATCTCCTCAGCAGAAACTCACTGATAGATGTTATATGGGGTTAGGCCAGACTCTTGTCTACAGAAAGAGAATGAACAATGGCAGATCCTCCAGCCCAGATAACATAGGTGTGAAAGGGTCGTAAACTGCTCCTGGAAGGAATTCCCTAAAGGAGGGTCCTACTACTGAACACCAAGCAGAGACAACCAGGCGGACCCTTTGCTGTTAAGAATGAACAATGAACAATTTTTAGAGACTCATAAATTGTGATTAAAAGTGGTGAAAAATATACAAAGGACATATTTGTTAATCTACTTTTTGGCTGTACGTTTTAAGAGGCGGTAGAACTGTGTAACATGTTCTGGACAGGAATGGCAATATATGTGGTTTTATGTGAACGGTGTTAATACTAGAATTGTGAAAATTTACACACACATCCCCATGTTAAACGCACACATTTCTGGTAATTTGCAGAAAATTTAGAAAATGTGTTCATGGTAAAAAGGACACAATTATGTAGAAAGGTGAAACAAGATCCCACAACTGCGGGATTTTGATGAACAGATGCTGCATAAAATATGGAATCCTTGTGTGTGATTTGTGTAGAGGTGACCCATGTAGAAAATATGTATTTAGGATGAAATCCAATTTTGAGACCAGTGGCTAAAGGGAGGTTTCTAAGGACTGTAAAGCAAACCATAAAAGGTGACATCATCTGGCCTTGATCCAATCACTCAGTTGCAAGGCGGAGATGAGGTTTTGATCCAATCCCAGCTCACAGGGGCAAGCTTAGTTAAGCCGGCACATACACCCATTTTGTGATGTCATTTGAAAAGATAAATAGAGACAGCTGACAACCATGGAACTCACAGATTCACTCACTTTCCTGATTCCGGCGAAGCACTCTGATCCAGCATTCTACATCCAGCTTTAACATCCTTCCAGATCCAGATGCCAAGACTCTTGCAAAGCAGTAGAGAACTATTGATTTCAGCAAGGCCTACATCCTCAAACTTAATCTTGCAACCCAGTGAAGCGCTGTGGTGTGAGAAGGCCTTTTGAACTAGTATCCTGAAAATCTCTGGCTTGCTACCACAAGGCTTGCCTGAGGAACTCGCTATCCAGCTGATTGAAATATTCACAACAAAAAGGGCAGATCCTGTGCAAATCCGGTGACCGGCTTAGCTGATCCAGTCCCGCGCCTGATGTGCTGTTCTTCCTTGACAGATCCCATCCATGACCAGAAATGACGGTCCAATTTAATAACTTATTCTGTGAGTATTAATAGGAAGAACAATGACCCCTAATATATCTGCATTGTATGATCCCAATCTCAAACCCATCCCATCTTTAATTCAGAACCATAGTATTGCTAGAACTATCTTTGTGCTGACCCTTTTCTCATCTGTGTTATTAAACCCTAACTTCTTATTGATTAGATTAAGAAAAGTAAATCCTAGGAAGAAGTAGAGTATCCACAACATGCGGGTTACGCTGATCACGTGACTGTAAGATGCATCTGTGGCATTCTCTTTTTCATAGTCATAATCTAGTGTAATCAAAACCATCTGTCATTTTCAAAGTGCATTTCTGTTTTCCATTCTCGTGCCTATTTGCAAAAACGCCTCTTACTAAAACCTCTATAACTCCCTCAGTCTTTATGATAGAAGTGAACATTCAACTCCTACTTGTACCTAACATCCTTAGCTATCCATAGATCCCAAAACAGCAGTGTGATTCACCCGTTATAGCGAATGTCGCATAAGGAAACGTTTGCCGCAAATTGAAATTCTGAAAGGTTTTACACGTGTAAATTAGCTTTAAATTATTTTCCACTCGGACTTCGAGGTTTCAAATGTTTTCTTTTGACTAAATCATTGTTTGTGATTGTGTGCAACTCAGCGGCTCCCATAGGAATTTAAAATAATTTAAGTATTTTTGACCACATTTTGTATTTTTGCTCAGTCAATTCCAAACACAATTTCAAAGCCATTCTGACAGCTGAAAGTCAATTCTGTTTTTTCTCCTGTGTTTGAAGGGGGAAAGTGGCAGTGATATTCTGTTTGATTTGTGCTATTCCTGAATACATGCTCTCTCCTCACATCTATGTAATTGCCTATTGGGGGGTTGAGGGGTGTTGTAGGGGGAACCCTTAACCATAGTGCCATCTATACCAAACCAACTCAAAAGTATTATTTTCTGTGCATTTGTTTTTGTGCTCATTACTTGATTCATAGTGCCTTAACGATATTATTCAGTGTTCTGTCACCCCATTGGTGATTGTTGTTTACCTATTAAAATATATTGGTGGTCATTACAAGTTTGGAGGTAACCATGCGCTATTAGCGCCATGGCTGCCTCCAAACCCATACCGACTCCACCCTGGTAAATGGAGGTATTACTTCCCCATTCCAAGGTTGGCGGGGGCGGTAATTCCCCATTCACCAGGGCCCTTCACCATTCCCATTTGAGCCCCTATAGGGCTCATTGGGAATGGGGAAGGTGGTAATAATGGTACCGCAAATTGTGGTACCATTATTACCTCCAAAGTCCCTTTACAGGTCCTGTCCTTAACGCCTGGTAAAACCAGGCGGTAAGGGAGGACCCACAAAGGGACCTCATAATAGGGCGGTAAGGGATTACCGGTACTGGTGCCCTTACCGGTACCAGTAATCCCTTACTGCCTGGGTCGTAGTGACCCCCATTGTGATTAAATTCTAAACACATAAATAAATAGTTAACTTTGCAAACTAGCCTGATTCCTGGTTCAGTGTGACCGGGGGGCGGGGGGGTCTCAGGAGATGGGTGTGATATGAGTGGTATATCGTTCAGAATATTGAACTGATAGATGAAAATAAATAAGGGTTTCATTTGTGCACTACATGCCGGGCATGACTTGGGTGTGTGCCAGATTGAAATCACTTACACCATTATTGTAAAAATGTTAGCAGAGAACTCCCAAACCTCCCTTGGTAGGTTTGAGCTCCCTTACTGTGCTCAGACATAAACATTGTTGCTGCTTCAATTCAAAAATTCAACAGCCACCATTGTGTATGAAGCCTAATTGAGAAATCAAAAATATTGCAAAGGAATGTATAAAAAACTTGTGCGCACTGTACCACAGCTGGTTTCTGGTTCATTGTAGGTAAGTCAAAGATTCTAAATACAGAAGTATAAATCCAAAATAAACGTGCAAGTGTAATGTAGTGTACTTATATTGAAATATGGTAATGCACAAGTAATGATTCTAATCATTCTATGTTACGTATTTCTACTTCCTCTATAGTGAGAATTGAATTGTGGCTGTGAGAAAGATACTTAGATTGACCAGGTAGATGGGTGATTCAATCGCTTTCCATATGGAACTTGATATGCTCCTCCATGTGACAGAATGTTCTGGGTCAGGGATCCCCCATAGAGCTGCATGGTTAAAGAGATGAAAGGGGCCTAGGGTTTTGGTATACTCTCTACTGTATTAAGTACAATTCTGCGCCGCAGGGTGAAAGCAGAATTCTAGAGACATCCTCACTGGGATCATTGGTGTCCAAAACTTCCACCCCTCGGCCCAGGCAGCCTGCTTGTACTCTCCAGTAGGACACCTGCCCAGCGTTAGAAGCGAGAGGGCCTCATTATAACTTCGCTGATATCCCGCCAGTAAATCGAGCGGGATACCACCAGATGGTAATACCGTTACCGGCAATTGGTCTGCAGGATTTATCAGCAGATTCCAAGTGCCGGCAAGGGTAGGTTAATCCCCATCCCATGGAGACCCATAGGAATCCATGAGGCTACTGCTGGTATTACTAGCACCAGTAACACCAGTGCCAGTAATACTGGCTGTTTTTTGGTGGTAGGGTGGCTGAATTACCTGCAGCGCAGGGATGGAGGTAATTCCAACCACCCCATCGGCAAACCTGTAGTTTGCCGGTCCAAAAACGTGCAGGTAAATGTTATTACCAGCATGTTAATTCCAGACTGACAAACCTGTAATGACCCCCACTGTCTCTAGATAGCCCTGCCATTTCAGAGCAGAAGAGTGACTGAGCTGAGGGAGATGTCATTCTGAGAAATGAGTGACCAGAACAAGTGATACATTTCAGAGAGGGCACCAGGGTAGCTTTAAAGATTGGTCTGATTCAAGGTGTAGTGACTACTGGTAACGATTGACGAGTGACACTCCAGCAGTTCGAGTCGAGGTCCGGTGATGGTTTGAAGCTGCGACCCTGATGGTCCGGTGTGAGGTTAGATGAGGTGGTGATTTGATGTCACTCTGGTTTGAATAGTTGATAACCACTGGTTTTGCTCGATGCATGACACAATGCATCAAGGTGTCAAGGGTTTTGACCAATGTTGAATCAATAGACTGGGTAGATGTGGGGATGAGCTGTCGCCGCCCATTATTCTATCCCAGAACAAACTAAATCAATAGACTGGGTGGATGTGGGGATGAGCTGTCGCAGCCCACCTTCACGCCAGAATCCAGTAGAACTGTGCAGTTTGCGCACACCAAAATGGTCATCTAATCTGCCACCACCAGTGCAAAGAAAGGTGGTTCTGTTCAAAATCCGTTTTTTTATGTCAAAAAGTTGCTAAAATCATGGGCACAAGACCACTCTAAAGATACAACCTTCTTGTGGGGGGTGCCACATCACCACTCTACTGTAAGGATGCCATCAAAATAATGTTAAGCAAGGGTCCTATACTATCAAGCAAAAGACCATTCTATTGAAATGCAGTAATTCAAGACAGATCCCAAAAATGGGTACAGTACCAGCTTTGTCCACAAACCGGCGCTAGCGGTCTAAACTCTGACAGGGAAACTGTATTTAGGAGTTGCAAGAGGGGCAGGGACTTCAAAGCCTGTTGGTTAATTCCAAATCTTAGCCACCTGCTATTCCCAGAGGCCAAGAGGCTGAGAACTCTTAACACCCCAGAGACTCACAACAGGAGGCAGGATATCACATGGCCCTTCTGAGTGAGAGGGAGGGGGTTTCCCCTTGAGCCAGGAGGAGAGAGACAATAGCCCCTTTCAGTTGAATGGGGTATGTTAATTTTGAATGTTGACTGTAAACAGAGAGCTGCCTGTGAGCAGAGACATGTGATCCCTGACCCACCCAGCTTCAAGGGGCGGGCCAGACTTGAGTGTGGATTCCTATTGCAGCAAATATATATTTTATAGAAACATTTATAACTTATTGTAACCAAATGACAGGAATGTACAAATTTGAGATTCTTAGTATGAAAAATGCCCTCACGATTTGAGTCCAAACTCCAATTTCTACGGTGTTCTAGGACCAAACCCCGCTATTTATTGATATTATAGACACCGGGTTTATGCTAGAAACCTAGTAAATAGCTGGAATGTGTGTAGAAGGAGGGTGTATATTGGTGTAATTTTTGATACAGATTTAACATTGGTAAACCAATTAAAAACGAAATTAAGTTGTCATTTTTTAATTCAAGCCCCCAGGAAGATCAGGGTCGGACAAGCATGGACCATAAGGAATCTGTAATATGTACATGTCATTTCAACAAATTGTGTATCTAGGAAATATGTATTTGGGTCAGAAATAGATTTGTGTGCAATTTGACAAGGGGCGGTTCCTCTGACCATAAAACCTACAGCATCACTCTGACACTCCATTTCTTCCCCCCAATCAAGGGAGAGAGGAAAGCTTGGCCAATGATAAGTGAGAGGGGCAGGCTTAGCTAGGCCCAGGAACACACCCATTTTCAAAACACATAAAAGGAACATTGAAACCCAGGTAGGGACATTCACTTTCCACTTTCTTGCGGGACGCTTTGCCGGGAGACTTCAGACTTCACATCCAGAGATCCAGACTTCAAATCCATCAATCTCCAGAGACCAGAAATTAACTCCAGAATTTGTAGCAGAGAGGCTTGAATCCACAAGCTGAATCCTCTTCAGCAGGCCTCAAAACCAACCAAACTATTCAACAGCCGGGCGAGCTGTTTGAATTCTTTGCCAAGAACTTTTGCAAGAACCTGTAGCAGTATCCAGAAATCAGTGCCAAGAACTTTTGCCAGAACCAGAGATGCTGTATCCAGAACCGATAACAGAACCGGAGACCCAGAGACCAGATTGCTGTGCAGTGCCGCTAGCAGACCCAGACCAGATCGCTGTGAAGTGCTGTGCGCAGAACCAGTCCAAGTGGCGAGAGGACCGCAGCCAATCCTGACCCGATCCGTGATGAGGCCCATTCCTGTCCAAAATCTAGTGTGAGTACCCAGCTAGCACTGTGCCAAACCAATCTCTTAGTGTAAAATAATCTAATTACAACTATTTTAACCTATTTAGAACTACCTCATAGGAATCATGTGTGTTATTCTGTCCTTTTTACAGCTGAAAACTGTCATCTGCCATTTTGAACTTTTAAATTTAAAATACGAAAAACTACCTTCACAAAATCGTCCGTATCTCTGGAAATTTAACTGTCTTTTTAAAGCTTAGAATCTAAGCTTTCCAACGAGCCTAGAACCGACTTCCTACTCCGTATAGTGCCTCCATAATTACGCTCGACGCGCGCGACTAATTTGCCCCGATTTGACATTTGCAATCATTCCAGCCACGTGTGAAAATATTTGCCTTTGCTTTCCTTTGCTAAAATTCGTTTTAACCTTCTAGTTACTCATAGAGCATTGCTAAAGTGAGCCTGAACTGATATAAACTAGATATCACTCACCCTGAACCTCTACAGGGAATTAAAATCAATTTTAGCATCATTTCACTTCATTGCCACCACATTCAAAGCATTTTGGGCCTGTGTTTTAAAATCATACCTGTTTTTCTCTAAGCTTGCTAGGGGGGGACTGAATTTCGTATTGTATTTGATTGCATTCCTGAGAACTGTGTGCTCTTCTTTCCATCTCCTTATATTGCATAAAGGGGGGGAGTGAATTGTCAAGGAAAAGTGATTACATTGTCTTTTGTTGAAGCCATATCAAGTTATTTTCTGTATTGCATTTCATTCATCATTGCGTTCCCTTGAACCATATAAAGCATTCTTTCCCACCTTATTCTTCTGTTCCTATTCATAAGTAACCAAGAACGGTGCTACTGTAGGATTACCTCTTGCTGATTACTGCTCATATTCACAAGTGTACTATCCATTATCAATTTATTTATAGAAGTGTGATATATATATATATATATATATATTGTTTAATTTTTCAAATAAACCTTTTAAATTTGCAAAACAAGCCTACTTCTTGGCTCAGTGGGGTCAAGGGGGATTCTAAGAGAGGGGTGTTATACAAGGGTTCATCATCCAGATTATAACTTGCCATAAAAATACATAAATAAGAGCTTCCCTTGGGCATCCCAGACAAGGCACTGACTTAGTGGGATTGCTTGATCGGAGTCACTTACAAAGGGGTACGAGACAAGGTCTGTTGATGAGCTTTTAGTTTCAGCTGTACAGGTGATAGGCTTCACTTGGTCCTGTACAGCATAGAGTTGCTTCTAATGTACAAGCAGCAGCGATTCAAAGGTCTACAGAGTGCCAAAAGAAGCCCCGAGAGGTCTAGATATTTTGATGCCTGTCAAACATGATTTGAAGATGGCTCAAACTGTTTCAATGGCAATAAACAGGGATTCCAACTGTTCTTGCTCTCAGGATTCTGTGTGTCCCAATCCAGGTGCTCAGTGACAAGATAAGTCCTTGCTCTCATTTTACAAACACGGGGGAGGCTGGAAAACACCTGCACGGGTCCATCACCTCCAGTGAGGTCCTGGGTGCCTTTGTAGCTGGTAGAGATGCAGGTCTTGCTCCAGCAGCTGGTCACTCGCAAAGTGGTTAGGGAGCAGAGCTTGTCTTTGCCTTGGAACCCTCAAGCTTCACCTCATTGGGAGAGGGCTCTGGAAAGATAGGTCTGAATGAACTCCTTCTGCCTGGTTGGTCCAAAAGTGAATTGAAGAAGGGGTGGTAGACCCCTCTTATATTTGCAAAAGTGCACAGGTGAGTGGGCCTGCTTTAAGGAGTCAAATGTTTGTTCTTGTAACATGCAATATTTCGTTCCTGGCATCATACCTAAAGTGGTTTGTGCTACAGGAAGTGTAGAGGACAGAAAGGAACAAGAGGTACAGAGAGAAATAGGATTGTGGGAGACTCCCCAAATGTGATGAGCTTCCCCTGTTGACACCAAGCCTGTCCCTTCTCAGGCCCGTAGCATCAAAGGCCCTTTGACATGTCACACCATGGTGTGAGGCTACTCTTTTCGTATAGGATGTGCCCTTTGATTCCTATTTTCCAGGACTAGTCCTGCTGAGGGGCTGTCCTGCTAAGAGAGAGGGTTTTCTCAACCTCACAAAGGATCTAAAGAAAATCATAGGGCCTCATTACTGGTGTGGCAGAGTGGGAATAAAATGGCACTAATGGAATTTCTGACAATATTCCCACTCTGCCACACTACGAGTATGTCCCTGGAGTGAAGGATTTACCTCCAGTGTTATGCTGGATGTAAAACTTCCAACTCTCTGCGGAACAATTGTCAAAATCGTCAGAATTACTGCCACAGTAATTCTGCCTAAAAAAAAAAAACCTGTAGAGTCCTACAAACTCATAATAAATGGGGATTTACACCACCACTGCCACTTGCAATCTGGTGGTAATTCCGCCAAACAAAGTGGCAGTAACGGTAATTCAGATGGGTGGTATTCTGGCAGATTTACTGCCGGAATACCACGCAACTTATAATGAGGCCCTTTAGTCTTTCAGTCTCTTGTTCTGCTGGCTGACAGACATAGGAAGTCTGACTAGAATACACAGCACCTTTTTACAGCTGATCTGGGCCTCCAGTGATGACAGGTGTATGATGCAGATCATATGTGTTTCGTTATAATTATGTAAACCGTCCACCACCATACCGCATAGGGTATTGTATATATTTTAAGATTACGCTACAACCAGGTGAGGAGTTTATCTTAATCATATGGAATTTGGGCATAGGTGTAAAATGTAATGCAATGTCTGCACTGCAATGAATTGGCTGCCACAGCAACTGTCAAATAGGTCAGCTATGACCTCTGGAATTGCTCTATGCCACTGGGGACCAGGAGCTGCAGATGAGAAGACGTATGCAGCAGGGCACATGTGTGAGGAATTCGACCATCCGCAGAGAGTGTGTCCGTCTGGGCTTTTTGATTTTTGTTTATTTAAAAAGAATGAATGATGGGAGATCACCCTCTGGAAAATATGTGGGGTCATTCCCGCACATATTTTCACCACTCACCGCACAGCAGAAAAATAGTCATGTACTCTGGGAGGACACAGCTTACCAGCGCTGCCCTCCCCTGTCATGTGTAGCTGACACCTAACAGCTGTGGGTACATCAAAACCTCTGGCCATGGGCAGCCTGATTAGCATTTCAAGGCACCATGGATTTGCCTCTCCATTGTAACATCTTGTTGGTGGCAGCGAATACTGAACAATGTTAATTAGCAGGCCTCAGGGAAGGCCTGGGTGCAGGAAGTGACAATGGAGACGAGAGACCAACACCTCTTTGTAATGCAATGTGTCAACTTGGCACTAAAACCCCTCCTTGGTATAAAAGGGCAGTGAATGTCCTGTCTGGAACCACTCCTTTCAGAGCAGGGAAGAATATGAATTGTAGGAGGTGAAAGTCTGCCTGCAACCCTCTACTTCAAAGGAGGCCCTTGTTGTGACCAAGCGCTGCATATGGCTCAGTTAATTAGGGAGACACTTTGATGTACGGCAGATGGGAAGAGGGGTGGCACTTAGAAGTATATGTTGTCATCCCTCCCCTGTCTGTTGTCAAGCACTCTGATTCTGACCTGAAGCATCACTGAAGATTGTTGGTAGGAACCCAGGATTGGTTCATTAAAGTGGGCTTAGCCTGCACCAATCACTGGGGCCCGTTTGGCTTTAAAACAGGGCTGAGCCCCTCACTGATCAGATCATCTGCAGACTTTGCAAGGAGTAAGAAGAAGGACTCATTTGGACCTGAGCTGAAGGTACAGTCTCCCTTACATCTTCTGCCAGTGAAGGAAGGCCAGGAGTTCCAAGAGGGAAGCAAGGACCCTGCCCTAAACATCTCCCAAGGAACAGAGGGACATACCAGACTCAAAGGCCTGTCCAGCAGCTCCAGAACCGGTACCCAGCCAGCACACAGCATGCCCTGCTAGGTTCTGACAGCAAGCTTCCTAGGTGGGAAGTGCCGGAAAGTCTCTGGACAAAGGACAAGGCTGTCGCCTGCTAACACCCTCCTGAACTTTGGCCATCTGCCTTGAAAGCACATGAGCCCTGCAAAGAAGCTAGGAGGAGTGCTACATGATCATCATCCAGCTTCTGTCTTTTAAAGGAAACTTTTGAGACAGTCGAATCCTCGGACCACATCCATCTGCACCACTGATTGTTGTCAGGCCGCAGTCACCAGAGCCGTCCAAGACGCCTCGACCAGCATTCCAGATACCCCAACCAGTGCATAGATGATGATTCTTGGCCCTGAGCCGCCGCGCCGGACAGCCTGCAGACATCCATCCAGCCTCGCTTGGCGAACTGCCTGCTGCCTGGTACCCATAGCTGTCTCCTGCCACTAACTCTTTCTCACAGGCTGCAAAGTACCCTGGAACTGCCTCGAAGCTGTTGAGCACCAAGAACTCCTTCAGCACCAGATACATTGTTGTTCTGCCCCCCTAGTCCCTCTCCAAAAGCCCTTAGAGACAGTTACAACCATTTGCCCCTTTGGTGCTGGAACTACATAATCTTGAACTATAAGACTGATTACTTTACCAACGATCCTCCTGTCAGTACACAGAGTGCATCCCTTTCCTTTGTGAAACTGTCTGTCCTCTGTGTTCCTTTACAGTGTGGGTTGTAATTGTAGTGTACTAGAACTGTCTGTTGTAGTAATGATATAGTAAATATTTGTATACAATCTTGACTGGACAGTCCCTTTTATTATTGGGTAATAATTGTATTTTCGCAGTGTTGTAACTAACCAGTGAACCACAACCTTTCGGAGATAAGCCTGCCATTCCGTCCACATTACCAAAATTGGACAAGGAGTTTTATAATTGACTTGTGTTCCAATCTGTTCAGGATCCCTTCTGGTTTACTAGAGGTGTGGGGTTGGTTGATGGTTT
The DNA here is from genome assembly GCF_040938575.1 of Ambystoma mexicanum. Taxonomy (NCBI): domain Eukaryota; kingdom Metazoa; phylum Chordata; class Amphibia; order Caudata; family Ambystomatidae; genus Ambystoma; species Ambystoma mexicanum. Next base: position 216,964,759 of record NC_090929.1, on the reverse strand, counting down.
AGAAACCGATATTCATTCCTGGACCACTGGTGCCCCGGAAGTTTATTCGTCACAACATGCCACAATTCCTTTGGCCTGGAGCTTACTCAAAGGGGGATTTGACGAGCAGACCACCCTTTCTTAGATGACATTACCTGCATCATTGTATTAACACCCTTGACAGATGTCAATACCTCTAAAACACTTTTACAAATAAATCTGGGAAAAGCAATAAGATATTAATTTTTCGGGGCATATTATCGTGCTAGGAGGAAAGGCTGACCACTCAGAATCTTCCCTTTAACATCAAGGTGTCCCACAAATCTCTGCAACAGTTGCATTAACACAAAGGAATGCTGCGATTTGTTGGTTACATTTTTAAATAGGCTTAATAACTTGCAACATAAAGTCATTCATTCTTTTCTCAAAAATGTAACATTTCTAAAAACGGTGGGATATTGGTTGTTAACCAATTGAATTCATCTTGCACATGTTCACTAACCGATTTAGAAATATTTATAAACTTTCAAAAATGTTCAAACCACTGATATCGGGCCTCATTCTAAGTCCGGCAGTAAACAGCCGGTGCTACGGGCAGGTTGCCACCGGACTGAAACACTGTATCTGCTGCCTGATATCCCAGTGCCACCAGGACATTACAAGTTCCGGCAGCAGAAAATGTTAGTCCCAAGCACCGGCACTGTTGCGTTCCGTGAGAACTCTATCAGACCTGCCAGGCACACAGGCCCAGGTAAGCAGAGTTGAAGTCTGCCGGTCCAGGAAGGGTGCCGTACGTTGCTACCGGCACCCTTGTTTCCGGACCGGCAGACTCGTATTGTCTCAAATATCCTAAACAAGCACACAAATTCCTCATATCTCTCTCGCTCTCACCCTCTCTCTTTCTCGCTCTTCCTATCCTCTCTCCCTTACTAAGTAATGTCTTTGCTTCTTAAACCTCAGTCAATACCACGCCAGGCATGGCAAAACCCCTCCAACCCCCAATCAACCAACTAAATATCCATCAACTTTGATGAGCGTCTGAGCACACCACAATTAATTTCAGTTCGTAGAAAACACATTTCATGTGTTTATTTTTAAATAACAATATGTTGCTGAAATGTATTCTATTTCTAGAGCAACCCCCTCCCAAGGCTGTTTAATGTGTTTGTTTAGCAATGCCAGCCTTCACATTTCAGACAATGGTGTTCGTCAGCTGCCAGTCTGCCTATCTTATTTTTCGGAGCTGTGTTTTTGTAGTGTCAGGAGCCATCTGTTCCTAAGTTCTGACAGGGCTCCGTTCCTCCTGGCAACGCCTGGGTCATTCTGTTCCTTTCACATTAAACAGGGCCTTAAACGCCAAGACATTTGTATTTTGTATGCGACTCATTGACAGGACATTTCACACCCATTAACCATGGCCTTTTTTCCACCTCTTTTCTACTACCCCCTTACTTGGAGGTGTTTTTGCTGTGAAACCTTGAAGCCCAGTCACCCCAGAACTCATTTGATATAATACTGTAATTTGATGGAGGGGTTCTGGTACGTTTCTACTCAGGTGTAGCGCCAGCCACGAAATCTTGGTCATTTTCTTTGTACTCCGCCTTGTGCCCTCGGCCATGCAAATGAGCAAACACTGCCTACCATGTGATCATGAGATTCAGCGTTTATAATTACAATGAATTGCTGACTACCATGCATGGTAGGCAGCTTTTAATTGTAATTGTAAATGCTGCCTACCATGCAAGCATGGCAAGCAGTGTTTTCAATGGATCCCTGGGGAGTCCACATGCTTTATGCTGGCACATTAACCCAGCAGGCTCCATGGGAATTCCTAGCATTTGTGTGGGCATGAAAATGCATACCGGCTCAAATGCTGGGACATTTGCATGGCAGAGACGATCGCTGGCGGCGGAAATGCAATTTGCGTTCTGCCCATCCTCCCAACCATAGCAATTTATGCAAATGTGGCATGTCGCAAATGAAAGGCATAAAAGCCTTACGCAAGGTCTTTACACTTTTCATTCACGTTACGTCACTGAAGAGCATGAGCCCCCCTGTGTATCTGTTGGACCCATTTTGTGGATTTGACTCTACATTCACTTACTCTAAGCCTGTCTAGTAAGTGCCTGCTGTCTCTCTCTTCCAGTTGCATTTATGGACTGTGTCGTTTCATGTAGTTTTGCTTTCAACTCCCCTCCCCGCTCCTTCATTGGCACTTGCTTGTTACTGAATGTTTCAAGACTTGAAGGTCCAGCCCCTTTACCTCTGTTTTCACTTGGGGTGCTCAGAAGTGACTGTGTTTGTGATTGGTGTTTTACAAAACCAAAATAGACAAATAGTGAGGACCTCAAAGATTTCTTTAGAGAACTAGGGTAAGTCCTTTGCATTGTGCCAATGTTGAAATCATGCACAGAGCAAAATGGCTGCAGGCAACCTCATCAGTAATGACAAGGTGGCTTTTGAGGTTTGCTTCATTGCAGAAAGCAACAAACACAGGGGCTGTGGCAGGGCAAATGCTGCATTAGGGCAATTCCTGTCATCTATGTATGGTGTCAGAAGTTGTGCGACACAAGGAGACATTTTGATCTATCCAACATTAAATCTGGCCCCATTGCAATGTACTGGAGAGGGATGCCAAATTGGCCGGTGCAAGAAAACGTATAACCCTTGTACTGATGCCTGCGAGGGAGAGTAGGCTCCTGTCCATGGACCAGTATTTGGCGTCGAAACGCGTGTCAACAGTGCGCGGGAGTGTCAGCTCCCTCTGTGTACTCTTTTGAGATTGAATAATAACATGTTTAAAAAAAAAAAACATTTCGCTGCTAGGCTGAGCAGAGGTTTTGCAGACGTGCTGTTACTTTTGGGTGCACTGCATTTAATGAACGGTGCCTCCAGTGCACAAGAGCTGCACTGTGAGGATGCCAATAGTCTCAGTGGACCTCTAACGGACCCCTGAATGGTGCAGCCCCTGAAAGCAGAAGGGAAAGAGTCAGCCACGGACCACGCGCGCTTTGGAATAGTTACACTTGCACGTGGCAAGGAAGGACGGCATAGCAGGCAACCTACCCTCTTCCTCTTGCACAGAACAAGAACTTGCATTGATGACGTTGTTTTTCAAAATGTGAATTTCGAAGTGCAATGCCACTATGTACATTGCAAAGGCAGCGCATTCACTGCACATATCTCCTCTACGTTCTTCTTTTTTAACAGTGTTCTTAAACATGTGTACTAATAATGCCACATGATTAATAATAACAACTTCGTAGAGTTTTTCCTAAATAAATGAGATGGATTGTTTTAAAAAACTATTTGCATTGTTCCAGTAATGTTGGGGTTCTGCCTTCTCATTTGTGAATGTCAATATTTCATATTCCAGTGAAGGGATCGGCACAGATCTCTAGCAAGACACCCCAGCCCTTCCCTGTAGCCCCCGACATGTCATTGGCGGTATCCAGGCAACGCTCTACCAACACATTCCAGTCTGGGCCCTCAGACCTTGGTATTCTAATAAGGAATTCAATGCTGACATTTGACAATGCACCTCATCCCTGACCCAGAGTATCTCTTGTTCTATTATTGGTTTTATGGCACTGCTGCAGGTCCTCCGATTCTAGTACCTTTCAGAACTCTGGTAGCAAATTTGAGCCCTGGATTTCAGTGCATGATATTATAGTACTTTGATGTTTTATAGCTCTACAAACCTGACTCTTGGTCGCTAGACTACTCAATGTCTTGATAACCACAGCCTTGCCCTGCTCGACAACACGCCTCAACGCAGACCTAAAGACCTTGATGTGACGAATCAACTTCCGGGGCACCACTGGTCCACGGAAGAATATCAGTTTCTAAACCATCCAAAGGCATCAGAACAGATTGAAAACACAAGAACATTATAAACCTCCTTGTCCAATTTTTTGTAACGTTAACGGAACGACAGGCATATCTTTACAAGGCCGTGGATCGTTGGTTAGTTGCAACAGAGCGAAAATACAATTATTACCCAATGATAAAAGGGACTGTCCAGTCAAGGTTGTATACACATATCTACTTCATTATTTTGCGACAGTTCTAGCCCACTACAAAATACAACCCACTCTGTAAAGGAATGCAGAGGACAGACAGTTTCAAGACAGAAAAGGGATGCACTCAGGATACTGACAAGAGAGAAGTTGGTAAAGTAATTAATTACAACAGTTCAAGGATACTTGGTTTCAACACAAAGGGAGCAATGGGTAAAATGTCACCAGTGGCCGGTGGAGAAGGACCAGGGGGACAACACCACAATGTACCATGTGCTTGTAGAAGTTCTTGGTGCTCAAAAGGGTTGAGTTGGTTTCATGACGTTTTTCAGCTGCTGCAACAGCGTTCAAGATGGGAGGCAGCTGCAGGTTTCACCCAGCAAGCAGTTCAGTAAACGAGGCTGGACGGACGGCTGCAGGCTGGCCTACACAGCGGCTCAGGGTCAGAAATTGTTGTCTCAGTGCTGGTTGGCGGGTGTGAAGCACTGGGCAAGGCATCTCGGACAGTGTTAGCGACTGCAGTGTGACAACATTCAGCAGTGCATTCAGTTGCAGCTCGAGGGGCTTGACTGGCTCAAAAATGTCATTGAAGGCGGAATCTGGTTGATGCTTGTCAATGCACTCCTCCTAGCTTCTTCACTGGGCTCATGTCATCCTTTAAGGCGGACAGCCAAATGTCGAGTAGAGTGTTGCAGGCAAAGGCTTGTCCTTGATTTGTTTAAGAGACTGTCTGGCACTCCCCACCTAGGAAGCTTGCTTGCAGAGCCTAGCAGGGCACGCTGTGTGCTGGCTGGATACCGGTTCTGGAGCTGCTGGAGGGTCCTCTAGATTCAGTATCTCCCTATGTTCCCTGGGAGATGTTTAGGTGAGGGATCTTGCTTCCCACTTTGGAAATCCTGGCCTTCCTTCACTTGTGGAAGCTGTAAGACAGACTGTACCTTCAGCCAGGGTCCAAATGAGCTATTCTTGTTTCTACTTGCAAAGTCTTCAGATGATCTGCCTAAAAGAGGGGCTTGACCCTTTTTTAGTGCCAAATGGGCCACAGAGATTGGTGTAGGTTAAGCCTACCTTAATGAGATGCACTAAAATCCAAAAGAGATTCAAGCATTAACCTTTGGACCTTTATGTATGATCATTATGCTCAAATGTGAATAGATGTGTCCTAGTTCTTCTTCCATAGCATCCTTGAATACTGAAAGGTACTGTCACATATGAATGTTTGTAAGACACCAGTTGGCAAGGGGAGACACAAGTAGCTGATTGCAGATTTCAAGCAAACCAGGCTCTCCAAGGCTTCTTCCAGGAACCAAATAGCTCCCTGCAATTTCGGACCCTGGATATCACTCTGGTATATTTTTAGAAGCATTATTCAAGCCCATTTAGCAACACTATAAGTAATGTGTCTGGGCTATGCCTGGACAAAAGTATCCTAATTGGGATTGTAGAACAAGACACATCTTTAAGAGATGATTTGTCCCTACAAGGAGAATCAGAAGGGTTTTTATGCTCAGATGAATCGGTGACTAACTTATGGCTTCTTCTGGGTCGCGTGTGATGATTTGTTGTTAATAAGGAGTGACATGATGACTACCAGGATCATTTCTCTGGTTCATCTAGCCAATCAGGGTCCTCTCGGGTGATGAGGCAGGTTTGACAGACTCAATTGAGCCAATCAGAACCACCTAAGCCAGTCTTCCTATATAACATGCAGCTTTACCTCCTGTTCCTTTGATTTGTATTAAATAATTTAATGATGGATGCAATTCCATCTCTGAATGGGTGGTCTGCTAATCAGACCAAACCTTTCATTAAACTCCATGCCAAAAGAATAATGCCCATTGATGCCCTATTTCATCAGTATTGTGCTCTCCAGAGCTGGTTGAGAAGGCCCAGGTGCCCTATGTGACAGCTGCTGTGACTGCCACAGATGTTCCATTTGAATCTAGATCTATGTTCCAAAACCATTCTAAGTATGAAAAACTACCCACCTGGTGGAAGATTAATCTTCAAATATAAGCTATACCTATTTGCGTATGTGGTTGATAGTTCACATAATTATGAAAGCCTTCTCTAATTTCTAGCATACCAGTGTCATCCCTGTGAGCTCAAACAGCTATGGGAGGCTATATATGTGGATTTCATACACCTGCCTGTCTGTGTTCCAGTGGATGAGGCAGAACAACAAGATGCATGCCACCATTGACTTTCTGGGGGAAGGCAACACACCCCTTGCCAGGCCTGGGATTTCCCAGCTGGCGATGTCAAGAGAGCCTTGCTTTAAAGTCCATGACAAAGGCCTACCTCAAACTCAGGGGATGCACACTACTGAGCCTTTTAAGATGTAGCTGGGAATGTGGCAGTGTTAGTACAGTGTGAGAATCATCATTGGATTTGAGGAAGGGTTCCTCCATCTTAATTTTCTATAAGCTTTTCTCTCCTTCGCATACCATCCATGTCATGCAGAACAAGGCACTGTTGGTATTACATCAGAAGGCAAGGGGCATTTGTCACAAAAACATGTACTGGATTCCTTAAAGCAGGCATGCTTTCCTCCAAACCCCCGGGGGGAATGTGCCTATATACGAGGGTTTCTCCCACACCTACTGTGATTCACTTTTGGACCTTGAAGGACTTAAGAAGGAATTTGTTAGGGCCTCTTTTGGGAGAGTTGGTCTATCCAAATCCCGCAGACATTGTGGTGAAGGAGTGTTCCAAGGCAGAGACAAGCTCTGATCCCTAACCACTCCCATTGCACATTACTGGTTAAGCTGGAGCAAAACCTTCCTTTGTTCCAGCTAAACTAGTACCCAGGACCTTAATGGAGGTGAAGGATTCCTGCAGGTACTGGTCAGCTTCCAATAGGTTGGGGAAATTAGAATAATGACTCATCTTGTCTGCTAGTCTGGGATGCCTGGCCTCCTGAGAGCCAGAACAGCCAGGAGGCCTGCATTTCATCCCCTCAACCCAATTGTACCATATTTGAACCTTGTTCACCACATCCAATCTAGCAGGATCCGCTGGCGCAGCATTTGGCACACACTTGAACATAAAACCACAGCTGCCCGCATCGCCCCACCAGAGCCTCGTCACCTGCCCAGCTCGAGCAATAACGCACAGTGCAGATGACTTCAAAACGCTGCATTGAACCAAGCAACCAACTTCCAGGACTTTGCATAAAAGCTCACCTTGAACCACATAGCCATCACATCAGTCATTGACCTGAACCAACGGCACTCAAGGTTTTGAACCAAACATCAATCATCAAACCATTGCTGGTAATCCATTTGACACCTTTGAACCGCACGGAGCACCCGCTCAAATCCGACTCAATGCCAACTCTCCGCCTGGGACCAAAATAACTTGATGCCTTCAAACCTGGTTTTACCCACAAGCACAACAGTCCGAAGCCTGGTTCGACACTATCAAACCACCTAACAGTGGGATCAGGTATTTTCAAGTGACCTTGTCCCACTGTTTAATCTTTTGGCGCACTAGATAACTTTAAATCCGTTTTGCACCTTTTTAGGCATATCTTTTTTTTTAACAACATTGTTGCATTTCTTGCCTGTTTTTCCACTTTGAGAAAGTATCCAGAGTGCTTATACATTTCTGCCCTGCATCTTTTGTCATCTTTCAGATAGTATGGGTTTTTATAGTGATTTTAATAGTGGTATTATTATTATTATTTTTATTAATATTATTATTATTATTATCATTACTATTATTATTATTATTATTATTGTATTTGTTGAGCAGACACCTATATTCGAGAAGCAACACACCGCTTTACAGAATTATACAGCAGTACAGATGCATTACAGAGCTCTTTTCAGAAGTAAGAACAGAACAGATATACAGCTGCTGGTAGGATATCAAGGGGAACAAAGGAGGGGTACAGCTGTACCAGATAGTAGGGAAGAGAGGGGTGGGCAGCGTCTAGCGAGTCAGGTGATGTGAGGGGCGACGTGGTGGCCTAGGTGGTCAGGAGGAGTTGTATGATTGATTTGTCTAGTTAAAGTATATTTTATTATAGAACCTTGGTTGGACAATCTTTTGTTTTGGAGCAGTGATTTTGGAGTTGCTAGTAGCTCATATTCACACCCTTTTTGAGAGTATAGACTTCCCACAGCCAATGTAACCACACAATGTGAAGCAGGTATATCTCTTGGCTGTGCACATTTTGCTATTATGATTGGGATATCTGTTGGTTTGTAGAAGTATAGGGGCTGAGAAGGCAGTTTAGCCACTACTCATCCTTGTACTCCTACAGAGCAGACGTCATTTCATCACAGTGAGACAAGGATGTTACATGGGGCTGGCTCACACTTTGACTGTTATGGATGTATTTTAGAGCATCTAACAATTTGTGAAATATGTAATGTTATCTCTTTGTTGTTGGTCCTATGTGTAATCTTGTGTAGTGTGGTGTGTTTTTAAATCCATTGGCCCTCATTAAGTGTAACATAATGAAAAACATATATTTACTCTCCCCGCTGTGTGTTTGTTGTGTACTGTTTTTTTTGGTATTTTGTTGTAGTATTGTAATAGGAGTAGTACTGCATCTGCAGGGAGTTGTATTTTAGTTTTCCTAGTTATAGAAGTAGGATTGTTTCATTTTCCCTTGTTTGTCAACTTGGGACACTTGCGAATTGCTCTGGTGCTCAGGATATATATATATATTCACTGACAAAAATTTTTGTTAAAGGGACGTTATGGTTAAGTTGATGTCATGTTTGAGTCATGGGTGTTAGTCTTAGCAGAGCACAGTGGTGGGGCAAGTTACGGTTAGGTTACCATAACTGGCAAATTTCTTTTTTTTGTTGTTTTTACTTGTAACCATAATATGGATAGGTTGTTATTAGTGCGAAGTAAGTGTAATGATCCTTTTGTTGCACTGAAATTGCCAAAAAAATCCACATGAGCATCCATCACCACAAAATAGAGGTATGCATACTTTTTATGCAGTATGTTTACAACTCTGTTATAAGTGCCTCTGCACACAGTATCTGCCACTGAGAGCCCATTACGTTCTTGAAAAGCATACTGTTTTTTCTCCCATCCCTACCATCAAGTGGCACTTCAATTGGTATGTGCGTGCAACGTTGTCATTTACCCATATCATACATTGTATATCGAAACAGAACTCTTTTCTTTACTTCCGACAATGCTACAAATTACCAACCTAAAGCAAGTTCCCAAAAGGTCACTGTCTACACAGCTGTGGTTCTCTCTAGGCTGGACTATTGCAACAGTCTCTTTTAAAATGTGCCTCCTTCTACTCTCCGCCATCTGCAACTCATCCAGAAGAGGAGTGCACGACTTATCCTTGGCCTCAAGCCCACGGATTGTATTTCTCCTGGACTGAAATATCTGCAATAGCTCCCAGTGGCTGCGATGAATAAGGTGAAAACCCTCTGCATTATGCACTAGGCCTTCTGGGCCGTGGGACCACGATACCTTCAACTCTCACTTCCTAAATATCTCCCTGCTCGAACTCTTCCCTCATCCGCCTCGAACCCCCGCAGGGTCAGTCGCTTCTGCAACCAACCAGTTGGTGGGAGATCTCTTTCTTCGGATGGGGCTTCCTTCTGCAACAACCTCCCTGCCTCCCTGAAATTTGAGGAGAACCATTGCTGGTTCCGGAAGCACCTCAAAGCCTTTCTCTTTGCGTCTGCTTTTTCTCCTCCACTCCCTGGCTGACGTCCTGGCTGCAACTGATTCTCCACTGGTTACCTGGCCAACTGATTCTCCACTGGTAACTCTTTGATGTTGGGCCCAGGCCACCTCCACTGCCAGTAGCACCCCTGGACAGCCTTTCTGGCAAACCCTGCACTTGGGGACTGTTTTCTGTATCGCAAACAGTTCCACCACCAACTGATGTCTGCACTTATCCTTGTACTGGGCACAATCAGGACGTATTATTACTTAGTGTCATTTGATCCTCTTCCCATGTACTGCACTTTCCCCTCCCCATGCACTTGGGCGATCAGAGTGACACCTGGCCTATGTCAAGGGTTTTAACCCATGTTGAATCCTTAGACCGGGTACATGTGGGGATGAGCTGGCGCCGCCCATTATTCTATCCCAGAACAAACTAAATCAATAGACTGGGTGGATGTGGGGATGAGCTGTCGCTGCCCACATTCATGCCAGAATCCAGGAGAACTGCGCAGTTGGCACAAGACCACTCCAAAGATACAACCTTCTTGTGGGGGATTCCACACCACCACTCTAATGTAAGGATGCCTATCAAAATAATAGCAAAAATCTCCTGTCAAATTCAAGACGACTCAAAAATGGATGCAGTACCGACAAATTCCCCAAGGTGGCGCTAGCGGTCTAAACTCTGACAGGGAAACTGTATTTAGGAGTTGCAAGAGGGGCAGGGACTTCAAAGCTTGTTGGTTAATTGAAAATCTTAGCCTCCTGCTGTTCCCAGAGGCCAAGAGGCTGAGAACTCTTAACACCCCAGAGACTCACAACAGGAGGCATGATATCACATGGCCCTTCTGAGTGAGAGGGAGGGGGTTTCCCCTTCAGCCTGGAGGAGAGAGACAATATCCCTTTCAGTTGAATGGGGTATGTTAATTTTGAGTGTTTCCTGTCAACAGCCCTCTGCCAGTAAGGAGAGACATGGGATCACTGACCCACCCAGACTTCTGGAGGCGGACCCAAACACTTTGGGGAGTTGAATTGCAACAAATATATATTTTATAGAAACAGTGATAACTTATTGTAACCAAATGACAGGAATGTACAACTTTGAGAGTCTTAGTATGGAAAATGCCCTCACGATTTGAGTCCAAACTCTGATTTGTACCATGTTCTGGGGCAAAACCCCGCTAATTATGAATATTGTAGACACTGTATTTAAGCTAGAGACATGGAAAGTTACTGGAAAGTTACTGGGATATATGTGGATATATGTGGAAGGGAAATGTACCTTTGTATAATTTTTGAATGCAAGCTCATAGAAACGCCAGAGTCGGGACAGGGACTATCTTTAGTAATATATGATGTGTGTATGTGATGTCAAACAACTGTGTACCTGGGAAATATGTATTTGGATCAGGAATAGATTTGTGTGCACATTGACCAGGGGAGTGTCATTTCTGCAGGTCATAAAAATGACATCACTCTTACACACTATCCCTTCCCAAATCAGGGACCAAATAATCTATTGACCTATCAAATCAAGAGAGGGGCAGGCTCAGTTATGCCACGCACACACCCACTTCCAAAACACATAAAAAGAGACTGCTGGGACAGGTAGAGAGATTAATTTTCCATTTGTGCGGAGCGTTTTGACGGCCGACATCCCATCCAGACAGAGACCAGAACCAGGGACCCATAGACTACAGAACTTTGAACCTAGAAGGCCCACTGCAAGCAAAAGTATTCTCAGCAGGCCTTCAGAATCCAGCAAACCTAACCAAACTATTCAACAGCCGGGCGAGCTGTTTGAATTCTTTGCCAAGAACTTTTGCCGGAACCGCAGACCAGACCCAGACCGCTGTGAGCGGAACCAGAGATCCGGATCGCTGTGAGCAGAACCGGTGCCTGATTGGCCCGCCGGGCAGAGAGAACCGCCGCTGGACATGTTGACCAGATCCGTGACGAGGCCCATTCATTTCAAAATTAGGAGTGAGTATCCGCCAGAACTGTGCAGAACCCAATCTCTTAGTTAAAATAATCTAATCCAAACTATTTTAACCTAATTAGAACAGCCTCCTAGAAATCGTGTCATCTGTCATTTTTAAAGCTGCACAACTGTCACCTGTCAATTCTGCAGCTGCAAGCTGTCACCTGTCATTTCGAGTTTACTTTAAATCCGAAAAACTACCTTCACAAAATCATCTGTATCTCTGGAACCGTTTGGCCTAGGAATGAGATTTAACTTCATACGCCTTATACTTTTACCGCAATCGCGATTTACGCACTCACAAAATTTACCACGATTTGCGATTTGGCCTGATTTTGTTATCTGTAAAAAGATAGCCGCTTTTGCCTGAACTGCTAAAATTCGTTTGCAACCTAATAACCTTCCCTGAACCATTGTTAGGGCTGACCTGAACTGATTTAAAGTGTCTACCACTCACCCTGAACCTCCAATAGGGAATTAAAAGCAATTTTAGCATTTTTCACTTCCTTGCCACCACATTACAAAGCACTCTTGCCCGTGTTTTAAAAAGCATACCTGTTGTCTAAGCTTGCTGGGGGGGGGGACTGAATTCCGTATTGTATTTGATTGTATTCCTGAAGACTGTGTGTGTTACTTCCATCTCCTTGCACTGCATATAGGGGGGGGTGAATTGCCACCAGGGGAAAAGTGAACATATTATCTCTTGTGAAACCATATCAGTTTATTTTCTGTACTGCATTTATTCCACCTTGCATTTCCATGAAACCATAAAGCATTTCAGCTACCTCACCCTCTATACTACTTCTAAGTAACCAAATCAGTTTACCAGTAGAACATTATCCATTTTGATCACTGTCATATTTTAAATGTGATATCCAATATTAAATTATTATAAAAGTGTGATAGATATATATTGTTATATTTCTCAAATAAACCGTTTAAATTTGCAAAACAAACCTACTTCTTGGCTCAGTGGGGTCAGGGGGATTCTAAGAGAGGGGTGTTATATAAGGGTTGTCATCCAGAGTACATGAACTGGACCTAAAAATATATCAATAGGGGTTTCCCTCAGCATCCCAGACTAGGCATTGACTTAGCTGTAGTGTTGAAGTGAAGCCGCTTAACACCTAGTAGGTTCATTGTCTCTGTCTCCCCTCTGTTCCCCCTCGCTTACCTCATCGCGCCTTGCAAAACTTGTGTATAGGCGCATTATAAATGGCATATCATACAATTTCACATCATATGATACCATACACACATTGCATTCATACAACAGGGTGCCTGCCACTTACCATGTACACTTTACAGTTTTTTTTCCGCAATACCCCACTTACTGCAAACATTTCAAAAAGAATTGCACAAAAGCAGCATTGAATGCATGTTACCAACTTCACAAAAGTACATACAGTGCATGCATACAAACAGAATGCCTGGTCCTTTCCTTGCACACTTCCAGCATAGCCTTCGGCACTTCTTTGTGCAAAGAGACCTTCTGCCACAGTTTTTGCATGCATACCACGGCCACAAACCTTATTGCGTAATACTGTAGCCTCCACAGTCCCATTTCCATGGCTCCCATCCTGAAAATGCCCGGATGTGGCATGGTTAATCCTGAAACTCCAGTGGAATCTGCAGAGTTTTTGTGCTAGGAAGGGGGGGCGGAGTGTGAAACAGGGTATTGGATTGGGTTTTTAGTGGGCCCTCTGAAAGGTTTCGATCTTTTTTTTGTTACTTTTTGTATTGCTTGCAAACAACTGTTTTTGTTTTTTCTCTCTGTATGAGTTTCTGTTTGTTTCTCCTCCTTCAATTTTGACCAAATTATGGTCAACGCTTCTTGCACAGTGTAAACGAAAATGGTATTGCCAATGGCATTCAAAGAATGCCATTTGCATGGAAGCAGTGTATCTTTTGCAACTTCATGCTCTCATAGTGTGTGGAGAACATTCCATCAGTGCACATGAATGCAGAGACGCTTCTGTTTATAAGACACCTTCCGATCTCTGGCTGGGGACAAATTACACCGGCATGGTCCCATACTCCTCTTGGTGGAATGGCTGAGAAAACGACCTTGGCTGTGGGAAAAATCTGATTCACTGCATTCATCAACTTCTTCAGGTGATGGAGCAACCGTCCACACAACATATAACCCAACTGTAGACTTCCATAATGTACCACGACAATTTGACTAGTAACGATAGAGGTGACATATCTGCAAAGACAAACCATCCCGCCAAAACTGCACGCATAGAGATTGGCTCACAAATCGTCCACTCCTTCCAACCCAAAAATAGCAGCAACGTCTCTTTGCGAGGCATACCCGTGAAGATGTTGCACAAAGGTATAACCCACGAGCAGCACTGTGTGTCTCTCCATCTCTACCAACCTCATTACACAGAGAGTATTGGGAAAAAGTAGTACCACCCCTTCCTGCGAACCACATCCTTGACACCTGATTCCATAATCCCCAGAGTTCTATTCACATGTCCACCATGATGAGAATGGCAGGATGTGACACATGCACTTTCCCAGCTACAGCAAGGGCTACACCCCAGTGAAGCAGGGACAGTCCTTCTCCCCTATCCACTGTTCTTCTTCCAGCACTCCCCCATTGAGTACTGTGAAATAATCATGCATGCATGCAGCAATCACAGCTAAGAACCCTGCAGCCAACACTATCATTTCTATACAGCACTCCATATTTACCGTTCAACACTCCAAGCACACATTGCGTGTGCTTCCAAAGCACCTTCAGTACAAAGGTCTGGAATAAAATACACAATGTCATCATGAAAAATCATCCAGAGCGGCACCCAGCACGCCTTTGACCATGCACACAAGAGTCCACCACTTGCCCACACCCAGCACAATATAATGGAGCCATGCATGCAAACATGTGGACAGAAACCACAATTCACAAACGTAATATAGCCAGCAGCACTTCTATCCAACCCCAGCACCATAAGACACGATGCATAGAAACATGTAACAGTTAGCAGAGTCCACAAACATACCACTGCCTCCGCCACCCTTACCCACTTCCATTCACAAAGTATCGTATCATTGCCAACCAGACCATGCAATCTTCACAACATTGGGCCTATTCCCAGGAAGCTACACAAACCAGAATATCCAAGCACATAGAACATTCACTTCAAGCCTACCCTCTTCTATACTGACAGTGATCCAACACTGCATCCAGTGGGCACACTGCAGGACTTTTCAATGCACAATCTCCAGCCATACACCGGAAACGTAGGATGTCCTAACCATGACCGCACCCATGGAAGCAACAATATATGCATGCCAGCACACTTCTGGTGCTCTATGAAGAGTAAAATGTGGTCCACAAACATTCCGTAAAGGTGAGCACCCTCTGACAGATGCAGTTTAAACTGCATTGCTGCTCTGGGTGTGGGCAAGGCCTAGCCTATTGGGTGCATGGCCTACAGCCTACAGCCTTTGGCCATGCACCCAATAGTCTAGGCATTGCCCACACCCACCGCAACGTAATGCAGCCATGCATGGAAACATGTGCCCAAGTATCACACTCCACACACGTACCACAGCCACCACCACTGCTACCCAACCCCTGCACCTTAACAGAGCTATGCATGGAAACATGCAACAGTTAGCAGATTCTACAAACATTCGACAGCCTCTGGCACCCATACCCACTTTGATTCACACAGTATGGGGTTACTGCCAACCAAACCAAAAGAATTTCTGCAGCAGTGGACCTGCTCCCAGCTCTCAATTCAGTACACAAAAGCAATACCTCATAGTTCAGTATAGTAGTCAGCATTCCGCACAATGGACAATACACAATCCTATGAAATATGCAGTTCACACCTATCCACTTCTCTGCACACACTATTTGAGTATTGCACCCACTTCACACACTGCAGTATCCATGTACATAGAAGATGCACTTCAACCCTACCCGCTTCTATACTGACAGTATTCCAACACTGCACTCAGTGCACACACTGCAGAACTGTTCACTCCATCAGCTGCAGCCATGGAGTACATACTGTAGAATGTTCTAACAAGCACCACACCCATGGCTGCAACAATGTATGCAATGCTGATGAACCACACACGGAAGGCAACAATGTCAAACCTAATTGCACCTCCGGTGCATGGTTGTTGGTGCAAGGCCTCCATCTGTGCATCAAATGGGCTACAGACTTACCACATGCAACACACCGTTGTACACGCTATCTTACAATGTGATTGTCATGTGCAATGCACTCCCCTTCTGCAAATGAGCTCACACCAGTCACCATGGAAAGAGTTCTCTGCACCAGCTGTTCTGACATACCGAAGCCTGCCTGCATTCAACACATATGGTAGTGGCCTGTGCAGAGACTCGCGGATTGGCCCTGTACAGACGAATACTGCAAGCACATCAACGTCTTTGTCTACCATTGACATATCTCAGATGAATCACTTCTCACTCCCCACCCTTTCTATCCCTTCTTCCCACCACCACATGGCATAATATATGCTTTCCAATGCACTCCCCTTCTGCAAATCATCTGGCAACAGGCATGACAGTAAGAGCTTGCGGCACGAGTTATCGTGCCGTAACAAAGGCTGCCTGCATTCAGCACACCTGGTAGTTGCCTGTGCAGGGACTGACAAATTGGTGCAGTACGCACGGATACTGCAGGCACACCACCATCTTCGTCCACCTAATAATCACACATTTCATATTAACCACTTCTCTCTCCCCTCCCCTTTCCATCCCTTCTTCCCACCACCACATGCCTTACATTATATTTCTCAGTCCCTTTCGGCGCAGCACTGTCCTACAATACACCATGGCGGCGTTTCCCAAAAATGTTGATGCACACCACGCCAATGAGACTTCTGTCCATGGAGCGAACATGGAAATGGGTCCGCGGAGCAGAGTCAGATATCACTAATTTTTTGAGACGTACATTTCAGTTTGTTGCAACTAGTTCTGGTTGGATTTCCAGCAAACACACAAAAGCATGCTTTCGGAAACCAAGCTGCCGCTCTTGCCACAAATTTGGTGAAAATCCATCCAGCCGTTCGGGCTGTAGCCATGCGCAAAGTTTTTGCCCATTCAGTCTATGGAGAAAAAAAACATTTTTGGGACCCCCCTATAACTCCCGTCCCCTGTACGAAACCTCACCAAAATTGCTGGTAAAATTCAAATCAAATCATATATTTTTATTGCAAAGCTTGGTGAGGATTTCTCTAGGGGGAGCAAAGTTATAAGCCGCTGAAAAAGTGGTCTTCCTATGGGTTTAGCAACCTATACATAACTATAAAGCCACTACTGCGGGCCATGTAATACATATTTATATATATGCTAACTAAGTCCTCTTTCCACTCTGAACCTCTACCCCTTTTCTCTGTCTCTGTTCATTGTTTTAAATGTATTGTTGACAAAGAGACTAACTGTTGTGAGCAAGCGGCGAGTTGGCCGCGGAAAGCGTGAACGTCTCAGCAAAATGATTGCTGAACTTTGGGAGGACCTCACTATTTTGGTCTTTTAAATTGAAATGGATTTCCATGTTTGGTTATTATGTGTTGTATCATGCACTGCTGCTATTTGCATGATCTTTAGGTGCTCTAGTGGATCTGGAAGATAGTGGGTGGTTTGGTTATTGTGAGGAGAGGAAAAAGAAAGATTGTCGTTCTTTGCGTTGAGGTTGCATCTGAAGTACTCTGAACTCTGTGTCCTGGTGAGATTTGTAGGTGAGAAGTGTAGGTGGAATCAAAGGTATTATGGCCAGAAGGATAGTCTTTTGCATATAGTGTGTCCAGAGGCTATATTGGTTGCAGAAAGAGGAGTATGTTTGTGATAATCAAAGTTGGGCGAGATGGTTTTTTAAAGGTTGTGTGTGATTTGCTGGTTTGCATTTGTGTGTGTGGTGAGTAAGGTACAGAAAAAGCGATGGTTAGTTAAAAGGTAGGGAGTGTTTTGGGGATTTCCATAGAGCTTTCAAATTATCAGCCTTGCTGTCGGTTGAATTATGATGAGAGGTGTTTAGCATTAGTGGTTGATCTGTGAACATGTCCTGTTTGAGGTTGTTGTCTACTATGCATTATAGGTGTCCGAGTGTTGTGCCTTGTGTTCTAGACCGATGGTTGGTAGCAGGTATGGCATTCCCTTAGGTTGTGTCTGGGCATGAAATCTGATCACTTCAAGAGTGTTGTTTCTGCTGCTTGATGGGTGTAGGTTAAATGTGTTGTCTGCTAACATTGACGAGCCAGGATTTTAGACTTTTACTGAATTTCAGGTGGTTCTGTAGGATGCAGATTTCCCTTGGTAGAAGGTTCCAGTGTTTGCCCACCATAGTGGAAAAGGCAGAGCCTCCGTGTCTTTCTCTGCAAAACCTTCTGGTTTCCAATAGTTTGTTGTTTCTGAATCTTAGGTCTCTGCCTGGTTGGTAGAATGGGATTTTGCTGAAACAGTGCTGAGAAGACTCTCTGGGTCCACCGATTTCAGGGAGTATGCTTAGGGCAATATGCTCGCCTTGGAAGCAAGACGACGCAGAGCAACACAGGTTCGATCCCCGGGTCCGCGCTTAGAAACCTCTGGGTATTAAGGTATTAAGCAGGTTATGAATAACCTATGATATCAATGTCTGTCAGCTGCACCCCAGGTAGAGGGCCAGTTGCCTTCTGCATCCGACCCAATAGATCATCCAGAGATAGACCCCTGTACACATACATTAAAATCTGCAGTTGCACTGTTTGCTTTTTTACACACTGACCTCCAAAATGATGTTTACCTCTCAAGAATATCAATGTCCTCTACTGTGCTACTGTGCTAGGCTTATGGCTGCACCCTTTGAACTGTCAAGAAAATGGAATGACACCTGTACAGCAGACAGAGGTAATGATAAACTGGTGGTTCCTGAAGTAACATTTTAAGGGGACTATAGCTGACCCGTTGCAAGTAACCTGGCTGGCCTTGCCAACCATAACTTCTGGCCTGCTACAGTGATAATATTGCACAATTCTCTCACATTCATTTCATGGGGGAAAGAGTAATAAATCATACATAGACCAGGATACAGAATGTATTAAGTATGGACTAAGTAACTCTGGATACATTTTATTTGTCGGCGCATACCAATTTAGTTGTAGTTTGTGCTTCTCTGGCACCCTTTTGATCAACGTTACAAAATCTAGATTGGGAGGAGGCAGCCACTGTATCCACTGTTTTTGGTCAAGTGGTTTAAAGATGTGCCCCTACCTTATGAACGATATAAAATATCTCTTAACAGTTATCTATATCTTGTCATCCAAGTACCATCTTGCAATTTCTCTTAACATATGTCATGCTATGAACAATAATACAAAGTATTAGCACAACAAATAGAAATATTACTCGTATGCTTGGACCACAGATCCATCCATCTGTGTTTTTGAAAGCCCCTTAGATACTAACAATAATATGAGAGGAGGGAGTACAATGTGGGGCGTTTGGGGCACAACGGTGGTGGCAGGGATTGCTTTTTGATAGTCTTTATCTGAAATCCACTTGTGGAGGGCTATACATGGAGAAGTTGCCTGTCCCACCTTAGATTCAGCTACAGATTGAACAAAACGTATCAGATAGTTTTCTACTCCACTGTCCAATGGCCTTAAAAACCCAGAGTGTCCTCCCTGGCAAGCCATTGTGTATCGTTCTCTTACTCTCTGCCGTTGTAATCACATTACTCAGTCTGATAGCATACATTAGTCTTTTAAATGATTTTTCTCTATCAACCAGGTGTTTTGCTCTGGGGCTCCCATGTAATTGTTCTAAAATAATATCTGGAAAATTAAAAATAAACAGCTTAACACTTAATGGCGCTTCATCTCTAGGAGCTTCCCCTTTCTTGCAGTGGGCTGCTTGCAAAGTGGTAAATAGCTCCTCAACTTTGACAAACGTATTATTTAAAAGTGCCTGGCAGGGCCCTTTCAGCCCAGGACCACTTGTGTTTGCCTTTGCTGAACCTTTTTTTGATAACGTTTTTTTGACCTCTGAGTAAATAGACACACCTAATTTGGTGAGCGTCTTGCAACACTCCAACATCACATCATTCATCAAATAAAGGTCTACGTGGTACATTAGAGTGTACTAGAGACATGTGTCCTGAGAGGCAAGCAGCTATGCAGCCAGCACTGCCGCCTCCAGCATTAGTGAGGAGGAGGGTCCTAGCACATCCTGGTGCCATTTGGATTTGGTTTGCTATGGGCCAGCCCATTCTGCGTGAGTGGCACCAGTAATCGTGGCCATTAGTAGGCCATCTTTGCCAGCATGACCCTCACAGGCGTTTGTGGGCTGTGCACCAGTAACAGCATGCATCCTTTTCCAGGAACTCCTGGGCCATATTGTGTAGCATGGGGGAACCTACTGCCTTTATTGCGGGAATTTGGTCAGTGCTAGGGAACTAGATTGCCTATTGGTCACAGACAGCCTTAGGAGGCAACCGTAGCTCTACTGATCTTCTGCCTGTAGGAATGAGGCAGTCATGGGAAGGGTTTGAGGTCATAAGGGGGATCCACCACTCGTGAGTGTGACAGCAATTTGTAGGAGAGCTGGGGAACTTTGGTAAATGCTCTGTGGGAGAGCTTGCAAACTTTAATTTGTTTTTGCACCCTGTGAAAAAGCCCAAGTACCTCAGTGGACGGCTATGCGCTATGTAAATCCTGATAACCTTAAGGAATAGCTGCACTCTGCGGAGAAACCCATGAAACATAGGGGCTTGCTGTGCCATGTGAAACACCCGAGAAAAAAGTTGCTCTACCTGTGTGAGACCTGTGAACCTTAGCGGGCTGCTGTGCCCTTGAAAAAAAAGCAGAGAGCTTTATGAAATTTCTGTCCCTGTGAAAGAACCCATTAACGTTGGAGGGTGGCTGTGTACTGGGAAAATCCAGAGATATTTAATTGGTTCCTGTTGCATATGTGGGAGCATGTGAACCTTCCTGAGTTGCTGTGCTTTGTGAAAACACCTGCAAACCTTAAAGGGTGGCTATGCCCTGTAAATAAAAACAGAGAGCCTTACTGTGAGGCTCTGCCCTGTGAAAATCCCGAGAACCTTAAAGGGTAACTGAGACATTTGGGAAAATATTGAAATGACTGACCGCTGCGTGATCATGATTCAACTACATTACATGCAGTTTAGTCAATGCAATGGAATGTGTAAGATGGCAACTGATCAGGACCTCTTTGTCACAGGCACTACCAAAGCTATCGAAAGCTATGTATTTCCCAACTGCACACACCACAAAACATCCCAACTCCACATTTCAGTGTCTGACATCTTCTGGGTGACAAATTATCATCTCCATCATCTGGGTTGGTTTGTTGGCTATTGGTAGGTGTAATTCCATAATCATAATCATCCACAATGAGTGACTGCTCATTTTTTATAAAAGTCAACTGTTCAACATGTGTCACTTTGAAACTTCTCCTGTGATAAGAGACAACAGGGCTGGCCACGCTAAAAACGTGCACTGCATACTGCCAGAGGGCAGCTTAGCAACTGAAAAATAGCTTACAAAAGGGCCTCTGGGCACATGGACTGCTTGTTTTACCAGTCCTGTAGTGGGCCATTAACACTTACTATGTTGTCTAGTGGATAGGTAATACATATTTGTGAGGCTGATGGCTCACTGTCTGTTCTTGTTGATGATCCATCGTTATTTAAGATGCCTGAGTCACTGAGGTGGGTAACCACAGATATTCCACAGATGTGTATCCCTGATGACTGTCCCTGCTCTGCTCACAAAGCTTTTCCATTGGTGAAATACTGCCCAGTGATGCCACTGCCAACCAGGAATGTGCCATTCAAAATGTAGATGACCCCATTTGGTTTGGTTAGTGCTCTTCTTGCTGGCTGCATTCCTATAGTAATTGATGTAATAATAATATATTTATTGTGAATTAGTTCAAATTGAACTTTACACAAACAATCAATATAAAATACAGAATATATCTAATAAATTAAATTAAATTAATACCTACATTTAATCTACACATTACACTTTAAATAAACATAAAATGTAAACATATAACATATAAATCCGAATGCAATGCAATACATGCAATAGTAATTGATGTTGCAAGTACTGTTGCAAAGCACCCTTGCACATGTGAACAGTGCCTCCTCCTTTGACGCATGCTGCTACTGCATGTCCCCCTAGCACGAAATGTATGGATGAAAAGCAGTCACTTTTACTTTGAAATGTGAAGGTCAACAAGTACTCAATTATAATTGCTCTTTTATAATGTGCTTAATTGCAGAGATTGGTTTCTAAGTGCGTGGTCGGGATTCAAACCTGTGTTGCTGCG
Organism: Ambystoma mexicanum; assembly: GCF_040938575.1. Taxonomy (NCBI): domain Eukaryota; kingdom Metazoa; phylum Chordata; class Amphibia; order Caudata; family Ambystomatidae; genus Ambystoma; species Ambystoma mexicanum. The sequence continues at coordinate 216,942,795 of NC_090929.1, read as the reverse complement.
TTGTCTTGCTTCCAAGACAAACACGTTGCCCCTGAGCAATCCCCCCTAACCAATGTAACCTTTAATCTCAACTAACTATTTATTAATGTGCGAAGTTGAAGAAAAAGTCCCTCAACAGATGTGCCACATTGGCATTACCTGCCATGGAAGTGGCTGTTTCCATGCTGGTCAGGGGGAGCTTGAGCAAGTTCACCAGAGGAAGAACTTTGCTCTGGGATGTATTGTGAATGCTACTCGGCTATGTGGCCTCCTTGAAATGTCATAGCGCAGAGCAGACATTAGACAACAGCTTACAGTGACAATATGTTAACATATCCCACCATGTGAGTGTTGCTGTAATCTGTGGAGACGTCCTGACCAGCATGTGCAAAGTAGAATCTAATGAGTGACCATTGACATCTTTAGTTTGAGCAGTGCCAACTTCTGCCACACTTACACTTGGTATAGTTGATCTTTGGGATGGTAATCAGGAAATAAATTAGAGTTTATCTTCTGAGCCACGGTAACCACTTCTTTCACAAGACAACATTTGCTGATAAAAAATTTGACCATAAGGGGAAGGACATGCACAAAGCAGGGGTCATGCATTGTCTTGCCAATTCATAAGGACAAAGGACATTTGATATATTGTCTACTGCAACAACACCCAATTGCAAATTACCAGTCCTTAGGCACTATGCTTTCAATTCATTAACATTCTCACAGATGTTAACTGCCAGGTGGCATCTATCATAAATCCCTTTATTTTATTTTTGTTTTTGTTTAAAGCACAGACCTAGTTGGAGACCAGTGGAGTGGTTTTCAGGGTGTGGGTAGCCAGCATTTGGGATGATGTTTTCTAACAGTAGCTCAATACTGTGATTTGCAGTCTGTGCATTAGCCTGTGCATCATGTGTGATCAGCCCTGGCTCAGGTATCGGCACTGAAGCCACGTTTTGAGAGCTTTGTGAAATTGGAGAATTGTGGGGGCATTCGGAGCAGATAAAGGGATTGAGTTACCAAGATCGGGTGCATGATAAGAGAAGGATTATTTGTGGGTCCTCTCCTTGAGAGTGAGTTGTGATCCAAGTCCGTTGATTGATTTGCTGTGCGAGGAGCATGTGCATTTATGTGGAGCTTAGCCACCGGGTATGCTGGTGTGCTACTCATGACTGATTTGTAGATGAGATTTATGATATCGTTAGTGTAAACTCATTCTTATATAATTTTCATGTGATAGCAAAAAAAAGTTGAATTCTTAGTTTGCTTGCAAGATAAATAGACAGCATTCCACGCATTAATGCGCTACTTCCTAATGAACCCGACCCACCCCTGAGGCCCGCGATTATATAGAGGTGTGAGCACTTGATCATTGAAACTTCTGAAAGGTGTACATTAGACCTTCTAGCACACTATTCCAGCCTCCCACTTTACACAATGAACCCATTCCTACAGAGGCTAGTCCTTTTGTGCTACTGATAACAAAGAATTATACATTCTGCTTCTGGTTCAACATGGCTGCCACCATATGACTTCCAGTCTCGCCCCATCAGGCAAGAGATGTACAATGTCTGCTAATATATAATTGCTAATTTTGGGTAGGCTCTGTTGTGTACATTTTGTTTTGTAAACCCTAGTAATGCTGCCATTTAAGTGTTTTCCTGGGGTCCTTTAACAGTATAGAAGTGTAGGGTCTCTGCCCCATAAACATGTCCAGTCTTACTGAAGGGCCCAATGTCCAAAGCAGCTTAGAACAAAGTATCCACTGGCCTTAGTCCAGAGACCTTGTCCCAGTAACCTAGGATGGTCGGAAATGTTTGTAGTCAATAGGTCTGGTGAACTTGCTGAGCCCACTTCAAATAGGATACCACTTTTCCTGTGCCAACAATGAAGAGAGCTTTAACTAACCAAAGGCCACCAACAGAAAAATAATAAACAATAGAGACTGGAGCAAAGACTGACATAATTTGGAAAATAAACAGAATAGTCCATTGGGAGGAGAGTCCTGAAAAGGAGAATCACCCACCCTTGCTCTAGTAGCCCCATGGATTAGTTTCATCAGTTTATTTATTTATTTCATAACTCACTAATGAAACCTCGGGACTGTGGACCACCACAGTTTTGATCAGTATCCTGGCCTGGAGAGGAAGCCAGTGTAGTTCACGTAAGACGTGGGTGATTTCGTCAAATGTCCATGCACTCATAATGAGGCAAGCTGCAGAGTAGTGGACTGATTTTAAGGGGAACAAGTGAGTGGCTGGGAGCCTTGTCAGGGTGGTGTTTCCCCCACCGATGTGCTAATCTACAAGGGCCTGCACCATGGTCTAGAAGACCTGCGGCAGGATGAAGGGTTTTATTGTGCGAAGGGTGGATATTTGCAGCCAGGCCATTTGAACCTTCTTCTTTTAAAAATAAAACATTTTATTGACATTTCTCGTAACAAAGCTTTAGGTGGAACATCACCTTTGTGGTCTTTTGTACCAGAAAAAAACATCAAGGCTACATGTATATCATCAACATTACACCATACCCCAGTTCATCCTTTCGGCCCAATCAAGCAATCCTTCACTTATCCCAGATCTTATGAAATGCATAGGGGCACCTGCTGGAATTATACATTTGTTCCTCAATCATCATACAAACATCACTGTCAGCGTAGCATTTTGCATAACTTGGCATTTTCCCACCCCCACCATAGCATTGCAATGTTATGTTTCACAATCATCAACGTCATGGCTATGAAGAGCTTGTCATATCGATTAAAACACTAGAGCCACAAGTAAGCACAGTAATCAAGAAATATTACTTCCTCCGCCACACGGTAAAAAGGATCCTACCATTCCTTTCCTTCACCCATAAAACACTCAACATCATCTCACTCATCATGACCAGAGTAGACTATGCCAACAGCCTATGGGCCTCATTATGAGTTGGGGGCGGTAGCTGCCCAGATACCGCCGAATGCCAATAGCGCTATCACAACTCGGTCCAGCGCAATTTGCACCGGATAATGAGTTGCAGTGGGGCAGTAAATCCCTGCTCCCGATTGGGTCCATATGATCCAATGGGTTTGGTGAGAGGTACAACCACTGGGGGTAATTGAGCCGGCAGTAATAGCACCAAAATTGGCAGAAAACGGCACAAAATTGCCATTTTCCGCCCAACTCGTGATTTGGCCAGCCCTTAAATGCAGCGGTGATACCATTACTGCCGCATTTAAGGGCTCAGGCCAAACTCGAGATGAGGCCCTATACCTAGTAATGCCAGAACACCTACTAAAGAAACTTCAGCGTACCCAAAATGCAGTGGCCAGACTTCTGCTAAAACTACCACGAAGAGAACACATTACCCCAGAGCTGAAAATGCTACACTGTCTACCGATAAAACAACGAGTAAGGTTCAAAACAATATGCATAATGCACAGAGCAATCCACAGCCAAGGAGCATAGTTCCTAACAATGAACATAACCATCTACCGCCTGGACCACTCAAATCAAGCAACGACATGCACCTAGAACCAAAACCATACAATAAAAGAACATTCAGAGGATCATCTTTCTCTCACCTGGCAGCAAAAACCTGGAATTGCCTATCAAAAAATATAAGAAATACAAAGGATCAACGAAATTCAGAAAACTACTTAAAAATTGGCTCTTCACATCAGAATCAGAAGGGAACAACTAGGAAACATACACTCAGCTGGAAACAGGAAGCCCAGGGAGGGACGCACAAGCCCCTAACTTAATGGTCTCTAAACTGCCATAATTCTGCATAGGAAAACCATCAACCCGTGAAGTGCCTGCCGACTAGGCTGCCACACAATATCCAACACACAGGATGGCCAGAGAAGTTGAGAACAGAAGCTGAAAACAAAGAGGTAAGAAAAAAACCCTGCTAAACCAACTCTAAAACCTAAATTTTCCAAAACCACCTCTCCTACAGAAACTCACACAACCACATCTCTGCAGAGCAATCCGCATGCACTTCACCACACTACAACAAAATACAAACAACACATAACCTTGCACAACAAAACATGGGAATCAGTCCAACCGGAAAATCACACCTAAGCTCAGCAAACAGTGAAAAACCAAACTGAAGCTGTTAACAGGACATCACACCTCTCACTTTACCTATTCCTGCTATGCCCTACTATTCCCCTCAACCCCCACCCCTTTTCTCTCTCACAACCACCTTTTCAGATCCGCCTGAGTGCCACGGGGACCACTCCGGTGGTGATAGTGTATGGTACAAGTACCCTTTAACATTAACATCAACAAAAGAGAATTCATGCATATCTAGGAGTAACAATTTCGGATCATCCGGTATCTCACATCCCACCACCCTAGTCATTTTATCAAGGACTGTGTGCCAAAACCTCTGTATCATAGGGCATAGCCAGATAGGAGCAGGTGCTGTCAGCAGTTTTACAGCAGAAGCAGTATTGATAACACACTCTGCCACATCTAAAATGCGATGTTTGCGCATAGTTAATTCTATGTAGGATTTTCAGTTGTATAAACAACACAATTGATCAAGGTCATGGAGGTCTAACTGCTGAAATAGAAATACTGAATCCTAAATTTGTCACAACATGACTCGGTGGACACAGGTTTTTTTAAAAAGTCTGTATACTGCAGTTCTTATTTAATTTGTGTGCAGTAAGTGTAAAAGCATAGGATATTCAACATTAAAACATATATGGTGTGGTACCTGAGTTATACAAATCAAATAACAAATATTTGTCAAATACATTTTCTTGCTTTTACGTTCTCTACAGGTCCCTCGAGAAGGAAACTAGAGAACTCAGTGAGGCAATAGTCAGGTCATTAGCACGGTTGTGTGAAAACAATCAAAAGTTGAACAACAGTTGTACCAGACATAGTTTCGATGACACTGCTGCCTCACGTTGGAAAAAAGTGCCTTGGCCCATTCCTCTACATTGAGAGCCCCTATATCAGTTTCCCATTTTGCTTTAAGATGAATTAATGTGTGCAGCGTGAATGACATAATGGCATGGTACAATGTTGAGATAGCTTTGGATTCTATTTTCTCGGGTATTATATTCATTTCCAAAGGTGAGTATGAAGGAGTGTCATGAAAGTTCCTGGCAGTGTAGGCATGAGTAAATTGAATGTAGAGGTAATATTTAGACATAGGAAGATCATATTCAGCTTTCAATTCCTGGAGTGAGAGATGCCCAACCCCTCACCCCCTTTTCCACAACATCACCCAGGGCGAGTATCCCTTTGGCCCTTCTTGCCTGTGTTTTCCTGTAAGGGTAAGCTCCTGTCTATGGTGAAGCATAAGGATTGTGTTGAATCTGAGAGTTGCGGATCAAATCTTCTAGCCGCATATCATTTAGCCATTGTTGGACAAGTTGTTGTTTTGCATTAGGATCTATGAGGATGTTTAGTTTGAGGGAGGCAGTCAACATCCAGGACTGGATGATTGTGAGGTAGTCACAGAGATGAACGATGTCCTGTGGGCTTTTTATTCTCATTTATAACTGTGTTTCATCCACACATTGCTTCATGGATTTATTTGAATATTTGAAGAGGCTACCAGAGTCTTCTTGTAAAGGTTAAAGAGGACTGCAACCGGATGGGGAATTGGGGAACTCCTGTGTGTTTATTAGAATGCAACTTGTTCATCTGAAAGGCCTGTTGTCTGCCCAAGAGGTAGGAGGGAAACCAATTCAGGACAGTGCCAGTGAATTCCACCCTGTAAGTGAAGAGGGGGATGTGGTTGTCGAAGCTGTTGAAAGTAGCCAGGATATTATGGACATGGAGGCATGAGTCACACTTCTGTGATTTGGAAGTGTGACGGGGTGGCCCACCACAAACAAAAAAAACATCCTGACTCTGATGACAAGTTCAAGGGTTTTTATTATTAATTCACAGTTTGGTTCAGTGCAAAATTTGCTGATTCCTTTAGGATGCTCAGGGTTTGAGGTTTTATTTGGCACTAGGGCCATCCCTCTCTTGCACAACCTTTCCCCGGGCTTTCGTCCTCCCTAGCCCAGGGGTCCTTATCAGGGATGTTAGTGCTAGCCAACTGTAACAACTAGCTGTTTGTTTTCTTTCTAAAACAGTTGGTGGTTTGGGTGGTAGCCCTATTACAATGGCTAACTGCCTCCCTAGGTATCTTATAACTTTCCCACTCCTATAACTGCTTAGTAGTCTCAGGGAATAGGGATTGGTGCCTTATTTCGTCCCCTGTGTCAGTCTCACTCCTTTTACACCTTCTCATACCTGACCCTTCGCTATACCGACCTCTTAAGTTGCTCTCTTCCCGCCAAGTTACTGTCCCTCCAACCTCCATCCTTCGATCTTACTTCTTTTCCTGCTACTGTTCTTACTAGAATTTGTACCTTCAACTATCCCTATGTCTCTGTTAACGCCTCATCCTTCCTTCCTCTCCATCTATAAATAGCTACTCCTATTCCCCCTCACTGTCATTCTACACACTCTCTGTCTCCTAATGCTCCTATTTCGCTACTACCAATCCCACCTTACTACTGCCTTTCTAACTCTGGATTCCCAGGGATATCCTTCCCTGCTCGCCTCTCTCTCTTACTCCTGGTGTAACCCCCAGGGACACACAGGACATGGTGCCCTTCTCACCCCTCTATCACCCACTACCACTCTTCCACTTATCTCCTTCACTCACTACTCCCACTTCTTACTTGACTTCTTCCCAACTACCACAACTCCACTCCACCACTACTCATACTCTACCTCGACTACTCACACCGTGCACTCTTAGCGCAAACACTCCAGAGACCCTCTCCTTAATAATAACCTCCACACTCCAATCGATCTCACCTCCACTTGTCTCTTGACCGTCCTCCACCACGGCCTGTCCTCACCCAACTAAGCCACACCTGCACGCTCACACACACCTCTTAAAGACCCCACCCTCTTCCAGTATTAGGTACTTGCCCTGTCCAATTACCTACCTGGCTCAGGGTGTGTGACAAGGGGAGGCAATGGGAGAGCTTGTCAGGGCTTAAAAAGGCTAGTAAGCCCAGCCCCTTTTTTGCTGCATTTCTTGCATGGAGACTATACTGGCTCTGCAAGATCTACAGGTCCTGCTGTGGGCTTTCTCCCATGTTTAAACAAAGTCCCTGGTGTTCTAGTGGGTTTATTCCATGTTCCCCCCGTGGCAACCAGTGTTGTACTGGTCACCACTCCACTTGCTGTAGATTTGCCACATCACATCGGGGGACTGCTAGTGTTGCTCCATACGTTATACCCCGTGGCATAGCAGGAGCCCAACTGCGGTGTCCTCTACCCACAGTCTCCCTCTGTACCGCTACTCCACTGGTGCTCTCTGTGTTGGAGAGCGCTACTGTTGCAGATAAGCAAGGGAGGGGAGGGAGCCTCGCGACACACACATCAGCACTGTGCTCTAGGGGGATTCCCTCCCTCCCTTGACAGGGCCAGTTCACCAGCCCTGTCACAAAAGGCATCATCCATCACCTGCATGGTTGCTGTCTCGATGCTGCCCTTGGGTCGGGATTATGACTAATAATTGTGTAGGAGGGGTAATTGTTTGATTCTGACAAGTAGTTGTATAGTGACTACTTTTTCCAAAATGTGGATAAATGTGAGGTTCCTAATTGGCTAGTAGTTGGCGCGGTCCTCTGGGTGTAGGGATATTTTTTCAAAAGAGGTCATTTGAGACCCGTCTTTAGGGTGCCCGAAAATTACCCTTTAGTGAGGGAGGTTTTAATGATAGTGAGAAATGCTTTGAATGTCGGCTTGTAAATTGCTTAGTGATGGAGGCCAGAATGATATTGTCAGAGTAGGAGGTAGGTTTCATGGAGGTAAGATTTTTAGGCAGTCCAGGGGGTTATAGTTTAGTCAAGAGGGAATGTGTGCACCCTGGAATGAAGGGGGGGCTAAGTTTGGGGTAGGTTGATTTGTTGATCTGTTGTTTTTTAAAAATATTTTTGAAGGGAAAGTCATAGATTCTGTCATATTTTGCATGAGTTGCTGGCAACTCAGGTCAGGTGCAGGCTTGGTACAATGATTTCCTACTTTGAAGAGGCCTTTGCACCTCTTAGAGGCTGCTCCAGTGTTGGTGTAGTAGTCAGCAGCGTTTGCCTCAGTGATCAGAATCTTATGGTTGGCACAGAGAGATTTGAGGTTGGCGAGATCTCTAGGGATATGATTTTGCATCACCCTTTCTATAGGGCTCTAATAGAGCATTTGTTGGAGGTGAGCTTGGGGTTTTACCAAGGTGGGGGAGTTTTGGCCTTAACATGGGTGGGTTTTAGGGGGCATGATTGTCCACTAGTTTTATATCAGTAGTGCTAAGTAATTCTTGGAGGACTAAGGAATTCCCAGTGGCAGGGACATCTGCCAAGTTTGCTTTTAGTTCATTGATCAGGAAGGTTTTATCTGAGCGGTGTTGAGTGAAGGGGTGTTTAGCCTGACCTTTGTGCATAATCTATTGCATGCACAAAGCTGCCTGGTGCCAAACATCATACACCTGCTGCCCCATTGAATTACTCCTAGACCACTCTTTGGCTGTTTGAAAAAGGACACCCTTTGTACTGTGACGTCCATGTAGTCAATACTCTAACCACTAGTCTACCTGTCCATGATAACATCAACTTTTTGGGCCATGGCTTGCTGTATTACCTGCCCCACTGTATCCCCCATAATAATGTTGTACAGTTACAGAACCTCTTTGTGAAAAGAAAAGATATTGCCCTGGAATTTTCCAGCATTGATTGACTTTTCTTATAAGGTTTTCAGAATCCAGTGTTTACCACAATAAAGTAGGGCTCAGGTTACTAGTGATAGTTTTCACCACACTCAAATATATCCATGACACTGCCCTGACACAATGAGGGATCACTGCTATGCACCAATGGAGTACAGGGGCTAAATCATGGTGTCATATTCCCAATCCCGACCATTGATACAACTGACTTTCAAGGGTAATTGTGTGAACTAGTGGAGGTATGCTGTTTGTCAGATGATAGGGATAGTGACACACATCAGCTATTTTGACTTCCTCCAATGTCTGCGAATTGTCCCTGTGCATATGGGACCACACAGGTGTGGAACCCAATCTAATCCCTTCCTTCCTTTAGCTCGACATGTTCTGGCAGAGTTTCAAAGTTGCTAGATTTGGTTTCTGTTTATTCTCTGTGAAGTTCTGCAACAATTTCGACTTTCATACTACCGGGCAAGTAACACACAGGCTGGTTTCCTGTGCCTGTGATTTTCTGGTGTAGGTGGTGCTGGTGTTGATCTGGATGTGCCTTCTGATCTGCGACAGGAGGTCTGCCCTTCAAAGAGACTGCTGATCTGTGACAGGAGGTCTGTCTTTCTAAGAGACTTCATGCAGGTGGTGTGAGCTTAAGGCTAGGACTGGTTTGTAGGGGAATAGGGCAATGCCCAATCCAAAAAATGCAAAATACTAGTGTGGGTTAGTTTGTTGTGTCAAAGGGAACCACTTTTCTGACCCTTGTGGGTCAGTTCAACAAGTTACTTCACCATGCAGCTAGTAGTTTTGACCAGTGGTACTGAATGAATATTCTTTAAAATGCACAATTAGCATCGCATTTTATCAAGTCCTTCCCCCTTGGGTACTATGCAGTCTGTCACATAAAGAATGAATTGCCATTTTCAACTGTGGGCCACTTTTCATTGGTGCCCAAGACAATCGTATGTCCCAGTCCGACCTTGGTGAGCTTCCATTTTTACTACTACCGCTTCCCCATCTGTGGTGTTATTCTCCTTTTCCATCTTGGTATTACTGTTTTACAGCAGGAATGCTTGTTACCATCTGGACTCTAAATGATCATTAGATGTGGCTTCATCATTATCATTCTCGTCAATATTATTGTCTGCCTTTTAAATGGGGGAGCCTCCTAATGCTGTTCTATAACTCCATCTGTTGTTGTTCCCTAGTCTTCATTGGCTCAGATCTGCACACCTTCCACGTCTGCACCTAACTGCGACATCCTCTGTCTTTCTCATTGATGATCGTTGTCGTGCTGCAATATATTTTCCTGCCCTGCCATATGTAGCTTTTAGTGACTTGCATGTTGAACATCAGTTGGATGATGCTGTTTCCAAATACACCAATAAAGAGAAAAATACTCAGTAACGATTTAACTCCACGTGCATGAGAAAACCCAATTGTATCGCGATACAAACGGCCGCTGGGAGAGCGTACAAAAGACAATCTCAAAATGGTGCTGGAAACAACATGATTATAAACCAGATATTCATCACAGCTAATGTCATAGTAAGTAATCATCAGACAAACCTCTGCTCGCTCACTCGGTTGTTTCGTGGAATACAAAACATAGTTACCTATAGGTGAACCTTTTACTATTGATTCTTTCACAACAAATTATTCCTCCTAGATACATCGTTCCACAAATTATACATTTCAATCTACCTTGCCATTGGCTGGCACTCTACTACACTAGTCGATAAGAAGAACACAATTTGCTTGGTCGATAATTTGCTCATCCGACCTCGAGCACTTTAATGTTGTGCCAAGGTGCATGTTGGGGAATGAGAGGTGATTTACATGTGGTCTTTTCCCTTCTGTAATGGCTTGGCAGGTGAAGAACAATGGTCTGGAGGGTTGCTCAGAGCAATGCCAGAGGTTAAGATTCATTCTGAACCTTCCAGCCATCACCTCTTTGTTTTTGCTTTGTCCCAGCAGTACAGGAGAGACATTGGGTATGAACTGGGAAAATATGGAGGGAACATCCAACAGGAATGTGGGGGAGACATTGGACATGTGATAGGTTGTGCGTGGCAGAGAACTTTTTCATCAGTGAGGGAAAAAAGAAGATGCTGGCCAGTTGCAAGGATTCATGGTGGTGCATTGATCAAACATTAAAGAGGAAGTGGAGATGATTTAAGACTATGCCGGAGAATAAATGGAGGCAACAGAGATATGCCAGCAATGGGGAATGCAGAAGCATTGCACATCTGATGAGGTGTGTAGTGGAACAGAGATATTGCCGTAAGCAATGAGCAAGTGTGGAGACATTGCACATGCAATGGTGTATAACGGAGCAGAAATATCCCTGCAAAGAGCGAGCTTGGAGACATTCCCCAAGTGATGTGCTGTGTAAAAGAGCAAAGACGCTGCTTGAGAGTGAAATTCGTCCACACAGTGCTCTTTTTTTTATTGGCACAGCTCATCTCTATTTTGGCCTCAATTTGTATTCAACGCATGGCCCATACAGCCTTGAAAGACACTGCCTATCATGTTGCCACTGGGTGTCTCTATGTCAATCAATGGGAGGGATAATGCATTTGGAACTGTATCCCTTGTCCACAACACACACTCGGCAGCACTGTTTTCAAGCATGTAGTTGTTCATACAGACATGTCATTTCTTGTAGTGCTGTTGTACCACAGTCCAGAACGCAATCCAAGCAGGAGAGCCCTAGAGGTCTGTTATTTATTTATTTGTACATTTATAGAGTGAGCCAAGCCCTGAGGCACCTGGGCGCTTTGCTTAAGTCTATGGCTACAGGTTGATATGCTGTGGTTGTGTTACAGTGAGGCCGCAGGACTTACATCAATGTTAAGTTACGTACAGTTTTTCATACATCACTGCATTGATTAATACATTACATACAGGTTACATGCAACCTTATTTTGAGACCAGCCAAGTTTTCAGGTCATTTCGGAACAACCAAAGCGGCAAGTGTGCTCTTAGTGCTAGTGGCATATCATTCCACTGTTTGCCATCAATTACTGGGAAGCTGTTGCCTCCAGTCTTTTGCAGTTTGAATTTTGGGATATTGAGAAAGTGTGAATAGGCAGAATGGGTGGGTTTGATTGTCTTTGCTTTGGAAATCTGGTTGGTAAGGTATGCTGGGGCATTGTTGGACAAACAGTTGTGCGTTAGGGATACGGTCCCGTACTGGGAGTCAGTGAAGGTTTTGCCTGGCTGTGGAGATATCTTTTTTGGGGATGTTGAGGGCTGCTCTGATTGCATTGTTTAGTGTTTTTTGCAACTTGTTCATGTTATAGTTGTTTGTGCCTGTAAAGAGGGAGTTGCAGTAATCAATTCCCGAAAGGATGAGTGCTCTGGCTAATGTGACACAGTTGTCTGTCGTTAGGAAGGGTCTGCAAGCTGTGATAAGTTTGGCGGTGTATGCTGCTGATGAACTGATGGCATTGACTTGTCTGGAGAGGGATAGAGATGAGTCCAAGTAGACTCCTGGAGTTTTTACCTCCTTGGCCACTGTGATGTTGTTACCATCAATATTGAAGGATTTTTAGGCTTGTGGTAGTGAGTTAAGTCTGGTGGGATTGCCAATTAATAGTAGTTTTTGTTTTTGTTTTGTTGTTTAGACAGAGATCATGTTGAGCCATCCAAACTTGAATAATGAGGTAGATGTTGTTGAAGAGTTTCGTGTCAGTGTCGAAGTTGCCTTGATGGGAAGGAGTATTTGTTTGTCATCAGCATAGTTGGTGTATGTGACACCCCGTTTGTCGAGGAGGTCGAGGAGGTCGAAGAGCGGCTTAGTAAACACATTATAGAGAGTAGGAGAGATGCAGGACCGTTGTGGTACTCTCCATGTGAAAGGGAAAGGTTATACTGCTGCAGTGGAGGAGAAGACTCTCATGGTTTGGTCTGCCATGAAGGATTTCATCAATTTTATGGCACTCTTTGAGACATGGGCTGTGTGTTCTAGATGTTGACAGAGGATATTGCTATCTGGATGGCTTTAGGCCCTTAAAGATTTTTAGCATTTCCACAGTGGAGATTAGGGTGAATTCAAATCTGGGGATGGGGAGGTTGTTGGGATTGGGCAGATCAGGTTGCACGTTTGTTGGTGCAAGCTTAGTTGTTTTGGCTTTAATTTTGTTGTGAAGTGAGGCAAATTTGTCACAAAGTGCATTTTGGATGTTGGTTCACCAGGTAATGTCCTTGGTGCAATGGTCTGGGGTAGGGGCAGGTGATTCAAGCTCCCTAAGTATGGTGAAAAGTTATTTGGAGTTAGAGTTGGCATTCTCGATTCTCAAATTGTAGTTGTTACTCTTTGCGTGGCAGTCTTATATTCAGACTCTGAGGAGTTGAAAAGTTGTTTGTTTACGTCTGTGTTTTTCTTTTCCAGTTGTTCTCTGCTGTTTTTTTGGCTGTGCAAAGGTTTTTTAGGTTGCTAATGAACCATGAGTTGGCATGAGCAATCAGTTTAGGTTTGCAAAGGCATAGTGGGGCTACTTTGTCGATAGACTCTTGTAGAGTTTGCTTGTAGAGCGTTACTAGATTTGTATGGTTAGTCGTGGTGTTTACATGACTGATGATGGGGAGTAGTAGGTGAAGTATGTTGTCAGGTGTGATGTTCTTCTGGTTTCTTGTGAGAGCGGCTGGGATGGGTTGCGGTGGAGCACTGGGCTTGGGTGAAAAGCTGATGTTGAATTGGATGATATAGTGGTCTGACCACGGGCATGGTGAGTTCGCTAGGATGTTGGTGTGAGAGTTTAAGTTGGCTAACCAGTCTAACCTATGTCTTTTGTCACGGGTGGGGCTTGTGATTCTGTGGTTAAAGTCTTGTGATTGCATAGTGTTGGCAATGGTGGTAGCCTGGGAGTCGGATGGGTCGGTCAAGCCAAGGTTGAAATCTCCCATGATTATGATTTTAGATTGGGGTTTGGTATTGGTGGTGAGGAGGGAGGCTATATCTTACTCAAAGGATGTCAAAGGGCCGGGCAGTCTGCAAATCAGGTGGATAGTGAGGGTGGAGGTGGCTGAGGATTGGCAGCTGGTGGTCCTTATTTGGATGTTGTTTTTGACAATGAGTGCCACCTACCCTCCTTTAGAACCGATTCTATCTTTCCTAAGGATAGTGTATCCTTCAGGGATAGCCGTGGAGTGGATAGGGCTGGCTGCTGAGTGGAGCCAGGTTTCTGTAATTGCTGGGAAATCGAGGTCTAAGTAAGTGATGAGGTTGGCTGTGTCTAATGCTTGAGCAATGAGGGATCTAGCATTGATGAGAGTGCCTTTGATGTTAGATAATGATGGCGTTACCTCATTGTTTCTCAAGTTAGCTAGGGGTTTATCCAGCGTACTCTTTTTGGTTGGGCATCTCATGTTTTGGAAATGGCAGAAGGCTAGGGGTTCCTTTCTTAGTTGAAGGGGACATGGGTGGGAGTATTTGGCAGTATTTGGTGAGGGAGGATCATAATTAGATTCTCTGAGGTTTGGAGTTTTCTGTTCATAGGTGGTCCGGGATGTATTTTGTGGGGTCAAGGGTGGCGGGAATGGGTGGTTCTTGGGGAGAAGGTGGGAATGGGGGATATCTCTTGAGGCGGGGAGCACACGTGCCATTTGCATATGGGTGTTTGCTCTGCATGTTGATTTTGGGGTGCTGTTGGGTAGTTCCACAGTGTGCGACATGGTGCTTTCGGTATGCTAGTCCTAATTAGGTGGTAGTCTGAAGGTGTACTAGTCCTAAATCAGTGTACTACTCACTGAAGGTGGAATAAAACTAGACTTATGGGGAAGAGCCCTGGTGAGGCTTGCTTACGATTGATAGGCAGGCTTGTCTAATGGAGGCCTCTGAGTATAGAGTACAAATGGTAGACCCTATGCTGTGGAGAGAGAGTCTGTCTGTGACTTTGAGTGGGCAGGCAGGGAGTGTGGTGGGAGCGCAGTTTGATATGATGCTTAATGAACAGGCATAGTTTGAGTCATAAGCCCATCTAGGTTCAACCTGCAAGGGTCATGTAGAGGGTCCCATGTAGGTGTAGCACAGAGTAAGCATTGAGTAACTTCGATTTGCAATAGTCAGGCAGGAAATACTCATAGGCATAAGCACACTTGCTTTGAATTTCAAAACATCAGGCATTGAACACAGGCATAGGCACATCTAGCTTCGAATTGCATAAGTCAGGCAGTGAGAATAGGCAAAGGCACATCTAGCTTTCAATTGCAAAAAATCGGGCAGTGAGGATGGGCATAGGCACATCTAGCTTTGAATTGCAATGGTTGGGCAGGTGGGAGCACAGCAGAATTCAACAATGAGCATATTTAGCAGTGACTATCAGGGATAGTGCACAGGTCGCAGTATAAGCATGATTATTCACAGACCGCGATATTCTGAGCAGAATTGTTCTATTGGCAGGGGTGAGTAGACAATTTTGTTGTATTGCTCGTGGGCATAAAGTGTCTTGCATCAGATTGTCTTCACCGTGAATGAGTATGCTTGGCAGTCAAGACCTGCGATGCAGGCAAGCACAGCCGTAAGGGGCTGCTGATCGGTTGTGACTCTTGACGGTGGTGCGTGAGACTAGTTCCATTGTTGGGTGTGCAGGAGTGCAGCCGGAGTAGATTAGCTTGTGAATGGTAAGGATGTAGGGCAGTAGGGATCGGCAGGAATGTGTGAACTAAGTGGTTGTATTATCATGCTTCCGGCGTGCTCTGACAGGCTCGGGACAGGGGCCTTGAGCGTAGGCCTTTGGTGGGGGCTGGCTTTTGCCTGCTAGCTCCCTGAATGGCCTACTTAGACAGACAGCCAATCAATCAGCGCAGCCTCATGCATGCTGCAGTAGAAAAGCACTCCTGTGCGGATGGCGCGGCAGCCATTTTTAAGAGGAGTTCTCTCTTGGTGATCATGTGTGGGTGCAACGGGTTGCACAATGAGACGATGGGACAGCTGCTCACCGGTGCAATGAGGTGCGCCAGATCGTAGCACGAGGAAATTGTGATTTAAAATGTAATTTTCTCAAAATGTCATTTGCAATAGTGGTCAATCCGCATTCAGCACTGCAGAGCTTACCTTATGGGGAGGTGCCAAGGCAATCAAGGGCATCCATCATATATTTCCTTGGTGGCGGCGGGAGGCGACTTCCATGTTTGCCTGGGATCGAGAAGTATGGTCTCTTTATGATCTTTTGTTAGAAGTCAAGGAGGGGTAGCAGTATGCAAAGTGAGGCAATATGGAGACAGAGCACTGAGGTTGAGTTTCAACTAGGAGAGAATTGGAAATACATAGTACAAGGTTGTGGGAGGATATCAGAGATAAGTCTCTGTTCAAATTCATTAGGTTTATAGGCCTAGAAGCATGCAATTAATGAATGTAACTCGTTTGTAACCTAAACTCCTCCCTTCCCTTACTATGTCGCTTTAGCACTACATGTATTAATATGATGACTGCAAAAATGAATAACCTATGCACTTGTGAGAAAATAAATATATAATCTTGAACCTCTGCAATCCTGGATCTTTAGGATGCTTGGAGTGACCAAGATGGACGGTTGCACATGGATTCCCAACAGGACTACCAGCTTCTGGAAGCCCATAAAAATGAAAAAGGGCTGTACCTGATCTTCAAGCGAGCATTCAGCACATGTGACCCCAAGGATTACCATATTGAGGTACCGAGTCATGTGATATCACTGCTAAAAGAACCAGGAAACCACTTATTTTAAAGATTATGCCTAAAATAGTTGCAAACATGAGGCCCAAATGCATGCACCTTTGTATCTGTGGTATTTTATTTGAATTGGAGCAGGAAAGTTTTCATAATTTATACTCCAAAGGAAATGCTGAATTGTTTCAGTTCTTCTAATTGCCATTTTTCTAAGAAAATAGATAATCTCAAACATTTTCTTAGAATTTGTTTGATGGTGTATGCATTATAACTATAAATATAAGCAGAATTATTATTATGTTGTGTTTTGAGACATTGGGCATCATTATGAGGACAGCAAAAACTTGCTGATGCAGCCGATGGTTTGCCACCGTCCTCGTAACACCGAATCCGCTGCCTGACATTACAAGTCCCGGCGGAGCGGGAAGTCAGGCAACGGATCCTGTAAGTCTCCATTCCCGTGGAGTCACATAGGACTCCACGGGAATGGGTTCATGGAAGCACCGGCACCGTTGTTAAGGGTGCCGGTGCTTCTGTGAGTTGGAGTGTGGCGGTCTGGAAATTATGCTGGTACGCTGCGACCGTCACCCTTATTTCTGGACTGCCACACATGGAATGAGGCCCATGATGTTATAGCCTTCCAGCGTGGCAAGTAATGTCTGCAACATGTAGCAATTCCAGATTGGGTTTGTAGGAACAGAAAGGCGGGCACTCCCTCAACCTCAAGCTTGACCACTGGATATAAAATGGCAGGAGTTTTGAGAGCTATGTTAGAGGGCAGCAGAAGGCTTGCATGGCCATTTTTGTCTGGGGGAGGATTGGCACTTGTGGGAAGGGTGTATTGTGTTGACAGCTTTTCTCCCCATTGGTGGTTATCCTGTAGGAGAGGGAAGAGTAATTAGGACCTTCGATTGGATATAAAGTTCCAAGAGTAAATATGCTAACATTGCTAACAGATCCTGTTATACAAATGAGGTAGCCTTTGGGTATGAACAACCCTTCAAGCAAAGCAGGGTTTGAAGTAGAGAAGAAGATACTTTGTCTTGTCATATTCCAGTGCCTTCATAGTAGAGCTGAAGAAATCGGTGAATCTCAGTGGCATATTTAAGGAACTTTCCAGCAGATTCTCCTTTTTCCTAGAGAGGGTTGTGAAACAGATATTGCAGTAGTCCAAGTGAGAAGGCTACATCCCACAGTCACAGGGATGCAGTCTTAAGCATTAGGAAGGGAAATACTTTCGCAAGATATCAACCTTTTGAAATAGAGATTGTATTCATTTGTCTGAGACAAGATACTGGTAAAAATAAGGAGGTGGTATTTTGACACATGCTTATGGAAACTATTATCATGGCTGAACTTGCACAGGTTCTTGCTTAACCCCCTGCTACTTTGCCTTCCTCAAGCTCTATCTCTCTGCATCCACCAATCCCTTCATCTCAATGTCTCTCTTCCCATCTGCCAATATCTTTACCCAGGATCCCTGCTTTTGTGCACAAGATATACCCATAAACTCCTTTCTCTCCTTTAATTCACAGCATTACTCTTCACTTATCTATCTTATTAACGACTTTTCTTACAGCAACGGCTTTCCTTCTATTGAAATCTTATTCCATTAACCTCACATTAGTCTTGGAAAAAGCCTTGAGAACCACCAGCCTCTTCCTGTTTTCATCACTGCATATTTACCTGCAGTATCTCCTTTCTTGAGGACTGATCTACTTACTAGTCAAAACTCTCTAGACCAATTATACCCTACTATTCACCAGCACAAACCTCCTTTCTTCAACCAAACATCAGCTCTTGAGTTATTGACCTCTAGCTCATCAATACACCTCTACCTGTCTACATCAAGCAACATCTGGCCTTCTACGTCATCATGTTTTCCTTATCACCTTTCAGTTGTGTAATTCATCCATCTGTTGACCTTCATTACTCTTCATCTCTTCTGTTTTACTATTGATCTATCAACGTTAACATTTGCAGAAAAAACTAGCTATAATTCTCTCCATTCACCAGTGTGCTTCTCCCCCCTCTATCTCTGTCTCTCTCTCTTTTTTCTCTTTCTCCCCCTCTCTTTCTTTCTCCCCAGACCTTTTTACAGCTATTTAAATCTGCACTCTCCCTTCAATATCATCTATACTATTGGTTGTATGTGTTGACTGTTTTTCACTATTTGCATCACTTTTTTCTATGAGAACAATGATTTTTTATTTTTTTATTTCATTGGCTTTCCTGCAAGGATGGGACAGTGCACCTCATCTATGGGCTCTTGGACAAGCCATCATCCTCCCTTCAAGAGATCAATGTCTCAACGATCCATAAAGGGCTACAGAGGGTGCAGTTGCTGAAGACTGACCTCATCACCCCGGAACTCCCCAATGATATCAAAACAATGGAGATAACTGCACCCCAGGTCTTAATCCCCAACCAAGAAACCACCTACTGGTGCTACATTGTGAAGCTTCCGGACAACTTCCCAAAACACCACATTGTCATGGTATGGAAAAGCACTTCCATTCTACTTTATTTTTCTGACATAGATTAAGATATAATGCTCTGCAGTCACTGCCCAGTCGCATAGGTGACAATTGAATGACTGACTGAATGGAACGTTTGGAGGAATTTTAATTTCCTGTTGATGAAGGAGAGTATTTTCTTATGTGTTCTAATGAGAACAACTTGGGTTTCAAATCCCTGAGCTATGTGACACATGTGCCCATAGGTGTGTAGCTCTAGGAAGAAAAACAATTTCCCATGCATCTGGTGAACATGTAATTAAAATGCATCTACTGTTAGAGTTGCAGGTATTGTGATGGCTAGTACTTTTGTGTGTCCATCCTCAATGTATAAAGTCATGAGGACACACACACTATGTCCTGATATTCGCTAGGTTTCTCCATATCAGTTATGAAGGTCAAGGAGTTTCACAAGGCAGGATTCTACAGCATTTGATTTCTACTCTTTCCATCAGAGTAGATATAACAAGGAGGTATTTGTGAGAAGGTCCATTTTGAGACCCATGCTCAGCAGAGAGGCGTTTCTACTCACGTGCAAACTATGAACATTTCATATTTTACTTATGGCACCCTCAATCACACTAAAGTAAGCAAACTGACGTCTCTAAGAAGTCACACTACCAGCTGCACATTCTCAGAGGTATTCTTCCTTTCCTCTCCTTCCCCCAGAAGCTCACTGTCTCCAGAGATCTGGTTCTCTCTAGGCTTGGCTATTGTAACAGCCTCTTTCTAAAGCTGCCTACTTCTACTCTCCGACCTCTGCAACTTATCCAGAACAGGACTGTGAGACTTGTCCTTGGCCTCAAGCCCAGGGATCGTATCTCTCCAGGACTGAAATCTCTGCACTGGCTCCCAGTGGCTGCGAGGATTACGTTCAAAACCCTCTGCATCGTTCACAAGGCCTTCTGGGGCCTCAATACCTTCAACTCTCTCTTCCTAAATATCTTCCTTCTGGATCTCTTCACTCATCTGCCTCTAACTCCTTCAGGGTAAGTCGCTTCTCCAAGCAACAAGTTGGTGGTAGATCTCTTTCTTCGGCTGGTGCCTCCCACTGGAACAGCCTCAATGCCTCCCTTTAACTTGAGGATAACCATCTCTGGTTCCGGAAGCACCTCAAAACCTTTCTCTTTGCTTCTGCCTTTTCCCCTCCTCTCCTCTGCTGACCTCATGGTTGTAACCGGAACTGCACTGGCTACCTCATGGCTGTAACCTGAACTGCACTGGCTACCTGGACACCCTCTGATCTCGGGCCCAGGTCCTTCCGGCACCAGCGTCACACACCTGCACTGCTCACCTGGCAACCCCCGCACATGGGGACTGTTTCTGTATCCCTACAGCCCCCCTACCAGCCCTTCACACCTGATGCCCGCACTTACCCATGCACTTGCCACATGCTGGCCGTTTACTTATTGTTATCATCTTTCCCATGTACTGCACTGTCCCAGCGCCCTTCCCACGCACTTGCACGATCTGAATGACACCTGCTCTAGTAGGATTGTTGTCCGTCCTCCCTTTGTTCCCCTCCCTTTCCTCATCGCGCCTTGAAACACTTGTGTATAGGTGCGTTATAAATGCCATATCATATCATAATCTGTGTAATGCACATGTAATACCTTTGTCTGAGACCCATAGACCATCCAAATGTGCCATGTCTGACCTCATTGTCATAGTGCACACTTCAGAAAGACGAAAAGACACAAACATGCCTGGTGTGATTGGCTCTGCCCCAAACCTACATGTTGAAGCGTACAGATCAGTTGTATAAGTGTCCCCAAAATCAATCCAATGAAATGAAGTAATGAAGCACACCATGTGCAAGGAAAAAGGTGCTTTGATACTTTATTTTGCAAAAGTAACAGCCAGGAACAAACAAAGAAACTCAAAACATTGGGCCAAGGGTTATAAAGAGGAAGACCACAGTATTTGCATAAATGCAAAAAATAACATTTAGTACAATTCTAACATAGTAATTGGCTATGCTAATCAGGACCCTATCGAACCCTACACAGTGGAATCTACCATTGGCTAAACCACGATCTCCAGGACCACCCAAGTCCAACCCATTAATTTAACGCCATCATTATGAACATCATCAACTTGCAGTTTCATTGGACAGCAGGTTTCATGCTGACAGTGATAAAAAGTATTTCTAGAGTTGGCACTCCTTAGGATGGCCTTGGATGTTGCATCCTTCGAGGCCTTGGCTCCAAGAAAGAACAAATATGCCCATCTCACTTCCCATGCTCGGGCCCAATGATTCCAGACTCCTTCCCTAACCTTGAATAGTTCATTCTGCAACTTTCGTCTCGATATATGTTGCCAACACAGGTGCACAGTCTTCTAATTAGACCCTGGGATGAATAACATGTTTAGAAAAAACATGGCAGGGCCCTGTGTGCAGAAAACAATCTCCTGTATTTATTGGTCTCACTAATGCATTCTACCATGGGTGCGATGACACTAACATGTTGTTGGTGGCGATGTTTATGCAGCTTAACTTTGTATCTTTGGCAATGTTTCTGCATGGATCGTAGTGCACCTGGCGATCAAAGCTTTGTGTATTCAAGTAGTTATTGTCAGGAATGAAAATAATTGCTCTTATGTGTGCTCTGTTCAACCATACATGCCACCTTTCATTGTTGTCTAAATCGGCTGTCTCTTCAGCAACCTAATGCTACCTGAAGTGCAGCAAAACTAGTTCCCTTAAATGTGGCAAAACTATCTCTATTGTACTTGTATTCCTAATCTAAAATCCAACAAGGCAACTTGCTAAAACAACAACACGGCCTAAAATCCTTCACTAAAAGAGTTTTATTTTGTATTTCTGCTCTTGTTTGGGAGGTGTCGAAGGCAGCACATGATGCTGCACCATCACACAGTCATGAAACCTCACAATGATTTGCTTCCACAGCAAATATTTAATACACTGCAAAAAGGCTGACTTGTCCCTACACAGACCTATTAGCAATGTATGCATTAACCTACGAAGGTAGCTGACTGTGGAGTTGAATGTGCTTTTTATGTGGATAACATTCAGAGATGCATAGCAGTCTATATTATTTGCTCTTTCTTAAATACTCATCCTACCGATCCTACAGCCCGTACTTCTTTTGCTGCTTGCAATTTTTCCTTCCACTGAAACTAATCTCTAAATTCAATTTAGCCATGACTCTGGAATCTAAATCACCCCCAACTCTCTCTGAACATGCAATTGACATCCTTAAACCAGATTCGCTAAAACAGTTGTTGTAAGAGAAGAATGACGTTTCAGCCACATACATTACAAAGTGTTAAGCTACACCATGGTAGATTCCATTGTGGGGGGAATTAGAACGATCTATGGAGAAGGGGGGGGGGTGAGAATGCTGGAGGACCAGGTGGGTAGGGGTGGGATGGGGTGTTAATGTGATGGATACCGCATGAAACTAAACAAAGAAAATAAATCTCAATGAAATATACCACCCACATCTCATTCTGAAATTTGTGATGAGCCAGCGAAGAGTTTTAAAAAGGTTATTCAAATGCATGCAACTGTTTCTCTAAATATGTTCCCCATATGGCGAGCTAAAGCCCATTAATGTAACATTACTCTCCCAATGGGACTACCATTCTTATTTCCCATAACTTTGAACATTTTAGAGTAATGCTTGTCAAATCTTACATATCACAAGTACATTCTGGCAAATATTTCTAGACTGCTGACACCTGGTGAACCTCAACATTGTGTTTCAGAATTAAAACCTGTTTACAGTAAACAGTTAAACATTCATAGGTATTCAGAAATTTATATTGGATTTTTCAACTGTGGTGGGTGCTAATTTGCAGAATGTCAAAAGGGACGAGATTTCCCAAATGCCACCCTTCCCAAATGGATAAATCCCCCATCAGGGAGAATAGTTATGCATGGATATCACCTATCCTACCCACCTCCAGATTATGAATGCTAATAAAAAGTACCCAATGCGATTTTTGCATATTCACACCAACCACATGTTCTCACATAACTATTGCATCTATAATGCTGGCAAGAAGCTAAAATACCTGCTCATATTCACACAAAACATGTTTTGCTGGCGTGCGAACCTTGCTTAATTGTATGTTACATTCACCAATATCCACAATGAAATAGGGGAAATCATGTAGACACAAGCCGGGTGTAGCCAATTGCCATCTGAAAGGGTGTTAAAGCCCTGGCTGTTTTAGTTTTAGTAATAAAAAATGATATAGGTAATTATGTTTCTGTAAGGGAGGCCTACTAATCAGACCCACCCTTCAGGCAGAGGTAGATTTTTAATCTTGTGCACCTCTACTTCCAAATCCAATAATTGTTTGTCTTAGTCTTTCTGGTGGCAGGTGCATCTTTAAATATAAGCCATGACTAGTTGTGGCATGGTCACAAATATTGTCTGTTCAATGAGCAGGGCCCATCTATGACAGGAATGATGTATATTAATTTCAGATGTGCCTCCCTTACCTCAATGTGCAACAATGGCAAGATTGCCGACTCTTTGATTGCTCTGCAGAATGGGCAACACCTTCCCTCAGGGCACGGGAAGTTTCCCCAGCAGGTCTCCTAGCAGCCATTGCTTGAAAGGTAGAACTTAACTAACAAAGCAACTCTCACACCAAGATGCTGACCAAAGAAGTCCCTTTGAAGTCAGGAGGCATTGGACGAGGATACTGTTATAATAGCCAGAAGGGAGAAGAAGCCGAGGAGAGGAGTTCCACCGTCTTTCTTTCTGTTGGGGCTCTCTACCACTTCTTGCCCCCCATTTACTACAGGCAAGGTACTGTGTTTGTGATGTCATAACACAATGGGCATTCGTTACAGTAGCCCGGATTGGACCCCTTACAGTAGGCTTGCTTCAGACCAATCCCCTGTGACATGTTGCCTTCATTAGAAATCAGCACCCTCTCTTTCTTTGATTCATTTCTGCCAGCGTGGTGATGACAAAAGACATCCAATATTGGGAAGATCTCTATCACCTAACTATCCTAGGGAACAGTGGGCTGAGAGAAGAGCTCACAGAGACGTCAAATTCACCAAAATGCCAGAGGTAGCGGAAGTGACATCACAGACTTGATGACATCACAGTAAGTGATGTCACTTCCTTTGACCCAGATGGCATCAGTTCCTCATTAAAAGTCACCTATGGGAGTAAAAAAAATATATAAATGTAAACATATTAAAATACCAAATACGTACTGAAGTAGACAACAATATTTTAGATACCAACCACATTTTAACAAGGGTGCTGCTTTCATGTGCCATGGGTCAGGCCATGATATAATTGGATTATACCCAATAGTACAGAATAGGCAGAGGCTGTATTGGTTCCCCCATGGGGTTCGATAGTTGAAGATTTAAATATATCTTTAAGCAATAATTATGACACAACATTGAGCAATTTTGGAGATTGCTGTCACCCAATTCTTGCTGAAATCGACTCAGACAAGCTTACAATTATGGAAAGCCAGGTGAAGATGTACAACAAAACGAAAATTGTAAAATGGGGAAAGATATACAGAGAATGTCATTGTATAAACTACAAAGGGAGCTAACTACACACCTGAGAACATATAAGGAGATGTTGTCCTCTGTGATGAGATTCCCAGGGCCGAAATATTGTTACATTTATATGCGCTTTTATCTTTACTTACTAGGATCTCTACAAAGGTGTAGTCCCACAAGAGGGATTCTTTGGCAAGAAAGAAATTGTTGGCTCTGTAAAAGACCGAGTTAGCAGAAATGCTAAAACGTTGGCTGATTGGCTGTAGCGCAACACTATAGCTGAGGATACTGTGTTTGGGAAAGTTCATAAGGAGATTAGAGATTTAAACAGTGAAGTCAAGTGGGCTAGGCTCGTGTATGGATACAGTGTCTTAATGACCATTGCTTTACTGAATATTTGAATAGTGATATACAAAAAAGTTGGGAGGGACATTTGTTATCTCAATTAGTCCACCATTATGAAGTAGGGAAGGGGATAATTTGTTGGATAAGTGGGAAATGCAATCTTGAGGGTTATAAAGGGAGGCCCTGATAGGTATATAGAATATTATATTATATTGCATTGTGTTGAATGAATTAATGTATGTAATGTTTTTTTTTAGAATGCTGTGTCTGAGGTAATGTATTGGCATTTATAATGAACGAAGAGTTGTGAAGTATATCATTAAAAATGTGTTCACGTTTTTAATTAAATATAAACACACAAAAAATAGGCAGAGGCACTTCGATAGATATACCTCTTCAACACTGTATGGCCAGTTACGTCCAAATTGTTTCAATTATAGCTGCATGTCGGGTATTGTCTTCATATGAAAATCCCTACATCGCCTGTACTGCAATAATACAGTATACAAAAATCCAATGGATGCTAGTCACTTTCAGTGTGAAGGAGCATTAACTTTAATGATTTGTTATTTGTAAAGCGTTTTCATCAAAGTGCTGTGCATAGCTCATATTTACATACAATTATCATCCCAACCGAAGTTGGTACTCATCTATCAACCTTAGAAGAATGAAAGGGTGAGTTGGCCTTGTCTGGATTTGAACCTGCAACCTGCAGATCACACACAGATCACCCCGCTGAGCTATCTTACTGATTTCCTATTAAAAATGCAATGCCACCATAAGAAAGCATGTCCAAACTGGCTGCACAATGTAGGCCAGACAATTAATGACAATTACCATGTTTGCTGTAGCCTTGATGATACACAGTAAAAAATGCCATCCCTACCTACCTAGACATACCTAGAATGGCACCAAAATGCCAATCTAACCACGTAGTAAAACTTATCATGCTTACTTTATCATAGCAGCCCAGGCAAATATACAATGCAGTAAGAAATGACTAGACTGACTGCGGCCCGATGCCAGTATAGACGGTTAATAAACACTTATCATGCTTACTTTATTATAGATGCCTTGAGTAAGAAATAACTATACTGTCTGAACCCAAATGCCAGTCTAGACAGGTAATAACACTTATCATGCTTACTTTATCATTGATGCCCTGTAAAAATACCATGCCACATTAAGAAATGACTAGACTTGCTGTAATGCAAGTTTAGACACTAATAACACATATCATGCTGACTTTATCATGGATGTCCATTACGTGATAGGACACCCCCCACATGTCCCACCCTCCTGACTCATCCCCTATCCCTCCAACCCTCGTCCCGTACCCCAAAACTCAGCCCCCTGGCCCAGTAGTATCTCCACATCCCTCTTGCTCCTCTTGCTCCTCCCACCATGATTCTTTTGGAACTCTTTGTATACTTCGTACAATGTAGTATGTAATGAACAGATCTGATGCATGGACATACCCCACCTTCAATGTGGCATGGCCGCCACCTTCGACCCAGGTGAATTTCACCTTGCAACAATCTAACCAGTGGACCCAGTGATATCCAGTCCTTTGCAGAAAAGAGCATCAGCAGAATGTTTTGCACTTTCCATTTATATGCTGAAATGCTTCAAACACAATGATAATTAAAACACCCAGTACCTGTAGCCATCTGCAACTGCTCTTTTTCCTAATTTGCATCTTCGGTGCTTGTTCTGTTCACACCCTGCCAGCGTGCACTAGGCCTAGTTGATTAGCCTGCTCTCTCTCCTGAGTCACACTTGCGCCTCCACCAGATTCCTTTCTGCTTACTATCCAGTAGTACTCCAGTACCTCAGAACTATCATCTCACTGAAAGTTTACAGCCCTCACTGGGCTCCTCGTAAAAGAATCCCAATTCCGCTACTCACCTCTTCCAGAACCACAAAACACACATGGACATATCAATTTAAGAACCACCATCCTTTGCCCAGCAGACCGTCCCCAAATCCAACAATCTAGAAAAGTCTTTGATCAATGCAGTCTTTGAACATCCAACCTCTCCTAGAGATCACAAAGGGTTTCATCCTCAGCCCTGTCATGACCTAGTTTGCATAGACTGTCTCAACTTTGTGAAATGCTTATACCGCCTGATTAACATAAAGAGGCTAATGCAGGAGGTGGATTGGTCATCTTCACAACCTCTCTTTCGAAAACCTCTGGATCAAAATCTTCCCTAATAGTAGAACCACCCAATTGCTTATCATCCACTGGGTTATGGGAAACATTTACACAGGAGTGGGGGCTAGGAGACAACTGCACACAGCACTGTAAATAGTTCCCATGTACAACAGAGAAAAGCTATATTTTTGAAACACTGGCAATAAGGACTATGCTGCAGAGTAGTCCTATAATGAAAATATGAGCAAATGTGTGTGTATGTGGGTTTCGCCGCGCACGCACACATGGGATAGTGTGCGCCTGCATGTGTGTGGGGTAGGAGAGACAGAGAGTTCAACAACTACAATCTTCAAAATCAATATACACATTACTTTTACATTTTGTGTGACAACACAGTGTAGCAATCAGTTCTATTTCTGCTAGAATTTTTTTTATTTGATCATTCAATCTCCGATAAATGTTCAATCGTCAGCATGTATTTCGTGCTTTACACAACACCACTTGCTCTGGGCATATATGTATTTTAAACTTTGGGAAAACAATTGAAAACATAGGAACAATTGTAACAATGATTGTATGAAACCTAGATTCAATATGCAATTGTTGTATAATCAAAAATGTTTTGGATAAAAAGAGCAGATGTAACGACCTGGGTCTATGTAGAACTAAATATCTTCTAGCCATTTGTTTCTGACAAAGTAAAGTTATACAAAGGACATTCTTTGATTTCATAGCTAATGGTTATTCTTCAGAACAACACCAAAAAGCTGAAAAGGGTAGCTGAAAAGAGAGTTCTGTAGACAAACATAACTCATACCATCATGGTGATCTCTATGTGCCGAGCAGAGAACACAATCTCTGATGCCACAAGTATGAAGGACTACAAAGGTACTGCGGCTGTAGATCATGATTCAAAAATAATCATTTCACCATGTCTCTGTGGTTGCTGGCAGCCTGTAATACATTAGTGTTGGCAGTGCAATCCTGACACTAATGTATGCAAGGGGCTGGACAGTGCATCTTTACACCACTGTCCAGCTCCCCCTGAAATGCTCAGAACACCTTTGTGGATATGGTGACCTGAGCTTTTCTAGAAATAGCGCATTTGAGATGAGCGTGTAAATCTGGCCCACACTGGTTCTATATGCATCACTGGAGAAGGTAACTTGAGGAGAATATCTGACAACAGCTTCCGCTCTTGTTTTCTCTTACATGCAGCAAATTCCCATGCATCTCCTCAGGCATCAATATTATAATGGTTAGGGATTCCTGTGTATGTTGCCTTCTTTTTAATGGGTGTAAAAAGCAGGTGTCGTCCTTAGGGATCTGTTCCAATGGTGGCCGACGTGCTTTTTTTCATCGGAACCGCCACTACGAATAACCACCTTGGAATGAAAGAGGATTCTCATAATGATGCATTGTTAGATATGGTAGCCCGGGAAATACCAATTATCCCTTGGTGAGAATCCATCGAATCATTAAAATCCCTACATTAAATCCTGCACTCAATCTCTCGCACGGTGGTCAATCCCTCCACAAGGAATGATCTGTTTCGAAGTAAGTGAGGGTACCAGTAGTAATAGGTATATTATTTTCCATTCAGTTGAGGCATGTCTGTATTAAATATTCCTTTTAGATTGTACAACACTCAATCCAATTCTTCATTTCGTACAACATTTGTTTATAGGTAGTTCATACATGCTTTCATGTTAGCAGATGTTATGTCAATTACACCAATAAAAGTGTACTATGGGTTAAACCATGCAAAGCCTGCCACCATGTTAAACATGGCTTCCAGTATTTCCAGTTCATTACTTTGACAAAGTCCTTGCTGGCCAGAAAAAGTGTCCGGTGGAGCATAGTTGTCTGTGTCAATACTTGTACCACAGCTCAGCTTAGTGGTGTGCCATTAAAAAGGGTTCAGCAGACACATGAATATAGCATAACCCCTCAGATAGATGAATATAGAATATCCCTTCAGACAAATGAATATGGCTTTCACGCCCCGGCATGGGGGCGGACATGGCCGGTACCAACCCGCCAGCCTGCCAGCCCAAGCCATGGTGGATTCATCTGGGGTGTGAATGGCTGCCTTTCATTCCCTTTGGGAGATTGGTGCCGCTTGGGCAGCCAATTTCGAAGAGTGGGGGATGAAAAAATGATGGCCCCACCATAGGGGCTAATTCCCTTTTCCATTTCTACGGCAGCAGCCAGAATGGGAGGTCCGGCGGTCTGGAGCTCAATGCTCCGTTCCCGCAAGTAAGTGTGGAGGGAGGGACAGGGTGGGAGAGAGGCTTTGTTTGGGTTGGGGGGGACTGATGAGGCAACAGTGAGAGGCTCCCGGTTGGCTCCCCACATAAAAATAAATGCTTCCTGCCGGGAAGTGCCTTGGGTGGCTGGAATAGCGGGCGGAGAATGTATATTCTCTCCCCCTGTTTCAGCCACCTGTTTGTCCAATGGCCCTTCCCCAGGGGGCAAATACAGCATGTCCCTTCAGACAGATGAATATAGCATGAATATAGCATATCCCCTGAATATAGCATATCCCATGAGACAGATTAATACAGCATATCCCCTCAGACAGATGAATATAGCATATCCTCTCAGACAGATGAATGTAGCATGTCCCCCCAGACAGATGAATTTAGCATGAATATAGCATATCCCCTGAGACAGATGAATAAAGCATATCCCTTCAGACAGACGAATACAACATATCTCTATTTGGCCTAGGGTAGGGATGGCAGAGGGAAGGTAAAAGCTCCAGAAAGTAAAGTCTACGGCGGGAAAGTCCATGCAACAATGGCACAGTAAAAACTAAATAAAAGCAATGTCCAGTCAAATCTATAGAAATGTGGCACTCTTTACTAAATCACTAATAATGCTAAATTACAGTAGGTCTGAAAGAAAGGAAACAAAACAGGCAAACTGGATTTCTACACTTTGCAGGCCTGAGGCTTAGATACTGAATTGCAGATTGACCAACAAAATACAATCCATTCATTTAAAAGGTATGGTAAAACAAAAACAGTATTTAAGAACCTTTGGGTTAGGGTAATGATAGGATACTTAACTAGACTCTAGAGCCCAATATACTCCATGGTGGTCAATAACTGTCCCTAGCACCTAAACCACTAGTTCAACATTAGTCTTTGATGTTAATGGTACAGTGTGGGTTTGGACAGGTTGATTTAATGGCCATGAGCAACCTCAATGGTGTTCTGTCACGGGGCAGTGTCCTAAAAGTAGGCCAGTTATACTAATTTAATCAGAGACTCAATTGTCTAAAGGGGGACTCGATAGCCAACCAGCAATCCACCACAAGGTGATATGGTGGTCCAACCGGTGACAGAGCTACTTAACTCTCTCAATAAGCTCCCCTCTGTTAACCAAGGACATTAAGAAAATGGTATTTGTCCATTATGGATTTTCCTGTCTTCGCTCCCTTGGCTTTGAGTCTTTCAGTTTCCAGCAAGGTAACCAACACAGTTTATCTTTCCCACTCCATATCTGCACACATTCTATTGGGGAACTTGTGTGTTCAGAGACCCTCTCAATTCTTCAAAAGGGACATAGCCTAAATGATATATCCTCTCTCTTTTGCATCAGTTCCAAGTTGCTTGTTTTTGGCAGAATGTATGGGTGGCTGTTGCTGAGCCTGCATGCAGCTCTGCAACGGTGGAAGTACATGTTAATGTGCTTGAGCACAAAGTCTGCTGTAGGTCCGCCTATGTTCTGGCTCTTGATTAAGAAAGAGACTATTGTTGAATGCTATCATCTCTTTCTTTCTTTATTCCCCACTGTTGTACACCCTCTTAGTGTCTGTTACTAGCTTTGCTTCACCATAAGAATTCCCCTTCACTACAGAACAGGGTGTAATGTGTCACTTGGTTTGACAAAGGGCCTCTCTAGGTTGGGCTGAAGGCAAGTGTTTCCAGTTTAAAGAAAAGGGGTCAGTGTTTTCAGCTGTGGCATCCAATCGCAGTGCCAATCAGAGAATGACAAGTCTATCAGGCTTATTTGGGTTAAAAACTATTATGTCCATACCTCCCTTTATGTACTGTGAAGGCAACATGAAGCAAGGCACTGTCAACAGATTCAAAGTTCAAATAAAAATGATTTATTAACTTAAATGTCAGAATGACAGAAGGCCTTACTTGCCCTATGCTAAGGTGGTATTTCCCTACCTAAAGAAGCTAAGGATAATCTGAGACAGTAAATTAAAAAAAAAATGGCTGTGTCCAACACTTATATTTTGTGTTCTTATTCTGTTGTTGTTCTGGGTTCTGGGTTGAGAGGGGCATCAGTTGTTTCATATGCCTCTCCAAAACCTCAAGTTCCCCTATCTGTTCCCTCTTTCCCCGATTCCTCCTTAACTCTAGGGAACATTGATTTCTCAAGTACCCCTTGAGCAATTGTATTCCCTTGATGGATTTGGAATGGATCCTTCCCACAATTGTGTAAGAACACCTTAACATCACCTCCGAAGTCTGGGTCTATAAATATGGCTAATACATCAATTCCAAACCTCCATGCCAGCCCCAATTTAGGTGCTAGTCTAATATCTGTATCAGGGTGTGGATTTAGGATCAAATCAGTGGGTATCAGACTTCTTTCCCCTGGGAGAATAATCTCCTCCCTACTGCTACAAATAGCAAACACAATAGAGCACTCTTTGGTGGCTGATGGGTCTGATGCTGTGGCACTTAGCTTTTCAAATGTTAGGGTCCCCCAACTTTTATTGGTTGAGCCGCATCCCACCTCTGGCACCATTTGTAAAGGCATCATTAAGCAAGACACAGACAACAGATTAAAAGTTCAAATAAACAATGATTTATTTACTTAAATATCACGATGGTAGAAGGCCTAACTTGCCCTATGTTGAGTTGGGCTTTCCCTACCTAAAGAAACTAAGGATAGTCCGAGTCAGTAAGTTCAACTTAAAAGGCTGTCTGTGTCCAAACCTACACTTGCCCCCATAGCTAAAACTAACCAATGTGTGGGGATGTCAGCATCAAAATAAATAATGTTCCAAATAAAGTTCTGAGCTTCCTCCAGCTCTGGGTTTACTTTCCGGCGACCCTTCCCCAAGTTCCTGACAGTTCCACAAAGTCTCAAAAGGCATATCTGGGTTCTGTTCCCCAAGAAGACAACGCAGTTCCAAAACAAGATCTCGGAGTTCCTTTCCCCAAGAAAACAACACAGTTCAAAAATGATTCTCAGGATTCTCCTTCCCCAAGACACCAGCTTGCTCAGCTTGCCAACTTGTACTTAAAGTCAGTCTCTCAATATTCAAAAGCAGTTCCAGGTCAACTTTATACTTCTAATTATTGATAGTTCAACAGGATTGATTTTTTCTGCTTCATTTCAGCAATCTCGTGCAGGCACTTATAATGACTTTATGTATAGTTTTTTGGCTTTCACAGTTAGAGTATACCCAGTCTAGGTACAGTTGTCGGACCACACAGTCCACCCATCACAGGGCTGCACCTGTGTTCTGATTCACACTCACTTGGCTCTCTCTTTGCCAGCCTGTTGGCTTTGCCACAATGTGTTTCACTCTTTATCAGTCTCTGGGCTTTGCCGCCATGAGTTTAGTTATATATTTCAATTTGTGGTGCTCTTTTCCCTTCACCACATTGTTCTCACACTCCTTAGCAATGTCCCATACTTGCTTTATATTGCATTTCATCATATTTGCTCTCAACGTGCAATATATGGTATTTGCTCTTCACACTAACTTGTCATTTGCACTTTGGTTCATTAAAAGCTTTTTTTTATACTCATGAAAAGCTTTCATTCAGCTTGGTATTGAATAGTTTCCAGTTTTTATTGCTCACACTTTGCAGTAATCATCCCAAACCATTTACTTTGATTCCCCTTATCTTGCACTTTACTTCTCGTTTATCTGGCATTCCCTTTCTATGGGCGTATCACAGAAAACTCCCAGACCACTGCACCATTTTGATTTAATTGAACAGGTTCTACAAAATTAAATAAAAATACAAAAATAAGCTGTCCAAATGGTTTTTAATATACACAGTGCATTTTGTGCTAAGAATTCGTTAAACACCAATATGTGCAAAGTTGTGAAGGCCATTATTGCTGGACTTACATTGCAGTATATATTTATAAGGCTAAGTTCATATATATATATATATATATATATATATATATATATATATATATATATATATATTCAGTAAAAAAAACTTTGTTAAAGGGACATTATGGTTCCAAGTAAAACTGAAAAACCCCTGAAATTCGCCAGTTATGGTAAATAAAGCAACCATAACTTGCACCACCACTGTGCATTGCTAAGACTAACACCCAGGACATCAAAGATGACATCACAAATGTCATTGATGGCATCACTGATGACATCACATGTGCATTTACTTTTCATGAAAACCCTGTACAAGGGATTCTTATTATAATGTTGACATAAAAAGTGTCAAAGATCATTGGAATAGATATCTTGAGCTATGTAATGCATTAGGCAATTTATTGATATAAATAGCATTCTACTATGAAGTTCTTTACAGTATAATAAGCTACTAATTTATAAACATAAGCATTGTGTGGAGCATACATGATGGAGGTGCAATATTCATAATCTTCCCATGTTGAATAGTGAAATGATAAATGCTTTCTTATTAGAGTTTTGTGTACTGTGCAACATGTAATAAGTTGCTAATAAAACCACTTACTACATAATTTCATTATTACATACAAAACCAAAAGACACAACACATACAAATATGAGTATATATAGAGAAAATGAAGGACACAAAAAAACAGCAGTAGAAGCAGAAAGTGTTTACAACCTAACTGATTATCTTTATGCACAGAAAGGATTACTCTGCTTCAAACCTACTACTTCCCTATGTACAAATATCACATGATGTGACTGCACCCTAAAGAAAGTAATGCAAATGCAAATATGAGAACATCCAGAGAAGTAATAAAAAACAGCAGAACAATAAGAAAGTGTTGATAACCTTACTGATTGTCTTCATACACAGAAAGCATTGATATCTTTTAAGTGTGTATTTTTCCTATGTATATGTTTCATAAGCT
Source organism: Ambystoma mexicanum (assembly GCF_040938575.1). Classification (NCBI taxonomy): domain Eukaryota; kingdom Metazoa; phylum Chordata; class Amphibia; order Caudata; family Ambystomatidae; genus Ambystoma; species Ambystoma mexicanum. The sequence goes on along the minus strand of NC_090929.1, from coordinate 216,908,827 downwards.
GAGTGCTCCTTAAGTGAATTATTGTAAGAACATATTTGAAGTATAAGTCTACAAATATAGTTCTTTCTGATTTCTTTGTTCCTAACTATCACTGGTCAAGATATATCACTAAAGGAAAAAAGAGCGAGTCAGACCTATGATGTCATCAGTGATGCCATCAATGACATTTGAGATGTCATCTTTGATGTCCTGGGTGTTAGTCTTAGCAATGCACGGTAGTGGCGCGAGTTATGGTTGCTTAGCTTACCATAACTGGCGAATTTCAGGGGTTTTCGGTTTTACTTGGAACCATGACGCCCCTTTATCAAAGTTTTTTTTACTGAATTTCATAGGTTTTTAGTAGTGCAACTTAACCATAACGTCCCCTTAACAAAGTTTTTTCTTTGAATTTCATAGGTTTTTATTAGTGCAACTTAACCATAATGTCTACAAACATCTGACTTTATTGCAGACCTTCCGGACAGTGCCACATGACCATTTACTGGCGTGCAGCATGATGACGTGTCCGAGAACCCGTAAGCACTTCACAATAAAATCTGTGCTTCGCAGACAGTTTGCAACTGCATTCTCTAATGACCTAGGAACTTTCAAATTACAAAATTTCCCTTGCACAGCTCCAACACCTATTCCTACTCATCCATTAACAACCTAATACACAGTACAAACCTTTACCAAAACTGCTATTTATCTTAAAATGGCATCAGCTAAGCCCATCCCTCCTCCCCAAGAGACACCACCACTGCTGTAATCAAGGAGCATGAGAAACACTGCCCCCTACCTTAGAAATAACACAGGCGCAACTTTTTGCCCTGTCCACCTGCCCCTCCATCTTAGTGTTTGGTGCATCTTCCCTCATTTCACTCCCCACTTTTTGTTCTAAGCTCTCCTGCCAAAAAAAAAAAATCCATCCAAAAACAAAATAAATGTTTCTTTAGGAACCACCTTTCACAGGTAAAAAATAGAACCAAAAAAGAAAACCGCATAGACTCCATCTACTTTATATTTCTCAGTAAAGTACATAGACTCAATAAGATTTTCCAACATTTCCATTTACATTTTGTGAATGCTATTGGGAATATTTGGGCGTTCATCCTCCGTTCTACGGACTGGAACGGTGGATACTGGCTCAGCAGCCCAAGTAATCAGCCCAAGCAAAGCGAGGGTGAATAACCAGGTCTGTGAACCATTACCCTCCATTCCAGCCCCTGAAATGGGGGATGAAGGCCATTAGCAGCCTAGGTTCCCAAAGCGGTAACCTGTGGTACTAAAAAAGAGGATTTTTCGTCCCGGTATAGGAAGGTAAATCCTTTTCAAAGATGGCCACCATGGAAAGGGAAGGCGGGGGTTCCATACAGGGCCCCTCTTCGCTTTCCATGGCAGCCTGTAAAAGGAAAAAAGAAAACCCTATGACCATATTACCACAAGCACATTTTTTTTCCCTTTCAAATCTATCCTAATTTCAAATAACTTTACCACAAAGCCAGTCCCAGGTGGACATGGCCACTTTAATCCTATGTTTTGTCCCTTCTGGTCATGGCCAGTAGCCACATTGTCCGGATCATGACCTTATTCCATGACCCGGACATTCTGGCCGCTGCCCTTGGCTACCGCCTACCCCTCAGTCACTAAAGCTATACCGTTATTTTTTTAACTACATTATGACACTTGTCAAATAAGAATACACTGCCACATTTGCAAAACCATGCTTTCTGATCCTTGCCAATGCGCCTTACGCAAGTTTGCTGGAAATCCACCACGTTTTATTTTTTCAAAACTGTCAAATGAATGCACATACAATCATCATATAAGCTCTGCACAAAATCCCACCAAACTTTGTAAATTCATTTGAAATCACGTCAGAAATGTCCCACCCATCATCATCACCCCTCACCTCCCCAAACATTATTTCATAAGTTTCACAAGTGCAATGCTCAGAAAATAATTTTGTCCTGAGGGTTCGTCCATGTATTTTTATACATACGTTAATCTATTGCAAACATTTCCAATTCAACTTACATCACTTTTCCTCTTTTAAAAACATACAAATCTGGCAGCAGGGCGTGTCCATCTTGTGCTATTTCTGCATCTGCCTAAGGTAAAATGCCCTGACGTCACTAAATCATATGCCACGCCCCTGACCCTCACATCACCAACCCTAGTGATATTCTACACCTTTCTCAGTGACGTTCCTCTTCAGCGTATCCAAACGCGCCCATAATCACCTACGTGACGTGACGCAGAACCCGAAAATCAACACACATCGACTAACAAAGCACATCACAATTCGGAATATTAAACAGTTCTTTAAAAGAAAATAATAACACTGTACAATTTGTAAAGTACTTTTATTTCACAATAAACGCTCTGAAAACATCCGACTATTCCCATATTAAATCAAATTGCAAATTTGTTTCTTCGCTCGTGATCCAAAATGTTAATCGTGAGGCACACGTTGTTCTTTTTCCGTTTTCGATAAAAGAACCCCTTGGGTCGCACAGTGAATTCCAGGTCTTCTGAATCAACTTGGGTGTAGACCACCATAAAGGATGTTATGTTACTCCTAATTGTTAGTACAGCGTACGGACACATTGGCCCTAGGCGATCGTCCCAAAAAACAGTCACTGTGATCCAACTGTTGAAAACTACGTGCAGCTGACGACTGAAGAAGCCATCAGCTGGCATCTGGAATCTATGACAATCGCAGAAAGGCACAATGTTGCTATTTGGAAAACATAACAGAAAATGTGTATCAATACCCGAACTTTATTACAACATATCTATTGACTTTTTAATTCGGCATAGAGTTTCAACTAACGATTGGCACACACATCAAACAATCTCAACAAAAAGAAAACAACGTGGAAATTGATACACAATTCCATGTGGTCATACATGACATTTTAATGAAATATTAGCATTGAACCTAGGTGAACCTAGTGATAGTCTACATGCACCTAGATCCTGCACTCCCCATAACCACGTAAAAAAAGACAACCACACAGAAAGATAGTATTGTGTTACATTACAATAAGAAACACAGAACAAACGAATAGAATATAACCCAAAATTAATCTTCAGATAATAATAAGTTAATGCTTGTTCTGGTATAAATTTGTCAAAATCACACTTACATTACATTCACCATTTCCATTCTCTTGGCGTAGATCAGACCATAACGCTCACTGCGCTCGCATCAAAGATTCTTCATGAACTGAATTTACATGTTCCTTGCACACTTTTGAAATGCACAACCTTATCAAATGTTCATTATTACAAACCTCCTCTCACTGATTCCTTACGGAATATTCCCTTTCTCTCAAGGTCAAAAAACAATTGAACCTTATACTTTGTGTCCCAAGCGTGGGCTTCCTTAGCTCGCAACCAGAAAATGAAAGCTGGTGACCTTCACTCAGAATCTAAATACATTCTCACTTTGCAACAACATGGCTCAACGCATCCATGAGAACACATATTCTCATACACGTGCAGGGCCTTTCTTTCCATCAGACACTGCAAGTGGATGCCTCAGATGCCAGACTCTAGGGGGCGGCAGTCTGACTCCATTATTATTTTAAATACATTTTAACACAGACACATTAGTCCTTTGCCTGTACTTTACGCACATTATATTGTGGAACACCTCCAAATATACCATATGACTTTTGTGACAAAAAAACACCACTTTTTTGCTTCTTGCTGCCATATCCCATCCCATCCTCATCAACCATCACCTCCCCAGACAGTATTCGATAAGTTTAACAAGTGCAATGTTGTATTTTTTAATATGTTTTTGTGGTGATGTCCGCGGACACCAAAACACAGATCCAAGATGGCAGGCGCATCGGAACAATCTGACGCACTTCACGCTCTTCACCATCCAATCAGTGAACACATCACATGTCCGCGGACATGACGCGACCAGTTAGCCAATTGATATCTTGCCCACGGAGCAAACAGGGAAGTGTGTCCGCATAGCGGACATAGATATTACTAATTTAGACCTACTTTTTGGTCATTTTTTTAAAAACTACTGGACGGGTTTTCACCAAATTTACAAAAGCATGCCTTCGGGACCAAGCTGATGCTCCTGCTGCAAATTTGGTGAAAATCCATCCAGTGGTTTGAGCTATAGGTGTGTGCAAAGTTTTTTGCAAAAAAACTCAGAGTGCACCATATATTTTTTTGGCAAAGTTTGATGTGCATTCGTCCAGGGGGAGCAAAGTGATGAGCCGCCCAAAAGTGCTCTTCCTATGGGATTAGCAACGTAACCATAACTAACCAGCCACGCTAGTGGCTGTGTTATATATATATATATATATAATAACCTACGTGACCAAGCGGTTTGTTACCGCGAAACGCATCGTTTTTAGCCAGGATGGCTCTTTTCCTGTTGCATTTATTAATAAAGTAAAACTGTGTTGCCAGGAATCACAGTGGTGGTTTTTTTGTCCTAATTGCTGAAAGGACATTTGTTCCCCACAGCTGCTCACTGGAGTGCATTCCACTTGCTGCCTTTCTTTTTTAAACGCTTTTTTGGGAAATATATATATATATATATATGTCTTGTATTCATTCATTGTGTGATAAATGAAGTTATTTTAATTGGAAAAGGTACTGTTGTGCCATGTGTAGCACTTTGTAGAGTTATTCATGCCATGCAAAGCATTTTAGGATAATTGTGTTTTTATTGGCCCTTGGAGTATTTGCAAAACCAGATGCTCGCATGTAAATCCATCTTGTTTGCTACATTGCAGGTTTTGGTTTTTGCATGTGCACACTACTTGACCAGTATGCGACTGTCCATATGTGCTATTATATGACTTCATTTTCTCCCACATTTCAGTCCCCTTCTTCCATACTCTTGGTAGTTTCCGCTTGTGGGGTTTGGTTTCTGAACCATTTTTTATCAGAAAAAAGTTCTCAAAATGATTCGTTTTCATAACTGCCTATGTGGCTACACTTCTCCAGGGACTGTCCCACAAGCTGAGTACTACTGCTTTGCCCATTAGCCAAGCTGCAGGTACCTCTTAAACTAACCACCGTAACAGACACATTCACCAATCGCGGGCTTGGACATCCCTGCTCTTGCACCAAACACGACACCCCATGATCTAAGTTGTAACTGCACAGTCGGTAGAGCCCCCACTGCAAACACCCTCCCCCAATACATGCAACCCCCAGGCCTTTACCAGTTCAACAGCTAGCCAACCACACAACCTGCCTCCCACAACATCAACCATAGGTCCCCAAATATAAACAAAATTGAAAAAGAAAAAGAGAAAAAAACTAATCTGAGACAGAAAGAAAACACTGGCAAACAACCGAACCGCTAGGGTACACTACCCCTGATTCAACAACTGCAACCAAAAGGACCACAAGATAAACACCAATAACCAAACCAGAAACCCAGATGAAATATCAGTAAACAACCGACTTGCGAGAACCTTCAAACCTCAGTTTAACAACCACAATAACAAAAAACCTCTAAACTAATAGATTCCAAGGAACCACAATATGCCACAACACAGAACGAGACGATGTGAGAGAAAACTGCAAGAAAGAATAAATCAAATGGAACTGCACCATGGCACACCGCCAATGAACACAGACACAACAACAGAACACACACCCACAAGCATGACAGAAAACAGGCCAAACTCCAAGAGAAGGGAAAATCTTTGTACCTAACACCATACCTAGTGACGGACCTCAAAACAGAACATGTCACAATAGCCAACGATGCTAGACACTCCGGCAAGATAAGAGGACTGCACCAGAAAAGACCAGAAATACTCGGAAAGACCAAATGGGAAAACACCACCACCACTCCATATATCACTAAACCACTACGGCACATCCAGCAATTGCAATGTGATATTGAAGAGGAACCGAAAGAGGTCAGGAACAACCCAATACAAAACCTAGCAGATCTACTCAAATAACGAAACAGACCCCACTGAACACCTGAACACACGGCACATCCTGAGAGCAATAAAGAAAACCACCAGCAAGACCAACTTATGAAGAAACTAGAAACAAAACAAAACAGTGCTATAAAATACACTACAATCTAATCAATGGTAGATCAATGTTCAAACGTGCTACAGAGATCTATGATCTACTCTACAATGGTGGAATAGGCATCTTATTTGTCAAAGAAACCTGGTTAGATGACAGCTACAAAGTTACACTACACAGCTGCCTACCTGGAAATTTCAAATGCACACAGATGAACAGAATAGGAAAAAAGGAGGAGGACTTGCAATAGCCTACAAAGAACACCTGAAAATAAAAACAGATGACCCGCTAAACATCAGAAACTGCAAATCCCTCGTCCTTCACTTGACTGCTAACTCTAAAACAAACCTTACATTCATACTCATCTATAGACCGCCAACCTATGATGCAACCTTCGTAGTCACCTTCATAGAAGCCATCAAGAACATAGCAATCAAACACGACCACCTCATCATCCTCAGGGACTTCAACATTTGGTTTGAAGAAGAGAACGCCAACTCTCAAAAATCACTAATCAAGCAACTTGAGACAATGAAACTATGCTGTATGGTAAAAGGAGTGACACACACAGCAGGGCACACTCTTGATGCAATCTTCATCAACATAAACCTGATCTCTACTGCGCCACCAATACAAATACTATGGAATGATCACCTCATCATACCATTCATGATCCAACTACCAGTCAAAGCACCCAAACAGCCAAAAAAGCTCCCCACGATCTGGAAAAGAAACTGGAATACCATCAAAAATAGCAACTTAAAAGAACAACTGGAATCCTCAAAAACCACCAACCGCAAACCTTGACTGAAATGACCTAAATGAAAGAGCAGAGCTAATTCAGAAATGGATCCCTGATGCAGTAGACAGCATCTTCACGGAAAAACTCTTCACCCATTCACAAAACAAAGTAGTGGTAAGATGGTTCACAACCCACCTCGGTACAATGAAAAAAAAAACAGAAACTTGAAGTAGAATAGAGGAAAAACTATGACCAGGCGAAAAGAAAAAACTACCAAAAACAAATCAGAGCATACAAGAAGGAAATTATCAAAGCCAAAAAGAAATACTACGACAAACGAATCACAACAGCAACCACCACCAAAAAATAATTCTTCAATATCATAAATAAGATGAGAAACCCACCTGGATGCAACAACACACCAGTACCTTCACAAAAACTATGCAACAACCCTGCAGACCACTTTAAGAATAAAATCACTGACATCCATCGGATCATACAAACCGGACCAATCGACCAGACAACGCATTGCGCACCACACTCCAATGACCCTGGAACAACTGAATATCCTGCAAAGTTCACACAAATATCAGTAAGAGAGTAAAGAGATTCATCAAGCTGGTGAAACTTAGCAATAAAGCAGGATTACCAATGGACTCCTGCCCATCAGACATCTATAAATAAATATTCACAGAAAGCACACCACTGGAATAACACAGAAACATCTTCAATCAATCACTCTCAATGGGGAGAGTACAATGGTCCTTCCAAACTGCATACATCAAACCACTCATCAAGGACACTACAGGCGATGTGGAAGACCTCTCTAACTACACACTGATTACAAACATTCCTATTCTGCAAAACTGCTTGAAACCTATGTCTACGAACAAACACTGGCACACGTAGAAACACACGAAAAACCAGGAATGCAACCAATATATCCCATGGCCAACAGAAACTGCTAGTTACCTCTTCTTCGTCCCAGTACTATAGTGGAATGACTGAGGGATTGAGGGGAGAGGGTTTACAACAGCCTATAAAGGCAGGTGTAGGGTGTTGTTGGTTCTCATTTTGAAAAGGGGAATACCCTGTCTTGCTGTGGATATCCTCTCCTCAATCCCCAAGGATGCTCCACCCAGGTGATCCTCCCTGGCATCTTCACATCCAGGGTCAGGATCCAAAAGCAATGGCCTTTGCCTATCCACCTGAGGAGAGGATACAATGGGAGTAGGTGTAAGGATACCCTCAGGTTTCTCATACTACATGACACACAATATTCCTGTGGCAATATGCTGCATCATATTTAGAAGGACATACTGTGAAGATGGATTTCTGAACTCTGTCCTGGAGGGGCAGAGGTTCAGAAGGCCAGCCTAGTTTCTTGGAACAGGGTAACCTCTGGACAAGCCAGACCAATCAGGGTAGCGATGGCGGCGGTCAAGACTAGGTCTCAAGAGGGGTGAGGGTGACTGAAAGCCTGCAATGAGTATACAAAGCAAGGACACTTACAAATTACTCCAGGCAGGTGTTATATTAAAAATATAGACACATTTATTACAAGGCCTTTGTAACATCGACCATAGTAAAGAATCACAATAAAACTCAAGTAAACCAACACATCACAATCAATACAATATATACAAGACCAAGGGGTCTAAGGAGTTAGAAGCACGAAATATGTAGACCACCTAGATGGGGAGGAAAACAGGAAGTGCAAGTAATCGTTAGACCCAGTTCCACCTCAGAGGCCACCTAACTAGAAGGACGTCCGAGCCCTATGAAGAGTGGAGCCTTGTGCTCAAAAGTACCTGCACACGCGGGTGCCAACGGGCCAAGGGGTGTCTCTTCGGGGAAATCAGGCAGTTCAGAGAGGTGAACAAACGATGGCGAACAGACCTCTGCTACTCAAGCGCAGCCTCCACTTGTGGGCAGAAGCAGGGCGCGAGTACGGAGAAAGGGGTGCTGATTTTCAATAGCGGGGGAAAGCCACAGGCTTCTGCAGGCGGGAGACCGGTTCAGCTATTGACTACTCACCGGTCCCTGATGCAGGCAGACCCAGGCTTCTCCGAGTTAGTTTCTTCACTGGCAGGTTCAGATGCGATCAGAGGGACGTGTCGGCGCCGTGTAGATTCTGCGGCAGCAGAAGTCAGGGTCGATGGTGTCCCAAATGCAGCGAACACGCACAGATGGTTACCTCAGCAAGGCAACTCGGCAGCCGCTTGTATTCCAGGCCCAATGTACACTTCTCACTTCAGACCTGGGAATGCCAAGTGTACGAAGCGTGTGAGAGTGTAGAGGGCTCGGATTTCAGCAGCAGCCAGACGGCGGTAACATAGCAAGGTTCCTGTGTAGGCTGGTCAGTCCGATGGATGGCCTAGGGACGGTTCCGAAGGCTTACGTACAGGAGTTGGTGAAGATGCCGAGAATAATTGTTCCCACTATTCTAAAGGGTCGAAGCGCCAGTACAGGACTTCTCGTTCAATCAGAGGCAGAGGGGTCTCACAGGACGACAGCAGTCCAGGGTGCCAAACCTTCAGCGGGTCACCAGCGATTCCTCGACTCAGCTTCTTAGTTGCAGGATACTTGGCTCCTTTATCCTTTGTTCGTGAGAACTCGGGCGATCGACATGGTAGTGGTGTTTCCAGCCTCCTCTTATCCAGGGTTCCCTTTGCGCCAAAATGGAGAGGGCCCAATGGGAGATCTGCTCACAAAACACTCACACCATACGTGGACCTATCAGGGACCACGGTGGTCCCAGGCATTCAAGACACACTAGAATCTCTGGCACCCAGGATGTGTATTGGGACCAGACATCCCAGCCCACATCCTGGATTCTCACAACCGGCCTGTAGAAGCCTGCAAAAGCATTTGTGTTTTGCGGGAAAGTACATGCCCAAATAAGGATGGCCCCGGGTCCGCTCGACCTGGGGAGGGTGAAGGGGCAAGACGGTCATCGGACAGGACAAAGAACCTCTTGGTCTGGCCATTTTGGAAGCCAGGCCACCCATTTTGGCCAAACGCGAGAAGCGCGGTTAACAGGGCAAAAGGGAGTTCAAAACACAAAGAAACGATTGCTGCCACCAGTCCCGTCCGTGACATACTTGCACAGTTCGTTATAATCCATCGAGAGTTTCTAGGGACGGTAGAATCACTAGAGACCCAAGAGTGCAGTAACTTAGCTTACAGTGCCCTCTTGTGCCATGTTGCACGAAAGATGCAACATGAGAAAAGAACTACGGAAAACAACGTTTCCCGGTACTGACTGTCTTAAGGGCATGTCAGTTTCCCCATAAGAATGGAGCGAAAGCACAGAGGAGTGCGGCGGAAGGCTGTGCTTCTCTGGCAAAGTCTAGATCAGGGTGTAAAAGAACAGCAAAATGTTTGGGGGTTGCCACATGGAAGGAAAATTACCTACAATATGAAATCTTTCCTAACACATACCATCTAATTTCTATGATGATATAGCAAAGTCACCATGTGTGCCCGAACATTGGACATACCAATGAATTTTAAAACAATGGGCCTCATTACGACCCTGGCGGTACGGGGTAAATGGCGCCGTAAAAGGTGCCGGCGCCGTTTACCCCGTACCGCCTCATTACGAGGTCCCCTCGCAGGACCCAGGAAGAAACGCCTAGTCAAACCAAAATGGGAATGGGGAAGGACCGGGTCCGGGTCCTTGGAGGGAGGAATTACCGGGCCTTTCAAACTCGGAATGGCCCGGTAATTCCTCATTCGCCCAGACGCGATTTCGGCGGCAGCCATGCCGCAAATAGCGGCATGGCTACCGCCGAGGTCGTAATGAGGCCCAATGTCTCATTATTTGCAAAAAAGGCCCACTGCTGCCAGGCATGGGGGAGCCCGGCAGTCTTTCTTATAAATATCACACTTCATCTGACAGGTATATTTTGGTACTGATAGGGTCAGTGATACTAGTATGCTATGATATAGTTAGGCACCCTACCGGGAAAGAAGTCCACCCCAAGGTTTCAACACTGACGCCAATTTTTAGAAACAGCTTATGTGAAAAGTGCATCTCTTAGGCAAAGCACCTTTTCCTGCAGAAACTGTCATCACTTCATTCCTACATTTAAAAAAAAGTCATGATAGTACACCTCACAAATGCACATTTTACTAATTTCTTCAAATCATGTATGAACTGTTGGTCAACAGATGATGTGTATGTTTTGTAAAGTAAATATAATTGAGTCTATTCAGGCAAAATGATCCAACCAGCAGATGATTGAGTGTTGGAGCATCAAAAATGAGATTGTAATACTGACATCAGCAAACCATTGGCAAATGTTGGATGTGATACACATACCTAATAACATTAATCAAATTACAATGTGATTGACATAAACTCCTCAAACTATACAAATAACAAATCATATGATTGAGTCAATTGTTTGATGTAACACATGGTTTAAATTGGGCAACTTAACAACAGCGGACTGCTTCATGTTACAATGATGAAAACTTTTTTTTAAAACAGTAATTTATATTGAGTTTTCATGAAAATCCAACATGCTCATTGCTTTGAACTCCAACAAAAAATAGAAACTACAGAGTTGTACCCCCCACCCCATACAAAACAACTGTTCCAGTTCTCCAGATTCTCTTTTAGCTCCAAAATATAACTCCAAACCAAATTCACGTAAATCTATACATGTAGACTACCGAGGCCCTGTTTTGTGGTTTTGTGGTCTCACCAACGTTTTGTGGTTTCCATTAATACCGCTTCCCAGCCCCCCCCAACCACACTCCTCTAGCCCAAACAAATAAGCTAAAAGAAAATCAACGGGGGAACAGTCCTAAACTGGCAACACTGAAACTCTACTGCAGGAAAAACACAGCTTCCCCTCTCCCATCTAGGGCCTTTGGAACCCCCATTTGGCCATAATCAGACCCGATTCTTCCTGGAAAGATCCCACATGGTCATTCCCCATGGCCGTCAATTTCTCCATAATGAAAATATCCCACAGCTTCTGCAACCATTCCATCTTGTTGGGGGGTCTCACATTTTTCCAATGTTGTGCTATCAGCAGTCTGCCGGCATGGGACATTGCATCCCACATTCTCGGTAATCTATACTCAGCCATATTATTTGGCAGAATAACCAACAACATCTGCAAAGGGTCTAACGTAAATTGTGCGGCCATTACCTCTTTCATCTAACTCAGCAGTTCGGACCTAAAGATTTGTATTCTAGGGCAGTACCACCACATGTGTGACAACGACCCTATCTGCCAACATTGGTGTGGACACAGCGGGGAACTCCCGCATACATCTTTGAAAGTTTTAATGGATCCCGATGCCATCCATGTAAAATCTAAAAATTGTGTTCCATCACAGCTAGAAAAAGATGAGCATGGAACATGATCATGTAGAATGCATCCCAGGTGTCATCCCAGGTCCGTCCAATACAATTTAAACTTCTGTCTACCCAATGGATCCGTTGTAACCAGTGCTTTAAACAGCTTAGAGAGGATCCCCTTTCCTCGTGAAAGCCAAATAAATACCTTTCTCAAACGGTTTGAGATCCCACGCCAGGATATCATTTTACTTCGGATCAGTAACTCCCCAGAGTGAGGTTAGTTTGTCATTCAAGCCTCCTTTTTGCCAGAGGGACCATAGCACCCCTAAGGTTGAATGTTTCCTACCAGTGACAGGAATAGATCCCAACGGAGCCTAGAGGTTTCTATGTAATTTTAACAAACAAATGTGATTTTTTTGGGGAGCGCAGGGTCCCCCAAAAGCCCGCTGTTGCCCCTTGTTTAATACTCTGCACAACCCCTCCCCAGCAGATTTAACCCCTTACCCCACCCCCACATAAATATATATTTTTTAATTCAATATTTTTACATTGTTTTCTATTTGTCATACATTGACTTTTTGTATAAGGTATAATGACTGGATACCAGCCCAGAGCAGGTCTCTGTCTTTCTTGGGGCGCAACACCATATCTTCGAGATATGACCAATTAGTTGCTAGGTCATCCCTCATATGCTCAGGGGCCACCCTCAGTTGGGCCGCCTTATGATACAGTTGAAAATCTGGGAAGCCAAAACCCCCACATTCCCTAGGAAGTGTGAGCGTCATTCTCTTAATTCTCAGCATTTTGCCTCGCCACACAAATATACTAATAATCAAGTTCAAGTCTTTAAAATAACTGTCTCATGATGTCCAGTTGGGATAGTTGAGAACAAGAAAAGCAAGTGTGGAATACATTCATCTTTACCAATATCATCCTCCCATACAATGAAAGCTTGACCACGTCCCATCACTTCAATTCAGATTTCAACGCATCAAAGACAGGGTCGTAATTCAATCCAATAATATTGATCAACTCCTTGGGTATCTAAATGATGGCTTTATACTCCTCCCTCAAAGCTAATGGAGACAAGGAAAAACCCTGCCTCATTCCTCTGGACAATTCAAATGGGGCAGGCAATCTGCTGTTAACCAGAACACTAGCGGTAGAGGACTTATACAAGGCTGCAAACCATTTTCGTAAATGTTTTAGCCAAGACCTATTTTCTCAACTGCCCTGCTCCTATATTGCCATTGTACCTTGTCGAAGACCTTCTCAGAGCCTGACCAGAGCAAGTAAGAATCTATGTCCTGAGCCTGCACATGGTGTGTGAGATCTATTGTCTTTTGTATGTTATCAGAGCCCTGTCTGCCTTTGATAAAACCCACCTGGTCACCAAGAATCAATGATGGAAGAATCCCCTCCAGTCTCTTACCAAACAGTTAGGCCAGAATTGTAATGTGTATGTTAAGAAGGGAGATTGAGGCACATGATGTATGGTTGCTCCCCTCTTTTGGGATGCAATGGTAGCAACTAACATTGAATCAGGGAGATCACCTCCTCCCAGGACGGCATTGAACACTCTTGCAAGGAAAGGTGCCAGAGGGAAATGGTATATTTTAAAATAAAAGACCGAGAACTCATCATCCCCAAGGGCAGCGCCTCCCATCATATGCCTTATGGTTTGGACTATCTCCTCATTAGTTGTCAGGTATTACAAGGCAGTAGATGTCTCCAGCGAGATGCCTGTAATTTTGAGCTATATCTTGTTCTATATCGGCTCCCACAGTAATTATGAAATTCCATTTCAATATCCCCATTATCGTATGTCAATTGGCCATCCATGGAAGGAATCGCTGTTACTCTTTTAGATTTGGTCATCTCTCTTAGCTTCCAGGCCAGGATCTTATCTGCATTCTCCCCTTTTTCATCATATTTCTGTTTTAAAAAAAGAAGTTTCTTCTCCATATCTTGTACCAAGAGGGCCTTGCATTGGGATTTGTAATGCTTCCATTTTTATGTAGACGATGATGAGATATACCTGCCTGTCGGGCCACCTGGTTGAATTGTGGCTATCTTATCCTGAAGGTGCATTTCCTCACTCTGCCATCCTCTTTTTTTCCGGGACCCAATTTCTATTAGTTCTCCCTGTATTGTGGCTTTAAAACCCTCCCTCAGGGTTTAAACCCCACTGTTCCATTGTCATTAAAATTAAAACAATCCTTGATGCTGTTCATTCCTGGGCAATTTCTCTATCATTAAGCAGGAAATCACTACACATCCACCTGCCTTTATGTATCTCACCCGCCCAATCTCTAATTTTCACTAGCACCATCTCATGTTCAGACCAGAGTACAGGTGGTAAACTAGATTCCACAACATAACTCTTCAGACCATCATCAATCGGGATAAGATCTATCCTCGAAAAGGAATTGTCTATGTGTGAATAGCAGATAAAGGGTGGATCATCCCCATCTGTGGTAACAAGTGAATATCCCAGTTGATTTCTGCAAATTGACATGACTCCAGGTCCCTAGTTGGAGGAGTGGGAACATTACCAACTCTGTTCTTATCTGTAAGGTGATCCAGAACCTTATTGAAGTCACCCCCGACTATCAAACAGCCTCCCACAAACAATTTCAATTTGGTTGTGAGCAACTCCCAAAAGGGGGATTTTAGCTGTGTTAGGGCAATGCACTGAACCCAAGGTCAATTATATCCCCCGTAAAGTCACCTTGATGAAAATATATCTACCCTCCGGGTCTTTAAATTCCTGTTCGACCTTCAATCCCAGGCGGACACCCACTACAATTGCCACCCATCTGTTCTTCATAGTACTCAATAAATGGAAGGTTACTTCAACTGATCTCCTTTTCAGAGATGGTTCTCTGCCCCTAAGAAAATGAATTTCCTGCAGGAACATAACATCTACTTTATAGTGGGTAGACTCTTGAAGGAACAAAGACCTTTAAGTGGGGAATTCAGTCCTCTCACATTGAGGGACCTCACGGTAAGCAAACCACCATTATTAGCCATCGAAAACAACAGAGAGCTTCTCTCGTGAATCACCAAAAAACATTTATCACAGAATAGTCACCTCTCATGCTCGGAAAAGTAACGTGCAAAAGACCGTAAAACAAGAATCCTAGAAAGCCAATAACTGCAAAGATCCCGACAAAGCAACCGTAATTTCCACGTTGCCCCCAAACCTAGTGTCCAGTCAAAAACAGATTTGCTAAACACTCATAGACCAGACCACCACTAGATCACAACCCACTGGGAACACATCAACAAATATACGATAGTACTGAGACACCCCCTCAAACTGCCTTACAGGGCCTAAAATACACACCCCCCTGTGTCAAACACCAACTACCACACATGAACACTCCCACTCAAGAGCAGCCCATAACTCCCCTAAGAATCCTTCCTGTTGCTCATACTCTGGGTCTACCAGCACGTGAAACCCGACATCACACTCTTATCATGCTGGACTACATATCAAACATGGAAATCAGGGCAAGCAGTCATCTTTTGTTAGGTGAGGGAGCGTTCATCTTCTTGAACTTTCTAGAAACTGTGATTCTGCATTTGTCTTCGTTTGTGGGCTGCTCCAGAATTTCTCAGTGCCCAGGACTTTAATCCTGATCATTGGCACAACCTTTCCATTTAGCCATTGCATAAGTGGGGTACATAGATGGCGTCTCGCTAAAGTAAAAGTGGAAAAAGGTCTGGAAAGATCGTTATCTTCATGTCTCCACTGGTCACCGGACCTTCTTTTCCTGCCTTGTCCGAAATTCTCATCTTCTCTTCATAGTAGGGGAATTCTGCAAGCACCGTCCCGGGCCCTCTGGCTACCCCATCCCCTGTCTGATCTATCTATGGCCGGTTCTGTGTTGTTATTATCAAACAATGTCTTGATGACCTGTATTGGCTTAATTATATCACTTTCAGTCTCCCCATCTTTCTCCGGGAAGCCAAAACATCGTAGATTATTGCGCCTTTCCCTATTTTCAAAATTGTCAATTTTGATGGTTATGGCTACTTCACGTCTTTTCAATTCAAAATCCTCATGCCCATCTGGGTTTGTAATATGTCCACTGAAGATTGGTTGGCCTCCAGGCCCTGTAACCTGTCGTCCAATGCTTCAACCTTCTTGTGCAGACCATCAAGTCTATGTGCAATATCGGTCCAAATGCTGTGTATTTCTTCCAACAAAACCACAATATCATGATAGGGGGACATCCTGTCCTCAGCCATGACCAACAACAGTATTCCCTCAGCGTTCTGACCAGAAAATGTTGCCATAGGGTATTTGTATTTTTGGAAGATATTCTCTCTATCAGTAGGTTTGCAACTTTCTCGCGAGGAATGTCTGCTCAGAATAGAACCCTTTAAGCCCCTCTAGCAGCAGACCACCAAAAGGGAGATGTTACACACAACCTCCATGCCTAGGCAATTTGTGGACAGAAGGGACTCACACAATATGAGTCTGATGCCAAGGTCTGCTCCTGTGACGTTATGCAGTCCTGCACTCAAGTTTGTTGGTGCTATCTAATTCGGAAATGGTCATAATGTGGGCCCTGTAACACTTTCAATGATTTCCATGTGAATACAAGCCTGTAGAGAAGCAGCTGCATGCCTCTGCAGGAAACCTTGCCCGCCAACCCCCCATATGTTGGAGACCTTGAGATTGTCTCATGTTGAACCAATGCCTTAATGTGTGTTCGAAAGGAGATACTTGTTGAGACAACCTACCAACTGTATCCGTGAAGTGATGACAACCTAAGGGAGAAATTCCCTGAAGGAATATGAAAAGGAGAAAAGAAAGAAGCTAGTGATGTCACAAGAGGTACTGGCTGAAGATGATGTATGGATCATATAGAACCGAATGACGAAATAAAGAATCAAGTGAACTTTTAAATACGAAGAAGCAGATTACACGTGCACAAAGTGCTGCAGAGAATCAATCATTCAATAATTGTACAGATTCTGACACACAAGTCATCATAAAAGCTGGCTTTACGTAGTGAATAGAATGCAGGTGAAGCTGTCATTGTATAGAAGCTGGACATCAGTATCATGAATTTAGTAAGTCAGGACCCATTAGGAAGGAAGGGACAACTATGTTGCAGCAAGAATAAGATGAATCGTGGAGCTGCATGGCAAGATTGTCTGGCCTGGAGTCAAGACTGAAGCAGCCACGGTCTGCTATCTATTCTGGAAAGGAGCAAATGTGTGAAGGATGAATCATCCCTTGTTAATGTGCAAAGAAGGAACACACATAGGGCCTCATTACGACCCTGGCGGAGAACCATGGTGCAATTTGCACCATGGTCCATGGCGCAAAGCTGCCAACTCCGCCATGGGGGTTGGCGGACTTACCGCCCCATTCCGACCTTGGCGGGGCGGTAAGTCCCCAATCCCCATTTACCCTTCCCCATTCCCATTTTTGCCCCATAGGGTATAATGGGAGTGGGGAAGGCGTTAATTACGCCACCGTAAATTACGGTGGCGTAATTAACAACAAGTCCCGTAGCGCCATGGATTTTTCCGCCTGCAAAAAGCAGGCGTAAAAATCACCATGGCGCTACGGGAACTCGTAGTCAGGCGGAAAGGTACGCCATGCTTTACGCCGGCGTAAACCCCTTTCCGCCAGGGTCGTAATGAGGGCCATAGTGTCAAGTTTTATTCATTTAAGACATATAAAATCTGTAAAATGGACCAAATCGTGGTCTCCTGTCACGTGAGCCAAGGATGATATATTTCAGACTTGGAGTACCAGAACACGATAGTTAGTGCCGGCACTCCCATGTATTCTGAAGACAAGGATACTTTTGCAAGGCCAAGTTCAAAGACAATCTTCATGGCCGAAGCCTTGGGTGATGAGAGATGCTGGGCTAATTGAAACCATCTATCTAAAGTTTCTGAAGATGACATGTTTAGATAATGTACTTATATGTTCCCCTTAAACCAGTCCCAATCCCTAATAGGTTTTTCATTATTTGCCACATAGTATGACGTCACCTCTGACATATTTTGTATATATAAAATATATGATTTGTGAAAAGATTGCTGAGAGAAATCGAGCTTAAGTCCATTGATGTTCTTTGTAACAACCTGTTTTAGATAATTTCTAATAAAACAGTACTTTGCCATCTTCCTGAGTTGGTTTGGCTATTTGGACACAGAGTTATTCTGTGTACACCCATCCATTGCATGCACGTTCCTAAAGGGCTCTAAGCTCAAGCCCACGCACCTGGTTCAAGGAAGGGGACTTCGCAATGATTATTATGGGGCCTCCCTCCTCCTGCCAGGGAAAATGGTTTTAAGTGCACAGGCCAATATAGGAAAACAGCAATGGCACCCACCTACCAGCAGATCTCCAGATCTTCAAAACGTGAAATTGGGTGGACAGGCGAAGTCCAATAATGATTCTCCACCTATGAAAGTGGAGATAGGGGGCAACGGGTGACCAGAAATTAGTGCAGGTAGTGCAGAGACCCCACGTACAGCCCCTAAATACTGGACTGGGATGGGGTGAGACCAATGACCAGGAATGTTGTTCAGGGGTGCAGACTGTACTCTCAGGGCCCCACTCACCTCTTTGACAGGCACACCAGGACTCCACTTGGGTGAAGCAGAAGACATGCCATCAACGAGTTCTTGGCCCAGCCTGGCCAAACTCACAAAGTGCACGGTGGGGGATAGGAGCAGCAACACGCAGCAGGATGACCCCGCACTGCCGTTGTGTGCAGCGTACTGTGAAAGCACCCAAGAAACCACAGTGCCTCGTCCTCGCTGCTCGGAAACCTCGTCGGTGGCAGGGGCATTCCCTCTGCCTCGGGGGGAGATCCTTAGTGGTGGGTTGTGGGGAGCAATTGGGCTCAGATCCCATTTCAGTTCTGTGGGCTGGCAGCACGCATATTATGCAACCTTAATGTATGCCCCCCCCCCCCCGCGGCCTCCTATAGGGACATCTTTTAATGAAAACTTGTTCAGACATTTATTTTTTGTGCAAACACATTCACACTGCATTTTCTCAATAACAAATGAACGTAAATCTTGCTCATGTGCTTAAATTCATGGACACAGTTTCAGTTCATACATCACATTAACATAAGTACTTGCTTAATGAACGATACAGTTGTTAACAGGAGTTCCACCTTGCCTAGCCTTTTGTTAACCTTTTGCAGTTTCGAAATGTGTCACTAACACATTGTAAACGCACTGGTAAGTCTCTTGTTAGGTTCATATAAAGGAAGTACCTCGTTTGAGGAACATTAACATCTTTTGCGAACCCAGTCCTTCACAGTCATTAAAGATATGTGCAGAGTACCTTAGACACTCTTCTATACATCTCCGACTTTGTACTGTGGTCTGTATGTGTTTTGGAAATTACATTTGGACCGACTCTGTCATCTTGGCCACTGAGAACCGGCTATGAGGCACGCAGCCATGAGTTCAATGGCAGAAGTGTATGACCAAGGATTACTACAAAAAAACATATTGTATCTCTTTATTTTGTTTCAGCAATTGTGTATAACAGCCCTATAACTATCCCTATAGAAGATGTTATGTTTACACTGCACAGCTTCATTTGCGTTATTTTTGTTTCTAACCCAAAATCGTTTTTGTTTGCAGAATGATTGCATATTGAGTCAAGCTTTCATATACTTATCTCTCACAGTTTAAAGATATGCCTCTTCAGTAAACGCTATTATTTAAAAATGAAACATGTGTTGGTGATTGCATACCATTTTCACAGACTGAATATTTAACTAAAAACACCCAGAAGTAAATGGTGTGCTTTATTATCACAATCCAAACGTACAAACTAAGTCGAAGTTAAATTTGAAGACTCCAGAAAGTGATGCAAAACTCACACACACTTATGAAAAAACCTTTATGGGCTACTGGTCAGAGCGTATTTTCCACAATCTATTGCTATGTGTTAACCTGTTTTTAATACTTGATTTCAACATGTGGCTATATGATCCAAATTGCACACCAGCTCAACAGCCGATGACCAACGTGTCCAACCGGACATTCTCACAATGGGACGAATGACCAACTTGCAACGGGGGCCACACACTAGTCCTTGCATTCTCCCATAATATCAATGTTGATGACAAGGACTCTGTCCCTATAGGATCATTGTCTCATCTATTGTGTTATATCGAGGCCCGGTGTCTGCCTCAACATCAAGAGAAAGGGTCCACTCGCACTATCAGATCTCTGACACATAAATTACACCTCATCAGTGGCCTTCAGCAATGTCTTTATTGGCTTCACATACCCAGAACATGGAATGTTGCCCAACAACAAACTAGCAGATATCCTTGCGGACATATCAAGAGTCCTAACCATAATAGAAACTAAACTAAGTAGACAACTAAAAGCAAAAGAAAATAATACCTCAAAATGTGACATGGAGAACTAACAGCCTTAAAAAGAAACAATGGGAGATTCAACAGAATCTGGAACAAGTTCCCAAATTACACAGACAGATGTGCACACAAAGCATGAACACATAGATATCCAGAATCCATTGTACATCAAAGAAATAGTCCCATCAATTGGGTATCAAAGAGGCCCCAAACAAGAAGTCTGAGCTCCAAAAGTATCTACAATGAGCATTCCAAACTTGAAATCCTCAAGAACATTACTCAGGCTAAGTGATGACCTCTCTGCCTTCTTTATAATCATGATACTCAACATGACACGAATTGTATTGCCCCTTTCTCCATTATGCAACCATGACCAAAGACACTAACGATCCAGCGGCTACTTTCAACTCCTTCATAGATGTATCAGAGTCTGGCACTACCAAAAATCTCTTCTCAGATACAAGCATCCTCTGAATACTTCTTGAAGGAAACAAATCCCACCTGCATGGCATTGGGCTTAGTATCAACAGTGCTTAAAAATGCAACCCACCTTCCGATAGCAAAACAAGACAAATGCATTTTTCTGTATTCTCACTATCATTTGCTTTCCAATCTGTCCTTCAAAGCCAACCTCTTCTAAACTCTTGTAAGGAACAGTCCTACTCATGATCCATAAATAACCTGAAGACAACATACAACTTTAGAATTGTCAATCAGGTTCATGACTAACTAGCGCACAGAATCAACATGTACACACATAAGAGAAACCCTCCTCAAGGCCTTTGTTGATTACTTAACTAATCCTGTTTGACGTTTCAGCTACTTAACATATGCTTGATAATTCATACACCTTAATAAATACTTGCAAAACACTCACATAGACAGCGAGAGGACCGCACACCATGGACCTGTTGAATTCCCAAATCCGGTGTGTGAACATGCACTTTGTGGTGCGAAACGTGGTACTCTTTCTTCACCTACCTTAGGCTTTGCTTCTACAAATATATCATGTTGACTTTATATGACATTTTTTCTACGTTATTTGGGAATTCAAGAGGTCCTTGGTGTGTGGTCTTCTCACTGTCTAACTGAGATTTTTGCATAGATTTTGCGGAGTGGCTTTACGCGGACCTGCACCAAACTTATGTGTGTAGAGAGCTTTCACGCCATTTGTTTTTGGAGTGCAGTCTTGTTTTTAATCCTTCCTCAGTGAAACTCAAAGTTGCCCACTTTCTCTCAGAAAGGACCGCTAAAATGTTCGGACTTCCTAAGGGCTCTATCAAATCCCCTCTGTTCCTTAAGATTTCCTTGAAACCCTTGAACTGAACATCTCCCTTGCTGGTGCAATGCTATTCTAATGACGTTAAGAACATGATGCAATGGCCCAGACAACGCTCAGTGGACAGTAATCACATCCTACATTGCCTGAATCCACGAAAAGGATGACAGAGTGTTTCCACTGAAATGGCACTGATAAAACAGAGCACAACGTGGGTGAGTGGGCACTGCTTACTGAAGGTACGTGACCACGTTAACTTAATGAGTTAACATTTTGTAAATCAGGTTTGGGGTGCACACCCTGTAAAGAATGCCTCCACACCGCATTGAATCTATAACAGAGGTGTGGACCTAGGCTAAAAATCCAGAGGTGAGGGTTACGCACCCTTGGTCTAGCTGAAACAGCTAGAACTACATTAATAAGGATTGTCTATGTAACCATTATTAATGTGCTGTAGTTCAAAGAAAACAACATCCAAAATTGTTGTTCACACAAGACCAAGCTATATTTGCGTTAAAATTACAATTTTGAGCGGCCTCTGCCAAAAAGCAATATTGCCAACGCATTTCGGACAATGTCGGATAAAACAGAGGTCATCCTATTCAATACCAACATCAAGCACCTTCTGTGGACACCCACATTTGGTACCCCTCTTCTCCCATCACCGTCTTTGATATGGCCCTCTTGTTCATGCCACGGGCCATTGCAATATGCAAAAGGGCCCATATTAAACTCTAGCCACTGAAAAAAACATGCTGCCATTCAGAGCGGAATGAAAAGATAGATCTGTTGACAGTCGTGTTACTATCCCACTTGGACAAATGTAATTGCATGCTTTCTGGCTATCCAAATACAATATTAAATTGTTATGACTCGTCCAAAAATGAGCAGCCACGTTAATTGTGTTAATTAAGATATGATCAAAACTCTTCCTAGAATCCCAACTGTGGAACCCAGTGGAGCAAAGGGTTTCCTTCAAGGTTCCATAATTGCTCAATGGGAGCTGATGAACATGGGTGCTCAAAATGTGTCTACGTTGATGATCCCATACATACCAGCAACAAACCCTCGATAAGCCAGCAAATGACTCATCTACACTAGTAAACTCAGGAAAAATATGTCTGCGGGAGGCTAGCCTCCCTAAGCCTGAAACACTTATATGAATGATCTCCCTGAGTTATTCAAATCTTCTCAGGTCCACCTGAATTTCGGGAAGGCGCTAACTTCTCTGGTGTTCACCGGAACATTACAAAACTCCCCTCCTTCACTGATCATGCTGCAAGTCTCCTATCATTAGATGAAACAGGAAACACATGTGGTGCTAGCCCTGCATAAAGCTGGCACTACACTGTATAACTATTCAAGCTTCTGTTATCTGAAGGTGAACACCAGTTCAGCTGAGATTGGTGCTGCTCGAGTTCCTCTTTAATACAATGCCCTCTGGTGCTTGGTGCAAAGACATAGCCTTCTTGTAATTTAGCTCATCATAAACAACACATTTTCATTCATTACATAAATAGAAACCCTTGCGACATGGTTCAGTTGTCAGCTTTGGCTAAACATAAAAAGTGCTGAATTTGACCGCATTAGGTGCACACTGACCTCCTGCTGCCGAGGTAAGGCCTCTAGCCCCCACCACAGAGCCTTTGCCCAAGCCAGGTCCCCAGCTGGGTGCCAGTGCCATCAGCACTGTATTTTGCATCCTGTCCCTATCCCCTTCCCTT
This sequence comes from Ambystoma mexicanum, assembly GCF_040938575.1. NCBI lineage: Eukaryota > Metazoa > Chordata > Amphibia > Caudata > Ambystomatidae > Ambystoma > Ambystoma mexicanum. The sequence continues at coordinate 216,885,357 of NC_090929.1, read as the reverse complement.
CCCTAACCCACACCCAACCCTCTCCTGATTGGTAGAGGACTTTCAGGAAGCCCAGGCGACTATTCAAGTCTCACGTAAAACTTTGGTCCATTTTCTGCATGCACGAGGTGAAAAATGACCTCCTACTTCTGAGTCCTTTAGCCCTCACCACACAGCCTTTGCCCAAGCGAGGTTCCCCACTGGGTGCCAGCATCAACAGCTCTCCATTTTACCACGCTCTCCCTCTGGTTCCAGACCCTGCCCTCTTCCGCTGCCTAACCCACACCCACCCTTATCCTGATTAGATTATTTATTTATTATTAATATGTTCATAGCCAGCAGTGACTTTACATATACAAAACACACATCAGTATCAACACAATTTTACATGTTTCCATTAAAATATATATATTCCATCAGATAACTCATTTAAAATTGTTAAAATAGTCTCATAAAATCTCATCATATGGAAAAATTATTTCCTTCCATCAGTCTTTGCCATGTTTTTTCAATCTCTTCAGGTAGAAACGAGTTCTTATATCTTAGACAATATTTGGTACGTAGTTTACATAGACTTTCACAGTCACCTCTTAAGTTTTTAGCCATCTCAATCTTTTACAGCCCACAAAGTCTGCATAGTCTTAATCTTCTCTCGATGCCAAGTTTTGCACCTAGTATCTCCATGGTGTCACATCTATTAAACTTAAACCTAAAATGCAAACTGACTATAGACGTGTTAGAAAAGGCAAATTGAAATTTCTGTTTCAACGCTTCAATTGACCAGTATTCTAAAAGTAGGCCACTGGATGACTTAGTAGAGAGAGAGAGAGATCATATCTCTTTCTTTAGCACAACCATAAATCTCACTTTGTAGTAACTTTTTAATCTTTGCATGCGAAAAGCCTAGCCATCTTAAGGCATTCCCCTTGTCCCATTTCACATACGTTAAATATAGCGCATACAAGGTTTTAGGATGTTTGTCATGCTCTCGTTCCTCAAAGATTTCCATCAATTCCCTCACAAAGGTGTTAATTGTCAGCGTTCTTAACTTCACATATAACATAGCAGATTTGTACTCTAAAACATCTGTTGCATATCTAAAATCACATTCCAATAAAATATATTCACATGATACTGATGACAGCAGTCTAAAAAGCCATTTAAAAATGTTTTCTTCCACTTTGTTTATTTCATTTTAATACCTACTTGCCCATATCTCTGCCGCATATAGTAGGCAAGATATTATTTTACTGGAATAAAGCAATGACATCGTATTCACCGAGACACCACCTTGCCTACCTATGAATTGACTAAGAGTACCTGCTGTCTTTAAGCATTTAAGTTTTGTCTCACACCAATGCAGTTTCCATGACAACTTCTGTTCTATTAAGATTCCCAAGTATCTGTAACATTCAACCTTTTCGATGACTTCTTTTTTCACCGTCCATTTATATATATTGTAGCAGGATTGTTTTGTGGTGCCTCAAAAGGCCATCATCTTCGGTTTTGCTATATTTATTACCAAGCCATACGTTTCAGAGAATTTTATCAGGCAATTTAACTTATTTTGGAGCCCTACTGGTGTGTAGTCCATCAGGACCAGATCATCCACATACCCTAGCCGAGCTAAGTGTGTCTTGCTCAACTTCACCGCATCTGTAGCAGAATTATCCATCACCTTCATACAGCCGGCCAAATAGAGATTAAATAACGTGGCTGCTAGACTACATCCTTGTTTTACTCCACATACTTTTGGGATAGCCTCAGACAATCGTCCTTCACCATCCAGTTGAATTCTAACAGATGTTTCTGAGTATAACAGCTGTATCATGTATAGTTACCCTGGTGGGATCCCTCATTATGCTTATTTTATCCACATTTTTTCCCTTACAGTGGTGTCAAACGCAGCGGAAAAGTCAATAAATACAACATATACAGGTAGTTTTCGCACCTCCCAAGAGTACTCAACCGCTGACACTCACAGGTCGATTCATGGAATAATTAGCGCGGCACAAGTGGCCAAAAACGTTCAAATCGCAGTGGAATAGCGAAAATCGCAGTGCAAGTGCGAAAATCGCACGAAAAGCAGCGCACATCGATTCATGGAAGGCCGTGCGCGAGAAAACCATCGCATGTGCGATAAAAAAGTGCGCGGCGCAGGTTGGCGCACAGGCCATCTAACTGCGTGCGTCAGGTCACAGCGAAAATCGCACAGGCCACAGCGAAAATCGCACATAGCGCGGCGCACGCAACAAAAGTAGGCGGAACACGGGGCGTAAAACTCGGAATGGGGAACAACTTGCCAAAATGTGGGTGTCACGGGGGAAGTACAGGGTACAAGTGCGCGGAACGCCCACACGCTCGCCTACAACACGTATTCATGGAATAGAATAGGGCAAAAAAGCGCACGCTCAAACCAGCGCACAGGCACAAACAGAACCGCCACAAGAAAGCAGGTGGTAGCGTCTCTGCGCCTGTAAGAAATGTGCGCCAAAAGGTGCGCCAACAAATAGCACCTATATACAGCCATGATGAATGTCCTATACTGTGGCCCTCCAGGACAAATGACGTGCAAAGGGGTACCCACAAACACGGACACCCGCTGACAAAAAATACGTGTGCGTGTATACCGGGGTGCGCGGGAAGTCTCACACGTGAATTGGCAGGGCATGTGAATTTCAGGGGTTTGCGGGAAGTTCCACACGCGATTTGTCAAGGTACGTGGATTGCAGGGGTGCGCGGGAAGTTCCACACGTGATTTGTCAGGGTATGTGGTTTGCAGGGGTGCGCGGGAAGTTCCACACATGATTTGTCAGGGTACGTGGATTTCAGGGGTGCGCGGGAAGTTCCACACGCGATTTGGCTGGGTACGTCGATTTCAGGGGTGCGCGGGAAGTACCACACGCGATTTGTCAGGGTACGTGGATTTCAGGGGTGCGCGGGAAGTTCCACACGCGATTTGGCTGGGCACGTATATGACAGGGGTACGCGGGAAATTCTACACGCGATTTGGCTGTGTGCTCCCATGTATTCCCTGTACACCCTCCATGGCCCCTGCAGGCAGCACACACCACAGGGGACTACCCTGCACACCTGCTCATGTCACCCAGCACCCCCAACCCCCAGCATCCAGGGGCACCCTCCACCAGGCCCCCACTCATGTCTCCCACCACCCTCACCCCCCAGCATCCAGGGGCACCCTCCACCAGGCCCCCACTCATGTCTCCCACCACCCCAACCCCCCAGCCACCAGGGGCAGCCTCCACCAGGCCCCCACTCATGTCTCCCACCACCCCCACCCCCCAGCCACCAGGGGCACCCTCCACCAGGCCCCCACCCATGTCTCCCACCACCCCCACCCCCCAGCCGCCAGGGGCAGCCTCCACCAGGCCCCCACTCATGTCTCCCACCACTCCCACCCCCCAGCCACCAGGGGCAGCCTCCACCAGGCCCCCACCCATGTCTCCCACCACCCCCACCCCCAGCAGTGCAGGGGCACCCTCCACCAGGCCCCCACTCATGTCTCCCACCACCCCCACCCCCCAGCAGTGCAGGGGCAGCCTCCACCAGGCCCCCACCCATGTCCCCTATCACCCCCACCCCCCAGCAGTGCAGGGGCACCCTCCACCAGGCCCCCACCCATGTCTCCCACCACCCCCACCCCCCAGCCACCAGGGGCAGCCTCCACCAGGCCCCCACTCATGTCTCCCACCACCCCAACCCCCCAGCCACCAAGGGCACCCTCCACCAGGCCCCCACCCATGTCTCCCACCGCCCCCACCCCCCAGCCACAAGGGGCAGCCTCCACCAGGCCCCCACTCATGTCTCCCACCACCCCCACCCCCCAGCAGTGCAGGGGCACCCTCCACCAGGCCCCCACTCATGTCTCCCACCCACCCCCACCCCCCAGCCACCATGGGCACCCTTCACCAGGCCCCCACTCATGTCCCCCTGTACCCCCACCCCCCAGCATCCAGGGGCACCCTCCACCAGGCCCCCACTCATGGCCCCTATCACCCCCACCCCCCAGCAGTGCAGGGGCAGCACCACCAGGCCCCCACTCATGTCCAACTCATGTCTCCCACCACCCCCACCCCCCAGCATCCAGGGGCACCCTCCACCAGGCCCCCACTCATGTCCCCCTGCACCCCCACCCCCCAGCATCCAGGGGCACCCTCCACCAGGCCCCCACCGATGTCCCCTATCACCCCCACCCCCCAGCAGTGCAGGGGCACCCTCCACCAGGCCCCCACTCATGTCTCCCACCACCCCACCCCCAGCATCCAGGGGCACCCTCCACCAGGCCCCCACTCATGTCTCCCACCACCCCCACCCCCCAGCATCCAGGGGCACCCTCCACCAGGCCCCCACTCATGTCTCCCACCACCCCCACCCCCCAGCCACCATGGGCATCCCCCACCAGGCCCCACTCATGTCTCCCACCACCCCCACCCCCCCAGCAGTGTGGGGCAGCCTCCACCAGGCCCCCACCCATGTCTCCCACCACCCCCATCCCCCAGCCACCATGGGCATCCTCCACCAGGCCCCCACTCATGTCTCCCACCACCCTCACCCCCCCGGCAGTGTGGGGCACCCTCCACCACGCCCCCACCCATGTCTCCCACCACCCCCACCCCCCAGACACCATGGGCAGCCCCCACCAGGCCCCCACTCATGTCTCCCACCCACCCCCAGCCACCATGGGCACCCTCCACCAGGCCCCCACTCATGTCCCCCTGCACCCCCACCCCCCAGCACCCAGGGGCACCCTCCACCAGGCCCCCACTCATGGCCCCTATCACCCCCACCCCCCAGCAGTGCAGGGGCAGCACCACCAGGCCCCCACTCATGTCCAACTCATGTCTCCCACCACCCCCACCCCCCAGCATCCAGGGGCACCCTCCACCAGACCCCCACTCATGTTCCCTGCACCCCCACCCCCCAGCATCCAGGGGCACCCTCCACCAGGCCCCCACCCATGTCTCCCACCACCCCCATCCCCCAGCCACCATGGGCAGCCCCCACCAGGCCCCCACTCATGTCCCCTATCACCCCCAACCCCCAGCCACCATGGGCACCCTCCACCAGGTCCTCACAATCCCCAATCATGTGCGTTATGGTCAGCCTCCACAGCCAAAAAGCCCTACCAAGTAACCCATTCACCCACATGGAAATGGAAATTACATGTTACACCCCCAATGTTCATAAAGCTAATGAACCCATGTTCATTATTATTATTATTATGACGTGACGCGTACAGACGCGCATGGGCCCTTTCCACGAATTACACGCGGATGTGCAGTTTCCACATGCGCTTACGCGCATGGGCCCTTTCCTCGTATTACACGCGGACGTGCAGTTTCCACACGCGCTTACGCGCATGGGCCCTTTCCTCGTATTACACGCGGACGTGCAGTTTCCACAAGCGCTTACGCGCATGGGCCCTTTCCTCGTATTACACGCGGACGTGCAGTTTCCACACGCGCTTACGCGCATGGGCCCTTTCCTCGTATTACACGCGGACGTGCAGTTTTTCACGCGCGCTGAAATGCCCATGCACGTCTGTACGCATCATGTCACAGGGGCGCTTGCGCTTGAGGGGCCTTCTGCCCAATGAAAATGCGTATGCGTGCAGATGCGCTTACGCGCTAAGGGCCTTTCCTCGAATTACACGCTGACGTGCAAGATTTTTCACGTGCCAAATCACTCCGTATCAAGCTGGCCACGCGTAAGCACACGGAACACCACGCTCCTGCCCAGAAGGCTGAACTACTGCCCCCCAGAGCCCCGAGCACGCGCCTACCTGCCATCTGCTGCTGTCTGACTGCCTGCTGCCCACGTGCACTGCCATTTGCTGCCTGCACATCAGCCAGGGGTGCTGTTGCTGTGACCACCCCTGCTGGAACCGAAGACTCCCGACTGGGATTCCATCGCTCCACAGCCCAGCCCCATGACCCAGTTGCCCACCCACTCCTGCCACTGGGGTTGTCATGTCAGGGCAAACACCATCTGGGACCACTGACAACCCCCGGCCAGAGAGGCAGAGGGGCACCAGCTTCAGTGCCACCGAAGTTGGTGTCCTGGTGGAGCAAGTCCTGGGGCAGTATGATGCCCTCTTCGGAAGTTCCCGCGCCGACAAGGAAGGACGGACTCGGATCTGGACTGACATCGTGACTGCCATCAACGCAGAGGGGGTGGCAGTCCGCGACTTACAACATGTCAGGAAGCGCTGGGAGGACTTCAGGTCCAGGACCCTGAATAAGGCCCGGCGCCTCTTGAAGGCAGCGGATGCCAAGGGGCGCCGGGGCCACTTGTCGGAAGAACAGATGAGGGTCCTGGAACGCATATCCCCAGCGCTCCACGTCCAGGTCCTTGAGAAGCAGACCCGTCTGGAGTCGAGCGGTGAGTGTACATGCATCCTGATTGTGAGCAGTGCGTGTGGTGATTATTCAGTAGTGTGCAGGTTGCACATCTGTTTGTATGGGGTCGAGTATGGGTGGGGGTGTACAGGGCCGTGGGGCTGACACATGCGAGGGCTGTAATGTGTGAGGGTGGTGGCAGTTGCGATATGGCTGTGGTATGGCTCATGTGTGCGAGTTGTAATGACATGTGTGTTGGGGATTGTGATGACATGTCTGAGTTTTGCCAATGCCACTCATGTGCAACTGTCATGTGTGTATGTGTCCATTGTACAGTGCCCTGATGCCTGTGTTTTGTTTCTCCCTGTCTGCAGCGTCAACTGAAGAAGAGGGCGGAGAAGGTGCTGTGGAGCACAGCGGCGGGGATCCCACCGCCAGCCGGAGACGCAAGGCCCGGCTCCCCTACCGTGTTGTCATCTCGTCAGGGAGTGAGGAGTCCGGTGCCGCGTCCCAGGCCGCAGCTGCCGGGGGGAGGTCCAAGAGGCGGAGGTTGGAGTTGGACTCCTCGGCAGCAGAAGGGGCAGCTGGGACCCCACAGGGCCCAACAGGGGAAGATGGCACGGAGTCATCCAGGTTGGTGGGGGGTTTGGTGGAGGAGGAGGCTGTGCAAGCACCAGAGACGTGGTCTGGAGGTGGGGATCCCACTGGTGCTAGTGGTGCAGTGCAGGACCAGGGACAGGAGGCAGCACAGGCTGCCGCGGAGGTGCCTGTGTGCAATCCTGTCCCCGATCCTGTCCCTGCATCATCTTGCACCAGCAGGGATGCCTACGTCCAGACCCGTTTTCAGGCAGGGGATGAGCTGACGTCAACTGGCCTTCCTCTGCCTGCGGACGTGGCTATCCAGGTCCGGGTTGAGCCTGTCCTGGCTGGTGTGGCGTTGCGTCAACGGGCCATGCGAGTTGACCTGCAGTCTTTTCATGGAGAGACTGCACGTCATCTCGAATGGCTCGTTGACCACGTCAGCCTGCTGGGACAGGTCACCCAGGCCGGATTCCTCCGTCTGATGGGGCTTGCTCCGACCCCCTCCTCAACTGGACCCCCTACGCGCCAGTCGTCCTCTGTGCCATCTTTCCACCCATCAGTCACCTGGGTGCCCTGTGGAGCTGCCTCTGACGGTGCGGCCAGGCTGGTGGAGGAGGCATCCCTGCCACAGTCGGGAGTCGGACGTCCAGCAGGGGTGGCCACATCAACAACTGCACCCCAGCCAGCGGAGGATGTGCAGGCAGCAGGAGGCAGTGCACGGGCAGAGGCACAGCAGCAGCAGCAACGTGGTGGGAGCCATGAAGGCTCAGGGCCTTCAACATCGGAGGGGCAGGCATCGGCCGGAGGGCAGGTTGACCCAGGACGGGGTGTGTCTTCTGTGTGGCAGCGGTTGGGCCAGCAGATAGGTGCGGAGCGGCGGCAGGCGGAAGAGGTGCGGCTCACAATGGTCAGGGCGGAGAACTCCATGCGGAGGGCCCTGAGGCGGGCAGAGTGCCTCGAGGCAATCCGCAGGGGGTTGGAGGAGGACACAGCGTCGTCCCTGCGGACCCTCAGGGCCATGGAACAGGACCGCCTCCGGGACATCGAACAGGAGTTCGATGATGCCCTGGCCCGGAACACCACGGAGTGAGCCGCTGGACTTGCCAGCCGCCTTTGTATATAGTTCTTTAGTTTTAGGTTTCCTTTGTTTGTTCTTATGATTTGGAGTCGACGGACAATGCTCCCGTTTTTGTATATAGTTGCATTTTAGTTAGGGTTTTTTGTAGGTTTCCTTTGTTCAGTTGGGCTCATGGACCCTTGGATGTTTTGTACATAGTTCTTCATTGGATTGATTTTATTTTTTATTTGACTTTGGACAACATTTTTTTGGTGTTGAATCCTACCGCACAGGAATTTTGCCAATGATTTCATTCATGTGGCTTTATGAGGTTTTGCTATTGTGTTAAATTCTGCCACATAGGAACTTTGCCACTGACATAACTCTTGCTGCGGTCTGAGGTTTCTATTGTGTTGAATCCTGGCACATAGGAACTTTACCACTGACCTAAATCTTGCTGTGCTCCGAGGTTGGTTATTGTGTAAAACCCTGCCACATAGGAACTTTGCCACTGATTTCAATCTTGCTGCACGCTGAGATTTTGCTATTGTGTTGAATCTTGCTGCCTCAGACACCTTGTCATAGTTGAATATTTTTCTGTGCACTGCGGTTGTATTTTGTGTTCAACCCTGCCACATAGGTACTTTCACACTGATTTAAATCTTGCTGTGCAATGAGGATTTGCTACTGTGATGAATCCTGCTGACTTAAAAACCCTGCCATATTTTAAATATTTCTGCACTCTGAGGTTTGCTATTGTGTTAAACCCTGCTGCCTTCCAAATCCAGCCATAATTTAAATCTCGCTGCGATCTGAGGTTTTGCTATTGTGTTAAACTCTGCTGACCTTACAAACCCTGCCATAGTTTAATTCTTGCTGCACACTGAGGCTTGTTATTGTTTTAAACACTTGCTGCCATATAGAAACTGTGCCACTGATTTTATCTTGCTGCGCTCTGAGGTGTTGCTTTTGTGCTGAATCTGCTGCCTTAGAAATCCTGCCGTAATTTTACATCTTGCTGCACTCTGAGGTTTTGTCACTGCGTTGAATCCTATTGACTCAAAAACCCTGCCATCGTTTAAATATTGCTGCGCTCTGAGGTTTGTTCTTGTGTGAAACCCTGCTGTCCTAGAAAGCCTGCCATAATATAAATGGTGATGCCCTCTGAGGATTTGCTATTGTTAAAAGTTAGAGATTATGCTAAATTTGGATGCCATTGGGGTTCTCTCCGGTTCAGGAGATTGAGGCGTGCCCCATCCCCACAAGCATAGATGTGGCCCTATCTAGCAACACACAGGTAAGGTACTTCATCACACTGGTAAGGTTTCAGCCTGAATCTAGATAATATTGTGTTCCTTCGCCAGTACACTCTTCGCCCACAACACCCACTAAATCGGGCCTGGTCTCATTTGACTTTAGTTGTGCTTAGTTACACCACACAGTATGTCTTAGACTGATTCATAACCACCTCTGAGAGAACTACTTCACTGCACAGCAGGAACCATACGGGACCCCTTAAGTAAAGATCAAACCAGTAGGAGAACAAACACAATATAAGTCACTCGCCAACCCAAGGAAAGGCCAAACCAGCGAGAGAACTGTAGGGTATTTTGTGGAGATTTGGGGCCTGACGGTATTTTCTTACCGCCGAAATATAACTTAGCAACAATCACTCCTTGTATTCAGATTGGGCCATGTACAACAATAATACAGTGAACATGCATTATTTCAGCACCCAGGCATGCATATTTGGTATGCGTGGGTGGTAGGCGCGGTTGGTGGTATTTTGATGAGCACAATTCCCTTGTTTTATTTGTGGCCCCAATGTCCAGAATCCCTTATCTTTGCTTAGATTTTTCGTGTAATCACTAGAGAGACCTCAGACCTACATTTTAGGAATACCACATTTTTCAGTGTTAGTGTGCCACCATGGGCGATCTCACTGACTTATTTACGACAGAGAGCTATATATGGTAATCTTGTGGTAATTTCCACTACCTTATATACGGTAGGGAGCTATGTTCAGAGAGTCTCTCTTCCCGTTGGCTCATGTACCTCCAACGAGCTATGCTACAGTCACTCACAACTGTTCATACTGAATCTGACATGCACACATCTGTCTTAAAATGACCATTGCACTGTTTAAAATCTCCCCACATCATCAGCATTGTAATGGTAAATAGTAAATACACCACCTGTCTGTTTTCAAATATTTTTCTGTATTATAAAAGTTGCAATTAAACACGATCTCATTCTTTACAGAAATAAATAAAATGGTACAGTAAAAGCATTGTCTATGACACACTGCAAAGAGAGTGGCGGAGAACAGAACTCAAATTGCAACATTAGCATTTGATTAAGGCATGCACAGGAATCCTACACTGACTGCATATTACCGTACACACTCAGCTCCCACACTTCTGTAATTACCTTATCTTTTTAGTTGTTCTCTTTGGCTGTTCTCTTTGTGAATGTGGCTCCCTTTAAAATTAACTCCAGTAAAAAGGAACGCTTGCCTTCTCAAACCGGGGTCATTGCCTGGAATTCTCAGCTTTTGCAGATAGGAACGCCTCAGCCAGTGGAAAGGTCCTTCTTTCAGCTCTCCCCAATCTCGACTGCCTTTCTCCTTTCTCAAAAACCCCCCAGCAAAAGCCTGATCACTCCCTCTAGCATGATACTTGCTATGACGCTGCTCCAATCAGAATTAATCACGCCATCTCCTCCTTCTCTACACAATGGCTCATTTTTATAGTAATACTTTGTAACCAACTGATTTCCTGTAGTTATGTGGACAGGGCAGCAGAGAGAACAGAAAAAAAAATGGATGTGCGTTTAAAAGTTCACTTTCAGAATAGGCCTAATTCTGCAGTGGAGACACATTTTTATTAGTGGATTATGTTTCATTAGTCATGTTAGTTGTCAGTAAGGTTAGTTATTATTTTCAAATGTGTCTTTCGCACCATAGGCATTTCAGGTGAAAAATAGTGTGCATTTTTGGGTGTGCACATGTGCTTTTAACTGTAAAAATAGATTTGCATCTTATATGTTAAAATCGTTTTTGACTGAGTGGCCTGTCTTTCCTTGTTAATCTGGTAACACATATAGCAATGCACCGCACCCTTGTGGTGGTGCTGCAAAAAAGAATTGCTACCTGTGCAGTAGTGCTGTACTCTGTGCTGTTTGCTACCTATGTAGTAGTGCTGTACTCTGTGCTGTTTGCTAAATATCCTTACATATACCCTCCTTTTGTTTTTAGAACTTGGCTACAATCCAAGCCAATTCCTAAAAACAACTTGCTCTCTCTTTTTTTTTTTTTTACAATATAGCAATCCAACAAAATGAATATTCATGTGCATCAATGAAAAATTTGCAATCAACACAGTATTCATCTGAGTTCATTAGTTACAAAATATTCCACATTTGCCTTCTCAGTTGAAGTGGCATTACTTTAAGTTTAGATTTTCCAAGTCAATTAAAAACAAAGAAATAAAACAACTAACTAAAACAAATAATTAATATAACAAATTAAAATAAATAATTAAAATAATAAATACGTGGAACTCCATATGTCAGCACTCTTGTCCGCTTCTGATATGTCCCGACCAGCGATGTTATTCGGTTCATTCGAGTACACTTCCATCTTGGCAATCTTAGATCCATAGGAGTCATCCTTTTTAGCATTCTGGTTATCTTGTCTTCACCTCCACCTGGAGGCAGGCATATTTTGGTCTTCATCCAGGGGACTCCAGGACTCCATCGTCTCTCCCGTGGGCTCTGATCTCGGAACCTCCGACCAAATAATGTTAATTGTCTAAATCAAAATAGAGAATAAACAAATTAAGTACATAGCATAATACTAACTTCATCCTTTTGCCAAAAATAAAACATGGTTGGTAAAAATATTTCATTTTTTTTTTCTGAAATTAAACACAAATTAAAAGAAAACAAGCAGATATTCAATATTTAACACACTTTCTCTCTGCACACCAACCATGAGCTTCCATTATATGTGCATTTATTTATTTATTTATGTATTTATTTATTTATTTATTTATTTATATTATATATCCTTACATATATTACAGTGTTTATGTACCATCATAACAATCAACTTTTTTTTTTTAACTTCTTTGTCACTGCCTCCTGATTACACCCATTTATTTTCTCTTTTTTTTTTAAAGGACTTTATCTGTCTCTACATGCTCAAGCTGCCTGATCTCATGTCTGGGATGGCATGGTTTGATTTGATTTACATGGACAAACTGCTCTATTGCTGTTTCACCTTCATTTTTCAAAATTTTATAAACCACAGGAGAGACCTTATCTATAATTCGAAATGGCCCCTGCCAGGCTGCTAGAAATTTAGAATTTTTCTGTTTACTTTTTCCAAAATGAAACTTGTACACCTGATCCCCTACACTGTATTCCTTTACTGATGTCTTTTTATCATAATATGATTTTGCACTGTCAGCAGCTCTTTCCAGATTTCTCTGCACAAAGGCAAATGCATGTTGCAAATGCCTCCTCAGTTCATCAATATATTCATGAACTGTGGATGCACTCACAAGGGTTTGCTCATGTGTTCTGTATAGTAGGTGTTGTGGTAACACCATTTTCCTACCTGTTAAGACCTCATGGGGGCTAACACCTGTTGCTTTGGCAGGAGTCGACCTGATTGCCATCAAAACCAATGGTAAACGCAAATCCCAGCTGGAACCTGCTTCTGCCACAAATTTCTTTAAAATATCCACAACAGACCTATTGCTTCTTTCAACTGTACCTGAAGACGCCGCCCGATATGCGATATGTAGTTTCCTTTTCACACCTAGTATTTGCCATACCTTACTCATTAGAGTACTTGTGAAATGACTTCCTCTGTCTGACTCAATTCTTTGTGGCAACCAAAACCTTGAGAACACATGGTTCACCAGCAATGTGGCTGCTGTTTGCGCACTACAATCTGGTGCAGGAATGCACTCAATCCACTTCGACATCAAACATACCACACTCAAAATATAACGGTGTCCCCTGCTCGACCTTTTTAAAGGACCTACATAGTCTATTTGCAAATCTGACCATGGGAGAGTTAGGCCTCTTTTCATCAATGGTGCTCTATGCATTGGTGAAGCAGGTTTAAATTGGGCGCATACTAGACATCCTCTAGTATATAATTCCACATCTTGGGACATATGTGGCCAGTAAGCATAATCTTTTAGTATTTCTAATGTTTTTTGTGAACCTCTATGGCCTGCAGTTATGGCATCATGTGCATGGTGTAGCATTAGTCCTCTGAATGAAAGGGGTACTACCCACTGTATTTGCCCTGTTATGGACTCTCTAATCATGAGTCCATCCTGTAATCTAATTCGTGTTTTGTTCTTTAATAACACCCTCAACTCTTCTTTTCCCATACAATCATTTTCTGTTAAAGGATTTTGTTCAGGATCTATCAAATGATTATAATAGATTCCCAAAATTTGATCATTCTTTTGTGACTCAATCAAATCTTGGTCTGGCGTGTCATGACTCCACTGCACCACCAGTTGATCTACCTCCTTTGGTTCTTTAGAACGTGTGACTGCATCAATTTGTATTTCACCCATTAAATAATCAATAGGTAGCAATTCTCCCATCACAGCCCCAATCTTAGCCAGGTGGTCTGCCTTATCATTTCCCTCCTTATCCTCTCCTGGTGTTTTTAAATGCCCACGAATTTTTCTCCAGTATATTGTTAAATTATTTTCTGACACCAATTTGTCTATGGCTTGTATCATTTTTCCATGTTTAAGTGGCTTTTTGTTGTATGTAACCATGCCTCTTGCTTTCCAACCAGGCAAATACTCCACAAAGCTATTCCGTGCATAGTCAGAATCAGTCACCAGGACAATTTCACTGAACTTTTTATCAACTGCAGTAGCAATTGCTTTATAAATGGCTGCCAATTCCGCCACCTGACTGCTCCTATCTCCAATCCTCATCCCTATACTAGGAACGCCTTCACATTTCAACCAGACATTTCCTATTCCTGCCACTAATTGTTTATTACTGTCATTTTCAATGTGAAAAGCACACCCATCCACATATACAGTTGGCAAATCCTTGCATGTTTTTTCATCAAAAGCTTTGTGTGGTGATTGTTCAAATTCCTGTAAACTAGTTTCCACTTCCATTTCATTTGGTATTTGTTCAGCTGCACAGTCATGTAAGTCAGCTAACCCTTGAGCAATTGGGCTCTTTTTATTTTGTCCATATCTCACTTCTACGGGTAAACCTTGTAATGCCAGCGTCCATGAAGTGATTCTGGATTGTGCTAGATTGCCTGATCTAATTCTTTTACTCTCTAAAAATTGCAAAGGTTGATGATTTGTTTCAATAATCACCTTTTCTCCCTGAACAATGGGGCGGAAATGTTGTAGCGCCCACACAGTGGTTAATAGGGCCTTTTCACATTCATTAAATTTCATTTCAACTTGGGAAAATGCCTTACTTGCATATGCAATGGTTTTGCGATTCAAATCGTGTTTTTGTGATAACACTGCTGACATACAATGTTCAGAAAAACCTATTTCTATAAAGAAATCCCTGTCCTTTATGGGGTATGCTAAACATGGTGCCTTTACAAGACATTCCTTTAATTTAGCCACTGCATCAGACTGCCCTCTTTCCCATTTCCAGGGAGTATTCAGTTTAAGCAGTTTAGTCAATGGTTGAGTGATTTCTGCATAATTTTCAATGAACTTTCTGTTATAGCCTGTCATCCCTAATAAACTTTTTACTCCTTTCACATTTTTAGGATCTTTTAATCTTCGTATGGCCTCTATTTTCTTCCTTTGTGGATTTAGCCCATGTTCAGTCACTTCATGCCCTAGAAAGTTCACTTTTTTCTTGCACCATTGTGCTTTTTGCAAAGATACTTTGGCGCCTGCTTTCTGCAATTGGCCAAGTACATGTCTTATTTCATCAAAATGGCTTTTCAGGCTTTCATTTTTTTATCAGGACATCATCCACATAAACTATTGTTCCTCTTTCCGCTGCATCCGGCATGGCCTTTCTCAAAAATATGCCAAATTCACTCCCACTATTGATGTACCCGAATGGAGCTCTAAGCCAGGCATATTGAGTCCTGTCAAATGTAAAGGAAAATAAGTGTTGTATCTCTTCTGCCAATGGCACGCACCAATATCCAGAGGTGAGATCTAATGTGGTAAATACATTTGAACCATGTATCTGAGCTAGGCCCTGATCAATGAATGGCAGTGGCCATCTAGATATTGGTACTCTTTTATTTAACTCTCTTAAGTCTGCACACAGCCGCCATTGACCATTTGGCTTTAACACACCTAAAATAGGCGTATTGGATGTGCTATGAATGGGCCTGATTATTCCCTGTGATTCCAAATTTTTAATAATCTCTGCCAATGATTCTAAACATGCCAGCGGTAGTCTATACTGGCGTACAAACACTGGATTTCTGCTACAACCTTCTGGTAGTGTGGCCACATGTAAATCAGTTAAACCACAATCATAAGCATCTTTTGCAAAAACATCCTTAAACTCCATAAATATTTCCCTCAGGTCGTCCCTATCCTTATCACTGTCACATGCATTCGCTAAGGAGATCTGCTCTTCTACCATTCTGGAAAATTCTGGAAACTCTTCTGGTAAGGGAATCTCAGCGCTTTCCTCTAACTGTGTGGCTGTGTCTTTTTGTAGAGCTGCCACTTTTAAATATTTTGGCATATCAGCTTCCACTTCAATGGGCTGATTTCCTGTTTCATTTTCATTTAAATTAAATATTATGCAATCCTCTTGATGGCAGCACACTGTCTCATTTGAATCATAAGGATACACAGAATAAATTTTAAATATTCCTTTGGGCTGAGAGTCCAGGTGTTCTGGCAACTCGCCCTTGGCATCTACATATTTTTCAGGAATATTCCCAATCACCATGTTATTTAAATCTGCCGTATAATGTGATTTTTGTATGGCCATTCCTAATGGGGAGTTTTCCTCTAAATGAATATCCTGACAACCTTTATTATTTACCATGATTTTTACAGATCCCTCACCAATGTCTACCAATGGAATGTATTCATAATCCAGGCCTTGCTGTTTTATGGATTCATTCAGGCATACAAATGCATCAGAGCCTTTCATCTGCTGTCCATTTTTGCATTTCAGTGTTATTGCAAACTGTTTTGTAAATGCAGGAATAATAGTATTTTTCCTCATTTGTAATTCGACTGCATAAGGAACCAGTTGTGCACAATGATAAGCCCTTCTTTTGTCTTCAAATTCAGGTGCCGGACCACCTAGGCGTGACCATATTTTTTGATTAAGGAAATCTAACACCATACACATTCTGTGCATGATGTCATTGCCCATGTAAAATTCATTTTGTGCTCCACTCACTATCCATACATTATGGTAAATTGTTTTCTGCCCAATGCTAATTTTAAGCATGCATCTGCCTGCAATTCGGTTTTCAAAGTCTGGACTGTCCAACCCAGAAACATATTGGTTTTTAATCCTAAATTTCGGGAATTCTTCCCTCTCCATAATTTTTTGCAACAATTTCTCATTAATGAAACTCCTTTCATGTTCAAGTGCTAAAGTGGCTTTTATTGTTTTAAGATAATCATTTATACCAACATGAACCCATGATTGCTCATCTTCCATGTGTATTTCTGCCAGAGTGGTAATGTGTTTTTCTGAATCTGTTTTAGGAGCAATATTCTGTTTGCATGTTTTCTCTTTTAAATAGAAACGTAATGTGTGCTCATCTATGGCAGTCTGCCAATCTTTCCTTGGGTCCAAGTATATTTGTACAGGTAGTTTTTCATTGTCGCTCTGCATTTTGTCTTGACACATTAATATAACAGTGACACTAGGTATGCAGCTATTCTGGAGATATACCTCCACAGCATCATTTGTTTTGGCAACGGTGTGACATTCATTTATATTGCTGTTTTGTGATTTTAGTTTCTTAGGCCTCAATGGTTTTTTGGTTAAGGACCACAGCACTCCATTCACCCCATCTATGAGAGGAGACAATCTTTTCAGGCAATCTGTCCCCATCAGAAATGGAATTTCACAAATAGATGTGATCAATACCTCTTGTTTCATTCTGTGCTTTCCTATTTTTATGTCAACCTCAGTTACACCTATGATGGGCACCTCCTCCCCATTAAAGTTATGCACTGGGCCTTGATTTGCCTTCACTGTGATCTGACTCTGTGGAGGCCTCCCTTCATTGATACTCTTTACCAGCTCCTTGGACATAATTGTGGCCTGTGCGCCAGTGTCAATCATAGCAAAGGTGTGGCATTTTTCTTCTACAGTGATGGGTGCATAATATCTGTCCTCAACTTCCTCTAATACACATAAGAAATGTGAATTCTTACTGATTTCATGGCTCACCTTTCTCAGATCTTTTTCACTTTTGGCTAAGCACATTGGTAACTGAAAAGACATTTTTCCCTCCTTTTTACCCATTTCTGTGCGAGATATTTTATTCATTTCTCCATGTTCAGAGGTTTTTTGGAGTGTGGCCACTGTTCGCCCATCCATCTGGGTAACATCAGAGACCACATTACAACCTTCCAACTGAACATGTGTAACAACATCATTCAGCAATTTGTCATTTTTTAATTCTGTGCATTTGTGATCATTTAGTGTAATACCAGCCCTTTCAGCCTCTTCAAAAATATGTGGCTCAAAGAATTCTTCAGGTGATTGACTTGTACCCTCCTTGTGAGTATTTCCTTTTTCTGTCTGTGTTTGGTCATTGTTTTGCTTGCCCAGGGAAGGAGCTATGGCATCCCCACTTACTCCCTGTTCACTGGTATTCCCCATGCATGAGTCATTTTTCTTAAATCTGTTCCTTTGTTCTTTTGGAATTCCTAATGTTTCTTTTTCATTTGTGCAAATCTTTACTGTTTTATTTAGCTCTAAGTTAAACCGTAACTCTTTTTTAGAAGTATTTGCACTTTCTATCACAATTTCATTTACTGGTACTTTCATTTTTAATCCATTAGGCATCTCAGAGTCGTTATGCAAAATTATATCAGAGCAATCTGTCATTTTGGCACTGCAGTTATCATGAGTACTTAGTCACTTTTCGGAAGCCCCCCGGTCATTGCTATGGCCATCAGCCCCCTCTTTGGAAGGTTGTTTTTGCGCTGTATAGAGCTTTCCTATTTGCTCAGCTAACATTTTCACTTGGGCCTCAAGGCACTGGAACCTTTCCATCTCTCTAGGATCCTCTTTCTGTGGCCTAGGTCGATATTGGTTGTTTTCCCCCTGATTGGATCTATTCTGATACCTCTCAGGTGATTGATGTCGGTTGGGATGGTTTCTGAACTCTTGATTCATTTGTGGAGGGGAGCGGGTTGCACCCATCCTTTGATTATAGTCCCCTGGTGGGGAATCATTGTACTGGCGTGGACTGTAGTTCACGTTTTGCCTCATGTCCTGTCTCTCAGATTGTGGGTACTGGCCCCTATGTTGATTTCCATTATCAGTAAATCGATCCACATATCGGGGCCTATCCTTATTACCATATATCATGGTGTTGGGATCAAACCTACTCTGTGTCCCCAATGACTGGTAGGGACCATCATTTCTTTGATCTTGATTTTGTCTCTGGTTATTGTTCATACCTGCCATATCAGGCCGATATCCTACCCGGGGTCTATCCCCTAAATACCTAGGGCTATTGTAGCTCTCTCTATTACTAGGATCATGTGTTTGGAACATTGGTACAGGAAATGGCGATCTTTGTTGATTACCCCTTTGTTCAGGTGTCACATTATTTTTACCTTGACTTTGAGCATACTCAAGGGACATTTTGGCTGACCTGATTTCCATTACTGTGGCTGAGGGTTCTTTAGATTTAGGCCTGGTATCTTTCATTTTATCACTTTCTCTACCCTGACAATAGAGTACCTCATATAGCTTTGTGCTTTGATGTACAATCCATTCAAGGGACTTGTCACGGTCAAATTCACGGACCAATTGGGATATGATGTCTTTCTGTAGCCCATAGAAGTATGCAGTTTTAAACTCATTGGAATTTGAGTCAAAAGATACATCAAAGCGAGAGAATGCTCTTTTTAAGTCTTGTAAAAATTGGCCAGGGGATGTATTAGCTCCAGCAGTAATTGTGTACGCGACTTTCTTTGCCTCCTGCAATGACTGAAAAGGAGAAAAATGACGCCTAATTTCTTTTTCAAACTCCAGCCATGTCATATTCTGCTGTTCATTTAATCCCCTTATGATGCTGGCCGTCGGGGCATCTAAAGTTAAATGAAAATATTGTCTGTACTGTTCCCTAGGTATCTGGAGTGCTTTACAAATGTCATGCACCGCTTCTAAGTGATCCTCAATGCAGCATTCACCTCCCTTTTTAAATGGTTTGATCAGGGCTTTAATGGATTTCATTATTTTTATGGGGCTACTTGTTGCAATACATGGAATTGCACTATTTTGTGAGTCAATCCTGTTTTCAGGTGTATGAGATTGGTGACTGCCCCCAATGGGAGTATCAAATCCCCCAAGGGCGCTGCAACCAAGTTCAGTCACCGGCCCAGTCACTGGGGCACTAGCTCTTTGGGCAGAGCTAGAATTCACCTCCACTCCATAGAATGTGGTACCCTGCCGCCTCTCCTGGGACCTGGGAATGCACATTTGCTGTTCTAAGTCCTTACACTTTTTAAGGAGTCTGCTGGCTTCATCATGCAAATAATTATTTTCATCACTCATTTTATTAATCACCTCCTGCATTTCGCACATTTGCATTTGGCATTCATTGAACTCTTTATTTCTCTTGTCTCTTTCTTGGATCATTTTAATCATTTCTTGTTCTGCACTCTGGAGATCACCTTCTTTTTCACAATGTTCTTTTTGTAAAATCTGCATTTCTGAAACAACCTCATCTTTATCCTGCCTAATGTGATCCACTAAGGCTTTTAAGTGTGCCAATTCTTGCTCACTATCTTCAAATTGTTTCTTGCTTTTGGATAACTGAGTATCAAAGTCTCTGCATTTTAATTGCATGTCTTTTTGGCATACATCCAATTCTGCTCTCAACATTTCCTGATTTTTACTTGCCCCCTCTAATTCAGTCTTTAACCTGTTAATTAGCTGAGTATCATTCTCTTGTATTCGCAGGGACTTCTTTAAAATAAACCATATTTTGCCGCATAGCCGTATTAAACAGTCTTTCTCTGCACTTTTATCGACTGCATTCAATAATCTTGTAAGGCAGACCTGAATTATGCTGCCTTCTGCAAAAATATTGTCTAGTTTTTCTTTCTGCACCTCACCCTGAATGCGGTTACTCCATTCTAACGTGCTATTCGAAGACCAATTCCCATGTGCAAATAACTTTGCCTCTAAATATTGCACTAGATCTGAGAATGTGGTTTCCCTTTGTGACATTCTGAAATTCGTTTTTAGTTGCACACTGCTATTATAAAATGGGTTCCCTTTAATGTGCAAATGGCAGTGTGAGACACACTTGCCACGCCCAGTAGGTACTCTATGATCACTTTCCCGGCCTGCAACGCACCATAAATATGTAGGGTATTTTGTGGAGATTTGGGGCCTGACGGTATTTTCTTACCGCCGAAATATAACTTAGCAACAATCACTCCTTGTATTCAGATTGGGCCATGTACAACAATAATACAGTGAACATGCATTATTTCAGCACCCAGGCATGCATATTTGGTATGCGTGGGTGGTAGGCGCGGTTGGTGGTATTTTGATGAGCACAATTCCCTTGTTTTATTTGTGGCCCCAATGTCCAGAATCCCTTATCTTTGCTTAGATTTTTCGTGTAATCACTAGAGAGATCTCAGACCTACATTTTAGGAATACCACATTTTTCAGTGTTAGTGTGCCACCATGGGCGATCTCACTGACTTATTTACGACAGAGAGCTATATATGGTAATCTTGTGGTAATTTCCACTACCTTATATACGGTAGGGAGCTATGTTCAGAGAGTCTCTCTTCCCGTTGGCTCATGTACCTCCAACGAGCTATGCTACAGTCACTCACAACTGTTCATACTGAATCTGACATGCACACATCTGTCTTAAAATGACCATTGCACTGTTTAAAATCTCCCCACATCATCAGCATTGTAATGGTAAATAGTAAATACACCACCTGTCTGTTTTCAAATATTTTTCTGTATTATAAAAGTTGCAATTAAACACGATCTCATTCTTTACAGAAATAAATAAAATGGTACAGTAAAAGCATTGTCTATGACACACTGCAAAGAGAGTGGCGGAGAACAGAACTCAAATTGCAACATTAGCATTTGATTAAGGCATGCACAGGAATCCTACACTGACTGCATATTACCGTACACACTCAGCTCCCACACTTCTGTAATTACCTTATCTTTTTAGTTGTTCTCTTTGGCTGTTCTCTTTGTGAATGTGGCTCCCTTGAAGATTAACTCCAGTAAAAAGGAACGCTTGCCTTCTCAAACCGGGGTCATTGCCTGGAATTCTCAGCTTTTGCAGATAGGAACGCCTCAGCCAGTGGAAAGGTCCTTCTTTCAGCTCTCCCCAATCTCGACTGCCTTTCTCCTTTCTCAAAAACCCCCCAGCAAAAGCCTGATCACTCCCTCTAGCATGATACTTGCTATGACGCTGCTCCAATCAGAATTAATCACGCCATCTCCTCCTTCTCTACACAATGGCTCATTTTTATAGTAATACTTTGTAACCAACTGATTTCCTGTAGTTATGTGGACAGGGCAGCAGAGAGAACAGAAAAAAAAATGGATGTGCGTTTAAAAGTTCACTTTCAGAATAGGCCTAATTCTGCAGTGGAGACACATTTTTATTAGTGGATTATGTTTCATTAGTCATGTTAGTTGTCAGTAAGGTTAGTTATTATTTTCAAATGTGTCTCTCGCACCATAGGCATTTCAGGTGAAAAATAGTGTGCATTTTTGGGTGTGCACATGTGCTTTTAACTGTAAAAATAGATTTGCATCTTATATGTTAAAATCGTTTTTGACTGAGTGGCCTGTCTTTCCTTGTTAATCTGGTAACACACATAGCAATGCACCGCACCCTTGTGGTGGTGCTGCAAAAAAAAAATTGCTACCTGTGCAGTAGTGCTGTACTCTGTGCTGTTTGCTACCTATGTAGTAGTGCTGTACTCTGTGCTGTTTGCTAAATATCCTTACAGAACACACCCACTCTAAGTCACTCATCAACACAAGGGGATCAAGAGGCATAAAAACAGCATTCAGAGAATGAAATACAACCACCAAAGAGAGGCCTTCGCCACTGCGAACCCCATACAGTGACAAAGCCCATAGCGACCATCAGCACCCAATACACGTGAGACTCTGAGATTGAGATACAATCACCACATACAAATATATATAAAAACAATGGCACAATGCAACATTCACAGTGCGGCAGACTGTGCTATTCATCAGAGCACACCAATCTATATGGAAATCGGGAAAGCATCAAAACACACCCATCTAACTGGAGACCAGGAAATAACTGACCCAAGACTGCATGCACCCCTGGAATATACTACAATATGTCACAATTAAAATCTGCCTCTGAAACAGAGGCTGCAACTTAAAGCCACAGTGAGGGAGACACCACTGTACACCAGAGCAGATGGTTGCACCACTAATTCAAAGTGAAGAATGTCACCCAGGAGAGCATCTGACCTTTGAATATACTGCAAGGCCAGCGCCAGAACAAGAAACAGAGACCACAAAACATGCAATGATACAAGAAATATAAAGAAATAAGATAGAAAGGGAAACAGAAACAGGAAGGAAACCGTACCCCAGCAGAACAGAAACCACTGAGCAGAATTTGCAACATCCCAAAAACCCTGCGGACAACACTAAATGGACTGAGGATACAGACCAAGAAAAGTACAAAAACAGAGTACATATCGTGCTACCTCTCCACCTATGACCCTACCTCAACAGTAAACAAACAGCCCACAATCAAAGGACCCAAGCATACCTGGACCCCTGCAGGACACCAAAACAAACATCTCAACACACAAAACAGAGCAACTCAAAAGATACTTTGGTAAGAACCCCCAACAAGAATCAGAGAGAAATTTGAATCCCTAACCATTCACACTACTTACATAATTAAAGACTGAAAAAAACACATGAACAAACAAACAAGCAACCAACACGAACCAGAACAAATAAACCCTTCCATTAAATTTAATTGAACTCCTCAATGAAAAGACAGAGTCCCCAACTACAAATTACACGAACAACAGCCTCAAGAGACACTCAGGAAAAGAAAGCCTAACAGAAAACTGAGACGCAAGAAATGATAGGTAACAAACAAGGAAATATACAGTTACCATACTGCAGCCTACTCAATGTAAGATTCTGGAGAGGGGCACCAGCTACCTTTTTTGAACAATGTTTAGCGAGGAACTTAGGGTTGGGCACCCTGAGTTACCTGGGGGAACCCAAACGTGGCTCCCTGCTCATTGTGCTCAGAGAGCCACAGCTCCACCTCACTGATGAGGCCCAACAAGGTTGAAACACGTGTATGAGGTTGCTTGTTCAGAAGGGAATTGCCATAGCATGTTGGTGCTGGAATGCCCATATTAGAGGGACAAAGACTGATATGCAAATAGATAATTTGCATCTGTGAAAGGTACAGTGACCAAAAAGTGATGGCTGTGGACTCTCAACATTGGAAAAAAAACACAGAACAGGTTATCATGCCATGTTCTTTCTGGAGAGGGGTGCTTGCTACCTTTTTTGAGAACACATCACTTGCAACTGAGAAGTTAAGTCCTATTGACAAAGTTAAATGTGTGCATCACAGATGCACACATTGAGATTCCTTTTTTCATCCCCTTTGTACATTTTCACAAATAAGGGGGTCTTTCTGCACATTTTAATATGCTTCTCGAATTCAGAAATGATCTGCAGATTACAATGTGCAGGGAACAAACACATCCCCCTCTGCGTTTATGGAACACATCAATCCAGAAATACAATGCATGGATCTTTTCCTGCATTTTTTTTTTAGTACAACCCGGGGCGGAGGAGCCAGCCAAGCAGGTTGCTCAGAACACGGTTAAACCTGAGAGTACAAGCCCATGTTCCAAGCAACATGAAGGCTAGTCTCATCTACCCCACCACCTTCCCCCACCATTCCCTTTGCTCCGGTCATTGCTAATCATCGATGCCTTGCGTCTTCAACCCCTTGCCCCACATACCTTCATCCCTGGGTGGCAGCACTGCCACTACCCTCCGCATATCGGCTTGTATAGAAATGGATGATGGGCTCAGAGCCGCCTCTTCCATTTCCATGGTGTCTATTTTAGGTACATTTTTGTTTGAATGAACGTGCTGCTTCACTAGGGCCATTACCACCCGATCCTGCCTAAATGTGGAACAGTGCCTGCTTGAACCAGTTCTGTACCACTAAACGTACTATTCCTCAAACCAGGATTAAAATGCTTTCATCTTTTTTTTAACATTTCACAATGACATACCCTTTTAGGGCCCGCAAAGATGAAATGCATGCCCGGCACCCATGTGGGTGCAAGGAACGTCATATATACTCCCAACAGAAACGTACAGTAGGGTCTGGCCAGTGCATAATTTTTACAGAAGCACAGCATCCTGGAAATGTGCAGCCCACCTTTGTGAATAAGGTGACCTGTGTATTTCTCAAAGCAAAGCAAAGAATTGCATACTCTGCTCATTCTCGGTTCTCTGTTCATTTCTATTACTATTTTTAAGCAATTTGCAAGAAGTGTTTTAAAGATTCTATGTTTGCTAACTGGAAACAAAGAGTTAATTGTGGATCCTGTATTATAGAAACAGTCGTGTTAAAGCCCTTGAGTAGATGCTTGGTTTTCTTTTGCCATCCTTGGCAGGGAAGGTTCTGAACCTCTGATCTGTTCCATTCCTTGCATACTTTACAATCTTTGAACGTGTGCTGGCAGGAAAAGGTCTGGCCTCTTCAAATCAATGTTTACAGCAACATTTCATCAGCATAAATTATCACGAGCTCAATCCAAATCTTTCGCACAAACCTATTAAACGTTTGGCAGAAGCCCAATCACCGGAATACAGTGAAGCGTGTGGGTGATTCAAGGGTTTTGCTGTATTTATTCACACAGGATTAGGTGCGTGGAGTGCATTCAAACTGGTCCTTTGCATGAGGTGCCATTCATCCGTGCATCAACCCTCCCAGCAGCATTGTTTGAGAATTATTTTTACTGGAGAGATCTGAGATCTAAAACCCCAGATTATTGCCCGATTGTGAGTGAAAATAATGTGCATTGTGCAATCGACTAGAATTCACATCATCATATTTTCATTTTATGGCTGCCTTTTCCCAGTATCCTATCGGATCATCTAAATTTGACTTCCTTCAGAAAATTGCTTTTCCTAGCTCCCAATGTCCACCAAACTATCGTTTTGACTGAAGTATGGATATGTGTAGGTCATACACTTATTTAACCGCAGGTTACACCTGCAAGGTCTGAATTCTTATCAAGAATACTGAAAAACTGAAGGCTGTGTTTAGAAACTTTGTTTTTGTACTCTTCATAAATTCATCCGAAAAAATGTTTCAATCTTCAAAGAGTCACCACATTTTTCACGGGCACAAGTTAATTCCTATAAATAAGGCTTTTCTGTGCATTTAAATGTGTACTTGTGAGAATTAGCATAAAAAATGGTGCTCTCTAGGCACTGCTTTTTACGGACTCCACCAACAGTTGTAACTAAAGATTCAATTCTACAAAGCATTGGCTGCCGAATCAACGAAGGGGGCACAGAGAAATGTTCCCACAAAACCCTGTTTGCTGAAATGATTTTTCACTAACCAATTCCAGGTCAAAAAGATGATAAAGACCAGCATGCAACTGACTCAACACATATCATAGGACCTAAAGCGGCCACGTGACCTGAACCAAAAGCCCACTATGTGAACACACAGCAAAGTCCAGTTATGCCAACCTTACTTATACAGTGACAAGCAAAAGCACATAGCTATTCTTGCACGCCAACCTCCACTGACTATTCCTCCTGAGATGTCTTGCCCCAGCGTCTGCTGGAGCGCCGCTTGTATAGGCGTAGGGGATAGAGGAAAATACTTTCCCCAAGCTTTTAAGATGTCAAATTGTGTAACTAGTTCATTGGCCATACTGATAATGAGTACCAAAATGTTCTAAAATCCAGAATAAACCGACATTGGAGCACAAGAGGAAGTCAAACCAATTATATTTCTCTCTGCTCACAAGAATTTAAAACCATAAATGTCACCGAGGTGTCTAATCATACATATCTTGGATGTCTAGTGATTAGACACCTTGGTGAAATTCTCTGAAGTAAACTGCACTAAGAATGGGCGTGTGTGGCTCGATGACATACCCCAGATCAGACGTTAGGGGGAGATGAGAGATGGTGCACTTCTGCATACTGGGACCTACCATGCTCTCTCCCCGCCTGTTGCCTCATCCTGGCATGGTGCAGTTTGTTGTGGTGCATTGCGATGCAAATGTCCCAGAAACCATGCATTCTAGGGATGAGGACCAGTCTTTCTAGGACTACATTAGGTTTTGCCAATTTCAGGCAACCGTCTCATGTGTGAAGGTACTGAAATCAAGGGAAAGAGGTGGAGTGTCCAAATGTTATGTAGCCAGTCATGTAACTATGCAAAATGTGGTGCATGCAGATTGGTGAAACGGTGAGGAATTGTATAAGGAACAACACTTTGCCAAGCCACAAACCCACAAACACACAAACAAATGTAGAGATCTGCTGGAATCCAGGGAAAGGGTGGGGTGTCTAAATGTCAGGTAGTCATTAAGGTATGGAGGGCCCTAAAAGGTAACTATGCAAAATGTGGTGCAGATTGGGGAAACGGTTTGGAATTGTATAAGGAACAACGCTTTGCCAAGCCACATATCCACACATGTTTACTTGTGCTGAAATCTGGGTAAAGGGGCGGAGTGTCCACAAGTCATGTAGCCAGTAATATCCGGTGGATCCTAACAGTTAACTATGCAAAATACCGTGCAAGATTGGTGAAATGGTGTGGAATTGTATAAGGAACAATGCTTTGCCACAAACCCAGATACAAATACACACATTTTCACTTTTATACATGTAGATTTATTTCTTGACTGCACATTGAACCTTAACCAATGGTAAGCATTTCACTTAATGTACTTAGTGACATTTTGCAGAAAAAGGAACAATCGTTTAGAAGGTGTCAGCCTTTAAGAGTTGTAGAAGAGACCAACATCATGCAAACATCCAACCACAACTCACATGGAGACTGTGTCACTTTGTCTAGTAGGCCCATTGAGCTGTACATTATACAATAACAGATACTATATCTTCGGGATACAAACACATGTTATTAGAGAAAATTAAGGCTGTTAATTCACAGAAACACGCATGTAAAAGCAAAAGGAACGCTAGTATCCAATTGTCCAATCACAAATAAATAACCATAAAATGATGCATGAAAAAGGAAACAGCTGGAACAAGGGCAAGGAGACTATAAAGGTCAAGCCCTGCAGAAAGCCCTGTCTAGTCTCTCCTCAAAATGCCTAATGTTGACTTCCATATGGTGCAGCTGATTCTGCATGTCCTGTAACTTGCCATTTTTCCTCTCCCATGGTCCCAGAAGGGTGTGTTGTTGTCAGTGCAGTTGGCGCGGGTGTGAGTGCAGGATTTTGTCTTTTATTCAGGTGCACGTCCAGAATCTGTTTAAACTCTCATTTCTGGAACTGCCCCGAACCACTGGAAGGTCCTGGCTGCAGCTCATGCTTCTTTCAGTCTGAGAAAAGAAAACAGATATATTGCTTTTAGAATATCACGATATTAGGTATGTAGAAAGTACTTTTTATTGCATTTTGACCACAGTAGAATGCAATATGTAGTCTAGTGTATAGTTAACAGTCATTTTATAGTTTACAGTTTACAGATAGTTTTGCATATAGAGGTCAGAGGTTAGTTTTGCATATAGAGGTCAGAGGTTAGAGCTTAGAAAGGTTTAAGTTTAGAGACTTTAATGTTTAGCATTCACAGAGTTTAGATATTAGATTTAGAGAGTAGTTTAGAGTTTTGTTTTTGTATGGTCATTTTTTAAAGTAAGCTACAAGACAAATGTGATTCGGATTCACAAATAGCTTGCTCTCATTTACTGGTGAGGTCTGTTGTAGGCCCACGTTTCATAGTCTCTCATACATGTATGCCTAGGATCACAAGCAGGTCTCGATCCCAGCACAGCAGATTGTCTCACTGATTACAGGACAGTTAAAGGCTGTGATTCATATCAGTTTCCGCCTCCATCTTTGTGACCACCTTCTACCTCAAAGCGTTCCTTGCTGGGGGGTTGAGGGGGCTCCACCCCCTCATAGCATTTGTGGCATGCATTTAGCAACTCACTAACTGTTGTGATCCTTGCAGGGGTCATCTCCCAAACTACAAATACAAAACTCCCAGTGACCAGGACAGAGCGGGAGCAGTCAGGCTGATAAGAAAGACGCATGTGGTGTGTGCGAACATGGATGTCTGCTTCCACAAACACCATGTGCACAATGCAAGAACATACAGTTAGGCATTGTATGTATTCACATACAATGCAAAAACATACAGTTAGGCATTGTATGTATTCCACTACATGTTCCTTAGCCAGTAATAATGGGATTATGCATATGTTTTTCTGTTCATCTTAATGTACTTCAGCAAGTAATTCACTTCACTTATTGGATTATGCTTCTCAATTCGTCAGTATAACTTCCCCATCAGTATATGGTTGCTTAATGAACAACACCTATGCCCTGCCACATAACCTCACCAAAAAGGAATGAGGACCCAGAGGGCTTAGCCTCCTTGTTTCATGATGTGTGCCAACGCACCAAAGCAGTCTGTTGGCATAGTGCAGGTTTAGCTGAGGCCACTGGTCTCCAAACCACTACTGAAAGCGACTTTGTTCGAGCCACATACTCGACATTGAACTTAGCGTGAATATTTGTTAACTGGAACTCAGCACTACCACGATTTCCCGAAACCTTTATAAGGTTTAGCCAAACTGGCACAAATGGGAAATGGAACAGCAGTAGTATTGGGCGATGGTTTGGGAGCTGTGATAAACCTGAGGGTGTCCTCACTTCCTTCTCCCCGATATCCTCTGCTTAGGTGGCCAGGGAAAGGCCATTGCTTTTGGATCTTGACACTGGGCGTGGATATGTGAGGGAGGACCCTGGGTGGAGCAGATTTGGGAGGAGGAAGGAGGATGTCCTTAAGTGAGACGCGGTATCCCCCGTTTCCATTTCACAATGCACGTTCATTTCCTGAAGCCTTTATAGGGTACTGTAAAGCCCCCTCTCTTTCTTCCTTTCAAAATAACCCTTGGGTAAATTAGCAGTATAGAGAGACAGGGAGGAGAACAATAATGTGAACAATTTCTTGCATGGGCAGGCTAGACACACATTCACCTCTTCTGGTTCAAACACGGAATTGTCAAAATACATCCTACCCTCATCCCGCACATATAGGTTATCAACAGTCCTCCCCATTGCCACACAAACCAACTGTCCCACATGCATATCCCTTTAAGACTGGGACGAGGAAGAGGAAACTAGGAGTAATGCACACTCCCACCTGTGCACGCCACTTTGTTACTGGAACGAAGAAGGGGACTGTGGAAGACCAATATAATGGTCAGGCATGTCCCATAGACAAAAGTAATTGAGGTCAGGTAAAGGACTTACACCTGTAGCCAACTGAGGGGCTACAGGTGCATATAAGGAGAAAACAGCGACTGGGCAAGAGAGACCCACCTGGACAGAAGGACACGACAATCCGACATGGAGCAGGCTGGAGAGGTGCCAGCGAAAAGGATGATGTGCACTGCAGGAAAGCGTCAAAGACGCCAGGGCCAGAACAGGCCACGAGAGGGTCGAGAGCACTGCAGATCCCTGAGCTGCATGTCCCCAGCTGGAGCGGGGGGACAAGGATGTCTCCAATACGCTTCAGACAGCAGCAAGAAAGCTTGGAAGAGGTGGCGCTGCTTGCCACCTTTAAATAAGTATGTCTTAAGGTTCTTTCTAAAGGTCCTGTAACTTGGTTCAAGTCGGAGGGTTAAGGGTAGGTTGTTCCACTGCTTTGCTGCCAGAGCAGGGAAGGCTCTGCCCGAGCCTGTTGCTCAGCTGGGGGGAGACACTCTGATCCTGCCTTGATCCTCTGATCTCAGTGAAGGATTCGGGATGTATCGTGAGATTTTTTTCTTGAGGTATGCTGGCGCGGTGCCATATAAGCATGGGCTTGGTGTCGGCAAAGGAAGAAGCCAATTGAGTGAAAACTTGTCACGTATGGGTCTGAGGACCAAATGGAAAATGTTGAATACCGAGCAAGCTGCAAAGTTTTTAATGAGTTACTGAATACCAAACTGAGAAAAAGATATGCAAAATACATACAAACACTGCACGAGTGAAAAGAAATTGATATGCATTTACGAACAAAGTGAAACCAATTAAAAACTCTTTATGAATAATGTGAAAGTACAAGCCAAGTGAAAATCAGTAATGAAAGCTTGGGAAGCAAGTGAAGCAAATGAAAAGTACTATTGGACAGTGTAAACGCAAGGTGGTGACAATAAATAAACACCACATAGTGAGTTGTGTGAAAGTAACCTTCTGGCAGAGTCAAGAGACTGTCAAAGTGAAACAGCAGTACATATATTATTCTATTTATTTATTCAGCACTTGTATGGTGCCTATACATAAAAACGTGTTTCCAGCCATCACAAGACAAGGTGGGTACAAGGGACAAAATACCAGTAACAGTCCTACTAGGCCTGGTGACATTCGGATCGTGCAAGTGCAGTAACCGGAAGTGCAGGGAGAATGGAAGAGGGTGAAGTGCAAGTGGGAAGGGGTCAAGGGACTGGGCAAGTGCTAAAGGAGGCCCAGTAGGGAAAATGCTCAGACAAGGGGGCACGGGTAAGCTAGTGCAAGGGAAGGATGGTGGACCAGACTCTGTAGGTTGGTTAGGGAAGGGTACCCAAGGGCAAGTGCTGGTAATAGTAAGGGGGAGACTGGTCAAGGGAGGGCCTGTCCCAGAATGCTCATGAGGGATGCAGGCCACCAGACATAGAAGCATAGAAACAGATAGAACTAGCAGGGGAAGGGGAGGGAAAAGGAGAAAAGGAAGGTTGTGGGAAGCTTCCGGAATTTAAGAAGATCCGGTTCAAGACAGAGGGGGGCTGCAGGCCATTCCAGAGGGAAGCTCCTGCCGAAGAAAGAGATCCACCCCCTACTATCTGTTTAGAAAAACGTCTGACTTGCAGAGAGTTACAGCTAGAAGACTGAAGAATTTTAGCAGGGAGGTATTTAGGGAAAGAGAGTTGGATGTAGTGTGGTCGCAGGCCTCAGAAAGCCTTGTGGCTGATGTAGAGGGTCCTGAATTTGATCCTTGCAACCACAGGGAGCCAGTGGAAAGAGTTTAGGACTGGAGAGATGCAGTCCTTGGACTTGAGGCCAAAGATATATCTTGCGTTCCTGTTCTGGATTAGTTGAAGGTGGTGGAGGGAGGAGAGAGGGAGATTTAGTAAGAGCTGTTGCAGTAGTCAAGCCTCAAGAGAACCAGAGCTCTGGAGACATAGAGTTTCTGGGGCAAGTTGAAGAAAGGGAGAATGCCTCTGAGGAGTCAACTATGAAAGGGTAGGTCAGTGATGGGAGGTGAGAAGGAGAGAGAGGAGTTAAATATGGCACCCGGGATTTTATGCCTCACGAGAGGGTGAGGGTAGGGGGCACAAGGAGGGCAGCCAGACAGTAGGAGGGAAGGAAGGGGCAGGAGTCCGGATAAGAAAGATTTCTCTCTTAATGACATTATGGCAGAGATCATTAGAAGCACACCATCACTGAATAGCAGTCAGACAGTTGGGAATGAGAGAGGAAGGAAAGGAGGAAGGGGAGGAGGAAGAAGAGGCAAGCTTAAAGGAGAGCTGAGTGTCATCAGCATAGCATTGAAAATGAGGAGCGAAGGTGGAGATCAGGTGGGCGAGAGGGGCAAGGTAAATGTTGACGAGCAATGGAGAAGATAGAAACCTGAGGGATGCCGCAGGTGGAGAGTGAGACAGAGGAGAGGAACAGGCCCAGATGAACCTGAGAGGGCCTATTCGATAGGAAGGAGGTCAGTCAATCCAATTCCCAGTCAGTGATTCCTAGGGTTTCATGAAGCCGATTTATGAGGGTGGAATGATTGACATTGTCAAAGGCAGAGGATAGATCGAGGAGGATGAGAACAGAGGGAGAGTTGGAGTCACAGTTTGAGAGCAGGTCCTCAAGGATGTTCAGGAGATCAGTGTCCGTGAATCTGGCTGCACTGAAGCCAGACTGGTGGTCGTGAAGACAGCCAAAAGATTCAGTGTGATGGATTAGTTGGGAGATGACCAGCTTCTCCAAGAGTTTGCCCAAGAAAGGGGTAGTGGAGATGTGGCAGTAGTAAGCTGGGCAGGAAGGGTCCGCAGGTGGCTTTTTTTAGAGGGGTGCACAAGGGAGTGCTTGAGGGATGAGCCTCTGCGGCAAAGCCCTCACAGGACGACAAGGCTGCAGTGTTGAGCAACGCAGGTTCACAGGATACGCTGCCTGACGACGACACATAACATGTTTGTTACGTCCATGATACCAAGCCTATACAATTCGAGGTTCAGACCCTCTGCAGCAAACCCCTCACAGGACAAGCCACAGTGTTGAGCAATGCAGGTTCACAGGATAAACTGCCTAACGACGACATGTAACATGTTAGTTTCATCCACGCTACCGGGCCTATAAAATCTGAAGTTCAGACCATCTGTGGCAAATCCCTCTCAGGACAAGGCTACGTTGTTGAGCAATACAGGTTCAAAGGATACGCTGCCCGACGATCACATGTAACACATTTGCTATGCCCACGCTACCGAGCCTATAAAATCGGAGGTTCAGACGTTCTGCGGCAAAGCCCTCACAGGACAACGCTGCAGTGTTCAGCAATGCAGGTGTGTAGGATACACTGCCCGACGATGACACATACCACTTTTGTTACGTATATGCTACCGAGCCTATAAAATCCTAGGTTAAGACCCACTGCGGCAAAGCCCTCGCAAGACAAGTCTGCGGTGTTGAGCAACGCACGTGTATAGCGATGAACGTGGTCTGCGGCGCAGACATTGGCCCTCATTACAACTCAGGCGGTAAGGGGTTTACGGTGCCGTAAACAGCGCCAACCCTTACCGCCTGAGTACGAGGTCCCTTAGCGCCATGGCGGATTTAACACCTGCTTTTAGCAGGTGTTAAAATCCATGGCGCTAAGGGACCATGGAGTTAATTACGCCACCGTAATTTACGGTGGCGTAATTAACGCCTTCCCCACTCCCATTATGCCCTATGGGGCAAAAATGGGAATGGGGAAGGGTAAATGGGGATTGGGGACTTACCGCCCCGCCAAGGTCGGAATGGCGCGGTAAGTCCGCCAACCACGTAAAGTCACGGCCCAGGTGGTAACTTACCGCCTGGGTCGTAATGAGGGCCATTGAGTGCAGACGATTCACCCTCATGTCTGTGGCCACCAGGTAAGGGGTTGGGGAGTTAGCTTCCACTGTGCTTCTTAACTCTTTTCTTGAGCCTTTCCCCTTCTGCGTCCCGCAACCTTGCCTCTGCCCCGGCCCCTGCCCTTACTGAGTGCACCCCTACCCTGCTGCTCCCTACCTGTGCTTTCCCCTCCCATCCCTCCTTGAGTTCCCCTCTCGCCCCTCCAGTCTGACCTCTTTTCCGGTTCTCTCCCTGCATGGCCAGATGCATTACTTATGCGTTCGCATCCACACAACTTCCATTCTTGGCTTTCACGTGCTGCACGTCTCTGTTGTAGGTGGCCCCTCACATGCGTGATTGTGACTCTCGCCCCTGACGTGCATGGCCCCTCGCATCCCTGACCACGTTGCCTTCACGCCCATTCCATCCATGTCTCATCTGCGCATCCTTGACTTGCGTGGCCCCTCCCACTCTCGTGAGTGCGTGTGCTTCCACCTCACTCTGTCCTTGGTGTGCCCCCTTTTGCGTGCACCCACGTGATCCGCGATTGCTCTATTACTTCGCACTCCAATTCCTTGGCTGCTCGCACCGCGCATCCTTGGACTGCGCGTTCCCTTGCATTCCCTCGATCATGTGGGCGTCCTCATCCCTTCCGTTCCCTGCCTGCCCGCTACGCATCCTCGGACTGAGCTGGTCCTCGCATTTTAGTGTTTGTGTGTTCCAGCGCTCCATCCACCCCCATCCATCTTGCGCCTGCACGTCCTAGTCTGTGGTGACCATGCGATCCTGGTTTGCGTTGGTTCCTTGCACCCCTCATCCCTTGTGCGTGCACTGTGCGTCCTTTGCCCATGCGTTCCTTCACAATCCCTCATTCACGTGAGCCACGTGACCGTCTTTTTTGCTGTTTCTTACATCCACTGCTCTATGTTCTGCCTTGATTTTTCTCCCCCTTCTAGTTTCTTCGTCCATCATCTGTTCTGTTGTTGCTGTGGATTGTCTCTTGTACAGCTGTGCTCTTCCTTCCTCTAGGTTTCTCCTTCTTCGACTGCTCTGGTTCTTGCTCTGTGAATTGTCTTTGTAGTGCTGTGCTGTGCTCTTCTTCCTCTAGGTTCTCTTTCTCTGACTGCTCTGGTTCTTGGTGCCCATTAACCTGGTTGTTGTGCACCATACTGCCCTGTGTTCTTTGTGCTTCTGTGAATTGTCGTTTGTACTGCTGTGCTCTTCCTTCCTCTGGGTTCAGTTTCTTTGACTGCTCTGGTCTTGTTGCCCTGCTAACCTGGTTGTTGTTCATCATACTAAATGTAGAACGTTGCCCTGATCTACTGGCAGAGCTCCAGTTGCAATACACTCATCTGGTGGTTCTGGGGGATTTTAATTTGAAATGTAATCAACCTTGACCTCCTGCCCTTAATCTATTCTTGGACAGTTTGTCTGATCTTGAACTACAGCAGCATGTGAAAAGTCCTACGCATAAGCTAGGCAACACGCTGGATCTGATATTTGCCATAGAACCGTTCCTGACTGTGCAGTCAGTCGAACCCATATTGTGGTCTGACTACCTTTTGGTGTCCTGCATGCTTGAGGCAGTGGGGATGCAACCTAAGATCCCTGCTGGCAGAATTTGGCAGCACTCATGGCGTTCCGCAGACATTCAAGGCATGGTCTTCTCAGTTAGTGCTAAGTGTAAGACGGCCCCAGTAGTTTCTCTCTCCCTTCTCTGCCAGGCACTGCTAGATGCAGTGAATGTGGTGGCTCCTCTGCGATTTGTTCAACCTTGCAGACTGCCATTAGAGCCCTGCTACTCAGATCTCCTGAAGGCTGCACGGCTCAAATTGAGACAGGCTGAGCTTGAATGGCTACGATCCTATTTTAAAAATACAATACAAGGACTGTTCTGCAGTTTATTCAGCAGCTATTAAAGCAGCCAAAACACTATACCTAACTACGAAACTTGAGTTCTCATTATGGGCTCTCTTCTCAGCAGTTAAGTCTCTTTCTTCATCCGTGAAACTGACTCCTAATGTCACAACTACTCAGGAATTGTGCAATGCCTTGCCACATTATTTTATTATATAGATCAAAACTATTCGCCAGAACATCTATACGGCGGCAACTGCTTCTCTGTGCAGTGAGAATAATTTCACTCATTCCGCAGCTCCTGCTGGCCCTATGAGCTGGTCAGTTTTCCCTAGGTTCTCTGAGAGATGGTACTGGCTGCCATCCAAAAAATCAAATCCTGCTCCCCCTCTGATCGCGTCCCTCTGACAGTTATGAAAAAGATCTCCCCAGACCTCCTCAGGGAGATCACCGTGGCTATCAACAACTTGTGTCATTCAGGGCTGTTCCCACAGGATTTGAAGGCTGCCAGGGTTATCCCCCTTCTGAAGAAGCCATCTCTGGACCCTGCTGTTCTGTCCAATTGCTGTCCCATTTTTCTTCTTCCTTTCCTTTCAAAACTTTTGGAATCTCTGGTGTCACCCTTGCTTTCTACGTTCCTTGAATCCTCTCACCTCTTAGATCCTGCTCAGTCTGGTTTTAATCCTGGCAGAGGCACCTAGAGTTTTCTGGTCGCTGTCCAAATGATATGGCCAGGCTGGTGGACGTAGGAGGAGTGGATGCTTTGATTTTGTAGACCTATCAGCAGCATTCGACACCGTCAACCACCCCATCTCGCTGTCCCATCTTGCCCAGATGGGAATATCTGGGCAGGTACTAGCCTGGTTCACTTCATTCCTGGCGGATAACACCCAGACCCTCTCTATGCCCCCTTTTCTCTCTGTTCCGTGCCATCTTATTTGCGGAGAGCAGCAAGGCTCTTCCCTGTCTCCGATCTTATTTAATATCTATATTTGGGACCTTGTGTGTCTCATCCGCTCCTTCGGCGTCAGGTGCTACTTGTATGCCGACGACACTCAGATGCGGATCCGATTAGATCTCGATCAGGCTAAGATGTTGTCATGCCTGCGGAGGTGCATGGCAGCCATAGGGGAGTGGATGAACCGCAATTGGCTCAAATTAAATGAGACAAAAATGAGGTGTTGGTGGAGGGCTGTTTCCCTGATCCTGCCCTCTGGGTATCCTCCTTTTGGCTTTCTTCCCTTGGTCCCCTCCCTGTTCTGGTGGGCAAGGTGAAAAACGTGGGTGTAGTCTTGCCTGCTTCTTTATCTATGGACAACCAAGTAGCAGCTGTGTGCCAAGCCGGCCACTTCCAACTTAAAGTACTAAAGAAAGTGATTTCCATGATCTCTGCCCCTCTTCATCCACAAGTTGTGCCGGCTATGGTGAAATTCCGGCTGGACTATTGTAATTCTCTTTACTTGGCACAACCGAAGGGTTTGATTCAACTATTACAATGCCTGCAAAACTTAGCAGCGCGTGTGGCAACAGGCATGCCCTATAAAGCTCACATATCCCCGGTTCTTTGAGCCCTGCACTGGCTCCCGGTGACCCAACATGTCAACTTTAAGGCATTGTGCATCGTCCATCGTGCTCTCCATGACCAGGGTGCAGAATTCCTTCAAGCTATGTTTACCCGTTACCATCCCAGTCGCAGGTTGCGCTCTGCTTATGCTGACCTGCTGGTGGTACCTACCTGTGAACGGGTATGGATTGGAGGAAGAGATTTCTCCATAGCAGCTGCTGTGCTATGGAATGAGCTACCACTGGCCATTAAGAACATTCTTAATTATCTGACCTTTAAAAAAGCCGTTAAAACATTCCTATTTTAAAATGAGTTTGCTCTGGTCCTGGCTGCGGACCCCTCCCTCTAGCGCTAAGATACCTTAGGGTGATTGTGCGCTTTAGAAATCGTCTTAACATAACATACCATACTGCCTTGTACTTTTGTGCTCTCTTCTGAGCTCTCCAACTAGCTCAGCTAGTTATCTACATACCACTTGTAGTTGCCTCGCTCTCTCTCTTCTGCTTGTACCCCCCTGTGTTCTCCCCCAGTGTCTCCCCCTGACGCTCTTCTCTCTCTCCCCACCCAACCCTCCTATCTCTCCTCTTCCCCCTCCTCTGCATCATCTATGGTACTCTCTGTTTCTCCTATCTTCTCCAATTGCGTTTCTATCGACTATCTTCCCCTTCTCAATAGGTCTGGTAGGAAGAATTTCAAAAAGGATATCCTGGTCTCTAACCCAGGCCTCCCGATCATCTGTACTTGCACCAGCACTTCCTCCAGACAGACCCTCACCGACATCCTCTTTGTCATTCCTTCGCCATACCTATGGACTCCTCATGTGGTCTCTGTGCTCTCTCCTTTATCTTCCTCTCCCATTAATGGTGACATGCGGTGGGAGTCCCTCCTGGCTTCCTTCCACTCCACTGAGGTCATCATTAATGTTTACCTGAATGGCTCTGTCTTGGTCCAAGGCCCTCAGGCCAACCTCCTCCTCTTTTATAGATGCTTCCCATGCCTTATTAATGTCCTTGCCTCTCCCATTGTCCCTTCTCTCCCTTCTTTGGCTTCCTTGCCTCCACTCTCTGCCACTTATCTGGTGCCCTGTTCCTCCTCCTTTGCTGTCTTCCCCTCTCCTCCGACCTCCTCTGCCCATCCTCTGGCTCCTTCTACACCTCCGCAGGGAATACCTCTGATTTGTGACCCTCCCCTGGAGTCTTTTAAGGATGAAAACTTTCTCCACCTCGCCACTATTAACTGGCGCTCAGCTGTCAAACACTCCTCTAACATCTGACATCTCCTGGAAGAACTCGACCTTGATGTCAATGGTCTCACTGAGACATGGCTCACAGCCAGCTCTGTCACGAGCTTTGACACTTTCCTCCCTGAGGGCTACAAGATCATCTCCGCGCCCAGATCCAACAGTTCCGGTGGGGGTGTAACTTTGGTGTTCCTGGAATGGATTCCTGCCTCTATCATTCCTATGAAGGCGTACTCCTCTTTGAATGCCTGGTCTGTAGGCTCTCTCTCTCTCTCTCTCCCCTTGCCACTCTATCACAGTGGCTACCATCTACTGACCACCTGGTCAGATCTC
Organism: Ambystoma mexicanum; assembly: GCF_040938575.1. Taxonomy (NCBI): domain Eukaryota; kingdom Metazoa; phylum Chordata; class Amphibia; order Caudata; family Ambystomatidae; genus Ambystoma; species Ambystoma mexicanum. Next base: position 216,846,806 of record NC_090929.1, on the reverse strand, counting down.
CTCCTTTCTTTCTGAGTTGGTGGACTTCTCTACCTCCTTCCTGGACTTGCCCACTCAACTCATCCTCCTAGGAGACTTCAACATCCAACTGGATGCTTCCAATCCCTCCACTGGACTCTTTTGTGGTCTCTGTGACTCTCTCTCTCTCTCTCTCCCTTCTTTCCTCTGTCCCAACTCATTCTGCAGGGCACACTCTTGATGTTCTGATCTCCTCAGAACTCCGCCTCTCTAACCCTCTCACCTCTCCTCTCTCCTCAAGTGACCACTTTCTCTTCCCCTTTCATCCCTCTCTCTCTAACCCTCTGTCAGTTTAGGCTTTTGCTGCATCTTTCTCTCCCCCTCCTGCACCTCTGGCTGATGCACACCCTGACACAGCCCTTTCTATTCTACTCTCTGCTATCTCCAACACGCTCTATGTACTTGCCCCTGTCATAAGGGTCCGTATGAAGCCAAACCCAAGTGCAACTCCTGATATGACTCAGACCTCATCACTCTTAAATGCAAGAGAGGAAGTGGTTGGCATCTTGTAAATTCTCTGACAGACTGTCCTGCCACCTACTCCAGAGGCAATACCGATACCCTGTCCTAACTAAGAAGAGAGCTCACATCCAATCCTGCGTCTCTGCGGCATCTAACAAATCAGCCAAACTCTTTAAAATCTACAAGGAACTGGCAATCTTGCTGCGTTCTCTAACTCTCCTGTCCCCTCCCATACCCTCTGTACAGCCCTGACTTCTCACTTCATCTCTAAAACCCAGGGCATCCTGTCTACCCTTTGACCCTCTCCTTCTTCTCCCTTCACTCTCTCCTCTTCCTTTGGCCCCCTGCGGCCACCCCGCTCCCTTCTCTGCATTTCTTCTCTTCACCCCTGATGAGGTTTATAGACAAGTCCGATCTCTGAAAACCTTGTCAAAACAGGTTCTTCCCTGTTCTTGCAAAACCATCAAGGACCATATTGACACCCTCGTGCCAGCCTTGGCCGACTTCTGCATCCACTCTTTCACCACTGGGACCTTCCCTTCCCCTCTGTAGCACTCTCTTGTGCACCCTCTTCTCAAGAAACCCTCAGCCGACCCCTCCCTTCCGGCTAATTTTCGCCCGATCTCCATCACTCCTTTCCTGGACTAACTCCTGGAAAAGCTGGCCATCTCCCAGCTTAATCTTCACACTGAATCTGTTGGTTGTCTCCATGACCATTAGTCTGGCTTCAAAGCAGCCAGAAGCACAGAAACTGCTCTCCTGAATATCTATGAAGACATGCTGTCTAATCTTGATGCTAATCTTCCCTCTGTCCTCATCCTACATGATCTCTTTTCTTCTTTGACACGGTCAAACATGCCATCCTTCTCAACCAGCTCTGTTATAACCTGGGTATCACTGATCAGGCTCTGGCCTGGCTGATGTCTTTCTGCTCGGTCCGACCCACCCGGTTACAACTCTCATTCTTCTCCCTTCACTCTCTCCTCTTCCTTTGGCCCCCTGCGGCCACCCCGCTCCCTTCTCTGCATTTCTTCTCTTCACCCCTGATGAGGTTTATAGACAAGTCCGATCTCTGAAAACCTTGTCAAAACAGGTTCTTCCCTGTTCTTGCAAAACCATCAAGGACCACATTGACACCCTCGTGCCAGCCTTGGCCGACTTCTGCATCCACTCTTTCACCACTGGGACCTTCCCTTCCCCTCTGTAGCACTCTCTTGTGCACCCTCTTCTCAAGAAACCCTCAGCCGACCCCTCCCTTCCGGCTAATTTTCGCCCGATCTCCATCACTCCTTTCCTGGACTAACTCCTGGAAAAGCTGGCCAACTCCCAGCTTAATCTTCACACTGAATCTGTTGGTTGTCTCCATGACCATTAGTCTGGCTTCAAAGCAGCCAGAAGCACAGAAACTGCTCTCCTGAATATCTATGAAGACATGCTGTCTAATCTTGATGCTAATCTTCCCTCTGTCCTCATCCTACATGATCTCTTTTCTTCTTTGACACGGTCAAACATGCCATCCTGCTCAACCAGCTCTGTTATAACCTGGGTATCACTGATCAGGCTCTGGCCTGGCTGATGTCTTTCTGCTCGGTCCGACCCACCCGGTTACAACTTGGGTCCTTCCTCTCCTCTATCTCTCTCTCCACCTGTGGTGCTCCCCAGTGGTCTAACATTTCTCCCTGGTTCTTCAACCAATACCTGGCACCTCTCGCCCATCGCATTGCTGCTCTCTGCTCCAACTTCCAGTGCTATGAGGACTACAATCAGATCGCTTTCAGGCTCCCCTCTGCCGACTCTTCTCCTTCTCTCATCCCAGTTTGTCTGTCTGCAATCCAGGAGTGCTGTAGGCCAACAATCTCTGCTTGAATGCCAGTAAGATGGAGGTCCTCCTCATCGGCACACCTTCACCTTTTTTTCCTGCCACTCTCTGGCCAGCCTTTCTTGGCCCTCTTCCTGCTCCCACCTGTGAGGCTAAACCTCGGGGTCATCTTCAACTCCACACTTTCCATCTCTCCTCACATCTCTGACGTCTCTAAGAAGTCAAACTACCAACTGCACTCCTTAGAGATATTCCTCCTTTACTCTCCTTCCCCCAGAAGCTCTCTTTCTCCAGAGCTCTGGTTCACTCTAGGCTTGACTACTGCAACAGCCTCTTTTTAAGATCTGCCTGCTTCTACTCTCGGTCCTCTGAAACTCATCCAGAACAGGCCTCAAGCCCAGGGGTCGTATCTCTCCAGCTTTGTAATCTCTCCATTGACTCCCAGTGGTTGTAAGTATCGAGTTCAAGGCCCTCTGCATTGTCCACAAAGCCTTCTGGGGCATGGGACCACAATACCTCCAACTCTCTCTTCAGAAGTACCTTCCTACTCAAGCTCTTCCCTCCTCCACCTCCAGCTCCTTGAGGGTCAGTCACTTTTCCAAGCAATAAGTTGGGGGCAGATCTCTCTCTTCGGCTGGCTCCTACCTTTGGAACAGCCTCCCTGGCTCTCTGATACTTGAGAAGAACCATCACCCGTTCCGGAAGCATCTTAACACTTGCTTCTTTTCTTCTGCCTTCCCTCTTCCTCTTCCCTGCTGATCTTCTGTCTGATACTGCACTCGTCTCCTGGCTACCCTCTGAACTACGGGTCAAGGTCCCTGCCCTCCTAGTTGCAGGCCTGCACTGCCTCCTGGCAACCATGCACTTGGGTCTGTATCTGCAGCCCTACAATCCCCCTACCTGCACTTATCAGACACTTGTTGTCCGCCCCTAACCTTGGACTGCCACCTGCTGGCCACACTACTTGTTCTTTGATGTTTGATCCAGTATCTTGCACTTCTCCTCCCCTTCCCCTGTCATTTTCCCCTTCCCTCTCCTCTACACTTGCATAATCTCAATTTCACTAGCCTAGTAAAATTGTTGTCTTGTCCTCCCATTGTTTCCCCTCCCTTGCCTCGTCTCACCTTGAATCACTTGTGTCTAAGCACGCACGTTATGAATACAATATCATATCATATCATGGAAAGGAGCCAGCGGCAAAGGAATGCTTACAGAACTCAGCCAAGGAGGGAGCGAGAGAGGCGATGTTGATAGTTCTAGACGAGCAGACTTTCATAGAGCAGACTGTCTTGGTGACCTCATCCGACACTGTGGGTGTGAAGAAGGAGATAAAGGAGGAAGGAGAGAGAGGGGCCAAGGGTGGCCTGGGTACAGGAGGGAGAGTAGGGGGGTAGAAGGGAGATAGGAGGGTAGTGAAGTGGGCGGCCAAAGCTTTGCAGAGGGCCTGGGAGGGAAGAGGAGAGGTAGAAATAGAAGTAGGATTGACATGTTCCTTGCAGATTTTTTAAGAGTTCAGCCGTGTTGTTGTGAGATGTGGGCTTGGGTGTAGGCCTGTTTCTTGGAACGGATGGAGCGTCTGTACTGCCTTTGGAGCAGGAGACAGGCCAATTTGTCAGAGGATGTGCAGGAAGTCAAGCTTTTTCGTTCCACTTCATGCTTCATGTGGATCCTCTAGAATGTTGGAGATGGAAAGGTGAAGATTAGCAAGGGAAGAGTCAGTGTGGGATTTGATAGCAGAATTGTGGAGGGATGAAGGCAGCGGCAAAAAGCAGTTACTGACACTCGCTTCATCGGTCAAATGACAGAGAATGAGACTGGCAGTGTGGGCAAAGGCTTAGCCGAGGAGTCAAGACTAATGACACAGAGGCAGAGAAGAAGCCTGCGTTGGCAAGGAAGTCCAATGAGAATCAACCAACATTATAAAGTGCCAAGGGTTATCGGTGCATGACCTCTGATTGGTGTACTGCGTATTCTGATAACTGCACCCAGACCAAGTGACCCCTACCTGGAGTGAACTAAGGAAAGTTAAGAAACTGAAGCTGTTTTGTGTAACAAGTGTTAAAGTGACTAAAGAGAAAAACAAGTTAAGTGAATTGTTGAAAAGCCTGAAAGATTACAAAGTGGAGTTGGAATCCTTATTGAAGGCTTAGACAGATGAATTGACTGTGAGTTTGAAACCAGGAGAACTGCCTTCTTGGGGAAGGGAACGCCGACGCCCTTTTGGAATTGTGTTGATCTTAGGGAAGGGAACCCCGAAACTTTTTGGAACTGTGTTGAACTTGGTATTTTTGTTCAACTGTTTTGAATTTGGGGAAGGAGAAGTTGAAAAGCAAGCCTGGAGCTCGAAGAAGCTCGGAACTTTACGTTGAAAATTGTTTCTTTGGTTGCTGACATCCCTACACATTGTATATCTTTAGTTGTGAGGGCAAGAATAGGTTTTGGACACAGACAGACTTTTGAGTTCCACTTTATGAGACAGACTATCCTTGGTTTCTTTAGGTAGGGAAATCCCACCTAAGCATAGGGCAAGTTAGGCCTTACTCCATCCTGACATTAAAGAAATAAACCATACATTTTAGAAAAGTGAATCTGTTGTCTGTGTCTTACTTCAGGATGCCTTCACAGACCTAACATACACATTTCATTTCTAGTAAGATGAGAAATGTAATAATTAACTCATTGCAATTACAAGTGATAATTATTTCACTAAGAAGATCATTTGGTTTATTATCAAACATTTAGTTGTGAGGGCAAGAATAGGTTTTGGACACAGACAGACTTTTGAGTTCCACTTTATGAGACAGACTATCCTTGGTTTCTTTAGGTAGGGAAATCCCACCTAAGCATAGGGCAAGTTAGGCCTTACTCCATCCTGACATTAAAGAAATAAACCATACATTTTAGAAAAGTGAATCTGTTGTCTGTGTCTTACTTCAGGATGCCTTCACAGACCTAACATACACATTTCATTTCTAGTAAGATGAGAAATGTAATAATTAACTCATTGCAATTACAAGTGATAATTATTTCACTAAGAAGATCATTTGGTTTATTATCAAACATAAATCATTTGACGGAACATATCATGCCACTGTAGGCTTGCTTGTTATACGTTTTAGTTATACGTGTATTATGTTAACAATACTAAGACATTGCCCTACGTAGTTTTGGTTTGCAAACCTTGTGCCCAGGGTTTTCATTATTACAGAAGCTCAGAGCCAACATTAATTAGGTTTATTTGGAATCAGTGCAAATATCGTTTTTACCAATGCGGATTTATTTTAAATGTAAAATGCACATTATAGCAATACAGTTAAGTAATTACTCTGTGAGTTATTTTTTGTCCGAAAACCAAATTTGCGTTCAGAATAGTCTTCCTGTTAATATCTCAATCCCCAAGGGCATGTAAATTAGAGCCAGAGGAGTTGCTGGGGGGGGGGGCTAAGAGGGCTGTAGCCCCTGGTCTTTTGGTTGTAGCCCCAGATAGAATCCCAGGAGCTACAGCCAAAAGACTAGCTATCCCCCAGTCCCGACAGCTCCGATATCAGCATAGCCCCGGGTCTTTTCCAGACCTAGCAACACTCCTGATTAGAGCTTTTCAAAATGGACGCTACCGCGTCATGGAATGAAGGGCGGCTTACATTTCCCCTCCCCTTTGCTGCTCCTGGTTGTTGATGGCTCCCCATGCATAATTCGGTGCAGTGCTGCTGAGGAACGGTTATTTTAAATAGCATTGCATAACTTTTCCCTAACAGTTTCTGGAGCTGTGGGGAAAATGTAATAGAAAAGAGCTTGCCTCTGCTAAAAGAACATTTTTGACAGAGCTGACAAGACAATCCTGCTGATTAATTTCTGGCGCCATGAGATGTGACACTGAGGAGTTCGCAGTCATCGTGAGGCGCAGCCGAAGCCAGATTGGGACTGACAGAGGCGGGAGGGTGACAGGATCTGGCGGCTGTTAGATCACCCAGCAGAGGTCTCATGCCTCATGGAAAAGCGTCAACCTCCAGCAGTCAGGCTCATAGCTCCACGAGACTAGTTACTCTACTGCTAAGGCGCTTGAAATCTTAATGTGTTTTCCTTTTCTTAACACTAAACATGTCAAATAAATTAATGCCCGAGAAAGAAAGAAGCAAAAGCATTGGCAAAGCCAATAGCTCTGACTTGTCCTTATTGGTGAAAGTGCTTCTTCCTGTATTGGTTGGTGAGATATTGTGTATGCTTTTGCATTAAGTTTAAGATTTTAAGTTTAGTGTGTAAGATGGATAGCCAACATTGTAAATGTGATATAAAGTGTGTGTGTTATGTGGATGCAAAGTAGTTACTAAAAATCTCCTTAGTGAGCAGTGGTCGAAGTGTACAAGAGGAAGTAGTGGGACTATGTTCCCTACCAGCCTGCCCCCACTCTCCACAAACGCCATCACAAAACCCCCTCCCACGCACAATACAAACCCCTAAACACATGCACGCACCTGCTGTTTAAGGGAACGTTCAGTGCAGTTGTAACTGCTTCCTGCACTTTTATTTGAAAATGAAACCATTCTGGAACGGTTTCTTTTTAAAGAAAAAGTATAGGAACAGTACAATTTAATTCAAAAGGTTAGGGAAGCACCGCTCCCACCTGCCCCAGCCCACTTCGACCACTGTTGATGATGCTAGGAAACGGTGTTGCTGTGGAGTGTGAATGTAGGTTGAAGATTGTGTTCACCAGAGGGAGAAACCTGAAGGATGAACTGATTAAAGCAGAGAAACTGGATCACGGCAAACAGACCTTTTTAGGCAAACCCAAATCAGGACCCTTTTCAAGTCTACATTGCAGTCATTGCCATAATGTCCAAACAGGAGAACAAATTAGACATCCCTGCACTGGACAGAAAATCAACATTAAACAATTTGCAACTTGTGACTCAAAACTTCTAATTTATGACCTTAAATGTGGCAAATCCTATGTTGGACAAGCCATTTGCAAACTCAAGGAAAAACTAACAGAACACAAGTCTAACATCAAGACAAACAATCATACCTCGCCAGACACTTCACAGAAATGCACCACTCCATCGCACAGTTGAAATATGTAGTTTTGGAAACTGTCAAAAGTCCATAGAGAGGAGGTGACATGAACCTGGCACTAACGAGACGTGACATTTTCTGATCCATTAACTGGATGCTATGGCCCCAACTGGCCTCAATGAAGAATACGCACCAGCAGTGTTCCTTTAAGACACATTGGGTGATGAATATCCAGCTTTCTAATAGCAAATACAATGAAAGGAAGTAGAGATCTGACCAGAACCAATCTGTATTTGACATACCTGAGACTATTATGACATTTCCTTTTTCTACTTATTGTGCTCGTTCATTGTGTTTTCCATTATCCAATCAATGGATATTTAAAAAAACAAAAAACATTTTGACTGTTGATACATTGTTTTGCAAACACAAAACATGAAAATAGAAACTGCATTAATGTTGAGTATTAAGGATTATGTAACAACAAGACATGTTGAGAATGCAAAATGATGACAACATACTCTGGTGAGTCTGTAACTATAATTAGATGAATATAATTATAATTGCCACTCCAAATCATCGTATTTGAACACTGTGACAAACAGATGAGATGTTATGCTTGCCATTTGTGTGAGAAATTTACCAAGTTACATATGTAACCATAGAATTTACCAGAGACGCAGTCTTTTTTGCGTGTTTACTGTGGTGGTTATTAGAATGGAAATCGGAATTCTTGTTGTAGCTTTATAGATCCTTAGGAACACGAGGGGTCCTTCAGGCATAAACATAAACTCCCAAACAAGCATACTGATGCGCAGAGCGTCCATGTCACGTTGCCGCAGCACAGCAGAATGCTACTTGTCAACTGACGACCAAAGTTTTCAAAAGGGTGAGTCATTGAACTTTGCAACACATGGGAAAATATATTGCAGGGATTATATAAACAACCCTGGTCTAACGTTGACGCACATGTTGTCATTTTAGGGAAGAGAAACCATTCCCCAAAGCAATTACTGCCTGAATGAAAAACACTGCTCTATTCGTACTGCTCGAACAAGGACACAGACCCATTGGTCTGTGTTATCATTATTTGTCTTCATGTTACTGTCTTTAAACAATGTAGAATACTAATTTTAAAACAAAGTTCATGTACCCACTTTAGATCATAACATTAATTGACAATCATAATGACCACTCAGGATTCTACTACATTTGAGCAGCCATTCCCTATTCAGGGTTCTTCCAGTAAGGTACGTTTTCCTTATCAGCATTCAACATTTCCACTTTATAAATGATAACCACAGTGAGACAGACCATAATTCATTGATCTTTGTATTAAACAGACCCAGTAATATGCTAAAATAGCCGTACTGTAAGACGAATACAAGAATCTAAGAAACAGATGGATGTGAATCTGGGTGGAATATTCCAAAGATACAGGAGACTCCTTCAATACAACTGATTGTCCTGTAAAATTGGATAGACACTGGTAAATGCCATCTATAGTAACTGATATCACTTTTTGATTTGCCTTACATATATCTTTGAAGTTTAAGTACCATCACCGAATCAATTGAATACAAAGTTTATTTTCTCCTGATCAAGAGATCCAATATCCCGAAATGCGTCAAGCTCTAAACTAATGTTTTGTTACTTTATTTTTGGACTGCACACTGATGATGAATACATCATTTCAGTATGAATTGCACAACTGAGTCAAAACTATAAAAAAACTAACTTCAAACATTAATGTTCGTTCACAACAGCTTGGAATTTGAATCCTTACAACTTTCCATGAATTTCTTTAACTTTTGACTGGCTAGTACCAGTAAAAGGGTGTGCAGGGGATGGGAGTGTCTGTCAATTGAGGACACTCAGTTCCTTACAAGAAGAGCCTCGACTGGCAACTTCCGACATCCACCTTAAAGGACATTTTAGAGCCAGTCAAGTTCCTCGATCGGCAACCGACGGCAATGCTGACCATTGTCAAGCAGCCATTGCTGAAAGATATCCCTCATCTTGACCACTGCTTCAGAACTTCTGATCAGCATTGAAACAATAATTCCTGACCCTGAGCTGCTATGTAGGCCAGCCTGCAGCCATTCATCCAGCTTCGCTCACTGAACCTTCTTACCAGCTGGTACCCGCAGCTGACCCCGTCTCGAACTCTGTTGCAGAAGCCTGCAAAGTGCCCTGAAGCCGACTCTACCCTGTCCAGCACCAAGAACACCTGCACCACAATGTAAATTGTGGCTCTATCCCCCCAGTCCTTCTGTGAAGGCTTCTAGAGACATTTTAAGACCCATTCCTCCCTTTGTGCTGACGCCAAGTATCCTTAAACTGTTGTGGTTGTCAGTGGGCCTCATTATGACCCAGGCGGTAAGTTACCGCCTGGGCCGTGACTTTACCACCATGGCGTAAACTACGTTTACGCCATGGTGGTTGGCGGACTTACCGCCCCATTCCGAGGTCGGCGGGGCGGTAAGTCCCCAATCCCCATTTACCCTTCCCCATTCCCATTTTTGCCCCATAGGGCATAATGGGAGTGGGGAAGGCGTTAATTACGCCACCGTAAATTACGGTGGCGTAATTAACTCCATGGTCCCTTAGCGCCATGGATTTTAACACCTGCTAAAAGCAGGTGTTAAAAGCGCCATGGCGCTAAGGGACCTCGTAGTTGGCGGTAAGGGGTCGGCGCAGCTAACGCTGGCGTTAACCCCTTACCGCCAGGGTCGTAATGAGGCCCAGTATGCAGAGTGCATCCCTTTTCCTTCTTTGAAACTGTCTATTCTCTGCATTCCTTTACATGGTGGGTTGTATTTCGTAGTTTTGCAAGAACTGTCTGTCGTGAGATAAATAGATATTTTTGATATAACCTTGTCTGGACAATCCCTTTTATCATTGGGTAATAATTGTATTTTTGCTGTGTTGTAACTAACCGATGGTCCATGACCTTTCGGATATAAGCCTGCCGTTCCATCCATTTTACCATAACTGGGCAAGGAGGTTTATGATTTGCTTGTTATTCCAATGAGTTTGGATCCCTTCTGGTGCACCAGAGGTGTGGGGCTGGATGATAGCCTAGACACTGATATTCATCGGTGGACCACTGGTGCCCCGGAAGTTGATTCATCAGAACTTTAAAATCTATTGTGGATATGAACCATACCAGCTACCCTCCTGTCAGCATCCAGAGTGCATCCCTGTTCACTCTTAGAAACTGCCTGTTCTCTGCATTCCTTTACAGGGTGGGTTGTATTTAGTAGATCATTGTTTGTGTTAATAATAAAGTAGATATTTGTATACAGCCTTGACTACACACTCCTATCATTTGGTAATAATTGTATGTTTGCTATGTTACAAATAACCAATTATCCACGACATTTAGAGGAGATAAACCTGAAATTCTGTCCATATTAGCAAAATTGGACAAGGACATTCATAAATTTAATTGTAACCAATCTGCTCAGATCCATTCCGGTGTATTAGAGGTGTGGGACTGATTGATGGTTCATAAATCGATATTCACCCCATGACCAGTGGTACCCCGGAATTTGATTTGTCACAATAGGGTTCTCCTCAAACTTCATGCATGAAACTCCCCAAATTGACCTCAAGTATTGGAGGATTGCCCGCACAGAAATGTGGGCAACATGTGAATATTTGAGTATCCCTTTGAGCCCAGGAACCTGGGTTTGGGAGTCCATTCATCCTCGCTAGACTTTGGGCCTCATCACGACTTCGGCGGTAACCCTTAAATCTGGCGGTAGCGCTATTACCGCCGGATTTAAGGGTCCGCCGAATCATGGCTTTGGCAGATTTCGCCCCAGCTCTGAGCTGGGGGGAAATCCGCCGAAAATTCGCACTATTACCGCCGGCGGGAAACCCGAATGGGGCATTCCCGAATGGGTTCAGTGGGGAATGGGGACTTACATTACCACCGAACTCTTGATCCGACGCTATTAGCGCCGGGGGGTTCGGCTGTAGGCCCAATACCGCCCGCGCTAACAGTGTTACCGTTACGGCCCAAGTCGTGATGAGGCCCTTAGCATGGTTCAAATGTCAGGTGGGGAGGGACTGCAGAAGGGGTGGATGAAAAAAGCAAGAAATCATGCCTTTAGTGGGCAGTGTGGCATATTTCTATTTTCAAAACCGCAATGACTAAGAAAGGTAGGGTCGAGCTTGAGGCTTGGAAAATGAAAGTTTATATTTCTATTTACAATTGGCTAAATGCCCCTCAGGACACACCCCTTTTCAGAGACAGCACATCAACTCAAAAGTGCCTTACGTAAATGTACATTAAGTGTTGGTAGCATGATACCATGGGCCTGATTTGCAAAAAACTTTTACAATGTTGCAATCCCATTGAAAAACGTGTTTGTAAATCAGGTCAAATATATCCAGATTTTGAAATTCAGCAAGTTAACAGAACCACACAGGCGAGATATCAGCCATATTTTCAACAGGTTCAAATGTGATTACTTGCTATACGCAAAATCTCGAGAACTTTAACATAAGAATTTGTTAAATTACAAATCAGTAAATCGATGCAAATTGCAAGGCCGGGTTTTCAAAGCAGAGATTATCATTCCTCTTAGAACCGCGAGTACAGCGTTGGACATCACAGTCAAGCAGCCAGCAAAGGACACTAAAATCAAGTTCGGAAATCGTAGACCATAATAATTTAGTGCTGTTCATTCAAAGTCTCTGTTCTAAGGGCCCAGTTCGCAAGGATGGGTTTGCATTTGCACGTGCGCTTTCATATGTTCTAAAGGGAAAATGTTCACAGATGTGCATCAGACTGAACAAGAGACCACCAGAAAGAACAGCTCCGAAAAGCATATGTTCAGGCAGGCCTCTCAGTGTGCAATTGCACAGTCAGACACTCAAGAAGAAAGGTGGAAGGGGTGCACCCTCGTATTTGATTGTTGAGTGCACCCCATATTCCAGGGGAAAGCAGGCTGTGGCTCTCCAAGTATTTTGGACTATGGGCCTCATTACGAGTTTGGAGGTAGCCATGCCGTGCTTAGCAGCATGGCTGCCTCCAAACTCGTTTCCGGGTCTGGGTCCAGCAAAGAGGACTTACCAGGCCATTCCGACCTTGGAGGGCCTGGTAATTCCCTTTCGCGTGACCGGGACCCGGTACGTCACCATTCCCATTGAGACCCTACAGGGGCCAGGCATACAGAGCGGGAGCCACAGCAGAACTTATAATGTGGCGACCCGGAATGAAGGGTGCCGGTCCCTTACTGGCACCGTTCATTATGCGGCCGCCAGCCTCGTAATGAGGCCTTGTGACTCCCATAATCGCCATGATTGGCTATGCTAGCTAGGGGTGATGGGAGTTGTAGTGCAACAAGCTGGCAAGTCAAAAGTTACAGAAGCATGCCGTATTCAAAATGAGGATGCTCTCACTCATGTTCACAGCAGATGCAGAGGAAGTGCAATGTGCAAACGATCGAATGCTGACTGTGTTGTCCATTATCTTTGCTCAAATACAGCTCTTCTCTGTGAGGGGAGGAAATGCATTTCACACAATTTTGCAATTCGTCCAGCCAAGGCCACTTATGGACGGTTAGGAGAATTAACTTTTAGCGTTCTTGGGGTGGGAACTATTGACATCAGCGAAATGTGGGAGTCAAATGTTTCAGTGATTGCAGCAGGGACCGTTTATTTTCCAATCGTTACTACTGCGAGATATGTGGCAGCAGCTGGCCCTTTCATTCTTCAGAACCTGCTATAAAATTCCCAGCCTACGGGAAGCACGAGCGTGAAGTGTGGGAGTCAAGTATGGGAGTCAAGCTTTTCAGTTGTTTGGGAGTTTGAGGAGCAACGAGGCGAGAGGTGAATGGTGGCGGCAGAAACCAGTGAACTCGCCGGGGAGTCAGACTTCTTCATAGGCCGATATGTGGATATCTGGATATCGACAACAAAGCTATTAAACATTCCTTGTTAAATTTTGGTAATTATCAACAGGAGTTTTGCTCCTTTGACTCTCACAAACATAATTCGACTGCATAAATGTATCGACCGGTGGAACTCTATTTGTGCTTTCCTCAAGGAAGTTCTACGCTGGAATAGGGGTGGGTGACTTTGGGGCGCAGAGCCTTTGAGCCCCCTATTGATCGTACAGCTGCAGACTCTGAGATGATATTTGCAATCACTCTATAAACTGAGTATTTTTTTGTTCTTGGTTCGTTTCGGTAGTGACTGCGGGCCGTGGTACCTTTGAGCCTCTCTAGCTTCTGGATGTTAGTTTTGCTGGTGCTGTCAGGGGCTCAAACTTGTTGGTCATCCCTATCGAATATCGTGTCCATTTTCAAAGCAAAACCACGCTGTGTGGCACATATATTTCTCACAGAACTTGTGTATCATTGTGACAACATTGTAACAACACCGCTTTTTGCCTGTCTGTGGGACTGACTTAATAATTTGATACTAACAATAGGGTCAGTCTGTTTAAATTCCCAATTAAACCACAAGTGGTACTGGATCTGAAAATATAAACAGGAAACACCCAATAGAAGATACAACTGGAAATCAAAACAGCTATCTTCACTGGCTCTTATTAAAGAGGGGTTCTATTTTTATCTTTTCTTGTTTCTTTTTGTTCTTTTTTCAGACAAAATAAACGCATACGAATGATTTGAGAAGCAGCCACAAATTGATCAAAACAACCAAAATGCAGGCACAACTGGAAGCGACTCCAGCGATTCCAGTAAGGGAGGCAGAAATTGGAACTAATGAAAATAGTGATAAACATTAAGATCAAATCGAGTGGCAGCGGTGCGAATCTTGAATGTGTCTCATTTGTCTCAGAACACACAGTCCCCAATCGTTGAAAGCGGAAGGAATCTGGCCACAGTTCCAATATTAATCTCAACCGCAACTTTATCCGTAATCTCCTCTGTGACAGGGAGCTACATGGTTGAGACTAATCTCTTCGAAAAGCATCTACACTCACCTCGAACAACAAGTAAATCAACTAATACAGGTTTAATAAAATGATACGGTCGGACTGCCATAACAGATCAATTAAAGGAGAGACTTTCTTACTGAATGACACAGAACTATGGGTGAGATCTACTCCTTGAAGCATAATTACATCTACCCAACAAAGAAGTTTGAAAGACTACTTTTAAATGCGGGTACAAGCACAGATATACGAGCCAACATACTAAAACGTGCTGATCTGGCAGTACATGTCAAGAGTGATGGAAGTATTTAGAGGCTGTCAACCAACTTGAGGAAGCTGGAGACTCTTTTATAATTCAAACGTGATACAGACAGGAGAGGATCTGACCCAGGATGATTTACAGTTAAACCCAAGAGAGATTGCATCAATACTAACACACCATCCGCCCCTGAGTTCTACTACCTCTCCTGGGCCGGAAACGAACCATGGCCTACATGAAAAACGAAGCGAAACGGGCAAAAGGGTAAAAGAACAGTGCCCTACATATCAGACTTAAAATTAGTGTTAAATTCATTTCTTAGCCTTTATGGCAGTTGGTGAGCAGGTGCAAGTGGATCTAGGCCACCTGACCTAAGCCCCGGCCACCTGTCAATAACTTTAAACTGTTGGTGCCTTCCAGGTTTGACGCTGTTTTTCCCTACTTAATCAGCCCCCCAGCCTCTTATCTTTTGCAGTTGGTACAAGTGGATTTAGGCCACCTGGCCTAAGCCCCACCGAACTGTCAATCACTTTAAACTGTTGGTGTCTTCCTGGCCTGCCGCTCTTTTTCCCTACTTAAGATGCCGTCCAGCCTCTTTTCCTTTGCAGTTGATGAGAAGGTGCAAGTGGATCTAGGTCACCTGCCCCAAGCACCACCAACCTTCTTAGCCTTAACTCTTCTTTTCTGTTCTCAACTCTTAGAGCAAGGGCATCTCTCGCCTGGGCGTCAGAAGCGAGGGGCAGATGAATAAAAGGGCAATTCCTGTTTGGGCCTGTTTGGACCAGGCAGAGCCAGGGCCCCAACCCCTGCTCAGACAACAGGCAAGCATGCGCCGACATGTGTTTTCTCCCTCTGTCCCCACAGGCCATCCTCACCATCATCCGGTTTTGGGGTGAGGACAGGTGCACCATGGCACAGAAAGTTGTGCATTTGTAAAAGTTTTATTCTTGCACCGCAGTGTGTGGTTGCTCGCTCCCCCCTCCCTTTGTCCTGGTTGCTTCCTTGTTTGTTGGCCCTCCGCTTCCCCCCCAATGCGCTCCCATTGGTTGGCAGGCCCTTTAAATTGGCCACTCAAGGCACCCCTGCTGTAGCATCCCCCTTGGCCAAGGACCAGAGGATAAGGCCATCTCCAGTGGTGTGTGACAGTGTCCACCATGGTAGCACGTAGCCTGCAGCCATCAACCTGCTGCGACTTATCAGGTAAGTCGCATCTAGGTGTGTTGTAATGTGCTGCGCTAAAAAAACATAGCTTTTATTTTTCCACTTCCGATGAAAGTCGAATCTGGGTGTGTTGTATTTTGATGTACTCAAAAGCTTAGCCTTTTCCCCTTCTAAGAAAGCCAAATCTTGGTGTGTTTTATTGTGCTGTGTTCAAAAACGTAGCCTTTTTTTACCATTCTAGGAAAGTAGAATCTGGATGCTTTCGCATTATGGATTGTGGCATTGTTGCTGGTTCTGGTTGCTGGTTCTCTCTAGACTCCCACCTAGCCAAGGCATGCTTTTCACTGTTGTGAGTTAGTGGTTCCCCCCTGTGTCTTCCCTTGTTGTGACCCGTACCCCCATCTCCTCCTCCCCCTGCGCATTCCGAGTTGTGTGCCAGAGGGCTGTGCATCTCTTTCTATTCTCTCACCCCTTCTCCTTCACCTACCTCCTTCACACCCCCTCTGGTGCTCTCTTTCTCTCTCATCTTCTCCAGCTGCTACTCTATCTCTTACCCTATCTCTCACTAAGTTTGGAAGAAATACAATCAATAAGGAAATCCTGGTCTCCAACCCAGGCCGCTCTGTCGTTGATACCTACACCAGTGCTTCCTCCACACATACTCTTTGTCGTTCTCTCTCCAGACCTATATACCCCTCATATGGTCTCTGTTCATTCTCCTTTCTCCTCCTCTACTATTAATGGTGGCTCTAGGTGGGAGGTCGACTTGGCCCCCTTCCACTACTCCGAGACCATTATTAATGTTTTTCTGAACGGCACCTTCTTGGTTCAGGGCCCTCAGCCCAATCTCCTCCTTTTTGATAGCCGTTTCCTGCATCTTATCAACTTCCTCTCTTCTCCTGCTACTCCTTCTGTCTGGCACCCTCAGCTTCCTCCTCTGCCCACCCTTGGGCCCCTCTACCACCTCTGCAGGGTGTACCTCAAGCGTGTACCCCTGCACGGAAGTCTTTCAAATGTGGCAACCTGTTCCACGTCGCTACTCTCAACTCTCGTTCTGCTGTCAAACACTCCTCTGACATCTGTCACCTCCTCGAAGAACTCAACCTAGATGTCCTTGCTCTCACCAAGACATGGTTTACGGCCAGTTCTGTCATGAGTTTTGATGCTCTCCTTCCTGTGGGCTTCAAGATCCTCTCCAAACCAAGATCCAACCATCCTGGAGGTGGAATAGCCCTGATCTTTCCGTAGTGGGTCCAGGCCTGTCATCCCTATGCAGGCCAACTCCTCCTTTGAATGCCTGGTCTGCAGGCTCTCTTTCTCTCCTGGCCTCTCTCTAACTGTGGCTGCCATGTACAGGCCACCAGGCCAGGTTGCCCTCTTCCTCTCTGAATGGGCCGACATCTCCTCTTCTCTCGTTGTCTCTACTTCTCAACTTCTCCTACTCTGAGATCTCAACATCCACCTGTAGGCTTCTAATCCCTGCACTGGGCTTTTCCGCAACCCCTGTGACACTCTATCTCCTTCCATTCTACCCTCTGGCCTGACACACTCTGCCGGACATACTTTGGATGTTCTCATCACCTTAGACATCCCCCTCCCTAAACCTCTCACCACTCCTCGCTCTTGGACTGACCACGTTCTACTCTCCTCTCATCTGAAACTCTCTATCCCTCAGGAAAAGCCCCTCCCCCCAGCACTGCCCCGTACATTCTCGGTCTTTCGGCCCATGAAGCGTGTGTCAGTGGATGCCTTTGCCTCTACTTTCTCTGCTCCTCTACTCCTGTGGCTAACTCACACCTTGACACAGTCCTTTCTAATCTGCATCTTTCTATTTCCAACAACCTGGACATTCTTGCCTGGTGTCATGAGAATCTGGTTGACGCCTACCTTAAAGTGCAACTCTTGGTATGATTCTGACCTCGCCGTCCTGAAACACAAGTGCATGGAGCCTGAGAGGAAGTGGATGGCTTCAGGCACATCCTCTGACAAATTGTCCTGCCGCCTGTTCCAAAGGCAGAACAGACTCTCTGTATTGTCCACGAAGAAAGCACACATTTAAGCCTGTGTCTCTGCTATCTCTAACAACACAGCCATTCCTGTGGCAGTCTCTACCTCTCCTGTTCCCTCCCAGGCCCGCTTTACAGCTCTGGCCTCTCACTTCTCTGCTAAAACTCAAGACATCCTGTCCTCTATCTCCTGTTCCTCTCCCTCTCTCGGCCCCCATTTGGCCATCTCTCCCTCTCCTCCTCCTTTCTCCCCTTCCTCTCTGACAACACCTGAGAAGGTTTCTAGACAAGTCTGATCTGTGAAAGTTTTGTTCTCCAGAACCATGAAGGGCCATATTGACCTTCTCGCTCCAGCAATGGCAAATTTCTGTAATCATTCTTAAACCACTGGAACTTTCCCCCCTCCCCTTAAGCACTCCAGTGTGCACCCCCTCCTCAAGAGACCATCTGCCTATCCTACCGGCCCGGGAAACTAGCGTCCAATCTCCATCACCCCTTTCCTGGGCAAACCTTTGGAAAATCGTGTCATCTCCATGACCATCAGTCTGGCTTTAGAGCTACCAAAGGCATGGAAACTGCTCTACAGAACACCCGTGAAGATCTGCTCTCTAACCTTGATTCCAGCATTCCTTATGATCTCATCCACCTTGATCTTTTCTCTTCTTTTGACACTCAACCATGCCATCTGGATCAATTGACTCCGTTAAAACCTGGACATCACGGATCAGTCCCTGGAGTGGCCAATATCCTTCCCCGTGGACCGCCCCTCCCAGGTCCAAATTGGTCCCTTTCTGTCTGCCATCTCTCTCTCTACCTGTGACGTTCCCCAGGGCTCTATCCTCTCACCATGGGTTGTCAACCTCTGCTTGGCCCCTTTGACCCACCTGATCTCTACCTTGTCATCTAATTTCTATGTTATGAGGATGACACTTAGCTTTCCTTCAGGCTCCCCTCAGCTTCCACTCCTCTCTCGCTCATTCCTGACTGTCTATCCGCGATTTAGGATTGGTCCACCTCCAACGAACTCTGCCTTAATGCCAGTAAGATGGAGATGCTTCTCATTGAGACCCCTGCTTTCCCTCTTTCACTCTGGCCGCCCGCTTTGGGCCCTCTTCATTTACCTTCCTGTGAGGCAAAAAACATTGGTGTCATCTTCGACTCCACTCTCTTTTTCTCTCCTCACATCTCGGAAGTCGCTAAGAAGTCCCACTACCATCTGCATCTCCTCAAAGGGACTCTTCCCTTTCTGACTTTCCCCCAGAAGCTCACTGTCTTCAGAGCCCTGGATTTTTTCTAGGCTGGGCTACTGCAACAGCCTCTTTCTCAATCTGCCTTCCTCTACACTCTTCCCTCTGCAACTATTCCTGAACAGGGCTGCAAGTGTTATCCTTGGTCTCAAGCCCAGGGACTGTAGCTCTCCAGTCCCGCTACCTTTACAAACTAAATTTCAAGGAACCTGGGATTGGTAACCCTAGGTCTCCTGGGGGCAACCAGACGTGGTCTCCCTCTCACTGTGCTTAGAGAGGCATCAGCTTCACCTCACTGATGATCCCCAACAAGGGTGAAACACGTGTATGGGGTTGCTGGTGGTACTCTCGTTCAGGTTGGAATTGCCATTGCATTTCGGTGCTGGACTGCCCCTGGGCAGGACAAAGACTGATATGCAAATGGACATTTCCCATCTGTGAAAGGCACAGTGAGTAAAAGCAGTGGCTGTGAACTCTCAAGTGGTTAATAACCACTGAACAGGTTATCAGGCCTTGTTCTGTAGAGAGAGGGGCGCCCGCTACCTTTGCAAACTAAATTTCAAGGAACCTGGGATTGGTAAGCCTAGGTCTACTGGGGGCAACCAGACGTGGTCTCCCTCTCACTGTGCTTAGAGAGGCATCAGCTTCACCTCACTGATGATCCCCAACAAGGGTGAAAAACGTGTATGGGGTTGCTGGTGGTACTCTCCTTCAGGTTGGAATTGCCATTGCATTTCGGTGCTGGACTGCCCCTGGGCAGGACAAAGACTGATATGCAAATGGCTATTTCCCATCTGTGAAAGGCACAGTGAGTAAAAGCAGTGGCTGCGAACTCTCAAGTGGTTAATAACCACTGAACAGGTTATCAGGCCTTGTTCTGTAGAGAGAGGGGCGCCTGCTACCTTTGCAAACTAAATTTCAAGGATCCTGGGATTGGTAACCCTAGGTCTCCTGGGGGCAACCAGACGTAGTCTCCCTCTCACTGTGCTTAGAGAGGCATCAGCTTCACCTCACTGATGATCCCCAACAAGGGTGAAACACGTGTATGGGGTTGCTGGTGGTACTCTCGTTCAGGTTGGAATTGCCATTGCATTTCGGTGCTGGACTGCCCCTGGGCAGGACAAAGACTGATATGCAAATGGATATTTCCCATCTGTGAAAGGCACAGTGAGTAAAAGCAGTGGCTGCGAACTCTCAAGTGGTTAATAACCACTGAACAGGTTATCAGGCCTTGTTCTGTAGAGAGAGGGGCGCACGCTACCTTTGCAAACTAAATTTCAAGGAACCTGGGATTGGTAACCCTAGGTCTCCTGGGGCCACCAGACATGGTCTCCCTCTCACTGTGCTTAGAGAGGCATCAGCTTCACCTCACTGATGATCCCCAACAAGGGTGAAACACGTGTATGGGGTTGCTGGTGGTACTCTCGTTCAGGTTGGAATTGCCATTGCATTTCGGTGCTGGACTGCCCCTGGGCAGGACAAAGACTGATATGCAAATGGATATTTCCCATCTGTGAAAGGCACAGTGAGTAAAAGCAGTGGCTGCGAACTCTCAAGTGGTTAATAACCACTGAACAGGTTATCAGGCCTTGTTCTGTAGAGAGAGGGGCGCCCGCTACCTTTGCAAACTAAATTTCAAGGAACCTGGGATTGGTAACCCTAAGTCTCCTGGGGGCAACCAGACGTGGTCTCCCTCTCACTGTGCTTAGAGAGGCATCAGCTTCACCTCACTGATTATCCCCAACAAGGGTGAAACACGTGTATGGGGTTGCTGGTGGTACTCTCGTTTAGGGTGGAATTGCCATTGCATTTCGGTGCTGGACTGCCCCTGGGCAGGACAAAGACTGATATGCAAATGGATATTTCCCATCTGTGAAAGGCACAGTGAGTAAAAGCAGTGGCTGCGAACTCTCAAGTGGTTAATAACCACTGAACAGGTTATCAGGCCTTGTTCTGTAGAGAGATGGGCGCCCGCTACCTTTGCAAACTAAATTTCAAGGAACCTGGGATTGGTAACCCTAGGTCTCCTGGGGGCAACCAGACGTGGTCTCCCTCTCACTGTGCTTAGAGAGGCATCAGCTTCACCTCACTGATGATCCCCAACAAGGGTGAAACATGTGTATGGGGTTGCTGGTGGTACTCTCGTTCAGGTTGGAATTGCCATGGCATTTCGGTGCTGGACTGCCCCTGGGCAGGACAAAGACTGATATGCAAATGGATATTTCCCATCTGTGAAAGGCACAGTGAGTAAAAGCAGTGGCTGCGAACTCTCAAGTGGTTAATAACCACTGAACAGGTTATCAGGCCTTGTTCTGTAGAGAGAGGGGCACCCGCTACCTTTGCAAACTGTTGCTCTCCAGCCCTGACATCCCTCCACTGGCTCCCAGAGGCTGCAAGGATCAAGTTCCAGACCCTTTGCATTGTCCACAAGGCTTCTGGGGACAGGGCCCGCACTACATCCAATGCTCTCTTCCAAAATACCTTCCTTCTCAAGCCCTTTCGCTCAGCAACCTCCAACTCTCTAAGGGTGAGACGCTTCTCCAGGCAGAGAGTGGGGGCAGATCTCTCTCCTCTGCAGGTGCCTTCCTCTAGAATGGGCTCTCTGCTCCTCTCAGACTTGAGCCGGACCACCTGAAGCTCCAGAAGCATCTGAAAACGTTCCTCTTCTCTAATTTCTCTCTCTCCCTCCCCTGCTGATCTACCGGACCTACCTGTCTGCTGTACCGATTGGTTGCTTGCCTACCCTCAGAGTGTCAATGGGTACCATACCATGCTCTTTCTTGATCAGTCACCCTTGCACTGCCTCTGGGCCTACCACGCACTTAGGGGCTGTAGCTGTAACCCTAGGTCTCTTGTTCTCCTTGCACTACCCAGAGCCGCGCTGCCCTGGCTGCACTTACCAGGGGATGCTGCAATGGTTTCCCCTCCCCCTTGCACCCGTTCCCTTTCCCCTTGCACTTATCGTTCTCACACTTGCACAATCTGAATGACACAGAAGGCCTAGTAAGATCATTTGCCTTGTCCTCCCTCTGCCCCCCCATCATCTTGTTGCACCTAGAAACACTTGTGCACAGGCGCCTTATAAATTACTTATCATATCATATCAAAGAATAATCTCGGCAACCGTTTAATTTAATTTTTTTAATTTCACAGGTAGAACACTTTCGTGACAAAAATCACCCTGTCCATTTTTTTACCACTCTTGTAACCATGCTCTATAAATGTATTGCACTGTGGCAAATACGACGCTTACGCTTTGGGGATTACATAAGTATAACAATGGGCCTCATTCCGAGGCTGGAGGTAAGGGTTAACGGTCACCGTTAATGGCAACGGTGACCGTTAACACTTACCACCATATTCCGAGTTCCCTTTTGCGGGTTGGCATTTAACGCCTGCTTTTAGCAGGCGTTAAAAATCCAACCCGCAAAGGGACCTTGGCGTAAATTACGGCACCGTAATTTACGGTGCCGTAATTTACTCCTTCCCCATTCCCATTGAGCCCTATGGGGGCAGGAATGGGGATGGGGAACCGGTATGGTGAATGGGGACTTACCGGTCCCTCCAACCTTGGAATGGACCGGTAATTACTCCATTCACCATGCCGGATTTCCATGGAGTAAATAGCTCCATGGTTGCTTACCATGGTGCTCTTTACTCCATGGATAGCTCCAGCCTCGGAATGAGGCCCAATGCCTCCTTTGTATGGCCAATCCCAGTTGAAATGAAAACTGGTTTCAAATATCTAGGTCTAATCATCAAAGTATTTTGACAAATTAACATGAACTGCAATACATTCTCTTTGGCAATCTTGCACGATGAACAAATAGCAGACTCTTCTGACTTCCATAAATAAGTGACCCTTGTGACCACCAGGGTCCCTAGTCTGAAATGGAAGTATAAATATCTTTCATAAGCCGCACTGATTGTATCAATATATGCTGTAACGTCTTCAGACAATCTATAGCTAATGTAATTGAGTCCAGCGGATAATTTTCAGGGCATCACCAATTAGACGGTTTCTTAGCTGGCTGTTAATAGCTAAGTTAACAGTCTGTTTTCCTACTGCCTGGCAAGTAGCCGGTTCGTCCCATAATTTACTGAAATTGAGAACAAATAAACAATTTGTTACATTGGTAGGCCATTTCGAACTTCTGCCTCCCTCCAGAGTCAAGAAGTGTAACAAAGTGTCACGGTAGGGTTTTTAGACCTTCTTGGCTCCACAATCTCTTCGAGTATTTAACTGGCCCGTACTTTGCCTTGATCACCACTGGAAGAATACCTAACTCAAGATGTGTTAGTGAAGATGGGGTACTTTGAGGTAATAATAATAGCTTTTTAAAAAGAATTCCTCTCTCACGATTGCAGTCTGCTTGATTCTGTGTAGCCCCATACACCTTCACCATAGAAATCTACTTGAATTGACTGTTTCTGAAATAAATTGAGAGCAGGGGAAACTGCACCGCTGCCATGATGTACAAAACAGGAATTTCTAGCCCCATCATATTTATCCATACTAATACTAGAATTCACTATTAGTGGCACCCAGCTCCCAAATTCCTGAAACCTAAATAATAATAAAAAATAAAAAAATAAAATCTTCCAAAAGTACATGAGTAATTTGTTGGCTCCATACTAATACTAGAATTCACTATTAGTGGCGCCCAGCTCCCAAATTCCTGAAACCTAATTTCCAGCTAATCAAAATAATTTAGCTGTTCAAGAGGAGCATCATGAAAGGATTTAGACCCACACTTGGACAGACGAGGCGTAAAGACCATGATCTTAGATTTCTCACCATTTAGATCCAAATTTAGGTTTCTGGATTTGAGCTCAAAAGTTGAGAGGGCCTTTTTAGACCTGATGGGGTGGTTGATAAAATTGTCACATCATCGGCGTAAAAAGGGCCGGAAACTTCACTAAGCCCAATTTTGGGTGGACCTGGAACTCCTTTAATAATACGTCCGTAATTTCTCAGCTGTTGATGTTACGAAGCAGGGGTGCCAGGACATAGCCCTGTCTCACTCCCCTGCATACATTGAGTGCTTTCATTTGCTCACCCCCAGGCCAAATCGAACCTTTGCTTAGTTTTGGGAGTACAATAAGGATATGATTGAGATTAGCTCTGGGGTGTTTTGCAAGCTTCAAGTATACCCCAGAGTGGTATCTAATGGTATCCAATATCAATGTTCATAAGAAAACATAACCCCATTTCTTCTTGGGATATGAGATGAAAAGAAAGTTCCATTGACCTTGAATACTCGAACTAAATGTCCAACTTAATTGATGCAGGTCAACCCAAACGTACTGTTTGCAGAAAATACCAGAGGAGATTTCCAGTACCTTATGATGGTAGGTTATGGAAGCAGAATGGATAGAGTTCCAATAGTTAACAGCAGCAGCGGTTAGGCAAAGCCTGAGAACGCTTACTTGATATTTCTCTCTGAGGTGTGATCGGAGGAGTTCCGAACACCTGCGGGGCAATCAGGATAATGCAGGAAAATGCAACGCTGCTATGGACGCATTCCCCACCCCCGCGGCAGAAATTGGGGCACCGCCATAATAAGGAAGTCCTGCTTGAGGAAAGTAGCAGGAGACAGAATCCAGCAGCGGCGATCTACAGGGAATGAAGAAATAATTGCAGAGCGCCGTAAAATGCAGGAAGGCTCAACGAGCCACGGCTTCCCAGTAAACCAAGACAAACAATCAGAAGCGCAGTGTAAACGCTGTTGTACGACTAAATACGTGAGGCAGAGTTACGTGATCAGAACACGTGGACTCTAGCAGTGAATCCCCTGCCGCTGCTGCCAACCAGGAAGTGTATGGAAAAGCTTCCACTGCATATAGAACGGTCTAGCCGTTCTGTGAGCCGTTCGGTGAGCAAAGCACACACTCCGTGGAATGAGGTGTGCTGGAGCTGCACGACCTCTGTGAGAAAATGAAGCTGAAGCAGTGGGTGTGACAATATGAACCCTCCGGATATTTTTCTGAGGCCATGATAGATGTTATTCTGAAACAAGGCAGAGATCCATCCTCAGTGAAGAACGACAGTCCCATTTCTTTAATCAACATAGAGGCAAACATTTTTGCAAAAACGTTGGCCATGAGACTGGATCCCCTTCTACCATAGCTGATCCATAAAAATCCGACCGGATTCGCGAAAGGGAGACGGTCATCAGTGAACACACGCCTGCTCTGTGACATAATTGACATGGCTGGGAAAACAGACATAGCCTGGGAGCTGGGCGGAGGTAACGTTCAATGCCAAGAAGATTTTTGACCCAGTGGGAATGACCCTCCTGGAAGAAGCTTTGAGATGCCATGGCTTTGAATCAAAATGTATTTCCTTAGTTTTCAGCCTAGATCCGCCGTACATTTAAACAGCACATTCTCCCTGTTTTTCTCACTAAAATGAGGCACACAACAAGGATGCCTTTTATCACCCCACTTATTCATTCTCATGCTGCAACGCTGCTCCAGCGTGTACCGTATAAGGATCAATAAGGCGATCAAAGGAGTGGGCACCTGCACAATAGAGATCAAGATGGCTGCATATGCCGACAACATCTTAGCCTCGCTGGAAGATCTGCATGAATCTTTAAGCCCATTCTTACTCGAGATTGCACAGTATTGCGAAGTCTATGGCTACAAATTGAATGTAGGCAAGACAGGAATCATGCTGCTGTTTCAAAGAACATTGAACTAAAGCAGGCTTCTTTTGCAAACCAATCAGGATTAAGTATCTTGGCATCAACTTCTTTAATGACATCCACCACACAGTACAAGTGAATGCGGAAGCAATAATTTCCCAGATTGAAACCCTGCTAAGTGAACCCCACTTCACTTGTTGTGGGTTAGGTTCGAAACAATCAAAATGTCTGCATCCCCAGTGATTATGTATGGCCTTTCGATGTTGCCCTGAATCGGCTGCCACAGTTCTTCAAATCAATTAATACAATTCTCACTCAATTCTTATGGAGTAAAAAGAAGGCAACAATCTTACTATACAGTCGCATATTACACCCCTCTCAAGGCAATGTCATTTTCCCACACTTCCTGAGGTATCTGGACGCATTTACAATCATACAGGGATTAGGCTGTTCTCAAACCATACCCAGTTTAATACACCTAGGTGGCTTGCGCTTGAGGCAGATCTGGTGGCACCCTTATGAACGTGTGCCATCCCACGTCTGAAGGCTAAGCCACCACTTCAGAACATGTCTATAATTACATACACCTGCAAGGCTCTGTAGACTTGGATTAAGAATGCAGAAAAACCATGGAGCGGAAGCCCCAAAATCAATCAGGGCCAATGATTGTATTGGGATGGATGGAAAACCAACATTCTGGCCTACATGGGTTAGTGAGGAGATATTATGACAACCAGGTATGGCCCGGGGAGGCTCTGTTTCCAGGAGCTGCAAGAAAGTCACAACATACCGTCAGGGGAATTCCCACAATACTGGCAGTTAGTGGGATGCTACCGGACAAGCACAAACTCACACGCATTATTCACTGGCACTGTCAAATGCCCCCAATCATCGGCATCATCCATTTTTATAGAACCATATCCTCCACCCCCTCAACCTCACTCTAATCATAAGGTTGAGCAGGCCTGGATTGAAGAGTGTGGGGTATCTTTTACTGTGGATCTTCGACCTAACATCCGGATAAGGATTAGACAGACCTCTATTTTGGCATCGACTACCCAAACCCTGTACATGCAATACAATAGGGCCTTCTGCGCCCCTCTAGGCTGGGATGGTTAAAGCAGCACTCACAGATCGTTCTATTCTGGTCATTCAAGAGGCCCGAGGCTCTCTACACCATATGCTGTATGATTGTACATGTTCATGCTCCTTCTGGGCGTCCATATGGCCAATTATTCTGGGTGTGTGTAATGTGAAAGATTAGTTGTCACTCTCATCTGTTGTGTGCGGAAGTGTCAACCCTTGATTCCAGGGGAAATAAAAGTAGACAAACCTTGTTTGATGCCTTGATAGGAATTGCCCACAAGGTAATAACTTCCAACTGGAGAGCGCACATTCCTTGTCTAAGATAAGCTGGTGAAATCCGGTGGTCTATACTCATTGCATGGAAAGCTTTCCCTTGAGGAAAGCCATGGGCAACCTTCATGACCTTTGCACATGGTACAGGCTTGAGGATTTCCTGAACTGCGCTCATATGGGTCGGCTCTGAGGGGAAGTACACTTAGCCTCAGAAAGGGGTTTGCCACTTGAGATAGTACAATCCAACCTCCATAACCCCATCCCACTGACACATTCAAATAATATGAATCTTTGGAGGATAGCTCAGTGGCAACGAACTCACCTTGGAAGGAAGATGACAAGAAGCAACACAGGTTCGATCCCCGGTCCACGCTTAGAAACCTCTGGGTATTTAAGCATGTTATAAATATGCAACTAAGACAAACAACTACACAACTAATACAAACAACTCCTGTAACAGCGCCTCGATGCCCCCGGGCTGTGTGTGCGCTTTAAAAATGCTAAAAAATAAAAATAAATGATCTGCCCATCTCTGCCCCCCGCACACCCTCCCCTGACGCATACTCCGTGCCTAGGAGAATAGGAATAGGTAAGAACTGATAGTAATATACAGTGTCTGACTATTAGCCTAGCAGTTGCCTAGAACATCAAACTGTACTTCTAATTCATCTAATTGCTAGTTCAATGGAATGCAGTGCAATTAATTAGCATGACAGCAGTATGTGATTAATTAAGAATGAAGGCTTTATTTGAAGTTGATGTCATACATGATTTGCTACATCACGCATTCAGTATTGTGACAATACTCTGCTCATGACCATCCCACTGCTACAGTAGCTGTCTTTTCTTTTTCTCCACCTTTCTTCCTTCCTCTCGTTCTTTTCTGGCTCTCTTCCCCCAAATAACTCCTGGTTTTCTTGCCTTCTTCACCCCTTATACTTTCCTCAGACACCTCCATCTCATCCACTCACCCTTTTTTTCTTATGAAGGTTTTTACGTTGATTTTCGTTGTTGTTCATCAGTTCTGTCCGATTGTTCAGAGGCTTCTTGGATAATGGGTGGAGGCTCATTTGTGTCACAGACCTGGTACTTGTTTTTACAGTTTCCTACATGGGCTCTAGTAAGAAGTAGTTTGTACCCATACCTGAGATGTGAGGATGAATTGTGTGTCTAACATCTCTTATTTTACGATAACCTTCAATAAAAATTATGAAACCATAGAAACAGAATATATGCCTTCTTGGCTCGCCATAGTTGTGAAACTGACCGAAGGTCATGATATAATTCAACAGTTGTTGGGTTTGTTCACTTTATCAAAAATACTTTATGTAACTGTTTAGATATTGTTTGGAATGTTAAGCATGTTTTTATTCTGTAGTTCCATTTACATGTTCTCTATTGGTTAGGTTCTGATTACATTATGATTACAGGTCATTCTACCATGGAGTGTTTACCTTTGTGTGACATTTGAACAAGTCAGTTAGAGCCTGCTTATGAGAGTAGGGCCTGCTGTCGCTGAAGCTCTGAGTAAATAAATCATAGAATTGCTCTAAACGCCTGAGGACTTTAATTTCACATTGGTGACGAGGATCTGCTATCGCACGGACCCGCCTCAGTGCCGCCGGCAACTTCAAAAGCCTCACTCGCTCTGCAGCGTCTCCCTCTCTGCGTGTGTGACAGCTGGCGAGAATTCTCACTCTTTAGATGAGAATTTGGGCGAAGGCCATCTCTCAGGGACATTGTTTAGGCAGTAGCTACTTGTACTCATCGTCCATCTCGTTCTTGTTGTCCGTCTTGCAGTATCAGTGTTTTATGTACAAGCGCCCTGATGCCCGCGGGCTACCGGCGCTATACAAAAATAAAATAAATAAATAAATAAATAAAAGAGCAGGAGGGAGGAGGAAGGCAGCAACCCCACTCCGGGGCGATCATCAGGTCAGGAGGAATTGTGTCGGAGGGGGGGGCTGGATACGCTGTGGTGCCCGCCCCTAGGCCTCCCGCATGACAGGGCCAACTGTGCTCCGCTCGAGCCTGCTCACGAGCGGTCTCTCGCAGCCTCACGCGCCCGCCCCCACACGTCGACGTCTATGAAATGCACAGCATAGGAAATGTATCCATTTAACTGGATAGCCTGCCGAGCCCTACTCTCCCCATTGTGACGTGAACTGCCTGGCTACTTTGTTTCCACGGCCTGGAGCTGACACTCCTCATTGTGACGTTGACTGCCTGGCAACTTTGTCTACACACCTTGGAGCTGCCTGAGGCCTTTATGATGTCAATTTTTTTTTTCTTTCCGTGCAGCAGAGAACGGAATGAGAGACACAGCAGCCTCTGATACTGTCATTGTCTCTTCCTTTTCAAATTACCTGTATTTGTGTTGACAAGACTGTTATTTCGCTGCATTCCTACAAAGGGAACATCAGGGGTGCAAGTCACAGGAGCCGTGATTTATCACATATTTAATTGGATTGTTTCCTGCATTATACTGTTAAACCTGAATTGCTCAGTCTATTCGACAACCATTTTCTCGACTGTGAAAAGGGAATTAGCTTGCACATTTTTCCACCATGGCTGCAACTATACCTCCTCCTGTCTCTTTCCTGAATGAACCGGGCTGTCCCTCTATCAGGTGGGATAGGTGGAAGGATATATTCGAAAAATTACCTTGTGGCAATGGGAGGGGGCAGGTTTAGTTCAGCACGCAAGAAAGCCCTTTTACTCCATAATCTTGGTGTGGAAGGATGTAGAATCTTTGATGGCTTGGCTAGAAATCAGATACCTGAAGCTGGAGATGCAGATGAATACGCCCTAGCCCTCAAGCAGTTGGCGGGGCATTTTGAACCACGAAAAAACGTCAGTTTTGAAAGACATACATTTTTCCAGCGGACTCAAGATCAGTCGGAGTCTGTGGAGTCCTATGTTGCCTGCTTGAAATCTTTGAGCTTTTTATGTGAATTTGAGCATCTAGCTGACTCGCTGATTAGGAGGGACCAGTTGGTCAGATGTACTAATAACATCAAGATTCAGGAGAAACTTCTCACTAAAGATATGAAATTGGAAGAGGCTGTTGACTTGGCAAGGAGTATAGAACAAACGTCCCAGTATGTCAAGGAACTCAGGATTGATAAGCAGAACTCCCCAACTGTCTCCGTGTGTGCCATTGATCAGAAGAAAATGGCAAACTTTCCCACTAGTAGGAGGGGGAACTGGAATGCGAGGAATTAATGCACCAGGTGTGGGAATCCCAAACATGGGGCCAACTACCCATCTTGTCCGGCCAAGTTTGCAGACTGCTTTAAATGCAAGGGTAGAGGCCATTTCACAGGTGTTTGTAAACCCTCGTCCATTAATCTACTAGTGCCCAGATTAGAAAGCAGGGCTAGTAGTGAGGAAAATGTTTGAAGGAATTAAAACATACAAGAAGTCTTGAGCACGCAGGAGCCCACTCCCAGGCATGTGTTTGAGATTTTGGCTATCTCTGGGGAGACGAAGGGTCAAGTAGATGTGTTCCACGTTGATGGCTGTGAGCTCGTCATGAAAGTTGACATATGCTCTCCCTGGACCATAATATCACAGGACACTTTGGTGAACACATTAATGAAGAGCGATACAGTACTTTGTCCCACTGACGTTAGAGCTTGTGGTTATGGCGAGTCTTCAATAGAGATCTTGGGGGGATTTCCTGCGAGAGTATTCTACAAAGAAAGACAATGTTTAGCCAACATCTTAGTAGCCAAGAAAGGTGCTTCTTTGTTAGGTTGGGAGGAGCAGAGAAGTTTGGGAGTTAGGGTACAAGCAAGTGCCCCCAACGCAGTAACTATTGCAGAAATTGAGGATGTCTCGTTCAAGGATTTTCCTGAGGTGTTTTCTAACAGTCTAGGGACGCTTTAGGATTTTGAGCATCCCATAAAACTCAAGAATGGTGCACTAACTGTAGTCCATAAAGGGAGACAAGTGCCACTGAACATGAGGAGTCAACTTTGAGATGAATTGGACGATCTCATTGGCAAAAGTGTCATCAAGCCAGTCGTGGCCACAGAATGGTTGTCGCCTGTGGTATTAGTAGCCAAGACCAATGGGAAGTTGAGGTTATGTGTGGACCTACGTAGTTTGAATCAGAACATTATCGTTGAGAGACATCCGCTTCCAAACATTTCAGAGACTCTTTCTACAGTGGGCGAACCAAATATATTTTCAGTCATTGACCTTTCAGCAGCTTATCATCAGGTCCCTTTATCTAGAGAGTCTCAATACTTGACTGCTTTTATCACTCCCGAGGGTATATATAAATACACTTCCATGCATTTGGATTGGCTTCGGCTGCATCTGTATTTCAGAGAGTGATGGAGGAAGTTCTTAAGGGTTTGAAAAAGGTCACAGTTTTTCAAGATGATATTTTAGTGTTTGCCAATGATGAGAATGAACACAATGAAATGCTGAGAGCTGTTCAGAGTAGACCCAGGGAAGCTGGTCTAACTGTTCAAAGGAACAAATGTAGAATTGCTGTAAAAGAAGTGGAATACCTGGACCACAAAATCTCTAGTGATGGTATTTCTCCAAAGAATTCACTTGTGGAAAGTATCAGTAATGCTCCCCAGCCCCAGGACAAAGAGCAATTGTGTTCGTTTATGGGACTGGCGGAGTACTACCATAAGTTTGTAAATGGTTTTGCCACAATTTCCTCTCCATTGAGGGATTTGCTGAAGAAAGGAGTGAGGTACGAGTGGTCGAGTGAGTGTCAAGAAGCCTTTTTAAATATCAAAGAGTGTATAATACAGGCACCTTCTTTGGGTGGTTTTGTTGCAGGCAGGAAAACTGTGTTGGCTGTAGATGCAAGCACCCTAGGTCTCGGTGCAGCTTTATCTCAATATGATGGTGGGAAAGTTGAGCACATTATTGCATTTGCCTCTAGACCGTTAAGGGGAGCGGAGGTAAACTACTCTGTTATAGAGAGAGAGGCCTTGGAGATTGCATGGGCTGTTACTCATTTTAAGTTTTATCTTTGGGGTCAGGCTTTTATAGTGAGAACTGATCATAAACCGTTGGTCCAGCTTTTGGGCAGTGTAGAGTGGGCTAAGGGATCTCCTGGGATTTCGAGGTGGATGATAGAATTATTCGCTTACAATTTCAAAGTGGTGTACATACCTGGCAGGGAGAATGTTGTAGCAGATTGCTTGTCCAGGCTACCTACGAAGAGTAAGGATTCTGGTGAGATGGCTATATTGCAAGGTATAAGTATTTCGGAAATTGAATATGAGGCTATTGGAAAAGATGAATGGGAAGGTGCTGATGAGGAGGATGTGCTGCTGGCACAAGTAAAAACATGGACTAAAACTGGGTGGCCTCACAGAAATCTTATTGAAAAGAAA
Organism: Ambystoma mexicanum; assembly: GCF_040938575.1. NCBI lineage: Eukaryota > Metazoa > Chordata > Amphibia > Caudata > Ambystomatidae > Ambystoma > Ambystoma mexicanum. Next base: position 216,814,530 of record NC_090929.1, on the reverse strand, counting down.
TTTGACAGGTACTTCAGCATAAAAGATTAATTAAATCTCTCTGAGGATTGTTCCAAACTTAGGAAGGGCAGTAAAGTTGTTCCCCCCAACAACATTAGGTCTTGGTTAGTGGGCATAGCCCATCAAGGACATTTTTTTTTTATACTTTATATAACCCGAGGGTTTTTAAAAGTGAACTGTCTATTTTCTTTCTTTCTTTCTTTCTTTTTTTCTTTCTTTCTTTCTTTCTTTCTTTCTTTCTTTCTTTCTTTCTTTCTTTCTTTCTTTCTTTCTTTCTTTCTTTCTTTCTTTCTTTCCATTTTGCTTATATGCCTTTTTCGACCGTTGACAGAATTATGTCCAGGATTTTTGCCATGGCAGTTACCCAGGTGGTTCTACCGCCTCCAATCAATCTCGGCCACCAGGTCTCTACCTCATAGGTATAGGCCGCGGCTAAGATTTCTTTCATGTAAGGTCCTCTTATTGAGTCGACTCCTGGGCATCTTAACAACAAATGTTCAATTGTTTCCCCTGTGCTCAGATCTTTACAGAATCTACACGTATTTGTATTGGCCAGGCCTCTTATCTCTAAGATTTCGTTTGTGGGTAGTAAATTGAGGTTGGCTCTTAGAAAAGTATTCCTCAGCTTTCTATTGGGATACTTTTTCACATATGAAATTACTTCTGTATCATGGCTATGGTTCCTATGTAACCCTGGAACCACAGCCATTCCTGTAACCGATTCAACATGTCAAGTAAACCTTCTTGTAACAGCGCCATGATGCCCCAGGGCAGCTGCTGCGCTTTAAAAATGCAAATAAATAAATAAATAAATAAATATGGTTGAAGTTTGTGTAGTTTGTGAGCAGTATGTGGCAAATGTGAAGTTAGTTTGTATGAGGCTGCCTTTTCCAAAGTACATATCCAATCCAACTTGTTTAGTTTTTTTGGGATTTTTGTCGGATTTTCTATTAGATCTTTTTTTGAGCATTGGATATGATCGAGTTTTGCTTCCTGGATTCTGTACCATTTGGTCAGACTGGCCACACCGCCTTCTTCAGCTTCTTTGTTTATTGCTCCCACAAGTATTGGACGATTTTCCAACAGTAATTTTCTAAACAGCATCATGCTGTTCCTTTCCACTATAGAGACAAGTGAGAGCTGGCTCATTTCACGTCTAATCAGGGCTATTGGCGTTGATTTAGGTAATTTCAAGACTTCTCTCCAATATTGACTTTCCATCTTTTTCCAGATGTTTTGTGGTATCCCAAGCATCGCTTCAGCTCCGTAAACCAGTGTAGGGACAACCTCTGCCCTGTAGAAGTCCACAATTGGGATAAGTGAAAAACGGCCATATTTTCTGTCAATCGCTTTTGCTTGCGATGTTAAGTTCTTTGTTTTTTGAAGCAGATGTTTTTGCATTGCAAGCTCCTTGGATGAATTGTCCACAATAATGCCCAAATATTTAAATTCATTTACTATTTCAATCTGTTCGCCTTCCAGGAACCAAGTAAAAGAGTCACCTTTATTTCTTCTTTTGCCAAGGAGTATGATTTTGGTCTTTTGTTTATTTATTTCAAGACCATTTGCATTTATGTATTCTGCGAGGTTGTTTAGTTGTCTCTGCAACCCTATTGCGGTTTGATCAGCAATTAAGATATCGTCCGCGTACATGATTCTTGAAATTTTCATCTGACCAATTTGCGGTGGAAAAGATCTTATTTTTTCTTCTGTTTCTTTATAGTCTCCAATGAAACTCAAGAAGAGTGCAGGAGCCAAAGGGCATCCTTGCTTGACCCCCTGGTTGGTTGGGATCTCCTCCGAAAGTGTACCTTGATTATCAAGCCTCACTTGTATCTTTGTGGCTGTGTGTAAAGCCATGATTGGGTGTAGGATTTGTTCAGGGCATTTCCATGATCTTAGCTTCTCCCATAGTCTCTGTCTATAGACTTCGTCAAAAGCTTGTTTTAGGTCAATGAGGCCATATAAGTTCTGGTCCCTCTCGACTGGCTTTTGTTTTTTAGGATGTTAATCGTTAGAATATTGATTGTAGTTCCAACGTTCTTTTTAAAGCCAAATTGAAGAGGATCTTCACAGGGTGCTTCCTTTGCCCATCTTAGGAAATGTCGTAAAAGTAGCGAACCATACACCTTCCCAATCACGTTCAGCAAAGCAATGGGCCGTAAATGTTTTGGGTCGTCCCTCGACCCTCTTTTGTAAATAGGTACAACCACTGCATTTGTCCAGGATTTCGGTAGTACCTTTGCAATTGTCAATCTTTGGAATACCTCGCTTATGAAATTGGCCCATGCCTCAGGGTGTTCTTTTAAATGTCTGTTTGTAAGGCCATCTGGCCCAGGTGTCCTGGAATTTTTCAGTTTTTTTAAGATGAATAAAATGTCCTGCGGATCTTGAAGCTCAATCCAAGGTTCAGTGTCTGTAAAGTTTGTAGGTTAACATGCCCTCTCGGTTAAAGAAGAGGTTTTCAAAATGCGCTGTCCATTTGGCTTCCGGAATGCCATTTATGAAAGCATCCGAGTTTATCCGATCCGTTGCGTTGATTAAAGCCCAAAAGGTTCTCGAGTCCTTAGTGGTTATACATCGCAGCATATGTTCAGAGTCTTTTTGATACATCGCAAGACGATGAGTTTTCAGCCAGGACTTGTAGATTTTTTGTTCGCTTAACCATAGTTGTTTATTATGGTTTGAGCTGTGTTTTAATAGTCTTCGCTTGACTCTCCTAAGTTGGCGTCTTTTTTCAACTAAAAGATTGTCATAGGTGTGGATTGACTTATTCGTATTAATGCGATTTTGCAATCTTGGTTTTTTGAAGACATTCAATAAGGTACTATAGTCTGGTAAATTGTCAGCTTGCACCTTTTGTTCTAGCTTGATGTAGTTTTTCGTCAAAGAAATGACGTTGTCCAAGCTCAAGGCAAGTCGGTTTCCTTTTGTATTTACTTCGAGCTTTGGGGTCGAGGATGTTTGTTCATGAGAGACGTTTGGCCAAGTTAAGGACAAAAGGTTGTGATCGCTCGCCTTTGTTTTAATGATGTCAAAAGATGAGATAATAGACAGTAAGGCTGTCGAGGCATAGATGTAGTCTATTGTTGCCACCAAGCCTCGACCTTCCCAAGTTGGCAGCTGGTCCAAGTTCTGGAACGTTGAGCTCACATTTGTCAGATCTTTGGCTTTCATCAGTAGTGACCATGCTTTTCCCCTAGCCTTGGCTTTGGTTTTGATTTGGTTGTCAGTGCATACAGCATTTAAGTCTCCACAGACTAATAGATGTGTTTCAAAGTGGTCGATGTAAGCTTTGTCTATTTCTAGTTCGACCATGTCCAGAAAATCCTGATTGGAGATAGCTTCAGGATACCAGTACAAGTTTATAATGATAGCTGTTGTTGAAACTGGTTTCATTTTTTGTATATCCCAGTATTTCCATTTGACTTGTACTGAGATCATCAAGAGAGACAGAGTCAGAATCTTAATCAATTTCATTCCTTTTCCTTCTCTTACAGCGATTAACAGGCCAGAGGAAGGTCGTCCTTTTTGTCCCTTTTTGGCAGTCGCAAAAGCAATTTCAAATCCATCAAGAATAGGCTTTGTAGTAAGCCATGTCTCTTGTAAACATATTATGTCGAAAGAGGCGAAGTTCACTTCGTTCTGTACAGTGAGGTGCATAAACCCTCGCGTATTCCATGAGCAAAGTTTTGCGTGGTTTGTGTTTTGGCCTCTTTTCAGGTCGTCTCCACAGTTTTTGCCAGAGATGAGTTGCTATTTGTTGCTTTGAGAGTTCAACTCTTTCGGGAGCCAAGCCCACAGGTTTTGTAGAGGGTTTAGATTTTCTTTTGTTCCTTTGGTATTGATTGTCACTTTTGTCTCCTGTGTGCACGTTCTTTTGATCTGCAATGCTCGCCCCTTTGGCTTTCTATCATATTTCGTCACTTCGGTGTCTAGATCTTTGTTTATGCGCCCTAAAGCGGAAGACCCAGAGTCTGGCTCTGTTGTCCTTTCTTGGCCATGTTCTCGTTTAGACAGATGCCTCTTCCTTTTCTGGACTCCAAGTTCTGAGTTATCATTTTTATAGTATATTTGAAGGTCTGTTTTTTGACTCCTGTCTTCTTGGGTTCTGTAATCACCTCGTGGGTTTTTTTCTTTCCTCTGGGACTGTTTTTTTTCTCTCAGATTGTTTAAATCTGTTCCTTTTGCTCCTCTCTCTTCTCCCAGTTCAATGATATCATAACCCATTTTTAGGAAGTACTTCACGGAGTCACACAGTCTCCGCTTAACTGATGTAGAGGAAATGAATAAATGGGTCATCGCTTGGCGTCCTTCATGAAAGGGCTCAACTAGTTCCAGATCTCTGGAATTCACTGATCTTAAGTTCGGGATACTATGTAGTAATTCCATAACAGTTTTCCTGTTCAAGATCACGTAGTCATGACAGTTTCCAAGTTGTTCAATTTTAAAGGCTGGAGTGCCTCTAAAATACTTTTTGGGCATCGCCCCTCGACCTTGGGCCTTTCCTTCGGATTTTTTTTCATGTCTTTCCTGTTTTGTTTCATGTCTATTTACTTTTCTGTCTTCTTTCCATGTGCGGTACTCAGGTCTGTCTTGTTTTACTACCTCTTTTTCGGGTATAGTGGGAGATTGTTTTTCTCCCCTTTTATCCCAAAATCCTAAATCTTTTGTTGAGTCTGAGTTTTGCGAGCCATTGTTAACAATATTTTGTCCAACTTTTGCCTGCTTTGCAAGACCCCAGTTTGCATTACAGGAGATCTTTTTACAACGATCCTCTAGTGATAAAAATGTTCTTTCATCCCCTGTTTCTGTTTGGCCTCCATCTGTTTGTGGTTCTAAGTTATAATGGCCCTTCTCTATGGTCGGTGATCCGCAGGGTTGATTTAGGTTGTCAAGCACTTCATCCATCAGGAGATCTTCTGTGCACTTTGATGTTATGAAAGCTTTGGAGGTATCCATTTCATTTACACCTGTTGGTGTGTTGGATGTCTCTATATTTGTTGAAATTAAACAGTTTGTGTCAGTATTTGCTTTTATTTTCGCCGTCTGTGTCTTCTTCCTATCGTTGAAGCTCATTTCCTGGACTGGTAAACAAAACACAAGTTGTTTTTCGTTGTAGGCGGCTGATATAGCTGATGACTTACATTCTGAAAAAATGGAGAAATCTTTATTGATAACAGAATCCATACTCTTATTTGGGAAGTTTTTTAGAGCAGATATTTTTTTTTAGAAGCCGGAGTTTGCATTGTTTTTGGTTTATGTCCGCTAGGCAAGGAGTCATTCCTTGCTACATTTGGGTGATGATGTGTACTTGTAGACTTAGGTCTCATTGTTAGCGGCTGAGTAAGAGAAGGTTCCTCTATAATGAATACCTCGGCTTCTTTTATTGGTTTTGTAGGCACTTGAGTTTTTGTTGACACATTATCCCGTGTTTGGGCACCCTTTTCAGTGTATACAATTCCAGTATTTGTTATCTTTTCTCCTGTCCCTGTCGGCGATGGTCTTGATGCATCCGCCTTTAACTTTTCGGTTTCCATGGCGGTAACATACCCCTCCAGATAAACAAACTTGGTGTGCATTGTAGCTAGTAGAGCGCAGTTGTCTTTTAATGAGTCATTTATAGCCTCGTACAGTTTGGTGAAGGGGCCATGGCAACTGCCACCGCGGCCATCAAAGTCACCATGTACAATTTTTTTTCCGGTGTATTCGCTACCAAGGAATCATGTCTAGGGTTTCTCCCAAAATCCCTGATTGGCGTGCCTGTTTCAGATGCGTCTGGCTCATGTGTCGATATGTTAACGTCCTCAGCTGTTGCAAGCCAGTCTTCTGGATCCTTGCTTTCTATAGAGTTAATCGATGTGGGTTTTTCATTATTATTATTAGTTGGGATTTTTTTATCCCAGAGCTGGCCGATTTAGTGCTGCCCCTTTCGGGCTCCTTTTCTGGTGTCTTTACTTGATTCTCATCCCCCATGGGTTCGTTTGTAGGGGGAGGACTGGACGCGAGTTTATCTTGCTCATCTATGGCACAACCAGGTAAATTGTTATGGCTTTCTAGATTTGGGTCTCCAATATTCAGTCCCAAAGGAGATGTTTCCGGCTGTAAATCCTCTGCACAGTGCACCACTTCCAGCATTTCGCTATCAGTTATTTCTCGTGTGTTATCAAGTTTCCTTTTTCTAGGATTCACAAAAAAATCTGCCTTGCTCTGAGGCGAGAATATGGAAGTTTCTTGTCGGCTTTTGCTGTTTGTACATTCTAGTACTCGCCTTATTTGTCTTTTTCTTCTCTTTTTTCCAGCGTTTTTGAAGTCAAAGCCTTTGCATTCAGGCAGCTGACCTGGAATTGATTGTACAATTTCGGGGTATATTTTAGCCACCGAGTTGTTATTTGGTTTTTGAGTAATTTTCAATTTTTTACAGCACGGCCCTTTTTCTAATTGCCTTACAGGTGGTTTTGTTGGTTGACAGTCTTTTAGGTGGTTTGTATTTTCCACCTGATCGTTTTATTTTAATAAGGGCAATTTTTTCAAAGCAGGTATTGTCGTCTCCCATGGGGGTTTCAGAGATGTTACTCCTGCCGTACCCACTGAGCTGTCTTTCAGTTGGGTATCAGGTCTGTGGAAATCCTGGAATGGCTCTTCAATCGAGTTTTCAGTCGTGGTCTTTCCCGTGGCGGCCACCAGAGGGCCCTCTGATTCAGCCGGTGCTTGTCGAGCTTCGCTCTCCTCTGTTTCCTCCTCCGTAGATTTTTGTCCCTGCGGTCCCTCCGTAGGGAGCCTCGCCGCGATCCCCGGGTCCATCACCAGAGGCCCCGCGGGCCCTTGAGTTCGATCTCCAAGACCGTTCTCCATCAGCTGCGCCAAGCTCGACGCTGTCAGTCCTCCGACAGACGGCGGAGCACACACCGTTGGGAAGACGCGGCCATTTCCACATGAGTCGTCGGCCAGAGTTTCCTGAAGAGCCTCGGAGCGGCCCTTTGAGTTTTTAAATGTTTCATCATTTATTCGGCATACGGTCCGGGAATCCATCTCTCCCAGCTCAGTAATGTAGGAGTCTTGAGCCGTAGGCTGAAACCCCCGTGTTGGAGAAGATGACTCTGCCGATGGTTTATCTTTGCCCCAAGTTGTTTTCGGGCAAGAGCCCCCACTAGTCTCTAGAGTCAATAAAGTGGGCTCATTTCTTCGGAAAGGACTCAGTAGGCTATGCAGCTGTTCAGTGGGTGTCAGTTTAGGCAAATTTGACTGTGGCAAAGGGTTTCTTCTGCTTTGTACATATAGTCCCTCCATTTCAGCCCGAGTGCGCGAGCGTGAGCTCCTTTGCTGCAAATCGTTCACGCTTTTCTCTGCAGTATGCGGGGACGGCAGAGTAGAGTCCCCAGCGTCCATAGCTGCCATAGACTGCTTCAGACTGCTACTCTGCCGCTACTCCGCGGCCGCTCCGCGGGAGCAAGGAGTTTTTAAAGGCTGGTCAGGTGATCTTGAAAAGTAACCACGGTAGAAAGACTGGAACGTAGAATAACTGGCAGTCTCTGCTTCCGACTGCTACTCTGCCGCTACTCCGCTACTCCGCTACTCCGCTAAAGGACATTTAGGCATGGGTGGCACAAAGAGACATCTCCGACAATCCTTTTGGTGGCCAGGAGTTGGTAGTGATGTTGAGAGGTGTGTGAAGAACTGTAGGGAGTGCGAGAGAAGTGATAAGAACAAAGTGGTAAGGGAAGCACCCATAAATCCGGTAACTGTGCCTAATGAACCTTGGAAAAAGGTTGCTGTAGATTTGGTGGGGCCATTGCAAAATTTGGGCAATGATTTTAAATATTTGGTTGTCTTGTTGATTACCACTCAAAGTGGATTGAATGGAAGCCGATTCTGAAGCCACTACTTCCGAAATGATTTTGTTTTTTGAAGAGGTATTTCATAGGGAGGGTTTCCCTACTGAACTTATTTCAGATAATGGTGTTCAGTTCTGTTCTGATAAAATGTTGGCCTTTTTCAAGAAATATTGCATAAGACATTCTAGGACAGCCCTATACCACCCTAGGGCCAACGGCCTGGTGGAAAGGGCAAATAGATTTGTGAATGGTGGTCTGCAACTGGCCATGGCATCGGGTCAAAACTGGCAGAAGGTTTTGAGAGAAATTATTTGGAATTATTGCACTACTCCACATACCGTCACCAAATTTTCTCCATTCATGTCGTTAAAAGGTAGGCAACCAGGTACGAAACTCTGCCCAGGTTGGTTAAACATGGCAAGGAGTGTCAATGTAGATAGAGAAAGGAGCATGACACTCATTAGGGAAGCACAAAATGAATATAAGGAGAGGTTTGATGTGGATAAGAAAACCAGAAAGGTAAACTGGAAAGAGGGAGATTTGGTATTTGTTAAGAATCCCAGATTGACTCCCAAATGTCTAGAGAGTAAGTTTATTGGTCTGAAGAGGATTGCTGTAGTGAGAGGTAATGTGGTCATCATGGAGGGGGGAGAGTGTTGGTCCATGGGTAAATTAGTAAAGTGTAATCAGAATGGTGAGGCAGAGGACCCGGAAACATGTGACAATAGCACTGATGATGAGTGTTTGGGTGGAGCAAGATTGAGTAGTACTGTGACAAAGGATATCAACATGAATGCAAATTCAGAGAGGACAAGAAACAAACCTCTCTGGTTGAAAGACTATTATTTGGAGTAAGCTCATTCACAATTGTAAGGGAGGAGATGTGTTGGGTGTGTTCACTTTATCAAAAATACTTATATATGTAACTGTTTAGATATTGTTTAGAATGTTAAGCATGTTTTTATTCTGTAGTTCCATTTACATGTTCTCTTTTGGTTAGGTTCTGATTACATTATGATTTCAGGTCATTCTACCATGGAGTGTTTATCTTTGTGTGACATTCGAACAAGTCAGTTAGAGGCTGCGTATGAGAGCAGGGCCTGCTGTCGCTGAAGCTCTGAGTAAATAAATCCTAGAATTGCTCTAAATGCCTGAGGACTTTAATTTCACAACAGTCCTTGCTTTATCATTGACATACTTTTGTACATGTATTTAAACATGGATCAACTATTTTGAGAAATATTTACCATATGTGTTCAGTGATTAGTCGCTGTGTAATTCATATAGTGATAACATTACTTGTGTTTTTGTTTGTTTTATATCGCAGATGTTACCAGTTATGGTGATGATTACCATTAAGTTATCATTTACTTATGTTGCTTCATTGCCAGGTGCCGGTGAAACCCACAACAGTGTGCAATTCCATTTGCTGCCCGTATCCAGGCTTGATTCCACTGATCTTCAAGTCCTCAGTGCTGATAATAACCCGGCTGATACCTTTATACACTGCCAATGTATCACCTGCCTAAGGCACCACCCTCCACGCCATCTCTGGGCATGTGTCCTTACCGAGTGCCCTACCCTTCAGCTAACCCCACCAAAGGTTCCCCAGACTGGAGCATCAGTAACAATAGAACCTGTGTTCTGCCTTTTGATGTACCACATGGCCAGCTTCCCCTAGTGGCATCCTTACCTAGGGCTCTGTCCCTCAGCACATCACCCCTGCCACCACCACCATTCTTTGCGTAACCCAAGTCCCTTCTTCTTCCCCCATGGCTGCCCACGAACCTCCTGACCAGTTCACTATTCACTGGCCTTCTAAGCCCATACTAGAACCTACTAAACCCAATAGTGTGCCCATTCGCAACCTACCCCCATGCCCTTTGTTCCTCCCTTGATACTGATGGATGCAACTAACCCACCAAAGACACCTTCAAATCCCTCTTCCTAAATATCTTCCTTCTCGAGCTCTTCGCTCATCCGCCTCCAACTCCCTCATGGTCAGCCGCTTTTCCAAACAACGAGTTGGTGGCAGATCTCTCTCCGCTGCAGGGGCCTCCCTCTGGAACAGCCTTCCTGCCCCCCTAAAACTTGAGGAGAGCCATCTCCGGTTCCGGAAGCACCTCAAAACCTTCCTCTTCACCTCCGCTTTCTCTCCCCCTCTCCCCTGCTAAAGTTACTAAACTGCACTGAATCTGCAACTGGGCCACTCACCTTCTCTGTCCTTGGCCCAGCCACTCGCCCCTGCACTGCCTCCCTGGCACCCCCTGCGCTACGGGACTGTGTCTGTATCCCTACAGCCCCTCCTTCCCAGCACTTATCTGCACTTACTCGCACTGCTACTAGCTGGCCCTTGTTACTTTCCTGTATCCTATTACCCTGTACTGCACTTTCCCGTCTCCCTTTCCCCTTGCACTTCTCCCTTTCCCCTCCTCCCTTGCACTTGCGCGATCTGAATGACACCTGGTCTAGTAGGATCGTTGTATGTCTCCCCTTGCCCCCCCCTGCCTCGTCGCGCCTTGAGACACTTGAGCATAGGCGCGTTATAAATAACATATCATATCATATCATATCATATCATATCATAGGATCCAACTACTCTCCAGGTCTGAACCAATGCACCTGACTCCAACCCAACCACTGCCCTTCGAGCGCATATCCCATACTCACATCCACTAAACCATTGATACCCAGCAAGGACATCTTCACTTTCCATGGGACAATACGCCCCCAAGCGTGTACTGGTGCAGATAGACCACCCACTCCCTGAATCACCGATCAGGCTTCAACACCCAGAGAAGCTCCTGTTCACGCACCCAATCTCCCCAATTGACTGCACTACCCACACCCTCCACTAAGATTACACAACCCGCTTAGAAGCAGACTCCCACACCTTTACCCTCCACCTCACCACATCTAAACCTGATCATCTCATCTGTGTACTCATAAACACATGCTCACTCTGTGCCCATGCCATGGACATACATGACTTGATATTGGACAATGAGCTGGACCTACTCGCCTTCACTGAAACCTGGTTGTATGAGGCAGCATGTCCCTCACTATCGCTCACCATTGCCAATGGCTATTCTGTTCTCAGGACATACAGAATTGCCTCCCCAGGTGGACGAGCTGTGATTATCTCCAAATCCTCCCTCCCCACAAATCCTCCCTCCCCATCAGAACTTCCCCTCTCTACTGGGCTACGAACTCCTACTCACCAAAATTGAGCCCTGCCCACAAACTACTATCAATATTGTACTCCATTACACCAAACTAATAACATCTGCTCCTCAGATACTGACATACCTCTTCTCCTCTCACTGCTCCTTAAACCTATGACCAAACTCATAATACTGGGCGATTTCAACCTCAGATTCAAGGACCCTTCTGATTCAAAAAGGCCACAGCCCTCAGTGACACGCTTCTAGAGCTGTACCTCACAGAAGTCACTACTGCTCCTACCCACACAAAAGTCTGGATCCTTGACTGCATCTTGAATCTGAACACACCCATCTCAGTCTCCTCCATCAACCCACTACCCTAGTCAGATGATTCCCTGATCCTCTTCACCCTCTCTCCCAGAGGGAATACAACCCATACAGTCACTAATCACCCCACCTGCAAGACACACCTGCAAACTCACTAAGGAGATGCTTGAACCCACCATCTGTGCCTCCCTGGCTTTACTGCCTGAGAGTGAGGATCCAGAAACAATCCTCTCCGCCTACAATGCCACTCCACTACACAGACTTGATCTGCATGCTCCTCTCTAAACTATGACACAAAAAAAGGAACACCCACAACTGGTTCACTGACAAAATGATTACCCTCCGCAAAACAGAAAAGGACTCAAGAACACCTCTGCAAAATAAAAAAATAAAAAAACACTAACAAAAAAGAGGCCTTTCTCTCCATTAGCCAAAACTTACAAAGCCACTATCATCACCACTAAAGCCAACGTCTACAAGTCTAGGATCCATGAAGCTAGCTGAAACACCAGAGAACTATTCAAAATCTTCAAGGAGCTTGAATCCCCAGCACCTCCCGTCGTCAGCTTCCTAAGGGACAAAGTCGGGTGCTCCCTTGTCCAATCTGCCCTTCCCAAGAAAACCCACAACCTCAGAGACAAAAACATCCTCAAACAATCCTTGCTCCCTATCACAGATGCCACCCTCCAATAATGACCCACACCTCGACCATCACACCCCCTTTCAACTTTTCCCATGTCACTCCCTCTGACGTTCTCTCCACCATCCTTCACCTGAAAACATCTAATGCAAAGGAGACATCTCCCCTTCCCACCTGATCAAGATGTGTGCTGAGCCCCTCTCACTCATCATTGCTAATTTTATCAATGCCTCTTTTGTCACATTTATGGTCCCTAAAACCATTGAAGACGTTTGGGTCACAAAAAACAGCACTCAACCTTACCCTTTCCACCAACTACCATCCCATCAAGACCGTGCCTTAACTCCTGAAAATACTTGACCACACCCCTTACACTCAAATTTGAAGCTACCTGGAAAACCTCAATCTTCTGGGCATGCAACAATCTGGGTTTTGGCCAAGACACAGCACGGAGGCAGCCCTCCTTGACCTGAAGATCCAGCTCTAAAACATTTGAGACACAGGAGATCTCGCAATCCTCCTCCTACTCGATCTATCTGTGGCTTTTGATCTCGTGGATCATGATATCCTCTGCCAACACCTTACCTCCCTCTTCAACCTCTCCAATAACGCAGACAGCTGGGTCAACTCCTTTCTGCATAAACGCTCTTCCAGGGTATTTGCCAGTTCGGAAGCAGCTGACTCCATCCCTGTCTCTTACGGTGTACCACAAGGCTTGTGACTTTCTTCAACGCTATACACTATGCATACCAAACCCCTCTTTGATCAGCTGGACAGTCATGAAACCCACTATACCAACTTTGCCGATGATATGCAAGTACTTCTGAAACTCACCAGTAACCATAGAATTGACTCTGCTAACCTTAATTGGATATATAGCATCATTCAAGCATTGATGGCAAACCACCATCTGTGCTTGAATGATGATAAGACAGAGCTCTTCATCGTAGGCTCTTCGCACCAGCTCAAGAACCTGGATCCAGCCATTTCCTCTTTCTCCATTGATAGAAACATCACCCCCAAATCTAGTCACGTGAAAACTCTGGGGGTTTACGTAGACGCTGAACTTAATATGCAAAAACACATTAAAGCCATTGCCTACTTGGCAGAAAATGTCTGACCTCGGGCAACTGCCTAGCCAGAGCAATCATTGGTAGCAAAATGGACTGTTGTAATGCCATCCTTGCAGGGAAATCAACAATAAACCTTACCAAATTACAATTTATCGAGAACTAAGGCCACCCAGGCAGTTTGGGGTATGAAACGTTCTAACCATACCTCACTAGTGAGACATGAGGCCCATTGGCTACCTATCAAAGCCTGCATTGAATTTAAATCTTGTCATTCAATCACCTATGTATCCACAACACTGCACCTACCTACCTCAACCAGCACATTGCCAAAAAGACTAAACCACTGTGCCTACGATCCTTCACCTCCACATCTCTTGTAACACTGAGATTCACCCCAATAAAGTGCTGGTGGAGCTAACTCCACCTTCCTAGCAGCTACTTTCTGGAATGCTCTGCCGCCTTGTCTACAAGATGTCTACAAGATGTCTACAAGATGAGCCTTCTTACTTGAATTTCCAGAAAAAAACTGAAAACGAGTCTGGCAGTGACCGTGCCGGTAAAACGGGCAGGCTGCCGCCGGACCTGTAATGAATTACCGGCGCCTGACTTCCCAGTAACACCAGGGTATTCCGACCCCGGAAGCCGGGAAGTCAGGAGCCAGTAATTTTGTAAGTCCCCATTCCCATGGAGTCCAATAGAACTCCATGGAAATGGGGTCCACAGAAGCACCGGCAAAGTTAACAACGGTGAAAAGGTCTGACCCTGGCGGTTAGGCTTACCAGCACCGGTGTTTCCAGACCGGCACAGTTGGAATGAGGCCCACAGTCCTTCCATTCGAAATATAATGATTTATCCTGCCTACCATATTTGTATTTTTCAAAGATGCACTGTTCTAACAGTAAAATATGTGTAATGCGATGAGTCAGCATCCTATTTACAGTTGTGATCATTGTCCCTGCCTATCATTATGAGGAAGGGTGGAGAAGCCCAGACATGGTGCCTCCCACCTAAATCAAATTATCAAAGTCTGCAGAAAGAGAGAGCATTTGCTCTCGCGTTTCACCAGCAGAGTGCACGGCTTCTCCTGAGGACTGACAGGGAAGAAAAGTAAAACAAAAAATGCAATTTAAAAAATAAAAACATTAATAAATGCAAGAACAACTGTCCAGAGCTATGAATGAAAAAATAGCAATAATTGCATAAACCTAAAACATTAAAATGATAATATTAATTAACTGTACTTATTATAAAACGTACTTCCTCTATAATTAGTAACGCAACAACTACGGGCATAACACTGGGTTGGAAGCGGAAAAGCTAGAAAAACAGCGTAAATGATGAGGTATACCCCTCTTGCAAAAATGAAACTGTGTCATGGACCCACATCTGGCGTCGATCCAACCTAACCAGATCCTTGGTTAGCTATTTGCGAAGGCTTTGCTCATCTGCAAGTTTCTAGATGCGGTTAGTGTCTGGTGAGGTTCAAGAAAAAGTTGGACCAGGGTTCACTCAGAAGAAAGATTCTTCTCGATGCGCTGTAGCCAGATGCTTACAGGTGGAGTCCCCTGGTGAACTGTTTGACACTGTTACTTAGCATTTTGCTGACAATGCTTTTCTGTGCTGGAGTTAAGTAGGGTGTTTCTATGTTCTTTGCCTTGCATCGGAAGGCCATGTTTTCCACTATATGGGATTTGTCCTGCACAGCACATTATCACATTTATTTTCCAAACTAATGGCTGGAGGGTTTAGAGTTAATCTTAACCCCTGGCATTGCTCTGGGCAACCCTCCAGACCATCACTGTTCTCCTGCCAAGCCATCACAAAAGGGGAAAGACAATATGCAATGACTGGGGCATCTGATGCCTTATTTCGTGGTGTGATGATGGAAGCTTTCATCAGATACTGAGCAAATAATCCAGAGCTCAGGGACCTGTTCACTAGCATATCTGAGATTTTAACATCCCCGAGTCTCACTCTGACCACCACACTCGAAGCACACTTTTCCTCTGACTGAATCCATGGGCCTTAAGCAAATTGTGCTCTCTCCCATGAACAACAAAGGCAACACCCTAGATTTGGGCCCTCATTACAAGTTTGGCGGTATTCCGGCAGTAAATCTGCCTGAATACCGCAAAACAGAATTGCCTCCTCTTGGTCTGGTGGATTTACTGCCAGATTACAAGTGGTGGTAGTTGGTGTTAGTCCCCATTTATTGGAGTCCATAGGAGTCCATGGGGCTTTTGGAGGTATTACCGCCACCGAAATTCCACAATTTAGCTCATTTTTGGCAGTAAAGTGGTGGGTTTACCTCCAGCTTTTTGCTGGAGGTGAATCCTCGGCCTCACTGCCTAACTTGTAGTAGGGCAGTGTGGTAATGCCACGGTAATGCTGATTGTTACCACACTGCGGAAATCATAATGAGTCCCTTACTCTTCACATCATACTCATATCATCCCCCTCATCATCTGCTAAGACCCTATCCTACATGACTGGTCTGACCACGCCATCATCCACTGTCCATCACCTACTTGCCCTGTCTCACAAGGTCAGGGTAAATTAGTAGTATTCTGATTATCGAGGCCAAACTTGCTAACTACTCCAACACCATCACAGCAGCTTCAGCCAGAAGAAAAGCCATCTTTGACGTCCTAAAACATTGTACTAAATTTCACGTGACCTTGAAGTGCCAGTAACTCAGATAGATCATTGAAACACACTCCCATACCCTTATGTCTCCTGCACTCCAGTGTGCACACACTTCCCCCTGGAATCAATTCTCTCGCCTCTCTCCCCCAGTCCTCCTCAAAACAACCACCTCCCTCAAGCCTGCTTCCTCCTCTCACCATTTCATCCAGGCCTCCATCAGTAAACAATTAATGGGCCTCGTGCTCTAGGCAGTCCTCAGCATCATTAATGCCTCCCTCACAGAAAGGTCATTCCCAGACACCCCCAAGACTCGTCTCATATTACTTCTTTTGAAAAAGCCAACCCTAGTCCCAAATGACCTAGCCAACTACAGGCCCATTACTAACCTACTGTTTATTGGCAAAATCTTAGACAAAATAGTTGTTACATAACAACTCGCCAGAAGCGAATAAACACACCTCATAAATGAAAGTGAGGGTTTTGCCTCAAAGGTAGCATTGAGACAGCCCCCATCCGGATAGTGGATGATGACCAACAAATCATGAATACGGGAGACGTGTGCCTCTTCGTCCTCCTTGAAACTTTGGCTGCATTTGGCACCATCAATCACCACATCCTCTTCTCCCTCCTCTCTGACAGGATGGAATTCTCTGGCACTGTCCTGAATTGGTTTACCTCCTACCTTTTGGGGCAGAGATCAGGCTGTCTAGATGAACACCAATCATTATAACCTTTACATGGGGCCTCTGGACACACTTAGCAAAGATCTCAATATAGCCAACCACCAATACGAGGACGATCCTCAGTTGTACATGAGAGTAAAAAGTGCACTGGATATTGGCCATGTTTACAATTACATAGCCATCATCCACTCCCCTACTAAACAATAACTTACCCAAAAATGGCACATGAAATGCACCTAGAGGGATTTGATTTGCAGCTCTCGTATTCAGCAATATCCTTAGGTTTCACCATTTACAGCACCCCGTCATGTCAGAAACACATAGCTAAGAAAGCCCAAATGGCCTGTCTCCAACTTTCCACCCTTTGCAAAATCAAGACCTACATCCCATCACTGGACATTCATACCTAGTGCAGGCCCTTCTAGTCTCACACATCGATGGGAGAAATGCCTTACTGATAGGGCTCACAGCTGCTCACTTGGTTCCCCTAAAAACAGTCCACCAGGATGCAGCAAACCTTTTTACCAAACTGCTCAAAGCACAATCAGTCAGCAAAAAGAGGACCCACAAATAATCCTTCTATTGTCACGCACCTACAGTTCGGAGCTCAAACCTAGTATTGGCTTGGAATGCCCACCCCCAATTCTCCAATTTTACAAATCTCTCAAAACATGGCTTTTTCAAAAACACCTGGACATGGGCTAATCCGAATGTATGCACAGACATACTGCGCTAGTGTTAAAAGATTCCAGTCCAATCGCATGGCTACCCACTTTCTGTACAGTGCTCTGCTGCTCTCAAACTAGGTCTGCACTTTGCAAAACAAAATAAAATAAAATCTATGCTAGGAAGCAAAACATCATTTTCTCTATGATTGTCGTTGCTGGTCCTGGGAAGAGTTGTTCAGATGATGCTCTCATTCTTTTCACAGTGGTTATGATGTCCACAGGTGGATGGTGGTGGAAAGATGTGGATGATTGACAATGATCGATTGGATTAACCTCACTCTTTCCGGGGGAGCTGTTGCGCGTTTGGCCAAATCAAATAGATGCCTCTGTGTGAGATCCGTTGGTGTGCAGAGCATTCTGGCATAATTTTGGTAATAAATAGGAAGGGCTTGTTACAAGACTAACTCAAAAGAGGTATGAAGGGGCTAGCAAAGCCTGACCAAGAATCAGAAGGATTGCTCCAGTGGTGCCAGAGATATTTGGCAGAGTTCAGCGGGCTCATGATGGGCGTAGGTGCAGAGGCGAACTACAGCTGCTGAGAGGGCCTCCGCCGGGGGCGGGCCTATCAACTACTTGCGGAAACTGAAGATGAAGTTGCAGAGGCTCGGTGCAGAGAGAGACTGAGTGCAAGAGAGGAGGGCTGCTCGAGGCAACAACGTCTTACTGAAAGACAATGGGCGGACGGTGCCTGCTTTCACAGCGCCCATTCCGTGCCGTGGGGAGGAGTAAGCCTCTGGGTTGCCGATGCTGATAAGCCCAATACTACTGAAGCGGGCAGTGGAGGAGGCAGGAGGGCCTGCCCCTCGCTGTGGCCCCAAACAACACACAATGAGCGCAGTCCACTGTGAGACTCTGAGGAAAGTCACTGCCCGACAGTCTAAAATCGTAACTGAACTTTGCGGTCATTGAAATTTGGCAACCGATGTCCTGCGCCACGTGTGAGAAACCATTTATGGACGTTTCAGACCCTGCAGGAGTGTTTGACCGCATAGACCTCGCTTGACACGCATGGGTGCTGCCATTGCGTGGCACGACAAGCCGCTTGTAGGGACATAAGCAAACTGCCAACGGGCATATCGGATCCCTGGGAAGAAGGGAATTAACACTGCTGACCTAACGGCATTAACCTACTGGTGCTGCAACGCCACACGAGATAACACAGCCTGTTGAAAGACCCAGCGGAGCGAGGCGACTGCATGCTCCCAGCTACTCGGGAACGACTGAGACAGCATACGTGACGAATACAGAAACCTGGTCCTGCACTGCACTTGCCAGCAGGTAGGCGTTGAAACACTTGCTCACCATAGAAAGGCTGATTCCTGCAGGTTCTAACCTCCAAGTACTACAATAGGGTTTCTATCTTTTGTTCCCCTGCATGCTACCACAAGACAACTTAACATCTAACTCTGAAGTCCAGGGCCTGGCCTGAGGGCACTTACCGATGGGAAGGGGAACATGCTGGGAACCCGCACCAGGTTCAGGAGGAGAAGTTGGGCCGCAGTTGACGCACCAGCAGTGCTTTTAGTTACATTCCTGGGGCAAGACAAGAGACAAGGTCCCGTGATATGGATGTTTTGGGGTATCACAGTCTGCACAAGGACGGAAGGGCTGCCACCCAGTGTCGGTCTCACTTGGCTCTCCCCTACTCGAGTTTGCAGTTACGTCCCGCCTGTCAGTTCTGACCCTGGCGGGCAGGATGGCACTCGGCTGGAGAGTCATACTGTGCCGGTCCGGAAACACGGGTGCCGGTAGGCTTACCAGCAACAGTGTTTCCAGACCGGCATAGTTGGAATGAGGCCCACAGTCCTTTAATTCGAAATTTAATGATTTATCCTGCCTACCATATTTGTGTTTTTCAAAGATGCAGTGTTCTAACAGTAATATATGTGTAATGCGATAAGCCAGCTTGCTATTTACAGTTGTGATAATTGTCACTGCCTATCATTATGAGGGAGGGTGGAGAAGCCCATACATGGTGCCTGCCACCTAAATCAAATTATCAAAGTCTGCAAAAAAGAGAACATTTGCTCTCACGTTTCACCAGCAGGATGAGTGCACAGCTTCTCCTGAGAACTAACAGGGAAGAAAAGTAAAACAAAAAATGCAATTTTAAAAATAAAAACATTAATAAATACAAGAACAACTGCCCCATACTATGACTGAAAAAATAGCAAGAACTGTGCAAATCTAAAACATAAAAATGGAAATAATAATTAACTGTGCTTATTATAAAACATACTTCCTCTATAATTAGTAAC
The DNA here is from genome assembly GCF_040938575.1 of Ambystoma mexicanum. Classification (NCBI taxonomy): domain Eukaryota; kingdom Metazoa; phylum Chordata; class Amphibia; order Caudata; family Ambystomatidae; genus Ambystoma; species Ambystoma mexicanum. The sequence goes on along the minus strand of NC_090929.1, from coordinate 216,795,176 downwards.
GCACTGGGTTGGAAGCGGAAACGCTAGAAAAACAGTGTAAATGATGAGGTACATCCTTCTTGCAAAAATGTAACTGTGTCATGGACCTACATCTGGCGTCGATCCAACCTAAACAGATCCTTGGTCAGCTATTTGCGAAGGCTTTGCTCATTTGTAAGTCTTTAGATGCGGTTAGTGTCTGTGAGGTTCAAGAAAAAGTTGGACCAAAGATTGCTCTCGATGCCCTGTAGCCAGATGCTTACAAGTGGAGTCTCCTGGGGAACTGTTTGACACTGTTACTTAGTATTTTGCTGACAATGCTTTTCTGCGCTGGAGTTAAGTAGGGCGTTTCTATGTTCTTTGCCTTGCATCGGAAGGCCATGTTTTCCACTATATGGGATTTGTCCTGCACAGCACATTATCACATTTATTTTCCAAATAAATGGCTGGCGGGTTTACAGTTAATCTTAACCCCTGGCATTGCTCTGGGCAACCCTCCAGACCATCACACTTCTCCTGCCAAGCCATCACAAAGGGGGAAAGACCCATGGAATCAACGTGCGCCGAAAAAACGGTGCACGCGTGCGAAAACGTGCGATTCGCAGAGAAACAGTGAAAATCGCAGTGCAAGTGCGATTATCGCACTGAAAACATCGCACATCAATTCATGGAAGTCCGTGCACGCGCGAAATGTGAGATGTGCGCTGAGAAAGTGCGCGGCGCACGCTGGTGCACGCTGGTGCACAGGTCATCGAACGCCGTGCGATAAGGCCACAGCGAATTCGCACATAGCGCGGCGCACATAACAAAAGTAGGCGTAACACGGGGCGTCACACGCAGAATGGGGAACAACTTGTGAAAATGTGGGCGTCACGGGGGAAGTACAGGAGGCAAGTGCGCAGAACGCCCACACGCTCGCCTACAACACGTATTCATGGAATCGAATAGGGAAAAACAGCACACGGCCAAAGACGCCCACAGGCCCATACATGTCCGCCACACGAAAGCAGGCGGTAGCGTCCCTGCGCAGGAAAAAAATGTGCGCCAAAGTCCTACACGCGCGAGAAGGCCCACACGCGATCGGGCCTGGGGGAGCGTGTGCGTGTATTACAGGGGTGCGCGTGAAGTTCCACACGCGATTGGCCTGGGCGCGTGTATTTCAGGGGTGGGCGAGAAGTTTCTCACACACGATTGGCCTGGGCGCGTGTATTACAGGGGTGCGCGCAAAGTTTTACACGTGATCTGGCCTGGGGGAGCGTGTGCGTGTATTACAGGGGTGCGCGTGAAGTTCCACACGCGATTGGCCTGGGCGCGTGTATTTCAGGGGTGCGCGAGAAGTTTCTCACACGCGATTGGCCTGGGCGCGTGTATTTCAGGGGTGCGCGCGAAGTTTCACACGCGATCTGGCCTGGGGGAGCGTGTATTTCAGGGGTGTGCGTGAAGTTCCACACGCGATTGGCCTGTGCGCGTGTATTTCAGGGGTGCGCGAGAAGTTTCTCACACGCGATTGGCCTGGGCGCGTGTATTTCAGGGGTGCGCGCAAAGTTTTACACGCGATCTGGCCTGGGGGAGCGTGTGCGTGTATTTCAGGGGCTCGCGGGTGTTTTCACACGCGATTGGGCCTGGGGGAGCGGGGTACGTGTATTCCAGGGGTTTGCGTGAATTTTTTCACGCGATCTTGCCTGGGGGGGAGCGGGGTACCACTCACCGTCTGCCTTGCGTGTAGAAGAACGCGTAGCCAACACCCGCTGTGAAGTAATAGGGTGTGAACCCCAATGGATGGAAAACACATGCACCGCACGAAAAGCACGTACAGAGCAGGGTAAAGGCATGCAGGATCTCCAAGCCCTGCCAGGGCAACGCCCGTGCGCGAAACGCCACAGACGCGCTTACGCTGTAAGGGCCTTTGGTCCAATGAAATCGCGTACGCGTGCTGACGCGCTTACGCGCTAAGGCCCTTTCCTCGAATTTCACGCTGACGTGCAGGATTTTCACGTGCAAAATCACTCCGTATCAAGCTGGCCACGCGAAAACACACGGAAGACCACGCTCCTACCCAGAAGGCCGAATTACTGCCCCCCCAGTGCCCCGATCACCCTTCCACGTGCCATCTGCTGCTGCCTGCCTGCCTGCTGCCACCGTGCCCTGCCATTTGGTGCCTGCACATCAGCCATCTGCAGGGGTCCAGTTGCTGTGTCCACCCCTGCTGGAACAGAAGACTCCCGACTCGGATAACATCGCTCCACAGCCCAGCCCCAGGACCCAGTTGCCCACCCACTCCTGCCCCTGGGGTTGCCATGTCGGGCACATCAACATCTGGCACCAGTGGCAACCCCCGGCCACAGGGGCAGAGGGGCACCAGCTTCACTGCCACCGAAGTTGGTGTCCTGGTGGAGCAAGTCCTGGGGCAGTATGATGCCCTCTTCGGATCGTTCCGCGCCAACAAGGAAGGACGGGAGAGGATCTGGGCCGACTGTGTGGTTACCATCAACGCGGAGGGGGTGGCAACCCGCACCATCCAGAAGGTCAAGAAGCGCTGGGAGGACTTGAGGTCCAGGACCCTCATAAAGGCCCGGCGCCTCGTGTAAGGGGGCCGGGGCCGCATGAGTTCCATCCAGATGAGGGTCCTGGAACGCGTACACCCAGCGCTCCACGCCCAGGTCCTTGAGAGGGAGACCCGTCTGGAGTTGAGCGGTAAGTGGCCAAGCATTGCTGTGTGAGACAGGGCATGTTGCAGTGTGCTGGTTGTCTGATACTTGCCTGTATGTGTGACATAGGCCATGTATGCATGTATGTGTGCAGGGACATCATGGTAATGCATATGCGACCAGTAATGTGTGAACCGCACGGTTGTTGCATGTGTTTAAATGCGACATGGGGAGCCCTATGCAGATTGCACACATGAGAGCATGGCAGTCTCTGTTCCTGGACATGGGTGGGGGTGAGGGATGGGTGCTGATGCCAGGTACATATATGGTATCCATGTCTGTGTGCCTGACCTGCGTGTCTGTGACTTGTGAATGCCATGGATGCATGACACATGTCTGTGACAATTTACAGATCCACTGATGCAGCCTAGTCATCCTTGTATCCACTGTGATTGGGGTGTATGGGGCCAGATGGATGTGACTGAGGTGAAGTGTGTGCATGTGATAGGCATGACCCATGATGCATGTGAGTCCAAAAACAACATTGTATGCTTCAAGAGTCCCTTGGACATGTTTGCTTATGTCCATAGCATGCGCCATGCCTGTTACTGCATGTGTTTTGCCTGCACTGACCCATGTGTTGTGGAGGGACATGATGGAAGTTATCTTTGACAGTGCCACTCATCTGCTGTTGCTTCCTGTCTATGGGACCATTCTACAGTACCCTGATGCTTGTGTTCTATGTCTCCCTCTACACAGCGCAAAGTGAAGAAGAGGGCGGAGACGGCGCTGTGGAGCTAAGCGGCGTGGATGCCCCCACGGCTGAAGCGGAAGGGGTGGGTGAGCCCCCACAGGGGCTTGGAACGGCGGAAGACGGTGTGGAGCCATCCAGGTTGGTGGTTTCCACAGAGGAGGAGGAGGCCACTACTGAGCCGCACATGGGGCCTGGTGGGGGCATCCCTGCTGGTGCAAGTGGTGCAGTCCAGGGGCAGGGGCAGGAGGCAGCACAGGTCGCCGTGGAGGTGCCTGTGCATGTCGCTGTGACTGCACCACCATGCACCAGCAGAGATGCCCCGTCCCAGGCCCGTCCGCAGGTAGGGGGGATGTCCATGTCATCTGACTCCCCTCCACCTGCGGACGAGGGGACCCCTGGCCGCATGGAGAAGGTCCTGATTGGTGTCGCGTTGCGCACGGCTGTCATTCGTGATGAGGTGCGTGCTTCCCGGGGGGAGCACGCACGTCATCACGAAGAGCACCGTGCCAACATGGCCCAGTTGGGAGTGGTCATGGTCGGGGGTCTCGTACATGTGTCGGGCACTCTGGCGACCCTCTCCTCCTCTGTGGAGGCTATGCGCCAGTCGTACTCCATGCCGTCTTCCGGCCCAGATGCCACCAGGGCCCCCTGTGGACCTGCCCCGACCAATGCATCCACCTCGGTGGGGATCCCATCCCTGCCACAGTCGGGAGTCGGAGGTCCAGCAGGGGTGGACACACCAGCAACTGGACCCCAGCAGATGGAGGATGCGACGGCATCATCGGGCATGGCACGTGCACGACGGCGTTGGTGGTTTCCATCAGCCTGGATGCCGTCGTGCTGGCACAGGCAGTTGCGTCGGAGGCAGCGGCAGGCTCGACGTGGGAGGCATCATGGCTCGGGGCCATCAACATCAGGGGTGCAGGCATCGGCCGGAGGGCAGGAGAACCCTGGAATGGGAGTGGCTTCCGTGTGGGAGCGGTTGGGCCAGCAGATAGGTGCGGAGCGGCAGCGGCAGAGGAGGAACGGCTCACAATGGTCAGGGCGGAGGACTCCATGCGGAGGGCGCTGATGCGGGCTGAGTGCCTCGAGGGTCTTCACAGGGAGTTGGAGCTGGACACTGCATTATCCCTGCAGGACCTCGGGGCCAGAGAACATGCCCGCCTCCAAGCCATTGAACAGGAGTTCGATGATGCCCTGGCCCATGATAACAACCAGTGAGCCGTCGGACTAGCCCGCTGCCCTTGTAAATAGTTATGCAGTTAGTGTAGGTTTCCTTTGCTTTTTTATTTATTTTGGACCTTTTGGACAATGGGCCACATTTATGTATATAGTTTTATTTTATTAGGTAGTATTTTTATGTAGGTTTCATTTCTTCAGTTGGAATCATGGACCCTGGTTTGTTTATCTGTATATAGTTGACTGTTGGATTTTTTATTTTTTTTTGGATTTACCCATGGAGCAATGGTTTTTGGTTTTGTTTTTACCTTGGATTTACTTTCTTGAACTGTGACTTTGGACACCTTTCCTTTGGATTATGATTCGTCGTTTTTCATTATTTTACGGACATGCTGCTTTTGGTTTTTGCTTCCCATTGTCATTTGTTTATTTTTAATTCCATTTATGCTGTTTTTAATACATTTTTTTCATCAAACTTCAATGTGTAGTATCATCTCATTGGTATCATGCATATCATGATATGGGTTTTGAGATTCACTGACACCCATTGGGTGTATGTGAGGGCCATGTGTTCATTTCCAGACTTGCTATTGGGGTTCTATCATGTCATTGCCATTTCTAAGTGAGTGGATGCAATACTCGAGTGGGTGTTTTGCATTTGGAGGCTGACCATAAGGGCCAGGGATCTAGATTGTGATGACATGTTGGCTGGGGGACATGTGTGGGGGCCTGCTGGCAGGTGCCCCACAGTGCTGGGGGGTGGGGGTGGTGGGGAACATGAGTTGGACATGGGTGGGGGCCTGCTGGCAGGTGCCCCGCAATGCTGGGGGGTGGGGGTGCTGGGGAACATGAGTTGGACATGGGTGGGGGCCTGCTGGCAGATGCCCCGCAATTCTGGGGGTGGGGGTGCAAGGGGACATGAGTTGGTGATCATTAGTGCAAGGAGACATGTGCCTTTGCTGGGGGGCATGCCCATGTTGGGTGGGCTGCCTGCGGGACATGACCAGGGATGCAGGGTAGTCCCCTGTGGTGTGAGCCTCCTGCAGGGGCCGTGGAGGGTGTAGACGGAACACCTGGGAGGACCCACACGTGCAATTCACGTGTGGTGCTCCCCGCGCACCCCTGTAATACACGTACCCTGATGAAATCGCGTGTGAAACTTCCCGCGCACCCCTGAAATACACGCACGCAGCCCAATCGGGTGTGAAACTTCCCGCGCACCCCTGTAATACACGGACCCTGATGAAATCGCGTGTGAAACTTCCCGCGCACCCCTGAAATACACGCACTCAGCCCAATCGCGTGTGAAACTTCCCGCGCACCCCTGAAATATACGCACGCCGCCCAATCGCGTGTGAAACTTCCCGCGCACCCCTATAATACACGCGCACAGGGCAATCGCGTGTGGAACTTCTCGCGCACCCCTGAAATACACGCACACGCTCCCCCAGGCCCGATTGCGTGTGAAACCACCCGCGAGCCCCTGAAATACACGCGCCCAGGCCAATCACGTGTGGAACTTCTCGCGCACCCCTGAAATACACGCACACGCTCCCCCAGGCCCGATCGCGTGTGGAACCACCCCCGAGCCCCTGAAATACACACGCCCAGGCCAATCACGTGTGGAACTTCTCGCGCACCCCTGAAATACACGCACACGCTCCCCCAGGCCCGATCGCGTGTGAAACCACCCGCGAGCCCCTGAAATACATGCGCCCAGGCCAATCGCGTGTGGAACTTCTCGCGCACCCTTGAATTACACGCACACGCTCCCCCAGGCCCAATCGCGTGTGAAACCACCCGCGAGCCCCTGAAATACACACGCCCAGGCCAATCGCGTGTGGAACTTCTCGCGCACCCCTGAATTACACGCACACGCTCCCCCAAGCCCGATCGAGTGTGAAACCACCCGCGAGCCCCTGAAATACAAGCGCCCAGGCCAATCGCGTGTGGAACTTCTCGCGCACGCCTGAAATACACGCACCCAGGCCATTCGCGTGTAATACTTCTCGCGCACCCCTGAAATACATGCACACGCTCCCCCAGGCCCGGTCGCGTGTGAAACCACCCGCGAGCCCCTGAAATACACGCGCCCAGGCCAATCGCATGTGGAACTTCTCGCGCACCCCTGAATTACACGCACACGCTCCCCCAGGCCCGATCGCGTGTGAAACCACCCGCGAGCCCCTTAAATACACGCGCCCAGGCCAATCGCGTGTGGAACTTCTCGCGCACCCCTGAAATACACGCACCCAGGCCATTCGCGTGTAATACTTCTCGCGCACCCCTGAAATACACGCACACGCTCCCCCAGGCCAGGTCGCGTGTGGTACTTCTCGCGCACGCATGTTCCCGACACCCGTAATACGCGTTCCCCGCTTTGCGTTTGCTGTTTGCCAGTCCGGTAAACTGGTACAGTGTTGGCGCAGCCCTTTGCGATGGTTTTGCGATCTTGGTGGCTTTTCCTTGCGCGAGGGCGTTCTTGGGGGCATAACTGGCGCTGCTGCGGGGTCGCTGCCCCACTCTGCGCCACGTCTTCTTTTGGAGGTGAGAATCCATGAATACGCTGTGCGCGGAAATTGATTTTATCGCACGCAGCTGGCGCAGACATTCGCACAGGCACGCTGTGCGCCAGCCGCGTGCGACACTTTTGAGAGGAATTACATGAATCGGCCTGCATATGTTATGATGGTGATATCCGATGCCTTATTTCGTGGAGTGATAATGGAAGCTTTCTTTAGATACTGAGAGAATCATCCAGAGCTAAGGGACCTGTTCACTAGCATATCTGAGATTTTAGAATTCCCGAGGCTCTCTCTCACAACCACACTCGAAGCACACTTTTTCCTCTGACTGAATCCATGGACCTTAAGCAAATGGTGCTCTCCCCCATGTACAACAAAGGAAACACCCTAGATTTGGGGCCTCATTACAAGTTTGGCAGTATTCCGGCAGTAAATCTGCCGGAATACCTCAAAACAGAATTGCCTCCTCTTGGTCTGGTGGATTTACTGCCAGATTACAAGTGGTGGTAGGTGGTGTTAGTCCCCATTTATTGGAGTCCATGGGATTCCATGGGGTTTTTGGAGGAATTAACGCCACCAGAAATTCCACGATTTTGCTCATTGTTGGCAGTAAATTGATGGGTTTTCCTCCAGTGTTTTGCTGGAGGCGAATCCTCGACTTCACCGCCTAACTTGTAGTATGGCAGTGTGGTAATGCTGCGGTAATGCTGATGTTTACCACACAGCAGAAATCATAATGAGTCCCTTAGTCTTCACATCATCCTCATATCATCCCCCTCATCATCTTCTCAGACCCTATCCCACATGACTGTTCTGATGACGCCATCATCCACTGTCGATCACCTACTTGCTCTGTCTCACAAAGGTCAGGGTTAATGCCCCCTCTTTCAGTCTCTGCTTTTAAAAAACCTTCAAGGTGAATGAGCGAGAAGAAAGCTTTGCAGACTTCCCCACCACAGGGAATACCTTGGTCCTTTTAGAATTATCCAACAACTCAGCTATGACTCTAGTGGACATTCATATCCCCCTAAAATCCACCCATACTAAGAACAAACAATATTATCCCTTGGTGTACCCCCTAGCTTGCCTCCAACAAAAAGCTCAATCAGAGTCCTACGGAAATGGTGGTGCAAAACTGCAACCCTGGAGATCTCACGAATCTCAAATCTCTCTGCTCTGACCGTAGCATTCTGATTATCAAGGCCAAAGTTGCTTACTACTCCAACACCATCGCAGCAGCTTCAGCCAGAAGAAAAGCCCTCTTTGAAGTACTAAAACATTGTACTAAATTTCATGTGACCTTGAGTTGCCAGTAACTCTGGAAAAATACAATAGAATGAACAACTGTTTCATTGAACAAATAGAACAGTCAGATAGATCATTGAACCAAATTCCCGCACCCTTGTGTCTCCTGCACTCCAGTGTGCACACACTTACCCCTGGACTGAATTCTCTCCTCTCTCTCCCCCAGAACTCCAAAAAAAATCACCTCCCTCAAGCCTGCTTCCTCCTCTCACGATATCATCCAGGCCTCCATCAGTAAACGATTGATGGGCCTCGTGCTCTAGGCAGTCCTCAGCATCAATAATGCCTCCCTCACAGAAAGGTCATTCCCAGACACCCCCAAGACTCGTCTCATATGACTTCTTTTGAAAAAAACAACCCTAGTCCCAAATGACCTAGCCAACTAGCGGCCGTTACTAACCTACTGTTTATTGGCAAAATCTTAGACAAAATAGTTGTTACACAACAACTCGCCAGAATCGAACAACTACACCTCATAAATGACAGTCAGGGTTTTGCCTCAAAGGTAGCATTGAGACAGCCACCATCCATGTAGTGGATGATGACCCACAAATCATGAATAAGGGAGACGTGTGTCTCTTCGTCCTCCTTGAAACTTTGGCTGCATTTGGCACCATCAATCACCACATCCTCTTCTCCCTTCTCTCTGACAGGATGGAATTCTCTGGCACTGTCCTGAATTGGTTTACCTCCTACCTTTTGGGCAGACATCAGGCCCTCTAGATGAACACCAATCATTATTACCTTTACCTGGGGCCTCTGGACACACTCAGCAAAGATCTCAATATAGCCAACCACCAATACGAGGACAATCCTCAGTTGTACATGAGAGTAAAAAGTGCACTGGATATTGGTCATGTTTACAATTACCTAGCTGTCATCCACTCCCCACTAAATAATAACTTACCCAAAAATGGCACATGAAATGCACCTAGAAGGATTTCATTTACAGCTCTCGTATTCAGCAAAATCCTTAGGTTTCATCATTTACAGCAGCCCGTCATGTCAGAAACACATAGCTAAGAAGTCCCAAATGGACTGGCTCCAGCTATCCATCCTTTGCAAAATCAAGACCTACATCCCATCACAGGTATTTCATCGCAGGCCCTTGCATTCCACATATCTATGTAAGAAATGCCCTGCTGACAGGGCTCACAGCTGCTCACTTGGTTCCCCTAAAAATAGTCCACCAGGCTGCAGCACACCTTATTACCAAGCCGCTCAATTCACAATCATTCAGCAAAAAGAGGACCCACAAATAATCCTTCTCTTGTCACGCACCTACGCTTTGGAGCTCAAACCCAGTGGTCGAAGTGGGTGGGAGCGGTCGGGAGCGGTGCTTCTATACTTCTTTTAATTAAGTTTTACCATTCCTATACTTTTATTTTAAAAAGGAACCGTTCCGGAACGATTTCGTTTTAAAATAAAGGTGTGGGTAGAGGTTGGAACTTGCACTTTCAGTGCACTGCACAGGACGTTTCCTTAAAGAGCAGGCACGTGTGTTTTGGGGTTTTTATTGTGCATCGGAGGGGCGTGGCGATGGGGTCTGTGGGGAGTGGTGCATGCCAGTAGGGAACATAGCTTCACTACTTCTTTTCGTACACTTCGACCATTGCTCAAACCTAATATTGGTTTGGAATGCCCACCCACCAATTCTCCAATTTCACAAATCTCTCAAAACATGGCTTTTTCAACACCACCTGGACATGGGTTAATCCAAATGTATGCACAGACCAAAACTCTCAGTACTGCGATACTGTTAAAAGATTCCAGTCCAATCGAATGGCTACCCACAGTCTTTACAGTGCTCTGCTGCTCTCAAACTAGGTCTGCACTTTGAACAACAAAATAAAATAAAATCTAGGCTAGGAAGCAAAACTTAATTTTCTCTATGATTATCGTTGCTGGTTCTGTGAAGAGTTGTTCAGATGATGCCCTCATTCTTTTCACAGTGGTTATGATGTCCACAGGTGGATGGTGGTGGAAAGATGTGGATGATTGACAATGATAGATTGGATTAACCTCACTCTTTCCTGGAGCGCTGTTGCGCGTTTGGCCAAATGGACGCCTCTGTGTCAGCTCTCTTGGTGTGCAGAGCGTTCCGGCATAATTTTGGCAATAAATAGGAAGGGCTTGTCACAAGACTAACTCAAAGGAGGTATGAAGGGGGCTAGCACAACCTGACCAAGAATCAGAACGATTACTCCAGCGGTACCAGAGATATTTGGCAGAGTTCAGCGGGCTTGTGATGGGTGAAGTTGATGAGGGGGAACTACGGCTGCTGAGAGGGCCTCCTGCGTGGGCGGGCCTAGCAACTACTTGCGGACACTGAAGACGAAGGTGCAGAGGCTCGGTGCAGAGAGAGACTGAGTGCAAGAGAGCAGGGTTGCTCGCTGCCACACCGTCTTACTGACAGACACTGGGGTGGATGGTGCCTGCTTTCACTGAGCCCGTCCCGTGCCATGGGGAGGAGGAAGCCGTCAGGTTTCTGACCCATATAAGCCCAACGCTACCGAAGCGGGCAGTGGAGGAGGCTGGAGGGCCTGCTTCTCGCCGTGGCCCCAAACAACACACAGTGAGCGTGGAGCACGGTGAGGCTCTGAGGAAAGTCACTGTCCAACGGGCTAAAATCCAAACTGAACTTTGCGGTCATTGAGATTTGGCAACCGATGCCTTGGGCCATGTGTAAGAAACCATTTATGGAGGTTTCAGACCCTGCAGGAGTGATTGACTGCATAGACCTCACTTGACACGCGTGGGTTCTGCCATTATGCAACAAGACAAGCCACTTGGAGGGACATAAGCAAACTGCCAATGGGCATATTGGATCCCTGGGATGAAGACTGCAAAAATCCGGATTCATATTGTGGGAATTAACGCTGCTGACCTAACGGCATTGGCCTACTGGCGCTGCAACGCCACACGAGATAACACAGCCTGTTGAAAGACCCGGCAGAGTGGGGTGACTGCGTGCTCCCAGCTACTCTGGAATGGCTGAGACAACATCCGTGATGAATACAGAGACCTGGTCCATCACCGTAGAAGGTAGGCGTTGAAACACTTGCTCACCATATACTCCCCCAGAAAGGCTGATTCCCGCAGGTTCTAACCTGCAAGTATTACTTTTTATTTTTGTGTTCCCCTGCCTGCTACCCCAAGACAACTTAACATCTTACTCTGAAGTCCAGGGCCTGGACTGAGGGGACTGGCCGATGGAAGGGGAACATGCTGAGAACCCCGACCAGGTGGTTCAGGAGGAGAAGGTGGGCCACAGTTGACGTGCCAGCAGTGCTTTTAGTTACATTCCTGGGGCAAGACAAGAGGCAAGGTCCCGTGATATGGATGTTTTGGGGTATCACAGCCTGCACAAGGACTCAAGAGCTGCCACCCAGTGTCGGTCTCACTTGGCTGCCCCCTACTCGAGTTTGCAGTTACGTCTCTCAGATGGGGCACCCGGTCCTTAAGAGGGAAACTAACATGAACACTCGGTAAACCTGACTATCTCGCTCTAGCTTCTCTGCCCCCACAGCCTGAGAGAGAGGGTAAGGGCTGATTCGCTGCCCCTTCCTGTGAAACACACAAATGGAAAACAAAGTAGTGCCTGGGTGGAAAGCGTGGAGCTAATGCCGCAAAGATCATTTAGCACCCATGTCAGCTGATCTAGGAAGGCTTTTCGAGCATGAGGCTGGCAGATGGAACGGAGTGCTACTGCTAGACAAACAAAAGATCTCTAGACCTATTTACATCACAGAACACATAGTTTGAATGCTGTAAAGTCATCCAGCGGTACAGTATAATGCTTAAGGGAGAACCCCCCAAAAAAGTGGTACAATGGACACATTTGCTAAGCCAACTGCTAAGCTAATAGATGCTGGTAGCGAGAGGAAAGAGCTCAAGAATTGTCAGTGATAACCCCACCATCGCCACCCGCCGGTCTACAGGGAGTCATGACCATCAAGCGGCAAGGATTCACTTTCACTAACAACAAGCTAGATTGCTACACTATCAGCATTACCACGATGTGGGCTCAGCTGGAAAAAGCTACACAGCGCATCACAGAAACAGAAACGCGGTTTGGCACATCAGAGGATGCCATAGAGGCATTTCAGAGCACACTGACAACTATGGTGAAAGACCTAGGCACTATCAAGATGAAGTGCGAAGACTTGGAAGCGAGATTGCAGCAAAACAATGTCCGCTTCATAGGGGTGCCAGAAGACACCCTGAAGGGCCCCATGGAACTGGCTGTAGAGAGACTGTTAAAAGATCTGCTGAGGGACCTGGGTTGGTTTCAAATGTTTGTAGTGGAGCGTGCGCATAGAACACTGACAGCAAGACCTAAACCAGGTGCGTTCCCCCGGCCAATAATTGCACAGTTAATGAACTACAGGGACAGAGACATGGTTTTAAAGGACGCGAGAGAGAAACAAGATCTGAAGATAGGCTCCAGTGTGATTCGTATTTTCCCGGATTATACGCTGGCGATGCAGCAAGAAAGGTGCACATTCCTGAGGGTCAGAAAGCTGTTAAGAGAGTGCAAAATACCCTATACTATATTATACCTGGCAAGGCTGCTTTTTCACATTGCCAGAGGAAGCAGCATCGTTTGTGGAGGCCAACATTCCCCTACCGGAGAAGCAATTGCCGAAGAAGGGGAGTGACTAAAAAGATGTTGTGCAGTATACCTGTGAAGATACCGAGCATGCTGAGGGCTCTGGACCTCACTGGTGCATATGATAGCTATAATTGTTTCTTGGTAACGCTTGAATAAAAGTTACATCGAGGTCCGAGCTCAGACCGGTGGGTATGTACTGTGTACAAAGGGCTGTGTAGTACTCCCGTGATGGTACTCAAAATGTGGGATGTACTGTACCTCGTAAATAACTATGCAAATTCATGATGTGTTTTGGTAATGTTGGTTTATGGTGTTCATAATGCTTTTAGCCCAGATAAGGTTTTAATGATGTGCAAGCCGGGAACTCTAATTACTGCGGAGGCAGTCGCCTCTAACACGAGTGGACAGTTCTGTTAAACAGGGTAGAGAGAGGGGTATATGAATGGGGTGGAACCTAGTCAAAATGTGGGGTACTATGGGGGAGGGGGGAATTTGGGGGAAGTTGGGGTGAAATAGTAATATAAATGCACAGGTTGAGTACAACATGTTATTGCCAAGTTGGTAGCAGGTGCACGCTTATGGAGATTGTTCAGAGACATATGAGAGACGATGGCTAAAAGTGGGCCAACTGGGGTAAAGTTACAGAGTTGGAATGTGAGAGGCTTGGGCATACCCATGAAGATGTGTAAGTTGATGGCATACGTGAACAGACAAAAAACACATCTATTAGAACACCAGGAGTGCAAGGTTGCCCCGGGATGGGGAGAGCACCGCTATTACACTTCTTACTCGACCAGGGCCCGAAGGGTTATGATCCCGGTTCACTGATCACTCCCATTCACACATTACACAACAAAAAGCCATGCTTGCGGCAGATATGTGATTATACATGTGAAGCTGGGAAGTGCAGAAGTCTTACTGATGAACATATATGGTCCTAACGTAGATGATCCAGAATTCTACAAGGAAATGTTTCGAAAATGTGCCAGGTTTCCCACTGCACAAGTGATCAGCAGAGGTGATTTTAATACTATACTTGACATAGATCTAGATCACACATCTGTCACGCCCAGAACCCTAACGAGTGTGGCACATACAATATACACACACATTGCAGATCTGGGCTTGAGCGATGTTTGGTGCTCGTTACATGGGATGCAGAGGGCCTTCACTTTCTACTCGACAGTGCATGATATGCATTCCCATATAGATCTTTGGTTAACATCGCAAAGGGTGCTGAGTTCGGTAACAGAGACCCAAATACTACCCAGAACACTGTTGGATCATTCCCCTGTGTCGCTCCTGCTGAACATCCCAGAGGGAGCCCCCCAGAGAACACAATGGCATTTCAAGGCCACATCCCTGCTAGACCCAGTGTTTAGGTCAAGTACGGCACAGCATGTCACTGACTACTTTGAAACTAACGAGGGAACAGTGAGTAAGCATGCTGGTTTATGGCAAGCATTTAAAGTTAACATGCGAGGAGTAGCAATGTCCACTGAATTTGGCGTACTCCGTGATATTAGGAAAGAACTTAAGAGGCAAGAGGATTCCCTAGTGAAATTACAGATGGAGTATGCCGGAACCTGTGACCACATATTAGCAGAGAAATAAAATCACAACTGAAAGAATATCAAGAAGCAACAGACAGAGAGCTGGCGCTATTTTGATAGGCCGGTGGCACCACACAGGTTTGGGGAGCAGGAGAGGCCGGGAAGGCTCCTAGCACATATGGTACATAGCAAGAGAGGTAACTCGACCATTCCGTGTATTACCAAGCAGGATGGAGTGGTGGTTACTGAGGTGGAAGAGGTCTGCAAGGTGTTCTACTGCTTCTATGAAAACCTCTATTCACCCCGAAGTGTGGCTACAAGCAGTGAGATCGATGAATATCTAGCCAAGATACCCATGATGCTGCTGTTGACAGACGCTCACAATGCGCTGGATACACCTATAATGCTGAGTGAAATAAAGGAGCAGATTAAAAGCTTACCGGGAGGGAAGGTCCCAGGCTCAGACGGGTTGGGTGTGGAATTTTACAGGGAATTCACGGACGCTCTGGCTCCTAGCCTCCTATCAGTGTGGACTGAGGGTCTGGAATCTGGCATTTTGTTGGACACTATGCGGGAGACGGTCATCACCCTGTAATTGAAGACCGGAAAGCCACCAGAAGATTGTGTGTCATATCGACCACTGTCCCTTGTCAACACGGACGTGAAGATATTCGCTAAGATATTGGCCTCTTGACTTAATCTACTAATGCCCTACATGGTGCATGAGGATCTGGCGGGATTCGTACAAGAGAGAGCACAGCATCAAATATACTGAGGTTTTATAATATATTGGCGAGGGTACCACAAGATACAGAGGAGGTCGCAATATCCTTAGACATGCAGAAAGCATTTGATACTGTATACTGGCCATTCTTGTTTAGTGTGCTACATAACTACGGGTTCACCCCAAACTTTATTTGGTGGGTGCAAATCCTATATACGCAAATGTGTGCTAGGGTGTGTCTGAATGGGGTGCTATCCTCATTACTGACTCTAGCGGGAGTCATCAGACAGGGTTGTCCGCTTTGGCCGCTGCTATTCGCCTTGTTGATTGAACCCCTGGCAGACCTCATGAGTGCACGACACGCACCGGCTTGTATTCCCATAGCTGGATGGGTGGAGTTAATAACACTATATGCAGACAACATCATGATGTATGTGAGGAACCCTGGGAAATACATGCAGAGGATACTAGCAGTGGTTCAAGAGTTCGGGAAATACTCACGTCTCTGTTTGAATAGCAACAAGTATGAAATATTCCCATTGACGGACACAATGGGTGAATTTAGCAATCTGTTCAGACTGCGATGGATGCCCCAGCAGGTGAAATATCTAGGTGTAGAGAAAGCATGCTCAGCAAATCTGGTATGCTCCCTTAACTACGACACATTGGCCAATGCAATATCTACTAAACTTGAACGTTGGAACCAGCCCCCTATCTCACTCATGGGACGGGTGGCACTTGTGAAAATGATTATACTGCCCAAGCTATTTTGTATCTTTAGTATGATACCATTGTGGCTGGGTAGATCCTTTTTCATGAAGATAACCGGAGCATGATCCACATTCGTGTGGAAGGGTCAGGTAAGGGTCTGTTGGAAATGCCTTACATTGCCGTACGAGCAGGGGGTGCTGGCAGCTCCAAACTACAAATTGTATTATTTGGTAGCACAAGCATACTATGCTAGGCATTGGACGGAGGGCAGGCAGTACACATCATATATGGACTTAGAGAGGCAGGGGAAGGATAAGATTACACTGCTGCATGGGGTGGCCATGGGGAGGCTGGGAAATATCAACCAGCTGGATCTGGTGTTAGTCACACAGCAGGCATGGTTGAGATTATCTCAACACCCCATGAACACTATAATGTACAGCCTGAGTATGCCTATCTGGGATGCGCCCTATCTGGATCCGTCACAAGACGCAGTGTTGGCATCACACTGGCGGGGAGTGGGAATAATACACTTTGGGGATTTGTACCGTGATGGCTTGTTTGTGCCCTGGGATGATATTAAGATACATGTAGGGGACACCCCACTACAGAAATTACAATACTTTAGACTCTGCTCAGCGGTGGTATCTGTGTGGGATGGATTCCAGCAAGAACCGCCGTCACATCAGAGTCTGAACTATGTAATTTCCTGTGGTACGATGAAGAAAACCGCCTCAGCGTTATATAAACTGGTGTTGTCGACGAGGATGGTGCAAGCACCACATATCAAGGGATTGTGGGAGAGAGAGCTGGTTGTCACTTTCACAGAGGCACATTGGCTGCAATTGTGCAAGCTTACGAAATAGATATCATTCAACTCCAGGCAGAGGCTAATTCACTTCAAAATACTGAATAGGGTACACCTCAACCAGGCCCGGCTGAAGAAAATGTATGTGACAGCCATGGGGAAATGCCCGAGATGCGGAAATGAGGATGCTGATCTAATGCATATGTTGTGGTCTTGTGGGGCACTCTCCGTGTATTGGGGTAAGCTGTGTGATGCGCTGGAAGAAATGGTGGACTAGCCTGTCAGATGGTAACATTTGTCATGCTTATTGTGCTATGTGCTTAAAATTAACCACTTGAAGTGTAAACTTATAAATATAGGACTTTTGCTGGCTAAACAAGCTATATTGATGTGGTGGAAGAGTAAAGTACCCCCCACGGTTGAAGAGTGGGTGGTGAGTGATATGACCTAGGCAAGCGACAAGCAAGAGTTGTACTCCAGCCTGCTGACCTTAACTAGTCAACCAAGGGACATTTGGAGAGGATTCCGCCAGTACCTGATCAATAAAGGAGATGGGGGGATGACGGAAATGTAGTGCTGTAAACGATTTGTGAACTTGCTTACCTGACAATGGGCTGTTGAAGTAACTCCTGTACAATACATCATTTGGCTGTATGGATGTATGATGTTGTAACACTGTGGAAAATTAAATTAAAGATTTTAAAAAGAAAACTCACTCTTTCCTGGAAGAAGTACAATAGTTTATCTGCCAGGAATTGTTAAGGAAAGAGGGGTGGACAAGCATTCAAGATGGAGGGACAGTTTACTCCAGATACTGAAACTTTCACGTGACCTGTTGGGAGCTACTTGATGTGGTTATGCAGACATGCATTCCTTGTCAATTTTATGGTGCTACAATAACCTCTGGAATACCTCTAGAATACCTCAAATATGCCAGTTTGTCCTCCTGAATAAGGGGCATCTTCCATGTTTGCTCAAGAGTCTGTTTTCTTTTGTTTTCTTTTCTTTTCTTTTCTTTTACTTTCGTGAGTGTCACCTCAGTGTCAAACTAGTTTTTCCTTGTATGTGTTTTCTTTGAGTTAGCGGCCAAGAATTCAAGCGTTCTGGAGTATTCTAAGTGAAAGCTGGGCAAGACATAATCTGGATGGCCGAAAGAGACAGCTAATCTATCAAAGGTTTCTGAAAAGTGGATGGTTGTACCTTGCCTCATAGGTGTGATCTGCAGGGGCACAATCAGTGGGGCAATACCATGAGACTGAGGGCCCATGAGATCTCACACTACTTGTGACACTAGTGTTAACAGTGGCGGCTTCCTCGGCTTGATTTGCCCATCGCTGTTGTCCCGCCCCTCATTGTCTTCACTGCACAACCACTGCATTGTATCTGTTTGTTGCTACATTTGAGCAAATCATTGCAACTATGTCTATACCCATAAGTAAGCACAGGCTTTCATCCTTTATACAATATTAATGCTATGCATACATGCCTATTTGATTATTGTAGTGCCACACACTATATGTGTAGCCTATTGCCTATCTGCATATCATAGCGCCTTATGCACTATATTGCAAATGTGTAGCCCATTGCCTATCTGCATACTGTAGTGACTTATGCACTATACGCGTGTAGGACTCCAAATGTGTAGCCAACTGCCTATCTGCATATCATAGCGCCTTATTCACTATACCACAAATGTGTAGCCCATTGCCTATCTACTATACACGTGTAGTACTCCAAATGTGTAGCCCACTGCCTATCTGCATACTGTAGTGACTCGTGCAATATACTGCAAATGTGTAGCCCATTGCCTATCTGCATATCATAGCGCCTTATGCACTATTTTGCAAATGTGTAGCCCATTGCCTATCTGCATACTCTGTTGACTTATGCACTATACACATGTAGTACTCCAAATGTGTAGCCCACTGCCTATCTGCACACTTTAGTGACTTATGCACTATACACGTGTAGTACTCCAAATGTGTAGCCCACTGCCTATCTGAATACTGTAGTGCCTTATGCAATATACTCCAAATGTGTAGCCTATAGCCTACATCATACACCAAATGTGCAGCCCATCGCCTTCCGTATATTTGTTAAATGTGTCCAGTAGTCTAACGTACTAGGCCAGTATCCCATTTGACTATACTGGACTACCATCCACTTGCAGTACACTATGTACCATGTACATCAAACCTTAGGTCTATTCCTCTTATTATGTCTTATCTCTATTCTTAATTGCTACAAATCAGGCATTCAATTTAACTGCCACCACGCAACCTACCCCCCCAATATGGATCTAGCAATTATTACACCCGCACCGAATCAATATTTGAATAACCCAGCTTATGGATCAAACACTTCACTACCAAACCAACACCTAACCAACCATGCTCCACCAAATACAGTAACATAAGACTAGGATCTAAACTTACACTGCAAACACCTTATAACTCAACCTCCTCCTTAACTAAACCAGGCCACTGCTTAAGCAATGCCACTCCTACCGTCATCTTTAAAAAAGTTGTTTCTCATAACACCACTCTGCACAAGGCTAAAGACACCCTGATCCAATGTGCCCTTATCAATGCCAGATCTATCCCAGCACATGTACTAGACATTGCTGAATTCATCGAATCTGAAGCCTTGGATTTCCCAGCCGTAACAGAAACAGGGCTACATGCAGCATCGGGCCCTTCACTATCTTTATCAGTACCAGAGAACTACACCATCATTAGATGTGATAGAGACTCCTCCTTCTCCAAAGGTGCAGGTGTAGCCTTCCTTTTTAAAAGATCTCTCCATTTGCGACAAATACTAAGCTCACACATTAACTCTGCAGAGCTATTAAAGGTCAAACTGCAGATATCTCCCACTCAAACAGCCACAATGCACCTTATCTACAGACCACCAGGCCCAATTAACAACTTTGTCGAAAACATATCAGCTCTTATCTCAGCTAATACTAAGCCCAACACTCAAATTATCTTACTTGGCGATCTTAACCAAGGTTATCAAGACCCCAAGGATCTGGCAGCACAAGTCCTAACCAATTTACTAGTAAACTCAGGATTCACTCAACACATCCGTAAACCAACTCATAGTAAAGGAAGAACTCTGGATTGGCTTGCCGATCTGAACTGCTCCATCAGTGTCGGATCTTTCACACCATGCATTTGGTCGGATCATTATAACAACACCTTCACCATCAAATCTAATCCTCCTAGTCCTAAAAATGTAGCCTGCCTATAAACCATCCCGATAACCCCATTACCAACAACCACACTACTCATATACGCACGTTCAATCCCTTCAACTTCTCCCCACTCTCCATTTGGGAAGTAGAAAACATCATTAAAAAGATAAAACCATCCAACTGCCAAGGCGATGCATGCCCTGCCCCAATCATTAAAGAGGCTGCTCACGAACTAGCTCCTTTTATCACCTCTTTCATTAATGCCTCATTTAAATCTGGGACTGTCCCTGACAACCTTAAAGACGCCTGGGTCATCCAGTTAATCAAAAAACCTACCCTTGACCTTAACAACCCTGCCAATTACAGACTCATCACAATGGTGCCCTTCCTTCTAAAAATTCTGGACCGCGCAGCATACATACAAATTCAAGCCTAGCTAGAAGCAAACAATCTCCTAGGTCTTCGCCAATCAGGTTTCCGACCTAGAGATGGTACAGAAACCACCCTAATTGATTTAAAAACACAGATTGAGGACTTAAAAGACAAAGGCAAACTGGCTCTATTACTATTGCTTGACTTATCAGCCCCTTTTGACTTGGTGGATCACCAAATCCTTTGTCACCACCTTAAAATCGCTGCACATTTCTCAAACGAAGCCACTTCTTGGATTAAATCCTTTCTGGCTAAGAGATCCTTGAGGGTCTTTTCAACTACCACTTCCGCAGAGCCATTGCAACTATGTAGCATTTTCAACTACCACCACCGCAAGAATCCTGCGTGTCCCCCACCCTCTACAATGTTTTTACTAAGCCACTCGTTGATATCCTTGACTATCTGGGTGTCACCTACACAAATTATGCGGATGACATCCAGATACTCACCCCATCTCAGGTGACCATGTATTGGGCTCAATCACCCTCACTAAGGTCTATGCGACCATCCAGGCTTGGATGGCCCACCATGGGCTTTGTTTGAACGATGAAAAAACAGAGTTACTTATTCTAGGTTATCGCCCTAGACTCAACAAACCTGATGCATCATTCAAAGCATTCATTATCGATGGGAATACCATGAAGGTGCCCAATGTTACTAAAACAATGGGCATCTATCTTGATTCCACCTTATCTTTCAACAGACAAACTAAAGCTGTGGCATCAGCAGCTACTTATACCTGCAAACTGATAACAGCCTGTAGTCCCTTCCTCTCCACTGCTAACTGCATCATTCTTGCTAGAACCTTAATAATGTCCAAGATTGACTATTGTAACGCTCTTTATCTTGGAACTAGCCACAGAAACATCAATAAACTCCAGGTAACACAAAACAAGCCATATGGCTGCTCTTAACATCCCGAGGAAATCACATATATCTTACACCAGACGTAACCTGCACTGGCTACCTATTGACCAAAGAATAGCACTGAAAACACTCACCTTGACTCACAAGTGTCAAGCGAACCGCGCTCCTGAATACCTCCCAAACCGCTTCTTGAGCACACTTTCACGCGACCACTAAGATCCACCATAACCCACTATCTGCGCATACCCAGATTTAAACTGCAAAAAGCAGATGGGGCCAGCTTCACAGTCTTGGCAGCCATGTTATGGAATAACCTCCCTACCACAGTAAGAGCTGTGCCTTCCTTCTATTCCTTCAAGCACAAAGTCATGAATTGGCTCTCCAACCAGGATCTAGCTGCGGCCCATATTTAATTGGCCGTCACACTCCCTAACAGCACACTTGTACCACTGTAAATACCTTATGTAATCTGTCTAATGCATCCGTGTGATTTTCGTTTATTTATCTGTAAATCTGTAACTACATAATTGTCTGTAATTGCTTGTATGGAACCACCTTTGTTACCTCTATGCGCACAGTTTCCCTCGGGCCCGGATGCGCTTTACAAATAAAATAAATACAAATACAAATTGTAGTGAGGATATGGTGGTCCAATGAGAGAAAGAGATAATACTGATAATGGCAAAAGAGAGGCTCCCCCTCAAATAGGTGAGGCAACAATCGAAGTTATCCCTCCCTAAAGCATTGGAGTGGATGGACAGATGGATATGCCCAATGCATCACAGTGGTTCTGAAAGAGGCAAGAGGTCAAACATTAAGATTCCTCATGATAAGTGTAAGAGGATTCAATTCAACACTACAGCTAAGTCAATGCCTAGTCTGGGATACTGAATGGAAACCCTTATTGAGCTATCTTTATGTCCAGTTCATGAGTTCTGGATGAATACCCCTATATAACACCCCTCTCTTAGAATCCCCCTGACCCCACTGAGCCAAGAAGTAGTTCTGTTTTGCAAGTTTAAAAGGTTTTGTGAGAAATAAAACAAAATATAGATACCACGCTTTTATAATAAATTAATTATCGATATCGCCCTTATAAATATAATGTTAATCAACAATGGGTAATCTGACACTAGCACACTTCTTTATAATCAATGAGGAGTTAGTATAGGATGGATAAAGTAGCAAAAATACTTTTATGATTTCAAGGGAAAAGCAATGAGGAATAAAATGCAGTACAGAAATACTTGATATGATTTTAGCAAAAGATAAGATAATCACTTTTTCTCTGGCAATTCACCCCCCTCCCCTATGCAATGTAAGAAATGGAAGGAGATGGAAAGAAGAGCACACAGTTCTCAGGAATGCAATCAAATACAATACGAAATTCAATTCCCACCTCAGCAAGCTTAGAGAAAACCGGTATGAGTTTTAAAACACAGGCCCAAGTGCTTTGAATGTGGTGGCAATGAAGTGAGAAATATGCTGAAAATGCTTTTAATTCCCTTTAGGAGGTTCAGGGTGAGTGAGAGATACTTGGGATGAGCTCAGGCTCACTTTAGCAATGATTCAGGGATGGTTATTAAGAGGCAAACAATTTTTTAGCAGAGGAAAGCAAAAAGCTGCTATCTTTTTACAGGTAAAGAAATCAGGCCAAATCGCAAATCACGGCAAAATTCGCGAGTGCGTGAATCGTGATCATGGCAAAAGTATAAGGAGTAGCAAGTCGGTTCTGGGTTTGTTGGAAAGCTGAGATTCTAAGCTTTCAGATGAAAAATAAATTTCGTTCCTAGCCCAAACGGTTCCAGAGATACGGACGATTAAATAAAGGTAGATTTTCGGATTTAAAGTAAAACTCAAAATGACAGGTGACAGCTTGCAGCTTCAGAATTGACAGGTGACAGTTGTGCAGCTTTACAAATGACAGATGACACGATTTCTAGGAGGCTGTTCTACTTAGGTTAAAATAGTTTGGATTAGATTATTTTAACTAAGAGATTGGTTCTGCACAGTTCTGCTAGGTACTCACAATATAAATTTGAACTAGGCCTCGTCACGGATCTGGTCAGGTTTTGGACTGGACTCTAGTTCTGGTCTCGGCACTTCACAGTGATCTGGGTCAGCTCTCTGGTTCTGCTCACAGCGGTCTGGGTCACTCTGGATCTCTGGTCTGGTCTCTGGCAATTGTTCTTGGCAAAAGAATTCAAACAGCTCGCCCGGCTGTGGAATAGTTCGATAATGATTTTAAGGTTGCTGAGGCCTGCTGAGAAGAGTTATCAGTTTGTGGGTTTAGGCCCTTGCTTTAAGTTCTGAGGTAAAGTTCTGGTCTTTGGAGATTGATGGATTTGAAGTCTGGATCTCTGGATGTGAAGTCGTCGGTCAGCATGCTCCGCAGCAAATGGAATTGAATGTCTCTACCTGTCCCAGCAGTCTCTTTTTATGTGTTTTGAAAATGGGTGTGTGCCTGGGCCTAGCTAAGCCTGCCCCTCTCTACTTGTCATTGGCCCAATTCTCCCCTCTCCCATGATTGGGGGAAGGAAATGGATTGTCAGCATGATGAAGTCTGTTTATGGGTCAGAGGATCCTCCCCTGGTCAGTTTGCCCACAAATCTATATTTGATTCAAATACATCCTTCCCAGATATACAATTTGTTGAAATTACATGTGCACATTATATATTCCTTATGGTCCATGCTTGTCCGCCTCTGATCTTCCTGGGGGCTTGCATTCAAAAATGACAACATTTTGCGCTTTTTAACTGGTTTTGCAATATCGGACATTTACCCAAAATTACACACATGTGCGCAAGGAGTATGGACATTAATTGATGAAGTGTCAGATTTTTAACATGCAGACATTTGGAGTGAGACCCTATTTTCCGCTAGCAACCCCCCAGAATACACCACAGGGTCCTAACGCGTCTCAAAATGTTCACAGAAAAATCACAAAAATAATGATATAACTTATATAATTCTGACAAGTCCGCACTATGAGTTATCTATCTTGTCAAAAAGGGCTGTGGCTTCCCACATCACAGGGTGGAATAACTGGTTTATCCACTTCCCCCAAGCTCAGCTGCTAGCAGAGGCACTGCCCCTCCCAGTTTCCCCTAAGAGGAAGCCACTTTAAGGCCCCCCAATATAACATTTGCCTGAGTCCAGGACAGGCCTTTGTTCAACTCCCTGTAGTCCCCAGCTGCTCCACCCCTAATCTAATCAGAGAGGTGACAACTCCTTTTGGCAAGGGGAGTGGCTGAGCAGGTTTCAACTCCTGTCGGGGGTAGTTGTCAGGCAGAATCCAGTTTCATTAAGCCAGGTTTCAGCTAAATGTCACTTTTTGTTCCCAGTTTTCTACATTCAAATCAAACTGACAATTTTTACATATACATTAAATAATTACTTCCTTCAAGTCATTTCAGAATATAGTTTTACATTGTATCCACCTCTTAGCAAGTCTTTCCTTGGTCTGGTTTTGTTTCATTTGTTCAGTTTTACACAAAAGTCTGGTGGTTTTAAAACGCCGGCTTTCTGATAGTGGTGAGTACTGGTAATGCAGCCATTTTTGGGATTAAGAAAATGAATTCCCCACAGTTCTGAGTTGCTTTTTTTGGCAATCAGCATTGCCATTCCCAATGGTTTCAGGCTACTGTGTGTGTAGCCCACTGGTGGTTTTAGGCAGTGCCCTCCTGTGCTCACAACATAGGCAAAAATGTGCTCACAACATAGGCGAAAATGGGTGGCAGCCTATTCTTCATGTTTTCCCTGTGCACTCTCTGGGGAGTTCTGGCCATCATGATGTTTTCCATGCCAGTACTGCACAGTTTTATTGTAGGGCTTGGATGCATGGGTAAAAACATCCCACATAAGGATTCTCTTCACTGAACTTTAGGGGCCTCATTACGACCCTGGCGGAATGGGTTTAACGGCGCTGGTAAAGGTGACGGCACCGTTAAACCCATTCCGCTCTATTATGAGGTTCCCTTGTTGGACTCGCTCTGGACATCTGGTCAGACCAGACGTCCTTTACGGGTCCCACGAGGGGTCCAGGGAGCTAACAACGGGCCTGTTATTAACGGGCCCGTTGTTAGCTCCCTCCCCATTCCCATTGAGCCCTATGGGGGCTCAAATGGGAATGGGGATTGTCCGGGTTCCCTGAATGGGGAAATACCAGGCCCTCCTAGGTCAAAATGGCCCGGTATTTCCCCATTCAGGGAACCCAGACCCAAGTTTGGAGGCAGCCATGCCCTTATTAGTGGCATGGCTGCCTCCAAACTCGTAATGAGGCACTTTGGGCCTCATTACACGGTAGGCGGTAACCATGGTGCTATTAGCGCCATGGTTGCCGCCGGTACCATACCGAGTCCGCCATGGTGAATGGCGGATTTACCGCCACATTCCAAGGTGTGTGGGGGCGGTAATTCACCATTCACCATGGCACTTCCCCATTCCCATTTGAGCCCCCATAGGGCTCAATGGGAATGGGGAAGGCGGCAATTACGGTACCGCAAATTGCGGTACCGTAATTGCCTCCAAGGTCCCTTTGCGGCCCCGTTCCTTAACGGCTGGTAAAACCAGCCGTTGAGGTCGGGTCCCGCAAAGGGACCTTGTAGTAAGGCGGTAAGGGTTTACCGGTACCAGTACCCTTACCGTTAACGGTAAACCCTTACCGCATTCCGTGTAATGAGGCCCTATATGTTGATCCTGAGATTAGTCCGCTCACCATGAAGCCAGGAAGCACCACCAGAATGTCAATGTATGATGGCAATGGTATTAGATTATTTATTATGGTGTTTGAGACATATGTAGGTGAGATAAACACCACCCACCCTCCAAATTCATTAAGTCTATGGGGGTCATTACGAGTGAAGCAGTAAAGGGTTAATGGCGCCGGTAAAGGTGCCAGAGCCGTCAACCCCTTACTGCCTCACTACGAGTCTGCTCACGGGAACCCGCTAAGGACGCCTGGTTTTACCAGGCGCCCTTAGCGGGTCCCGCGAGCAGACCATGATGCTAACAACAGGCCCGTTATTAACGGCCCCGTTGTTAGCACCCTCCCCATTCCCATTCAGCCCTATGCGGGCTGAATGGGAATGGGGATGGGTTCCTTGAATGAGGAATTACCAGGCCCTCCAAGGTCGGAATGGCCCGGTAATTCCTCATTCATGGAACCCAGACCCGGTACCCAGTAAGGGGGTAGCCATGCCGGTAATAGCGGCATGGCTACCTCCTACCTCGTAATGACCCCCTATATCTCACAACTATTGTGTCTCCATCTGGTAGAAGGGTATTCACCAGAGTTGTAAAATTGCCAGTAAAACCCCCAAGAAATGAAACTCCCAGCCTTCCAACAGGTTGTGAATGTTGAGAATGTCAAATGGATGTTGATTGGCTTATCCAGCCTATATAGTACCAAGGTTGGTGGAAGGTTTAGGGGAGAAGTTTTATATGAATAGAGCGAATTAATGGCAAACTCAAACTTTGGCCTGATAAATGTTTCCAGTGTTTGATTTCCGCCTCTTTTGAGGAGATTCCCAGCTCCCCCGACTTCTCTCCTTTCCTTCTACTTTCCCTTGATTACTCTGACCCACCACTACTACTGCTCTTGCATTCCGCAGCCACCATTCACTCCAATTGTAATGTTTTGATCCCCCTACCTAAATATATTGTGGTGAAGGGTGGATGCTTGTTGTTTGTGTGGCACGAGTACAGCTATCTAAGCAGTTTGTTTTTCCTGCACTGCATTGAATGGTGTATTTTTTTCTGAAGAACGACCATTGGTGTATGGAAATATGTAGCATTTGAGTCGATATATTCCTGAAAGAAATTAGGGTTAAGTGACCAAGATGTTACAGTTTATAACTTTTGCTTACTCCTGGGGAAAGGTTATTTGATTTACGAGCAAGTTACTAGATGTACCTCTCACTTACTCCTCACTTACACCTAGAACCACAAGTGTGACGGGGTCATTACGAGTCGGGCGGTAAGGGATACCGGGCACCGGGAAGGAGACCGTTGCTGCTAATCCCCTACCACCCGATTCCGAGGTCCCTTGGAGGGAACTCTAAGGAACGTGTGGTCTGACCACACGTCCCTTACGGGTCCCGCTAAGGGACCAGAGCGCTAATAACGGACTTGCCATTTGCGAGCCCATTATTAGCGGCCTCCCCATTCCCATTGAGCCCTATGGGGGCTCAAATGGGAATGGGGAATGGTTGTTCATAGGGGATTTACCGGTCCCGCCAGGGTCGGACTGCACTGAACAACACCAGACTCGGACACGGTATGGGAGGCAGCCATGGTGCTAATTGCACCATGGCTACCGCCCATCTCGCAATGATGCCCTAAGTCATAAGTGAGAGTAACTAACGGTTGTTTTGAATCACTCCCTAGGTGTTTGCAGTAGTAACCTTAATGGTATCTGCCTTCTCTCTGCCAGCAAGGTAAAATAGAGAGCCATAACCACTTGGGTTTGATCCTGTTCCATGCAGGACATGACTGGAAGCACTTAATTATCTTGGAGTTATCCTAGATTGTTCCAAACTCAGAACTCGGTGCTGTGTGAAATAGAAGGGGAGGAAGAGGATTATTCGGAGCTGGGCAGGGATGTAGGAGCATTCCATGCCTAATCGGATTGATATAGAATGGCACAACAATGCCTGCGCATGGCAGCGTTCATGCTATTCTGCAGTGTATTCGTTTCTTGATGGTGTGTCAGTATTATGGTGGTATCAGTACACTTTAAGGGAGACGGTACAGTCTTGTGGGTGAACTGCAAACTGCATACCCAGTGGCATCAGTACACTTTAAGGGAGACGGTACAGTCTTGTGGGTGAACTGCAAACTGCATACCCAGGGAATCGAAACACTAACCAGCTACTCTGTCATATAGTTCTCTATTTAGCCCTAATGTGTTCCATCCTGGCATCCAGGGATGATATCTTGCATCCACGGAACCACAAGTCGAACCATATACTCCTACATACACTTCTCCATTTAACCATATTGTGTGTGACTCTGGCATCCAGGGATTTAGAGGTCTATCATACAGTGTAGCATACTGCCAATTTAATGTATCCCTCTGTTAATCAGTTCCCGCCTTAATGGAAGAGCTTCAAACCAGGCATCATGCCAGTCGACTACATAAAATAGCTGGACTAATGTGTTTCAAACTAAAGATGAAATGTAATGTGCTTTGTTTACCTTCATAACCGTATCAAGAGGAAGTAATTGCATTCAGTTTCTGAAAGAAGATGCGGTCGTTTCAATTGTGGGTCCAGGAAAACTGGGTTGGAGTTCCACATTTGATCAGAATGTGGGCTCCTGGGCAATGACATCAGGCCTCATTCCGAGTAGGGCGGTAAGGGTTAACGGTCACCGGTTATGAGACTGGTGCTGTTAAACCCTTACCGCCCTACTACGAGTTCCCTTTGCGGGTCTTCTTTAACGCCTGCTTTTAGCAGGTGTTAAGAACGGGACCCGCAAAGGGACTTTACTGCTTATAACGGAACCGTAATTTACGGTAACGTTATTAGTGCCTTCCCCATTGAGCCCTATGGGGGCTCAAATGGGAATGGGGAAGGGTCTTGGTGAATGTGGAATGACCGGTCCCTTCAACCTTGGAATGGACCGGTAATTACTCCATTCACCAGGGCGCAGTAGGAACGATTTTGGAGGCAGCTATGCCACAAATAGCAGCGTGGTTACCTCCAAAGTCGGAATGAGGCCCATCTTCATTTTCTACACTGGTTACAACGGCGAGTGCTTAGAAAATTGCGAAGGGTGGTATTATGTCCCTTATAGATGGCATTATTTATTTTGAATCATTTATAAAATGCAGGCTGATACATTTATCAGTGCTTTTGCAGCCATGATATTTCTGCATTTTAAACTTTGAAGTTAAATGAAGTTGTGTTCACTTATAGGGCGGTTGATTCATTGGGCCTCATTCCGAGGTTGGAGGTAAGGGGTTAACGGCGCCGGTAAGGATGCCGGTGCCGTTAACCCCTTACCTCCGAATTACAAGGTCCCTTAGTGGGTCCCGCTAAGGGCGGCTGGTTTTACCGCGAAGGGATCAGGGAGCTAATAACGGGCCCGTAGTTAACAGGCCCGTTATTAGCTCCCTCCCCATTCCCATTGAGCCCCATGGGGCTCGAATGGGAATGGGGATGGGTATTTTGAATGGGGACTTACTGGGTCCTCCAAGGTTGGAATGACCCCGTAAGTCCCCATTCAAGGAACCGGGACCCGGACACGACTTTGGAGGAAGCCATGGCACTAATAGGACCATGGCCACCTCCAAAGTCGTAATGTCCCCCATTGTGTTTACATTTACCTAAAAAAGTGACATGGTTGCTTTCTTCTTTGGTGTTGAGACATTTGTTGCACTGGTTGAGATGATGTTCATGGGTGAATCGTTGATTGTGGCCTTGGAGATAAGCCTAAGTCTCACTCCACTGATGATAAAAAGGATGGCTTCACTGATCTGTTTTGGTATTAATGGTGGTCACAGCAATGATGTCTTTTATCCCCTCAGTATGAGCCTGTCATTACCAAAGGTCACGAGGCTGTGGTCCATCACATGGAGGTCTTCCAATGCGCGGCCAACTTCGACACTTTTCCCAACTACAACGGGCCCTGCGACTCGAAGATGAAACCGGAACGCCTAAACTACTGCCGCCACGTCCTGGCAGCGTGGGCCATGGGCGCTAAGGTTGGTGAATCTTGGCTATTTCCTAATGTTGCTCTCAAGAACACACCTTATAAAAAAGGCCCCATGGATGTGGTTATGACTCTTACTTCACGTGTTTTGCATTTTTATTTTCATATATAAGGCGACTGTCCGCCTTGAGGGCCGCACACATCGTCTGTGCTTCCGCCTGGAACAGGGTAGGGATTTATGCCAACCTACACAAAATGCTGCTTTGTCACCTCTGTGCATGACAATCAATGGTGGACTGGCCCATAGGGAGCTCTGGAGATTTCTTGGTAGTCCTCTGTACCATGGCCCTCTATTGCATTTTATTTCCAAACGTTCTCACAGGAAAGTGGTTGAGTTTGCTGAAAATGTGCAGTACGGGTCCACTTTGAACAATATTACCAGGGCCTCTGTTGGTTCCCAGTCAACACCTGATTACAATGGGGCTCCATTTGATGTTATTAGATATAAAATAGTGGCCCCTAGTGACCAAGTGCTGGTGGCACACTATGAGGGCGCTTAGAATTGCCATACCAGAGCACCCTTGGTTTCCACAATCAGCATGGTCCGCAGCAACCATCCACGCAAAAACAGAACTGATGAAAGATGAATTATTAAGAATGTGAACTCACCAGGCGCACACACTGAGCAGATCCCTGATCTGCTTCGTATTCTGTCATCATTCCTAATGAAATTGGCTAAATTACAAAATGCCAATTACTTGTGAGCTGCAGTGCCTGAACAACGCTGTTACCAGTGTTGAAGGAAAGCCAGGCTTTGGGGGGAGGGTCGAATGCTGACAGGGCTGCTTCATGTGTGAGATGTTATGTTAATGGACTTTCTATAGAGTGGCTTTTGCCGTGTGTGAGGGCCTCTTGGGCCTGGCTGTTCAAGTCCTGCAGATTTCATGTCCTTATCATTCAAATGCATAATAAGAACACAAGTACATGAGAAAATAGAGAAAGGTGTCTTGAAGCTGTTTCATCCCATCGCAACTTCAGGTTTGAACGTCTGGGTTGAAGGTTCACAATAGAATTAGAGTATTGTTGCTCTCGGTGGAAAAAGTGCAACCTTCTAAGGCTAGAAGAGACATACCCTTTGCAGGTCATTGATGAGAGTGGATTACAATCTTATGAGTTCTACCCCATGGGCATCATTACGACCCAGGCGCTAAGTGGTTAACGCGCCGTAAAAGGCTGCAGCGCAGTTAACCACTTAGCGCCTTACTACGAGGTCCCTTTGCAGGACCCGACCTAAACGGCTGGTCTGGACCAGCCGTTAAAGTAGGGACCCGCAAAGGGACCTTGCAGGCAATTACGGTACTGCAATTTGCGGTACCGTAATTGCCGCCTTTCCCATTCCCATTGAGCCCTATCGGGCAAAAATGGGAATGGGGAAGGGCCATGGGGAAATACAGCCCCGCCAACCTTGGAATGGGGCGGTATTTCTCCATTTCACCCTGGCGGACTCGTTACAACACCGGCACCAACCATGGTGCTAATAGCGCCATGGTTTAGCGCCAGTGTTGTAATGAGGGCCCATATCATTGTTTCATCATACAAATGCAATTTACCCCATTTGTCATCTTGTTTTGAAGTGGCTGAAGTTAAGTGTTAAGGGCTGAAGCTCCAAGGTTACTGGGTCTCATTGCAAGTTCAACGGTAATGAGTACAGATATGCAGTAATACCTTTACAGCTTCTTTTACCGATCAACCGATGGGTTTCCAACCAGGGTGGCCTTCCCGCCAAAACAAAATGGTTGCAACGGTGCTAGCGTTAATACCGCCAGTGTTAATACTGCAATTTCCCACTGAAATGCAATGGGACTTCAGAATGGGGAATAACACTAATCTCATAATTATTGGGCGATGCCACTGCTACCAGCATTGAAAATGGCAATTCCTTCTAGTGGTATTGTCACTGCTATAGTGCCAAACTGGTTTTGAGGCGCACTGACGTTGATAATTGGTTAGTATTGTCTTTGTCAAGGCCAAAAGCATTCTTCTCTCCTGCCTGCCTCAGATTTCACATGAAAAGGTACAAACACTCCACTGGGTAAGGGGTGAAGATTTTGGGTATAGGTCATGGTATGTTATTCTATATCATGTTATGACTCTTGCTTGCATAGAGAGTGCATTGGTATGGAGCAACTCCAAAGTGCTCAGGGAAAAAATCAGAGTGGGACGGAAGTAAGATGGAGGATCAGGAAGGTGGCAGCATGCTACTTTGGTTGAGCAAAGGGAGTGGCACTCTTCCAAGAGTTATAAGACACTGTACGCATGTGGCATAGCTAAAACAAGCCTGAGTACACATCTGCTTTTCGCACAGTGAGCATCTGTGTGCCAAAGGATCTGTGTGGGCACCCATGAACACCCTCTGTGTATCAGCGCAGATGGCTGACCCAGAAGATATTGGCCCTCATTACAACCCCGGCGCTAAACCATGGCACTATTAGCACCATGGTTGGTGCCGGTGTTGTAACGAGTCCGCCATGGTGAAATGGGGAAATACCGCCCCATTCCAAGGTTGGCGGGGCGGTATTTCCCCATTTCACCATGGCCCGTCCCCATTCCCATTTTCGCCCCATGGGGCTCAATGGGACTGGGGAAGGCGCTAAGTATGGTACCGCAAATTGCGGTACAGTAATTAGCACCAAGGTCCCTTTGCAGCACCCTACTTTAACGACTGGTAAAACCAGCCGTTAAGGTCGGGTCCCGCAAAGGTTCCTTGTAATCAGGTGTTAAGGGTTTAACGGCGCCGACACCTTTTACGGCGCCATTAAACCCTTAACGCCAGGGTCGTAAGGACCCCCATTCTCTCGGAGGGCAGTCTGCCACTTGTCTGTTCCATGCTGAGTGGGATGCCAGGGGTTTCACCCCACGAAGGGCATGACGACTTATCAGCAAGGTTGTATGGTGCTTGGATGTTGTGGGTACTGCCCCGGCTTTAGTCATTGGTACGCGCCACTGATAGTCATCTAGAGGCACATAACAGCCCTTTTCAGAGCTACACCCTGCTCTACACTTCCTCTGGGAGAACTTGGCACTATTTCAATTTTTCGTCATGCTATAAAGAAAGAGGTATTTCAAAGAATGAAGGCACAGAAGTCAGGAGAAACATATAGGAAAATATATGCTCAACGCCAGTTTCTAACTCCACCAACACATGGCCAGCACACCACGCAGTATGACATTTTGATGCAAATTAATACAGGTGTATTCAGAGACTTGACACCATCTAAGCTGCTTCTGATTAACCAATCAGAGGTCTCCGAAGGCACTGCTGGTACCATTGAAAGGCGTGTTCTGGGTTCATGATCGGAACCTGCAAGGACATGCAGTTTACTGCTGTATATTCAGTTGCACTCAATGGAAATGACTTTACACATATCCATGTACAGATCACACAGATCACACTTACCCAAGATGCTGCTCGGCGCTTCTGCTTATCTCAAGACGTTGTTTGAAACGTATCTGCACTGGAGTGTGACCGTGATCCGGCAGTATCTGCACATGCTAGTGTGCACTGTTCACACTCTTCCTTTATCCTTTCAGCCTTTTTATTACCCAGAAGATGCTGGACTTGCCTTTGGAGGACCAGGCTCTTCTAAATATTTACGACTTGAGGTTCACTACCACAATCCCCTGGAACTAAAAGGTAAGAGAATAATGTGTTGTCAGAAACCTGCAACCTGTTGAGTGAGTTTCCTCCTAGTGCAACCAGCTATCTGTTAAATAGCCCTACTCTGCCCTATCACATGTACCTTGCTCTAGACTAAACATTGAGCATTCAGACTCGTGACATTGTGGTCAAAATGTCAGAATGTGGCTCCCGGAGTTTATGGTGTGACTGCCTCGTTAACGGCTGCTTGCAGTGCTGGATTATCCATTAGGCCAAGTAGGCACCGGCCTATGGGCCCCACTCCTTTTAGGGGCACTGCAACAATGGATCAAAATAAAGCGGTGCATACAATTAAAACCGTATTAGGAGATAATTTACTAAGGGGGTTGGGGGGGTGTGACATTTCGACAGCCTAGCATCCACAGGGTTTAATCTGGCACTGACTGCTTGTCCTTTTAATGTTTTTTGTAGAAAAAGTCAAATCAAAGTCTGCGTCACTGTGCAATTAAAGGATAGTAAACTATTTGGAACTTGGTAACATAGTGTTAAAAGGACGCTAAGGCATTCAGGACTGTCGAAGTATGTATTGAAAAGTTATTCTGCTATCAACAGCTGTGCAGCAGCTCAGTCTATGGCAGTGAGACTGTCTAAAGGTAACACGACTCTGAACTGTAAGGCTTTTTGAACATCATGGGTTATGTCCCAGAGTTTCATGAGAACATTAAGGGCTTACATAGGTAATTGATGTTGGGCTATTAGATCATCCTGGGTTTTGTCCCAGAGTTTCATGAGAACATTAAGGGCTTACACAGGTAATTGATGTTAGGCTATTAAATCGTCATGGGTTTTGTCCCAAACGTTCATGAGAAAATTAAGGGCTTACACAGTTAATTGAAGTTGGGTCATTAGATCACCATGGTTTTTGTCCCAGAGTTTCGTGAGAACATTAAGGGCTGACATAGGTAATTGATGTTAGGCCATTAGATCACCATGGGTTTTGTCCCAGAGTTTCATGAGAACATTAAGGTCTTACACAGGTAATTGATGTTGGGCCATCAGATCATCCTGGGTTTTGTCCCAGAGTTTCATGAGAACATTAAGGGGGTACACAGGTAATTGATGTTGGGCCATTATATCACCATGGGCGTTGTCCCAGAGTTTCATGAGAACATTAAAGGTATACACAAGTAATTGATGTTGGGCTATTAGATCATCCTGGGTTTTGTCCCAGAGTTTCATGAGAACATTAAGGGCTTACACAGGTAATTGATGTTGGGCCATCAGATCATCGTGGGTTTTGTACCAGAGTTTCATGAGAACTTTAAGGGCAACACAGATAAATGATGTTGGGCCATCAGGTCATCATGGGTTTTGTCCCAGAGTTTCATGAGAACATTAAGGGCTTTGTCCAAGAATTTCATAAGAACATTAAGGGCTTATACAGGTAGCTGTTGTTGGGTCATCAGACCTGCTTGGCTTTTGTCCCAGAGTTTCATGAGAACATTAAGGGCTTACACAGGTAATTGATGTTGGGCTATTAAATCGTCATGAGTTTTGTCTCAGACTTTCATGAGAACATTAAGGGCTTACACAGTTAATTGATGTTGGGTCATTAGATCACCATGGTTTTTGTCCCAGAGTTTTGTGAGAACATTAGGGCTGACATAGGTAATTGATGTTGGGCCATCAGATCATCCTGGGTTTTGTCGCAGAGTTTCAAAAGAGCATTAAGGACTTACACAGGTAATTGATGTTGGGACATCAGATCATCCTGGGTTTTGTCCCAGAGTTTCATGAGAACATTAAGGGCTTACACAGGTAATTGATGTTGGGCCATCAAATCATCCTGGGTTTTGTCCCAGAGTTTCATGAGAACATTAAGGGCTTACACAGTTAATTGATGTTGGGTCATTAGATCACCAAGGTTTTTGTCCCAGAG
Source organism: Ambystoma mexicanum (assembly GCF_040938575.1). Classification (NCBI taxonomy): domain Eukaryota; kingdom Metazoa; phylum Chordata; class Amphibia; order Caudata; family Ambystomatidae; genus Ambystoma; species Ambystoma mexicanum. The sequence goes on along the minus strand of NC_090929.1, from coordinate 216,759,626 downwards.
TTTCGTGAGAACATTAGGGCTGACATAGGTAATTGATGTTGGGCCATCAGATCATCCTGGGTTTTGTCGCAGAGTTTCATGAGAACATTAAGGGCTTACACAGGTAATTGATGTTAGGCCATTAGATCACCATAGGTTTTGTCCCAGAGTTTCATGAGAGCATGAAGGACTTATACAGGTAATTGATGTTGGGCCATCAGATCATCCTGGGTTTTGTCCCAGAGTTTCATGAGAACATTAAGGGCTTACACTGGTAATTGATGTTGGGACATCAGATCATCCTGGGTTTTGTCCCAGAGTTTCATGAGAACATTGAGGGCTTACACAGGTAATTGATGTTGGGCCATCAAATCATCCTGGGTTTTGTCCCAGAGTTTCATGAGAACATTAAGGGCTTACACAGGTAATTGCTGTTGGGCTATTAAATCGTCATGAGTTTTGTCCCAGACTTTCATGAGAACATTAAGGGCTTACACAGTTAATTGATGTTGGGTCATTAGATCACCATGGATTTTGTCCCAGAGTTTCGTGAGAACATTAAGGGCTGACATAGGTAATTGATGTTGGGCCATCAGATCATCCTGGGTTTTGTCCCAGAGTTTCATGAGAACATTAAGGGCTTACACAGGTAATTGATGTTAGGCCATTAGATCACCATTGGTTTTGGCCCAGAGTTTCATTAAAGCATTAAGGACTTACACAGGTAATTGATGCTGGGCCATTAGATCATCCTGAGTGTTGTCCCAGAGTTTCATGAGAACATTAAGGGCATACACAGGTAATTGATGTTGGGCTATTAGATCACCATGGGTGTTGTCCCAGAGTTTCATGAGAACATTAAGGGCATACACAGGTTGTCATGAACCATCGAACTCGCCCCTTCTGGGCTTCCTGGTCCCTGTCACGGCAGGCCTTACACTCCATAATACTACCAACGTGGCGGCAAGCTCAGCACGCTGCTCGCCAGTCTTCACGTTCTACGCAGCGTCCTCTATAAAGAAGCCACACCCCCGCGGCCCTGCGCGTCTCAACGCTGCTACTAACTGTGATCGGACGTGTGTTCCGAACCTTCTCTAGTGCTACTTGCTATCCCCTGGCCCCTGGATTCCCTTCTTCCGACTTCTTCCCTCTTTTCTACTTCCCGGAATCTCTGTGCTGCTTCCGCGCACCCCCAACACCTTCTTGAATACTCCTGGAGTTTCCCGTGATCCTGGACATCGAAGCTGAACGTAATCTGGAAGCCGAGGACGGCCGAGCGGGCTTATTTAAGTCCCGAACCATACGAAAGAAGACTCCACCTAAGGAGGACATCAGGCAACATAGACAGGTGAGAAGGGGGGAAACCTGTGACAGATTGAGACTCCACCTGACCGAAGTCGATACAGACATGGAGGCGGCCATCCAGGATCTTATGCGTGGCATGCAAGAACTATCGAACGAAGTACAGAACTTGAAAGTGGAGAACGCCGCGCTGAAACAATTGGTACTCTCACACGACTCTGCCTCAAAGGACAGCGTGCTATTGGGCGGCATTGTTGACAAATATGTCGGCTGTGCAAAAACCCTCCGAGGATTCCTGAATTCTTGTTTGGTCAACTTTACCTTTAAACCTTATTATTTTTCCACCCCCAGGGCTAAAGTGGGCTTTATTATTTCTTACCTCTCCGGGAATGCCTTAGCCTGGGCCACACCATTAGTTAACACCGGAGATTCTCTTTTGGATGATTATGATGGATTCATTCAAGCACTAAAAACTATGTTTGACCGCCCAGAACAGGTCTTTAGTGCTCAAGAACGTTTACTCGATTTCCAGCAAGGCTCTCAGGACATGCTCACCTACGTAACTCGATTCAAGCAATTGGCTAAAGAAGCGGGTTGGCCTTCCGAAGCTTACTTCACCCTCTTTCGAAGAGGGCTAAATGAAGATGTTAAGGATGAATTAGCCAGGGTAGCACGTCCTAGTTCTTACCAGGCACTTATGGATCTTGCTCTACAAATTGATTTCCGAATCCAGGAAAGAAAGGCAGAGAAAAGGAAGACAAAGGGCCTCATTACACGGATGGCGGTAAGGATTTACCGGTACCGATAAAATACCGGTACCGGTAAATCCTTACCGCCTTACTACGAGGTCCTTTTGCGGGTTGGGGGATTTAACGCCTGCTTTTTGCAGGTATTAAAAACCAACCCGCAAAGGGACCCAGGGAGCTAATTACGGTACCGCAATTTGCGGTACCGTAATTAGCGCCTTCCCCATTCCCATTGAGCCCTATGGGCCAAAAATGGGAATCGGGAAGGGCAATGGTGGAAGGGGGAATTACCGCCCCGCCAACCTTGGAATGGGGCGGTAATTCCCCTTTCCGCCAAGGCGGTGCCGGTATTTTAGCGGCATGAACCATGGCGCTAATAGCTCCATGGTTCTCCGACATCCGTGTAATGAGGACCAAAGTCAACCATCCAAAAAAATTCTCTTGTGAGCCCTTCAAAATCCAAAGATTCTCCTGCTCCTACAAATGAACCTGAACCCATGCAGCTAGGGGCCTTCCGTGGACCCATATCCCCCCAAGAAAGGCTGAGAAGGATCCATACTGGCTTATGCATGTACTGTGCCTCGGACAAGCATTTAGTCAGAGAATGTCCCTTAGACCCTCCACGGCGTTCGGGAAACGCCAGCTCCCGGTCCTAGACGGAGCTCAGTTTCGGGAGAGAGATGCAGGCTCCACATCTATACCATCCTTGAACTCTCCTCGACAAAACTCCCTGGTAGTCTTAAAGGCGTTTCTATCATCATCTGAGAAGGAATCCTACCCCATTCTGGCACTACTGGACTGCGGGGCCATGGGAATTTTCATAGATCAGGAATGGGTCCTTAAACACCATATCCTTACGAATCCCGGAACGACCAGCAACCTGTAGAAACAATTGATGGAAGACCTCTTTCTTCTGGACCCATAACCCTTCAGACTAAGGAAATTGAGCTTGCTATAAACCATCACCGAGAAAGGATAAAGTTTGACATCATAAAATCTGCCCATTACCCAATGGTTTTGGGAATGCCCTGGATACAAAAACACAACCCATACATCAATTGGACAGCTGGTTCCCTGTTCTTAGGTTCCTCATTTTTTATGTCCCATTGACTGCTCCAGGATCCTTCCCCGACAACATCAGAAGAACATTCAACAACTCAGCAAGATCCTCTTATGGTCTCCAACATCATCCAGGTTTCTAAAACCTACCAGGAATACGCTGATGTGTTCTCTTCTGCTATTGTTCGAGCCCTGCCACCCCACAGGCCTGAGGCCTGTCCTATTGAGACTGAACCTTCAGCCGTGATTCCCTTTGGAAGGATGTTCATCCTGTCTGAACCAGAGAAAAAGGCCCTTCGTGAATACCTAGATACTAACCTAAAAAATGGCACCATACGCCCATCCAAGTCTCCGGCTGGAGCTTCATTATTTTTTGTTCCTAAAAAAGACACCAAGGAACTCAGACCTTGGGCCTCATCACGACTTGGGCGGTAACGGTAACCCTATTAGCGCGGGCGGTATTAGCCCTACCGCCGAACTCCCCGGCGCTAATAGCGCCGGATCACGAGTTCAGCGGTAATGTAAGTCCCCATTCCCCACTGAGCCCATTCGGGAACGCCCCATTCCCCATTGGGCTCAATGGAGAATCTTCGCGCTAATACTGCCGGCGGATTTCCCGTCAGCGTTAATAGCGCAAATTTTCGGCGGATTTCCCCCTAGCTCAGTGCTGGGGTGAAATCCGCGGAAGCCCTGATTCGGCGGACCCTTAAATCCGGCGGTAATAGCGCTACCGCCGGATTTAAGGGTTACCACCGAAGTCGTGATGAGGCCCCTTGTCTTGATTATCGAGGTCTTAATCAGTGCACCCTTATGGATCGTTATCCATTACCCTTGATCTCGGATATCCTGGAAGCCGTAAGAGGAGCCGTAATATTCACCAAATTGGATCTTAGGGGTGCTTATCACTTGATTCGTATTAGAGAAGGTGACAAATGGAAGACAGCCTTCAGAACACCCTTCGGTCATTACCAATACTTGGTCATGCACTTTGGACTCTCTAATTCTCCGGCAATCTTCCAACGCTTCATGGAACAGGTGTTTTCGGATATCCTATTTCTTTTCGTCATCGTCTACTTGGACGATATTTTGATATACTCTAAGGATCCTCTGAAGCATGAAGAACATGTTAAATCAGTGTTACAACGGCTACGCGAACACAAGCTTCTAGCAAAACCCAAGAAATGCCTTTTTCATGTTTCCACTGTTCACTATCTAGGATTTGTCCTTAGCCCAGATGGCATAGGCATGGATCAATCCAAGGTTAAAGCCATACTATCCTGGCCAACTCCGACCTCTGTAAAACAGATACAATCTTTCCAGGGCTTGGCCAATTTCTATCGGAAGTTTATACCATCCTTCTCCGAGATTGTTCAACCGATCATCTCCTTGTTGAAAAAAGATACTCCCTATCGATGGACCCCAGCCCAGGAGAAGGCTTTCCAACACCTAAAAACAGAATTTAAACAAGCCCCCATCCTGGTTCAACCTGATATAAATCGACCATTCTTAGTGGAAACAGATGCCTTTAACTATGCCATCGGAGCAGTTCTGAAACAGGAACTAGATGACGGGCTGGAACATCCTATTGCCTATCTTTCACGGACATTGACCTCCAGTGAAACTCATTACTCAGTCTTAGAAAGGGAACTTCTAGCCATCCGTCAAGCCTTCACCGAGTGGCGTCATTTACTTCTAGGAGCTAAACATCCTGTCCAGGTTCGGACAGACCATCGAAATCTCCAAGTGTTACAGGTCCTGGAATGCAGGAACAGCCGTCAGGCCCGTTGGGCGTTCTTCTTTGCTCAATACCAGTTCCAAATTCACCATGTTCCGGGAACACAAAACGTAATTGCTGACGCCTTGTCTCGGCGCCCTGACTTTGAACCTCCTGATGACTGAGCATTTCCCAAGATGTTTCCCCACAAAATAATTGTAGCCCAGGCGACCAGGCTCATAGATGAAGTCCGCAGTCAGACTCAATGCTCGGAACTCTGGAAAGGTATCTCGGACAGGAACCAGTGTAAACTAAAGACCAAAGATGGATACTTGTTCAAAGACAATGCATTGGTCATCCCAACACAAAAACTACAGCAAAGGATAATAAATCTCTGTCACGATACTCTTTACTCTGGGCACCGTGGTATTACCAATACCCTCCGATTAATACAAAGGCAATTTTGGTGGCCTGGAGTGAAAACTGATGTACAAAGGTATATCCAGGCATGCTCTGTCTGTAATCAAAACAAACATGACAACAAGAGACCAGCAGGTTTATTGCAGCAACCTCCACTTCCAACAAGGCCTTGGGAATTCATAGCAACAGACTTCATTGTGGAATTACCACCTTCCAGGGGATACACAACCATCATGGTCACCATTGATTTGTTCACCCATGTGGCCCATTTTACACCTCTGTTTAAACTACCATCCTCGTCAGAACTTGCTGGAATTTTCCTGGAACACATATTCCAACTGCATGGACTCCCTTCCAAGATCATATCAGACAGAGGGCCCCAATACATTTCTCAGTTCTGGAAACATCTTTGCCAAATACTAGGAATCCAACGCGCTCTTTCCTCAGGATATCATCCCCAAACCAACGGAGCCACAGAGCGCGTAAACCAAACCTTGGAACAATACCACCGTTGCTTCGCTGCCAAGGTCCAGGACGATTGGTCCCTCTTAATACCAGTGGCAGAATTCACCTATAATAATTCGGACCACTCTGCTATTAAGACCAGTCCTTTTTTCTGTAGCCAAGGATTCCACCCTTCGGTTCTACCCTCCATCCTTCCTCATCCTACACCAGTTCCAACAGTCGATTCCTGGATTGAAATGCTCATAAATAATCAAAGAGAAGCCAAAGAACAATTAGAAAATGCCAGGACCCAGACCAAACTGTATGCAGATTCCAAACGAAGACCAAGCCCCTCCTACACAATAGGGGATAAGGTTTGGCTGTCCTCGAAACTACTACCACGGCATTTGCGACCAAATAAATTGGCTCCTCTATATTATGGGCCATTCCTTATAAAGGAAATCATCAACCTAGTGGCCTACCGACTCAAGCTTCCAGACTCCTGGAAGAAAATCCACCCAGTCTTTCACACATCCTTAATAAAGCCATATGTTCAGACCTCTCAAACTAACCTTCGGCCCAAACCAGTAATCATCAATGACCAACTGGAGTATGAGGTCTCCAGGATTTGCGATTCTAGATATAGACGTGGCAAACTCCAGTACCTAGTGGAGTGGAAAGGATATCCCCCTAGTGAACACACTTGGGAACCTATCTCAAATCTAAATACCCCCAGGCTACTCAGAAGGTTCCATCTCATACACCCGGGCAAACCCGGTGGAACGAGTTTCCGGAGGAGGCATGCTGTCATGAACCATCGAACTCGCCCCTTCTGGGCTTCCTGTTCCCTGTCACGTCGGGCCTTACACTCCATAATACTACCAACATGGCGGCAAGCTCAGCACGCTGCTCACCAGTCTTCACGTTCTATGCCGCGTCCTCTATAAAGAAGCCACACCCCTGCGGCCCCGCGCGTCTCAACGCTGCTACTAGCTGTGATCGAACGTGTGTTCCAAACCTTCTCTAGTGCTACTTGCTATCCCCTGGCCCCTGGATTCCCTTTTTCCGACTTCTTCCCTCTTTTCTACTTCCCGGAATCTCTGTGCCGCTTCCGCGCGCCCCCAACACCTTCTTGAATACTCCTGGAGTTTCCCGTGATCATGGACATCGAAGCTGAACGTAATCTGGAAGCCGAGGACGGCCGAGCGGGCTTATTTAAGTCCCAAACCATACGAAAGAAGACTCCACCTAAGGAGGACATCAGGCAATATAGACAGGCGAGAAGGGGGGAAACCTGTGACACAGGTAATTGATGTTGGGCTATTAGATCATCCTGGGTTTTGTCCCAGAGTTTCATGAGAACATTAAGGGCTTACACAGTTAATTGATGTTGGGCTATTAGAACATCATGGGTTTTGTCCCAGAGTATCATGAGAACATTAAGTGCTTACACAGTTAATTGATGCTGGGCCATCAGATCATCATGGGTTTTGTCCCAGAGTTTCATGAGAACATAAAGGGCTTTGTCCCAGAATTTCATGAGACATTTAAGGGATTACACAGATAATTGATGTTGGGCCATCAGATCATCATGGATTTTGTCCCAGCGTTTCATGAAGCGAGTAGAGCATCAAGGCCATGCAGAGGTAATTGTTGTTTGGTCATCTGGCAATTGAGAGTTACCTAGTAGAGAACTACAAGGCTGCTGTGCAGGCATTCTGGGCAACAAAGGGCTACACCACAATACATATAAGGGATATTAATCTGTAAAGGGCTTCCAGAACAATAGCATGAGCTTAGAGATTAAGGGTTTATGTCACTAAACTAGAGTTTATATAACTCAGAGAAATGTCATTTAATGTAAAAATTCATCCACACTCATCCATTCTTCCTCAACTCCTCTCTTTGCCATGGCTCTTTCAGTCTTCCCACTCATGAACGTTCATCTCTTTAGTCATGGAACTTAGCTTGTTTTGTGACATTGGACATTCCATTATTTTGCTGTTCCCCATGCACCAACTCCTAAACCACTACCAACCAAATCCTATGACAATATTGAAGGCCCCAGGGCTCATTTGCACAGCACTGATGGGGGCCATTCACATGACCTCACTCTGGATCCTTCAGAGTGTTGGGCTACGAACCAGCGGTGTCAGAAAATTGATGAACAGGACATCTGGCTTACGGCAGCCGAGTGTTCCGAGCAAGGTCACTGTTTAATACCTCCATGTTGGATCTTCCTATATTTGAGAAGAAGAATTCAGCATTCAATTGTTCACTCACTAACAGGGAAGAAGAGCTGGATTCAGGAAGCCATAAGAGAGGTGAGTTTTATCCACTTACTGATGTGTTGTTGCAAAAGTAATCCTGTGAAGCACAAGCGATCTAGACATTCCGTGCATACAATTGACTGAGGAGCCAATGGGGGCAAAGCTACCCTCTTTGGGATTATGAAGGAATGATGCTAAATCAGGTTGTTCCCTAAACCGTATGAGTCTGAAAGGATATAGGTCCTCGGTTGGCCTGAGCTAGCCTATCTCTCTTGCAGGGTGCAGAGCTGTTTGACGTGGTACTCAGTTGTGGAGGCTATCTTCCTCACATTGTGCCACAGGTTTACAGGGAACCTGGCAAAACATGATTTGTATATTCACTGATTCTGCTTCATGTCTTCATATGTAACATAACAACTACCCTGCTGTAAACCTTTGAAAGTCATCCTCTGAGCTACGCTTTTGTAAAATGAAAAACCATACAAAGAGACAACTCTGTTGAATCAGTGAACGGCAGATTGCTTGCAGCTATACGGAGTGCATCCATAGATGACGGTTGTGCAAACGCACTTTTCTCTGCGGGCGCACATACATTTGGAGGGATTAACGCCCGGGGCTTCTGAGAGTGAAAGAAGAATGGATGCCAGATCTGATGCCAATGGGTGTTCATGTCTAGATCCTGTGTAGGGAGAATGCCTGCGCTAGTTTTAGGTACAAGAGTTGAGGTGTTGGTCAGAGAGGAAGAAAACTGTGACCCTTGTTTTCTGTTCGACCCCCATCCCCAATGCTTGTGTGCTTAATGTGTGAGAACAGACATTCTTGGGATGAGATGTGTGAATTTACCTAAGATTACCATTGCATGGAGATTTGTGCAGAGTGGTGGTAGTGTGACTTATACAGTTTCAGGGCAGAGTTGATATTCTCCTAATGCCTCTAATGGTTGGGAAGGGATGCTCGAGATCTCAATAAAATACATAAGTAAGTAAATACAAGTCGTGAGAAATGTGGCAGTAGTGTTCACATACAGTCCTTGAACTATCTTGATGTGAAATGTATGGCACATGGATACAGAGTTAATCATCCAAAGAATGTTCAGGTAAGAATGCAATTTAAAGTCCAGATACCATACCATGTTAGAAATCAACTCATAGCCCACGTGGAGCCAGTGGTGTGTCCAAGTGGCCCAAGTGGGGCATTGACTTATGGACGGGTGGCATGATGTACGAGCGCACAAACACATAATGATCATAGTTTAGGATAATGGATTGGCACCTGGGGTGGCCAATCAGATTCCTGGGGTAGCACGTGCCACCCCCACACCACTCCCTGGACACGCCTATGCGTGGAACCTTTTCTTTCCCATATAGTGGCCAAGGTTAGAGGAAGTACCTTCTGTAAGCCCCCCAACACATGCACACACACACACACACATGCGCGCAGTTTTCTAAAATACTATACAAACCTAGGAGGTAAAGAACATGCCAATAACCCACTAGCCTCCAAGATAGCCATGTGAGTTGAGCTAACATCCTTAGAGGGCCAGCGCTGTTACCTGCTTGCACTCGTACAAGGTTAATGATAAGGAGTTATATGGCCTCAGTCCAAGTTAGAAAGATTGTTCTTTTGGAAGTAATTACCACTATCAGTAGGGTACTCCTGAATATCCTCCCAATTCCAGCTTTGCATTCAGCAGTGGCAACGGAAGTAGTATTCCTTGAGTACCGCGAGAGGCATTCCATAAGTATAACATACCATTTTCCAGTGTCGTTCTTCTGTCAAGTGTCACCCTCATTTTCATGTTGGAAGTGACATGAGTATAGAAGTGAATGCACGTTTTGTTTTATGAATGAGTCAATTCTAACCCTATTATGTGTAAAATGTGAAGGTTGCGGGTGGGCATCCCTTTATTGTGCATCCTCCTCTAGTGCTAAAAACCTAAAAACATGTCTGAGGACTTTTTAGGAAGAAGATAAAACTTGGAGGACTTTCACAGGGGTATCACCTTGAAAAGGAGTGGTATTTTTACTGCTGTTGGTTATCAATTGGAATACCACCAGAAGTAGATACCTCCATGTCTGTACTCAGGCTGGTGTTAAAAAGGGTATGTCTAAGGTCATATTGGTGCCCAATGTTTTGTACTCATTGAGTACATGGGATAAAGAACAATGGGCCAACTAGATTAGAGATGACAGCTGTCTATTGTTTAAACCATAGTAGCTTTCGATTTATTGTACACATACATACCATATTATACAAACCTATATACAGTGATTATCTTCATATAAAATCTAGCTCCAGATACCAAACGCAGCACATCCCTCCATACAAAGCTCATTCACAACTTCTAAATACATTCATCATATTAACAAAGGATAGAAAAACAGGAGTGATAGCTTATTCATATCACAGTGGTGGATCAAACAATTGTAAATTAAACATTTATTTTACAATGAGTCCCTCTGTCTCTATTCAGATGGTTGGAAAACTGTTGTCAACATGTTTCGGTTGAGTTCTCTTGGCGAGGAAACACAATCTCCTCATAAAGTGACTTAATATTCAACCTTCTTCAGGACAGTAGAGCAATCGCTGAATCTGCGTTGTCTCTTGGTGGAAAACAAAAGTGGGGGGTGTGTGGCAAGGGAGCCTTTGATCTAGAAAATAGTAAAAATTAAATGAATAAATAAAAAGAATTGTCATCTCTATTTTAATTCAAAAACCCTTGACTGGGTAAGACATACAGCTGTCTGATTTGACTGTATAACAACCGCTCACCTCCTCTGAGACTTTAAGGGAATGGTGAACCGATGGAGTGAAATGGATCCCATTGTGTATGCTTCAACAAAATGGCGCTTCACGTCGTGTTCAATGTCCTATAGAATGAGAGGGCATATATATTCAGAAAACTAAAAAGTAGAGCAAACTGTGATAATTCCAATTAGTGGGTTGGTACTCAATGTTATTTACAGAATCTTGTGGCCCAATGTAGTGCAGGGCTTTCAATTGGGGCAGATGCGTACTTGAGACGCCTGCAGAGGAGAGAAGTAATCATGTGGAATATGCATAAGCCTGTAAGGTTCCAATGCATGGGAAAATATCGATATTCATACATGAAACATTGTGAATGGAAAAATGCTTACTTATTTACTGCGGCCACTGGCTGGGTCTCGCGTGCCGCTGGCTGAAGGCCAGAAGTCTGTGATAGATTCTATGAAGCCGCGGGGCTGCCAAAGTAAACACAAGCACCCAGCGGCGCATTAAATGTCCGCTTTAGCGAAACTGTGCACAGTAGTACCATTCCCTGTGACTCTGTTTGTTTACTTACCTTGTTATTTGCCCAGTGAAACAGGCAATGGTTCCCAAAGCAGCGAGGTCAAGGTGTCTGCTCCGTCTAATTTTGTCGGACAGTGTTACCTGGAGTGCACACGATGATGCGCTCTAGAGATGCAGCACGGCTACGTAGGATTATGGTATTCGAAGTCCATGAAATAAAAGACCACTTAGTTTGTGAGCATACAGGTCCCTCTAGTAATGTAAATGATTGGATAAACTGGTAATCCCATTGGGGTTTGGAGCTCATACTGCAAGGAGATGGGTATTGGGCCCCTTTATAACATTCCACAGGATTTGGATTAACAGTCAACAGACATACTTGTCATACTCTCATTCCCTTTAATATCTGCTACTTAACATCAGGCCTTGAAAACGACCGTAAGGGTCGAAACACGTCGGCTGACTCCATGCTACATTTGATACCAACATAAAGATTTCTTCTGCTATAAAATCTGATGACTAAGAAGCATTTCTACTCTAAGCTATCGTTCCTAAGCTATTTGGACTAATACTAAACGATAATACTCAGGATCAGAGCGTTGGACTTCCCTTCATTCTGTAAATTCCTATTCCATCAATCAGTTTAACAAACTTTAACAAAACCCTCATTATCTTTAAATCCCATCTTTCCTCTTATTACTCAAAAGTCCTAAGCATTCTTTCAAGAATGTTACTGCTGCAATAGTCAATGAGTTCTCTCCCACTCAATAATAGAGACCACCATTCATCTGCCGACAAAGTAGAACATCCCTCCAAAAAACTAGAAAAGTATCTTGTTCTCTGTGAGGTTAATGCTGTGCAGCAAGTAAATAAATGAGGCACATTTTCCAGTGAGTCATCACCCTTACAGATGCATGTCACCCTTTCCCAGCGCAGCTCAGCTCTTACCAATATAACCTCCATTTTCTCAAAGAGGTGAAATCGGGTCCTCATAAATTGAGACCTGTACTCTGGGATCTGGCCCAATGCGCTTGTCTCCTTCATTAAGATACGAAACAGTTTATTTGTATTTGCGTCCCCACAAGTTAAAATCCAGTCTGTTTCCCAAAGCTTCTTTTCACCTTAGACGGATTAAACTACAGAACTTCCAGTGAGGACCTCAAAACATCTGATAAGGCTGTACATTCAGAGGCTCAAGCTGTCGCTGCACAGCCTCCTCCACTTTCCAGGTTTGCTCCCAGTGTCCGCGCTTAGAAACCTCTGCGCGTTTTTAAAAACAATTACTACTACTACCTCTGCTTTTATAAGGGCCAAAATCGGGACAGGACATTCTTTTGACCATTTCCCCCAAAACGTCAGAGTTTTCCACTCTAGGGATGTTTTCAAGGAGGTTAGGCCCAATTATCTTCTAATAATCTGGATCGGGACTGACTGGGCAAGACCCAAGAACCTTTTCCAGAATACCCCTTCCAGGCTGGCCTAATGTTTTTTTGGAAGCCCTAACAAAGCGCCTGCACCGTATGTCACAGTGGGTATCACCTTTCCTTTGTAAAAGTCTAGTAGGGCTGTAATGAGTAACAACAGTACTTATGTTTCAAGATTAGGGCTTCATTGGCAACTCTTGGCAATGCTTGGCCAACGCTGCTGTTTTCTGTTTTAAGATGACCAAATTGCAGCATTCCACTACACTTTTACAGATTTGAGCCCCAAGATATTTAAAGGAGTTAACAGTTTCAATCACCAATGGACTCGGGCCCCTTGAAAACGTCTGCTTCAGTTTACCTGACCCTTTGTGTAGGGTTAAAATCTTCGTTTTTCCTATATTAATCTGCAGATCTTTTTGCAAAGACCTCTGTTTGATGGAGCTTTGTATTAACTTGCTCCTGGTGTGCTTTTAGATACTTTTGGTGCGCTCTCTATGGAAGCTCCTTGGCCCCTTCACAGCACTGCGAGCAGTCGGCTCTTGCTGATAGAGACGGAGCTACACTCACTCACGTGACTTCCCTGGACACTTCAAATTGCAGCCAGCGCCACCCGAGTGGCGCCATTTTTACCTCCGAAGAAGCTTTGTATCAACTTAATCCTGGTGTGCTTTTAGATACTTTGGTGTGCTCAAAGGAAGCTCCTTGGTCGTCCCTTCACAGCACTGCGAGCAGTCGGCTCTTGCTTGTAGGGAGACGGAGCTACACTCACTCACGTGACAGTATCATGTGACTTCCCTGGACACTTCAAATTGCAGCCAGCACCACCCTCGCGGCGTAAGCCCTGGTGGCAGAAGGACTGGTGCTGTTTGGCTGTTTGCTGTGCTCTGTGCTTGGAACAGGTCACTTGGCTTTGCAAGAGTACTGCAGTGGAAGACTGTTGAGGCAAGTCCTCTTTGAACCCATTGTCTTTTTTATTTGTAACTTTGGTGTTTTAAACAGCACACCTATTAGGGCAATAAGCAAAGTGTTTTTATTTATTTATTTTTTTAGCATCTATAACTTTGGCTGAGGTTGTTTTTTATTGTTTTTTCATTCAGACACATTTTCTGAATTGGGGACTGCGGTTGAGGCTGCTGTCTTTACCCTTTGACCCGATTTCTGTCCAGTCATTTTCTTGCTGATTGATCCCAATGAGATCAGGACTACGAAGTGGAGTGAGCTTACGTACACCTTTACAAGAGCCTATGCTGTTACCCTGTGGAGTTAGTGGTACCCAGCTGGGGGATGTTTTAATACCTGCAAAGAATAGGCAAAGTATACACACCATGGCAAATATCCCACTACCACCACAAACAGGGATAACATTTACTACTGATGATGAGGTTCAGGCATGTGAAGTCCAGAAACAGCTGCAAAAACAATTCATATGCCTACTAAACCAGCCTGTGTATTTGAAACAATAAGCCCGATCCGTAAAGGGATCCACAACAGAACAAAGGCCGTAGAGTCAATGTTGGAAAGTCTTCCTATTTCAACTATTACACCCCAAGTGTATCAGAAGGGGGTAAAGTAGTAATTTCAAATGTTTCTGCCCCTCGAGCTTCTAATTTAATGCAGCTCTTAAAGCCCATCTCAGGTCAAAGAGTTATGGACCATTATTTTGTTAAAACAGTTACCACAAGCACTGAGATTAAATCCTTACCAGTCCTAAAGGGAACAGCCATGTTGGACCATTCAGTGATGGCTACGCAGCCCAATTTTGGGGGGCTTGGAGATCTGACAGACATTAGCATCATTGAATTGGCTGATCAAGCAGAAGACGAACTGGAGGCCCTGCTTACGGAACATTCAAATCCACAGTCTCAGAGGCCTCTTAATGCCACTACTTTTGATTCACCAACACCTTTGGTGGATGTCATAAATGAGGAATCACCTGGTCACAACCAAGAAGACCGTCAAATTCCTTTACCAACGAGGGAGGACCTGGGAGTTCACAAAGGCTCCTCAGAGTTACACCATACATTGAAGGAGGTGGATGAACGTATTCGCCTATATCACCCTACTGTATCGGCTTTGAATATGGTGTTAAATTATTTTGTTGCCCTATATGACAACATATGGGCCGAATTGAAATCCACCAACACTATATTGACTAATGTTACTTCAAAACTTGAGGAATTAGAGTTTGAGATTCGGTTTGTAACTTGTCCATGAGAGATGAGGATCAAATTACATTTGCACCACAGCCTAAGGCAAATTCTGATAATGCCTTGGGGTCTGTCATTGAAATCTCTGATGATCTGGGTTCAAACGATCAGCCAAACCCATATGGGAGCGAGGTCATCATCTAGTGGAATGGACCCTTTAACTAATCTGCCAGGACAGGGAACTACTGGGACTGTGGTGGATATAACTGATATTACTAATGATAAATTACCAGTAGAGGCGGTGGCTAATATACCCATGGAGGGTGAAGGGTCCCTAGCCAAAGTGCAAGAGAACCCCCCAGTTTCTGAAACAAAACTATTACTGTTGTGAAAGGTAAAGCTTTGAAGCGGAGGGCGGAGGCTAAAAAAAAAACAGATTGTTATCTTTAAGAAAGGCCCACCGGACTCTGTTTCAGGCTAGACTATCCCCCGTTCCCAAACAGGTAATTAAATTACCGGAACCAGTGTTGGTAGCTCAGAACACATCTGAGAATATTTCATCTATACCAAATAGGGTGGTCGGGGTCTCGGCCCTCCGGAATCCTATCATAGAGTCACTGGTAAAGTGTACGGACATTACAAAGGTAGGGGGAGCTACCAATATGAATCAGGGCGTGAGACTGAATGATTCTCCCATAACCCTATTCCCATATTTAACTGGGTCTTGGGGTGAGCTGGGAGGAGGTCCTGGTAGATTCAATCAATTTTTCAGTCAATTTCTGTCTATCTGGGGTCCATCAGAGGGGGCAACTACCTCATTTATCTTGGGGAATAAAGTGGATGGGAAAATGGTATATGCAAGCTAGACAGTAAAGCCCCCTGTAGTCCCAAATGAGGTGCCGGTGGTGAGTCGGAGTGTTATAAATGACCTTGCCAGACCCACGTTGGACACAGGTGATACTCCTAGTACACATTTGCCCCTCCCATGTCCTAATCCTACTTTCCCTATAGACAGGGTGGTGGCAGGATCTGGAATGGGAAAATCAGTATTCCTCAAAGAGGTGGCTGACCTCCCCCTGGAATCTAACTACCCTAGAGTGTCAGCCAACGTGAAGAATTTGTTGCAGCGCTTTCACTACCCCTCAAGTACTACTGTTCGAGGTCCCACTGGTGCTCCTGTAGTGAATGCAGAGCTGTGCTATGGTCCAGCGGGCATCACTCCAATAAAACATTCTTACTCCGATGCACTCAAAGGGATAATAGGCACACAACAGAAGGTGAAGAGTGGGGGCCATGCAACTCATCAAGTTAAGATCCACTGCACTCTAGGTTCAGACTATCAGATTTGCTTGAATCGGGCAAACATTTTAACCATTTTTGCATCTATCCCAAGCCTGGCTTTGGTGTCATCAGCAGATATTGGGAGAGTTTCCTTCCCAGTTAGAGAAGATTTGAGTAGAAGTATCATGTTTCTGTCCTCTCCGCTAGTAAGAGAACACATTTTTACTCAAAAAGAAGAACTAGCAGAGATGGGTTTTGAAATTTCTCTCATTCAGGAATTAAAGAAGGGAATTGTTAAGAATGGGATGAGCCAATCTACTGCTAGTGTTCCCATGGCTGCCGCCATTACCGATAGGTTGGCCCAGGTGGGGGCGTCGAATGATATGGATTGGGCATCCATTATCTCCTCTTTATGGCAAAAATTGGTCCCATAAATAGACTCCACCTGTGGGAGATAATTGGAAGAGTATAATGCTATGTTTGAAATCTTGGAATACTCGAGGTAATATCCACCTATTTACAAATCCTGTATGTATGAAAACCCTGAGAAAGGCGAACTGTATTTGTCTGCAAGAGACATGGCTAACCTCAGCACCCACTCTGGACGGCTATAGTGTGTTTATCCAAGCGGCTAGAGATGGGACGGGAGGGAGACCATCGGGGGCCTTTTGACTGCTGTAGATATTTCCCTCGGTCTTAGTGGGGAGGCAATTGCGAATTTGCCCTTTGGTGTATTGGGGTTGACTGTAGGTCAATAGACGGCTTGCTTAATTTACTATTACTTAATATCTATTGGCACAAAGGTATTAAACTGGTTGGCCCATTCATAGATGGCCTGTGTCGGGTGCTGGACAAGTCAATGGAAAACCACCCAGATGGCAGGGTCATAGTCATGGGAGATCTAAATGCAAATTGTGTATATTCTGACAGATTGGGGGAATTGTAATTGACTGGTGGGGGTATTTCAGTGAAGGAAGCGACTGCTCAGAAATGGCTAATGAATTTGGGAGGGAGGGGACTCTTTCCACTGGTTGGGAATAGCAATGAATCAGGGAATTCTAGTAAATGGCATACTTGGCACAGAGGGGACAGTTCCTCTCTGATTGACTACATTTGTGTAGATTCCTCCCTGATGACCTTTGTGCTGTCATTTGAAATACTCAAAAATGATTGGAGCGACCACTGCGTTCTAACGGCACAATTTAATTGGGTTCTTAATGTGAGAAAATGTGGGCAAAAATAAAATTTACTAGCCAAGGTAGGGCGGAATGCTGTCAAGTGGACTGACCCTAAGATTCGTGCCCTGAACTTTGAAAGACATCACGCATTGAGTCGTTCAACCTATTATTGGAAACTCCTAAATTTGAATGCAGTTGAGTTCCAGTCGTTTGTGAGTCAAATGACTGATAAAATGGCTTCGAGAATGAGAACAAATGGTTTTTGCCAAGTTAGGCATGCCCATTGTTATAATTCTGATGTAGCATCTGCAAAAAAGAGGCTAAGAAGAACAATAACGCAGATTCAGAGTACTAATCAAGATCAGGCAGTGTGCAGAAAGTTCATAGGGAAGGTTAAGTAATCATATAAGAATTATTGTAAGTTTATTAAATCTGGAATGCTTCAAAATGACTCAGAAAAGATGCTTGGAACCGTAATCTCTGCAAATGCAAGTGCATTTTGGTATTTGGTCAATGTGCAGGACCCAAACTACTCAATTTGCCAGTCAAACTCAATTTCAGAAAAAGATTAGGTTGAATTTTTGGAGAGCAGATTTGGGAAATCATCGATGGACCCACCATTTGTTTTGGACTTGACTAGAGATGTTAGGTGGAACCCAAAAGTTGAGCTAGAAACCATCTTAAAATTAATCACCAGATGTAAGCCCTCTAGGGCTCCAGTCCCAAATGGCCTAACAAATAATACATTTAAGGACGATCCTAATTTGTGGGCCCAGTTGTTGCGCCTGGAGTTCAGCGACATATTGTCCTCAGGGATGACCCCTGTATCCTGGAACACAGCACATATTGTACCACTCTTCAAGTGTGACAGCAGGACGGATCCGGCGCTTATCATCCGATTTCTTTAATTGATGCAGATGGGTTCAGAAGGGGTCATTTGACCAATGTCAACTGCCTGGTCCTGAAGAGGGTATAAGAGGCGGCATGGTCAATAGCGGGCGGCTGCACGTATATGGCTTCAATTGACCTGACTGCCGCGTTTGACCGGGTTGACCAGGGCAGGTTGTGGTTAAAACTGTCTGGTTGGGGCCTACCTGTAGGGCTCTTGAGATTAATTAGTTGGGTCAATGAGAACTGTGGGGTCCGGTTTGTTTGAACCAAGAAGGAGGTTTATCAAGGAGAATTAGATCATGTCAGGGGGTCAGACAGGGTTGCACTCTGGCACCCTGGCTGTTCAACCAATACTTTTCAGATGTAGCCATCTCACTTGCCAAAGAAGGATTGCTGGCCCCTAAAATCGGCAAGGACAAGATTATCTGGTTAGCATATGCTGATGATCTGTTGATATTTGATAACACCAAGGTGGGGGTTGCAACGGTCTTTAATAAATTTTGAAGCATATGCTAAAATAAATGGTTTATTAATTAATCCCTCCAAAACTCGAATTCTGTCCTTTAGAAAAGCAAGGGGCAAGACATCAGGCTTTATTGGTAAGTTGGGGTGACTCCTTTGAAATTGGTTAAGTCTGGGTGATATTTGGGTTTCAATATCTCAGCCTACCCGGGCTCTAAGCCTTTAATTGAATGGATATTAGATAAGGCAAAATTGTTAGAAGCACAGGTGGTCAGAATTGAACGAAAGTTTGGTAAATTTTCTCTAAAGCCTGCTCTGATATTCTATGAGAGGAAAATGATACCCAAACTGATCTATGGCCTGGAACTGGCCCTAGAGAGAGTGACCGAGTCACGTAATCACATTGAGGACCGTATTTGGAGAAGATTGCTATGTATGCAAAATGCAATCCCAATCTCTGCAATTAGATTTGAATTGGGTGTTGTATCAATATGGGCTCGGGTACAGTGGGCTTGCATATCTCTGTATGCAAAAATTAAAACTGGAGTGCCAAACACATTGTATCACCTATTAGATAGAAACCTAGATCACTCGAGTACACTGACTTCCTTAAGGGATCGATCAGAGGCCATCTTGGAAAAGATTGGAATGACAACTGAGTCTTTGATCTGCAATCCTATGTATGTAAAACGTGCATTATTCAATTTTGATTGGTGTGAAACTGTAGATACATTCCATTCTTATCCTTCACTGGTGCACTTGAAACACGAACATAGAGCCCGTGGATCTGCCTCAAAGGTTATTCTACAATTTCCAGATAGATTATATCGAGGTATTGTCCTTAGAGCTAGATGGAATGTCCTCCCCACTAGAGACATCTTAGTCAGAAGAGGGGTGATCCCCGTGGATATGGCTGGATGCAGGTTCTGCCTGGCCAAGGAGGAGTCTTTAAAACATTTGTTTATGGAATGTGTGATTCTTCACCCACTTAGGGTAAAATATCTGGAACTCCTAAAACTCAACTTTATTATGATTGAGGATGAGTGGGCATGGAAAGATATTTAAATATCCAAACCACTCATGAGGGCTTGGCCCTATCTGGTTTTATTAAAAGCTTAAATCTATAAAATCATAACACCATATAGCTAAATGTGTTATGCCAGGATTATGAAATTGTTTATGAAATTGTTTATGTAATATCTGAGCACAACGAATATTACATTTTATATCTTGTCTTTTTCTGTCAGTAGAGTTGTCTATGTATAATGTGAATACATTTTCTTTCGCTGTTTTTTTTTTTAATGATTGTTTTAAATGATTGTTTAAATGTTTGTTTTTTGATGTTTTTTGTAAAGGTTTGAATAAACCATACACAAGCAAAAAATGTAAAAAAATATGGTTTTGAAAATAGAAAATCTGAATTTAGCGCGTTCTTCCCATCCTTGACACTCGCAATGGAATTAATCCAGAGTTTACAACCAGAGTTGTGGTCTCAAAGCAGGGCTGTTTACTGACCGCTCACAGAAGTGTGTAATAATTCATAGGGTGGGCGCAGAGCATGGAAGACTGCTTCTAGTGTGCATGGAGCAGGAGTCGGCTTTGGGGATATCAGCAGCAGTCCCCTGAAGCCAACTCGTGCTTCCATAAAGTTGCAATGCAACCTGTGTTGCACTTTGTGAAAGAGAATAGGAGTATGGAAGCCTGTCATCTCTTGCAAGCTTCCTTACCTGCATTTGCTGCTTTGCAAAATGAAGCACTTGTGCTTAAGCTTAAGCTATCTCGTGCATACTAATGAGGCAGACCTTGTGTGCCGTACTGAGCACAGGTCTATTTCCCTAGGCCCCATTAGCCTATGCCTGACACCACTTGCTGACCCCTTTAAAAGTGTCTGGACAGTATGCATAAATGCATGGTTTAGCCCTTATGTTAACAACCACTAACTCAGCATCGTCAACCTTTTTCGACAGTCTCAACATTAACGGTAGCCAGAGCCAGTCAACCAATCCTGAGATTTCATAGCGCTTGTGAATAACTGATCCTCGTGAGGCGCTACACGTGAACTCACATTTCTAAATCTAGGGAGTCATTTTGATGCAGGCAAGAGGAGTCTACGGATCATGATTTACTGGTGAAGAAATGCTCTCCATCAATGAATTACAATCTCAGCCATGTTGGCGAATTTACAGCCCGGACCTTGGGGGCGAGCAGAAAGTCCACTTTTGCCTCCTCCAACAACTTTGTGATACAAACACTCCTCCCTTTCCAAACACCTCGAATTTTCATGCAGGCGGAGATCCTGATATACCTTTGGATCCTGTCTGTTTTGACTCCTTTAGAAACCAGGCAGAATCCATACGGATTCATGTGAATGAGGTCCACCTCGCTCGTACATTGCAGGAGGCATTAACAATTGTGTTTGGTTTTAGGTCTAAAATGTAGAGAAACCTGGGAATGCCTTAATTTCTGTGCCCCAATAACAGCCACTGCTGCTTGTAGACTATCTCAGACTCCTTTATAATTTGGCAGCTGTGCTCCTCTACGAGAAATTATCGTCCCATATAAAATGAGACTTATTGAGAACATGCTGGAGTATGGTAAGGTAGACATGACATTGCTACATATTTTACAGCATTTCCAGTTCCCTAAATATATGTTAAATTGTGTAAAATGTGTGGTATGTCCATATGTGCCTTTCTTATCCTGTTTCACTAACATGATATTATTAATATTATTATTAGGGGATGTATTGAGCCTGGACCTAGCTTTGGGAAGCAATGGAGCGCTTTACAATCATAGGGGGAAGAACACAGTGAGGGAAGCAGAGAAAAAAGGAGTGGGGAGCTAACAGGGGAGGGTGGGCAATTGGCAGAAAGGGATCTAGAAGCAAACACAGGGGAGACAGTGGGGAGCAGTTCACTGAGTCTCAGGTAGCATGGGGAGTGCAGGTTATGTGGACCTAGAAAGGTCTTGAGCTCTTTCCTGAACTGTGGAAGTGATGGGGCAAGTCTAATGTTGATGGGGGGAGTTTCCAGAGTCTTGGAGCGAAGACAGAGAAGGCCTGTCTTCTGGTTCTTTCCTTCCTACAACATTGTAATTCAAGTCTGTACATTTCCTTACTTCTGGTTGATCTCAGATGATGTCTCGATGAGGTACCTTGGGCAGTTCAGGAGGATAGCCTTGTAGACGATGCAACAGGATGTGAAGATGATATGGGCTTGCAGTCGAAGCCAGTGCAGTTTGATGAATCTTACTGAAGAATGCAGGTGACATTTTAGGGGTGCCAGTGTAGTTGCCAGAAGGTCTTTAAAAATGGCATTGCCACCCTCCATGTCCATGAGGCCCATTGTTTGCACAGAGAGTTGAGATACGCTTTTGTGCTACCCATAACTGGTGAATTTCAGTGTGAGTCACGTTTTGCATTATAACCATAAGATTTCTTAAACTAACGTTTTTTTAAAATTAATTTGAAAGGCTTTTATTACAGAAGGTTGAATTGTATTGTATTGTATTTTATTTATATAGTGCACCAAGGCCTGAGGCATCTGGGCACTTTTCTTACATTTGCAAGCAATATAGTTTACAGCTGAACAGCAAATTTAGTTACAGATTGACCATAACTGTTCTTGAAATAATATTTCTTGTGAATTTCTCCGATGTTTATGTTTATTGATGTTGTATACCAAGCTGCCGTTACTGTGCTCATAGTAAACATACCTGCAGTGCCCATCAGGGGAAGTGATTCCAATTTGAGTTCTCACTAGGAATGGCTGCAGCGTATTCCTAGCTGTTTCTGTACCTGCTACATAGCCTTTGTACATATCCTGGGCATAATGGCCCTACCTTTATTGCCCACTGGGAATGGAAAGCCATTGTGTCCGAGACACGGTTATCCTGCAGTACCTTTGGGGCATGGCCTGTGGACAGGTGCGGAGCACAGTGATCCTACATTCAGGGTTACAGGACATGGTTTCTGTCATGTCCAAGGCACAGTACCGCTAATATACAATTCCCTCTGGGTATGGCTTGTGGCAGGACCTAGAGCACAGTACAATTAAATGCAGTGGGCATGGCTTGGTGCCTGTACCTGTATTATAGCCTTTGCCATGTCCAGACCTGTCCACCTGAAGTGCCACTGGATATGGCCTGCGGGCTTGCTCCTTAGTCATTGTATCTAGGACATGTCCTTCCGACACGGCCCAGCACATGTATCCTGCCTGCATTGCACACTGCATAATACCCTGGATACAGTGAATCTTCCTGCAGTGCCCAATAGCATGTCCTTTGGAGGTGAGTTAGGCACACTGACTCTGCCAACCTTCCAGTGTATACTTTGTCAAAAATGCCCTATGTTGCTAACCGGGTGACCCTCGTGGCAGTGCCCACTGGGCATGGGTTTTAAAGTCCATGTCACCGTAAATAGCTATCTAAAAGGCACTTTTATATTTGCAACCATGTTAAGGGTTTGAAATGTGAGCACACGTAGATTCAGTTATGCTTTGCAGGAGCACTTCTATCAGTATCTTAGAAATGCTGAAATGGTCTGTTTTGGCATCAGTGTATTTTTCCAATTTTGACATCAGTGTATTTTCCCAGTGGCTGCGCTATGGCAGGAGAGAGCAGGCACAATGGGCAGGGTTGCTGCTTTCCCAGTGCCATAACATCCTGAATCAGGGAAGTGCTTAGGAATGTGGCAGCCACTCCACCGGTTGCCTCTTTGGCAAATTGTGTGTGTGTGGAAGGAATCTGCTCATGCAAAACCATTTGCGCAGGTGGGTTGCAGATTCTCCTGCGGCAATGATGTAATCCGAGGCATGGAAACATAATATACACTTGCGAGCTCACTTGGCCCCTGCAAGTGGATGAAACATTAGTGAATAATACCCTGTGTGCCCATGTCCTGGAAAGGTGGGAAAAGCAAGGGTATTTGAGGAAGTCTCCTGGTTCAACAGAAGTGGCAGCAACACGGTGGAGGGTGGAAAGGGAGCCTGAGAACTAAGTATGCTCCACGATTTAGAAGGTACATAACATAAGTGGATAAGGAGCCTGGTATATGTGGTTCACAGTGGTAGCTTTGGCAGGAGGAATGTGGTGAGGAGATATGTAGAGCGTGTATATGCGCTGCATGGAGATGGCAGAGAGCAGAAAGTGACCAGAGCAGGGTAGGCAAGCAAGTGGTTGATAATAGAATTAAGGGAGGTCTGACAGGTTGGCAGAAGATATGAATATTGTATAATGTGCATGACATCACATGTCTCCCCTCCTTAATTCCTGCCCGGCTTCTTCTGCTTCTTGCTTCTTCCATATGCTCTAGAGTGCATGTTGAGGAAATCAAGGTAGAGGGGAAATGTAGATTGTCAGACATGACGCGCCTTCAATATCTTCGACAAACTAAACATCAAACATCTGGTCACAAAACAAAAATACTTCACAGGCAATATGCTGAACCTGGTATTTACGGTATCAGGTATTAATATCGCCACATATATGGTCGCCGTAAATAATATCGCCGGGAAAATGTTGTGGCGATATTATTTGGGTGACCATATATGTGGCGATAGGGGTAAAAAAAATGTAAAAAAAATAACAAATAAAAATAAAAAAATGAATTAAAAAAATTGGGGGTTGCGGGGGTGTCCCCCGCACGTTCCATGCAATAATGTTGTCCACAAAAAATGACAATTTTTCAGCGACATTTTTGTATGGCGATATTTTTGTGGCGACATTATTACATGGAACCGTATTCACTGCACCCACAGCCATAAAGTGATTTCCATCTCGACCTCTGGGCTGGACATATCACACTGACAAAGCTATAATACTGCAGCAAATGCTTACTTCTCACCGGTGCAAAACAAACTGACAAAAATTCCCCATTGCTCCCTCAAGAACATCGAAGTGCTGCAAGTGTTTGGCGGTGAGAGGAGGCAGCTGTATTGTGGTGTTGCTCTACAGTTCTAATTAAGGCGCTCGGTCGCTTTAAACCTGTTTGTTTTACGCCCATTTAAAAGCAGGAAGTCCCGTGAAGTGCAGCAAGTTGCTCCAAATGGTTGGCGGTGAGAGCAGGGGTTCCATGTGATAATATCGCCGCAAAAATATTGCCATACAAAGATTTCGCCATATTTTTGCGTCGATATTACCCCATGGAACCTGCGGGCAGTGCTTAAAGTGGGCCGGAGCCTGCCGGGGCCGGGCCCCGGCAGTCTCCAAAGAGTGGGGATGAGCCGGGGCCCTGCCGGGGCCCCGTCCCACCGCCCGCAACATTGGCAGGATGCATTATCCCGTCGCGGCCGCAGCCGCCACGGGAGATGCGCCTGCAATGAAGTCAGGCGATCTGACAGAAGTGGCAGCCAACCACAGCGATGCTGTGCCTGGCTGTCACTTCCGTCAGTCACAGTAACTGCATCTGGTGACCCCTCGCGTGAGAGGTCACCAGAGGCAGTTACTGTCCCTTTGTTTCCCCAGGTCGCCGAGGTGTCTAACCCTCGGCGAACCTGGGGATTCCTCGACATATTTCGAGGTTTATAAAAGATGGCTTTGAAAGTACACATTACCTCCACGTCCACTCTTCCTCGTCCCAGTACTTACTTCATGAGGCCCCTGCCTCCAACACAGGACCTTTTTCTATTTCTTTAAATTCCTATAACTCCTCCCCCACATCCACGTCACTCAGTTTAATTTTTCCTGCCTACGGCAGGTTGGACTTTTTCTTCCCGGTGCGTGGCACTGGGGAGCACCGATTGCTGGCCCCCTGGGGGGGGGCTGTGTGGCGGGGCCCTCGGCTCCCTCAGGTGCAGCGCTGCTCCTGGGCCACCTGTGGGGGTGGGGTCACAGTTGAGCGGGATTGCCTCGCTCGGTTCTTTGCTGGGCTCCGGACTGCAGCGTGAGCATTGTGTCCCGGGTCCTGCATGGCCCGGGGGAAGGTAAGGAGAGGGGAGGACTGGGCTTGATGTTTTTCCCCTCTCCTCCTGTTTTGGCCATCTTGATTCGACAGGCCTTTTCCTCGTGCTCTGTGTACACATCTTTATTGGAAATGATGGCAAGCACTTGGCAGTATGGGCTAGCCTTCCCTTTTGTTGTGTGGCCTCTCTGCTTCTTGTCGTGGGGTGACAGTGGCAGAGAGTCTTTGAAAGTGCAGGGGCTCTGTTCTGTCGCAGGCATGTCACATACTACCCGCTCCTCAGACACACACAGCACAGGATGCACCGGATGTTAGCTGCATTCTCTGGGGGAAGGTAAGGAGAGGGGAGGACTGTGCTTGATATTTTTCCCCTCTCCTGCTGGTATGGCCATCTTGACTCCTTCAACATGCCGTTTCCTCGTGCTTTGTGTACACATCTTTGTTGGAAATGATGGCAAGCACTTGGCAGTATGGGCTAGCCTTCCCTTTTGTTGTGTGGCCTCTCTGCTTCTTGTCGTGGGGTGACAGTGGCAGAGAGTCTTTGAAAGTGCGGGGGCTCTGTTCTGTCACAGGCATGTCACATACCACCCGCTCCTCAGACACACACAGCACAGGATGCACCGGATGTTAGCTGCATTCTCTGGGGGAAGGTAAGGAGAGGGGAGGACTGTGCTTGATATGTTTCCCCTCTCCTGCTGGTATGGCCATCTTGTCTCCTTCAACATGCCGTTTCCTCGTGCTCTGTATACACATCTTTATTGGAAATAATGGCAAGCACTTGGCAGTATGGCCTAGCCTTCCCTTTTTGTTGTGAGGCCTCTCTGCTTCTTGTCGTGGGGTGACAGTGCTGACGTGTTGCTTTCACGCCTCCTCTCAGACTTGTGGGAAGTGATATGGCACATGGTGGCACATGTCTGTGCTTAGAGGGGTTCTCAGAGCCCCTGGTGCCGGTGGAGGGGGATGTCACTTCAGTGGGTTTTTCCAGTGTAGGAATACCCCAGGTGGGGGGTTGCCTTTGATGTCTGCTATCCGGGATGGATTGCTTTGCCCTGCTTTGTGACAGTACTCTGCCCTTTTGACGCCAGCCTGGTGGCTCCTCTGTCGGCTGGGGGGGCCCTGGTCTGCTGGACTTCTGGGCTATCCTGTATCTTCCTTTTGATAAGTCGGATCTTTTTGTGGGCTGACAAGCATGCTGTTATATTGTGGCGCAGGCATGCTTCAACGTCCTGTGATTTTCCTCTGTGCCAAGTGCAGTGACTGGCGGTTTTCCCTGGCTCCTCGTCTCTATCTTCTCTGAGGTGTATGGGACCTGTGGGGTTCGGCTTCCTGGGTAATGGGCTCCTTCCGGAGGGGGGTATCGGTTGCAGTTGCTGTCTCCTCCTGTCCAGGTTTGTATGGTTAGGACTTTGGTACCCAGCTCACGGTCCAAGTAGTTGGCAATGGGATCCGTTCTCTAGGAAGGATTGTTGTGGGTTACCGTCTTGCCCGTTCCTCTCCCTGTTCAGGGTCAAGTTTTCTACTTGCGGGTGTTCCTGGTCCCTATGCCTTCTAGGATGTGTCAACTGCTTATGGGTCTCAAGACCCTGCACTGCTTGTCCGGACGTCTGGGGAGAGTGTACTCTGGATGTTGTGCAGGGGGGGCGCTTGCTGGCTGGTCTAGGCTGGGTTCTCAGAAGGCAGTGTGTCTCGGCTCGCCTGTTGCTGAAGTTACGGGGCACGTGGCGTCTTGCGTTTTTTCGGTTCCTTGAGCCCGTCTTCGGTTATGTCCCCTGGTGTCTTACACTCTCTCCCACTGGTTTCCGACGTCTCGGCTTTCGTAGTTGTGCTTTCGGTGTCCCCAGCGCTGCGAGTCTCCCTGCTGTGGTGGCGGGGGGTTTCAGGTCTACAGGCTGAGGTGTGCATGGTCCATCCTCTTGTGGCCTCTCTTACTACCAACGCCAGCAGAAAGGGTCTACATTGGGGGTCCTCTCAGCTCAAGGGTTGTGAGATCTGGGGAGAGCCGGTGATCATCCAATTGGCAAGAGTTGTGCCATTGTCCAAGCTCTGGTGTACTACAAGGAGTTGCTGGACGGTCGGCGGTTTTGATCCGATCGGACAATACGACGGCCTTGGCATATGTCAACTGCAAAAGGGGTTCCGGCTGTTCCTTGAATGCTCTGGCAGCGCTGATAGGCACCTGGGAGAAATCTCATCTGGTGTCTCTGGTGGCCTCACGTATCAGAAGGGTGGACAATGTTCAAGCGGATCTTCTCAGATGCCGGTTTTCACTCCTCGGCGGAACTGGTCCTGTTGGCCCAAGTCTTTGCAGTGACCTGTGTCAGATTAGGGTCCCCGGTTCTACACCTGTTTGCATCCCCGGCCTCAGCAGAAGTTCGCCTCTTCTGCTCTCGGTTTCAGGCCAGGGGGATTGGGGAATGGACGCCCTCTCTGTACAGTGGCCTTGGGGTTTTCCTTTATGCCTTTCCGCCTATTCCCCTTCTGCCCCGGGTGGTTTGGCGCATCAGAGTGTCCAGGGTGACTGTGTTGTTGTTAGCTCAGTTCTGGTCCCGCCGAAGTTGGCTCCCCTCTCTGTTGGAGCTTCGGTCCTAGGAACCTTGGCTGATTCCGAGGTGGCCGTGTCCCCTTCAAGGGGATCTGCGGTTGGAATTCCACTGGATGCAATGGGCAGTGTGGCTATTGCTCAGTCTAGGTTGATATCTCAGGGGTTCTCAGATCCTGTAGTTGAGTACATAATGGATGCTTTTAGACCCTCCACTCTGAAGGTGTTCTGATAAAGGGCTTCCCCCTTGGGATCTCCCTCTTGTATTACGGTTCCTTCAAGGGCCTCCTTTTGAGCCCTTTTCCAAGATTGATATCAAACATCTTACACTGAAATCTGCTTTTCTTATTGCCTTCGCTTCTGCCCGTAGGCTTGGGGAGATTGGGGCTCTCTTATGTCACCCTCCTTTCCTGAGGGTGCTGCCAGACTCGGTGCTGCTGAGGTGTGGTCCGAAGTTCCTCCCTTAAGTTGTATCTCGGTTTTCATACCTCACAGGATCTGGTTCTCCCTGACTTCTTTCATGATCCGAGAATGCATGAGGAGGTGGCTTGGCTTAACATTATGTCCGGCGGGACGTGTTGGAGTATTTGGCTAGGTTTGCTTTTTCCCACCAATCTGATAGTCTTTTGATTCCTTGTGGTCCGGCTGGGGCTGGGCAAAACACATCTGTGGTTTCCATTTTCCGATGGTTCCGGGTTGTGATCCCAGTGCCTATATGGCTTTTGGCCTGCCTGTGGCTGCGCACGATCAGGGGCGGTCCGCCAGGGGTTTGGCGGCTTCCTGGGCCGATGCAAGGAGGGTTTTTCTCTGCAAGAGATTTGTATGGCTGCCACCTTGGCTGGTCTAGGGATTTCCATCAACCGCTATGGGTTGAGTTTCTCCCACTCGGGGGAGGTTGGTTCCTTCGTGGTTGGAGTTTTATCTTTGGGGATGTGAATTATGAGTTATTGTGGGTGTGTTTGCTGCACTGTTTTTAGCTCTGTGACTCATTGGGACCTTTTCCCCGTTGCTGCTTTGGTATACCTCATGAAGTAAGTACTGGGACGAGGAAGAGTGGACGTGGAGGTAATGCTCTGATTACTTACCGGTAATCTTCATTACTCCTAGTCCTACTCTTCCTCGTCACAGTACTGACGACCCTCCTCACCCTCCCTGCGGGGAAGGTCCCATGCTCTGGCTTGGTAATATGAAACTGAGTGACTTGGATGTGGGGGAGGAGTTATAGGAATTTAAAGAAACAGAAGAAGGTCCTGTGTCGGAGGCAGGGGCCTCATGAAGTAAGTACTGTGACGAGGAAGAGTAGGACTAGGAGTAATGAAGATTACCGGTAAGTAATCAGAGCATTTCAAGCCATCTTTTATAAAGCTTTGCCGACGGACAATTTTGTCTGTAGTCAAAGCTTTATAAAAGACGGCTTGAATTGTGTACTTTCAAAGCCATCTTTTATAAACCCGAAATGTTTAAAAAAGATGGCCTGAAAACTAGGCAAACCGTAGGGTATGCACACAAATATATATAAATGTTATATATTTGTGTGCGTACCTTACTATGGTGTGTGTACTATGCAAGCCATCTTTTCTAAACATAGAATATGTTACATATTTCTATGTTTAGAAAAGATGGCTTGCATAGTACACACACCATAGTAAGGTACGCACACAAATATATAACATTTATATATATCTGTGTGTATACCCTACGATTTGCGTACTTTTTAGGCCACGCCCCTCCCACAAGCCACGCCCCGAAATGAGGGCCCCCCTCGATTTCTTACCCCACTTAAAGCCCTGCCTGCAACCCTCATATATTTTAAAAGGGAACAGGGGACACCCCTGCAAGCCCCCATCCATTTACCTCATAAATTATCCCCACCAAAAATATCGCCTATGGCCGTTCCCGACGACCACATGTACGGCGATATTTTTGGTGGGGATAATATTACCTGATACCGAGAGCAGGCAGATGTATTGTGGTGTTGCTCTACAGTTCTAATTAAGGCGCTTGGTCGCTTTAAACCTGTTTGATTTACACCCATTTAAAAGCAGGAAGTCCCGTGAAGTGCAGCAAGTTGCTCCAAATGGTTGGCTGTGAGAGGAGGCAGCTGTATTGTGGTGTTGCTCTACAGTTCTAATTAAGGCACTTGGCCTCTTTAAACATGTTTGCAGTACGCCCAGTTAAAAGCAGGAAGTCCCGCAAAGCGCAGCAAGTGTTTGGCGGTGTTCGGCAGGGGTCGTGGTTTGAGGAAGCAGCTCACAGAGTTTTCTGCAGAGGACCTGTGAACCCATGTATCCCCACCGGTGCAAATTTGCGGGAGTGAATTTCAGTGTTGTGTCCTGCAAAGCAGCTATGGATTGTATTCAGCCTACGGACTTGAATGCCAGTAAGTGGAACATTCAGAGTTGCGTGTGCCTCTGTTTTGGACTTTTTATCGTGATCATTTTTTTCTATGAAGGTCAGTGATCCTGACTTCCTAATATAGCTTCTTTAATATTTCTCGTAAGCAAGATGGAGTGACTTAGAATCCAGTTGCTACGGGGTTCTTCCGCTCGTGCTCGGTTTGCCCAGAGAGACCTAGGTGGGCCTTGGAGATACAGCAATGTCCTGTGGCCTGGGTTGGTCTAGGGGTTGGCTCTCCACGCTAATCATCGATATTTGAGGCAACAAGGTACTACGCACAGTGCTGGTCATTGGGCCGGCTCTCGGCGGATCCGAGATCCGGCACCAGATGTGTAGTCGGATCTCGGGATCCGGCCAGAGTCAGCCGCCCAAGCCCATGAACCGCGCAGGAAAAAAGAAAGAAAAAAAAAAAAGCGTCTGTTTACCGCGGCTTTGGCACTGATGTGTAATGCACAATGCTCACTACATGTACAGCTGAAAGGAATCAGCATTGAAGGCAACGCTGCCCTCGCGGGCGTTTTTTTTTTTCTTTTTTTGGCACAACAAAATGAGCCCGGGCTCATCAAGGGGGCCTGGCCTAACTGCAGGCTTCCCGCTGGCCCGTTAGGCCACGCCCCCCTGAAGAGCCCCGGCTCAATGGGCAACTGGCACCCCTGCCAGGCATCCTTTTGTATTGATCAACACCCTCTCCCATGGGGGAGAGGGTGCTGATCTCTGCATTTACTTTCCATAGGCTTGCCTGGCAAGGGACAGCGCCTCGCCTATTCAGCCTTAATGGTGACGCTTCCCCATGGCAGCTGGGGAGGGGCAGCGTCACCATTAAGGCTGAAAGGATGAGGCCGCTGGAAGCTGAGGCCGTTTTCCTGAAGACTGAAACTCGCAGAGTTTCAGTCTTCAGGAAAACGGCCTCAGCTTCCAGTGGCCTCACGTTTCTCTCCACAATGGTGGCACCGGCCCACGGGCATCTCCTGCTTAAAGGGATGCCTCGCAGGTGCGGCGCCACCATTATGGCTGAAAGGCATTTTTTTCTGGAGCCTGAAGCTTTTGCACATGAG
This sequence comes from Ambystoma mexicanum, assembly GCF_040938575.1. Lineage (NCBI taxonomy): Eukaryota > Metazoa > Chordata > Amphibia > Caudata > Ambystomatidae > Ambystoma > Ambystoma mexicanum. The sequence goes on along the minus strand of NC_090929.1, from coordinate 216,728,150 downwards.
CGAGAGCTTGAGGCTTCAGAAAAAAATCCTTTTCGTGTAGTGGCCGGGGCTGGCAGGGGAGATCAGTGGGCCCCACAGGGCCCCGGCTCAAATTGAAATTTCGGAGCCTGCCGGGGCTGAGCTCCGGCAGGCCCCGTCCCACTTAAAGCCCTGTGGTAAAAGGCAATGTTGCCTTTGTGGGTGTTTTTTTTCTTTTTTTTTTTAAGTATTTATCTGATCAGCTGGCCACTACCAACCCCGCCCCCTCTAGACCACGCCCCCTCTTCCCCAATTCCTCCCCCACCCGGGTCTTGTGGGATCCCCCACCACATTTTTTCCATTTCCACCACTGACTACGCATATACTCTGAAATCTGCTATGCCTCTGAAAGGTGCTATGAGGCGGACAAGGAGGGGTGTTTCAATTAAAATCGTTAAACTCCCTCCCAAAGTAAAAAAGCAGACTGTTTCTACAAAGTTTCCAGATTGTCCGCAAAAAAAAAAAAAAACAATCCTACTTCGGAAAACTTGTCGGACATTCCTCAGTTTCTAATTGCAAAAAACACAGTGGAGAATAATCTGGAAATGGAAAGCCCACAGGTAGCCCACCACCCTACTCTACCGCCTCCTCTTTCCGGGTACCCAGTGGCATGGCTCATATAATTCGATGAAGTTACAGACACCACTGTTATAGAGGTGTCGAGCCAAGTGGAGTCAGCAACAGGTGGGGCCCTTGTAAAGGAGGGAGGGTGTGAAGTATCCTTGAACTCTCTAGTGGCCATCGACATCTCTAGAGATCATGACCAAGGTAATAATGATGAACACCTACACATGGAGGACGTCACCGTCAAGGCACAAGTTCACTCTCTGAAACCAATAATGGAGATTTAAGAGAACATGTTGCTAACAGTCGAGTGGAGGGAGTGGGGGATAAGGATGTCTCTGTGGTGTTTCCAACTGAACAGGGTGCATTGGAGGGTCAAGAGGCTGTTCACTGATCTGAAGGGGAGGGAGCCGTAGGGAGACGGGAGACCCGGAGAGAGTCACTGTTGGAGAGGGTGAACTTTGAACACACAAGGAATCTATTGGTGTCCCCGATACTTTACTCTGACTCACCCTCATCGACTTCATCAATTTCATCATCCACTGCCTCCTTTATCCATCCCACCCCAAGACGCTCCCTTGGCCCCTCCAATTTACCCCGCCTTGGATCGACTTGACTCTGTCAGCAATGAACATGCCTCTCCTAATTGTATGATATGCTTAATGAAAGGTCTGTTCTGTTATCAGACTCGTTACTGTCCAAATGATCAGACTCTGAGATAAAGATTCTAACTCGATCAGGAGAGGTAACGGGTGCCTCACTGGCAGTGCAAACCGTTGTACTCCAGAGTGTCGAAACCTTGCCTATAGGACCTCAGGTGTGCCAGCAGGAAGAAGTGGTTGTATTGCAGTCTCAGGTCTCCCGAACACTGAGAGGCCAAAGTTCAGATGACTGCAGATCTACTCCCTGGGCAGAGTTACCCTTGGGCATGGCAGAACCTCGACAGCCCTTTTGAGATTTTTTACCCTATCAAAGGGGGACCTAAATCGACAAAAGGTCAAAAGAAATCTAAAAATCAAAAGGGGTAGAGTAGAGCCCATGTAACTGGGGCCAAGGACTTCACCCGATCCATGCCTGATCCTCCCCCTGCAAGCGCAGTGGCCTTTCATCAGAGGGAGTGGGAAAAGAGTCAGAGGAGGAAACCAGTCTCTCAAAGCGTGAGGCTCTCCACTGGGGATGAGCAGTCGGGTGGAGAAGATCTGGCTCTGGCTGGAGAAAGCATACACATTCCATTGGAGAATGATCTGTTAAACCTGAGCACGCATTTGGTTGTATGTGATTGCGAGGACTTACCTTCTAACCCCTCACCTCTCACTTTTTATGCAGAGACCCCCGATGTACACAAGAAGTGCCCTCTAAGGGACTCCCAGGAGGTCCCCTTGGTTTGTCTTAGAGTGACAGGGCCAGTTTCTGACTTGTTACCTACAATGAGTTCCAAAGAGTTGGAGCCAGATTTGGCTCGTCTACCCCCATTATCTGTAAAACTGGAGGAGAGCAGATTAAGCTCTTTGAAAGTAAGAACAATCCACTCTCCTCATTAACACAGATGAAGATGGTTTAGCAGAGCCATCCAACATACAGAGAATAGTTCAATCAATGGGTGACTGTTTGCTCTTTGAATGTCTGTTAGGAAACCGGGGGGTCTACACTATTGCATTGAATAAATGTAAGGAGACTTTTCCAGCTGATTCCAAAAGTGTCCTTTATTGACTCGAAAGACATCATTACGAGTCCGGCGGTAACCGTGCCTGAAATTCCGGCAGGTTACCACCGAACTCGTATTACCATTCCGCCTCCGTGATTCCTGGAAGTACCGGGGCATTACGACCCCAGTGACCCGGGAATTCCGCAGGCAGAATTCGGTAAATTCCCATTCCCATTGAGTCCCGTAGGACTCAATGGGAATGGGGAAGTGGAAACACCGGCACCATCTCGCGATGGTGCCGGTGTTTCCACGTCCCCCTGCAGGTGGGTGGCGTTAAACCCGCCAGGTCAGAACTGGTGGGAATGACACCTCCATCTGCAGGACTCGAGATCACCCGGTATGGAAATAACAGTGGCGGCGGGTTTACCGCCACCGTTATTTCCATACCGGGTGACTTGTAATGAGGCCAATAGACCAGATTGTATTAGTAAATGACTCTGAATTAGATCGAGTATTTTTGCACATCCCCTTGAGATTTATAACACAAACAATTATGGAAATGGGGCTCCAGTTTTGGTTTTTGAGATTTGTAATTTTTGAGGTTTCAGAATGGGAGAAAGATCATGTGAGATATCGTTTTTGTGTTGAGTCAATAGGTAGGGTTATCCCCGGCCATCTAGATCCACTAAGGGTGACCTGCTACAGGGAGGATCTGGGGTATAGACATGTGGAGTTTTGGTATTCAGGGGAGGAAAAAAGAAATTAAGAAGAGGATTGGTCTTGGCTTACAGAAGCATTATTGGTGAAGACAGGTAACAATTAATGTCAGGTGCTGGAGGAGGTGGGGAAGATCCAAATGGGTAGCTGGAATACTAGCAGATTTAAGCACCTTCTCCATGAGCAGGATAATCCTTTAGGTATTTTGGATGTGTTCTGTCTGCAAGAAACTTGTTTGTTAGCAACCCCAGCCTTAGATGGATACTCATTGTTACAGGTCAACGCGGGCAGAAGACTGGCAGGTGCACCATTTGCAAGCCTTATCACAGCATGTAGGAATGGTATAGGCCTACTTCTGACTCCTTGGTTACATGCAAACATGTCTGTCCAATTGTCTAAATTATCGTGGTTGACAGGGAGGGACAAGCGAGGGGGGTGGTGGGTCTGCTGAACCTGTACTGAAACCCTAGAATGATAATCACAGAAAAATGTATAATGTCTGTTATGGAAATGCTTGATGTTTGTGAAATGGATTAGCAAATTGTGGGTCTGATCATTATGGGGAACCTTAATATATCATGCCTAAATGAGTGTATACCCAGTCAAGAACCAAGTTATGGATGGAGTTAATAAATAGATTTTTGATGGCTAATGGGACGCTTCCGGGTGACATCCTCCATCATCTGACCTCGATTAGTGGGTCCTCTTTGTCCACACTAGATGTTTGTGTCCTGGGATTTATACAGGTGGATAAAAGATTTAGAGGTAAACGTCCAGACAAAAATCGACTACCACCTGGTTACGACATGATGGGAATTTCCACTGCCGCCTTTGCAGGGAACAGATCAATATAGAGTAAAGTTAGTGGTAGACTCTGGTGTGAAACGTTTTAAGTGGTCTAGCCCCTCCCCTGAGGCTTTTAATACCTTGCTATCAGAGAACGTGCATCAAATACACAACTATCCTATTATTCTAAATGTCTTTGTCACAAAGGGCTCTTCAAAGCTCCGGCCTGTGTGTCAACATAAGCACTCATTTGATGCAGAAGTTCAAGCTAAAAAAAAAGACGACTAGGAACTTAATCAGGGAAGTTGCACAGTCACAGAGGGAGGGTTGCTGTACAGAAATTAAACATATAAAGCAAGAGATAAATAACTGGATTAAGAGTCACCTGTGTATTATGATGCTAACAGATGCAGAAGTAATGCTGAATGTTCTTGAATCTAAACAGTGCGGGTATATGGGCACTGCTAAATGCTAAACTGATTTCTCATCAGTTAGGTTTGCAGGCAAACCTAATATCAGAAGATCGATAGGCGAAGCATTTGGAAACCTTATTTTACTCGAAGGTGGGCAATTTGAAAACAGGGGTTGAAGCTTCGAATGATTATTGGGCCTTGGATTTTGCTTGTGATGATATCAAAGTGATAATTCTGAAGTTAAGTAATTCTAGAGCCCTGAGCCCTGATGGGCTCTCAAATGTGATGCTTAAAGCTTTCCCCGAAGAGTGGGACAATATATTGTTTACAATGTTTATGGCTATTTTGGAAACTAGGAGTGTTCTGAATACTTGGAGAAGGTCAGTGACTGTACCTATCTTTAAGACGTGTATTAGGTCTGATCCGGGAAACTATTGACCCATTGCCCTTCTCGACATTACAGGAAAAATGTTTGCGGAGCTGGTATTCAGGCAGCTATTAAATTGGCCAAATCAAGAAAAGGACTTGGACTGTTTTCATTCAGGATTTATCCGGAGTTGGGAACTTCTATAAACATGACCACCTTCACCCTATTTAAAGAAAAACTTTTTTGCTCGGGTCAGCCAGTTTTTTGGGACTTTGTGAATTTTAAAAACGCTTTCAATTTAGTTGACTGAGCAAGACTTTGGGTTAAATTGGAGACCTGGTGGTGCCCATCGTACCTGTTAGACATCATAAGGGACCTTTATATCAATACATCCACCCAGGTCTGACTAAATTATCAGGGAACCCTTTCAAGACCCATTAAGACATTCAGGGGTTTAAAACAGGATACCTGCATTATTTAATATTTTAATTTCTGATATTGGGATCTACTTGTTGCAAGCACGTTCCTTCCCCCCCTAGAATCGGGCAAGGTCCAATCCAATGGATCTTGTACGTGGATGATTTGGTCCTTTTGGACCAAACTCTGGTTGGCCTCCAAAGGCAATTGGCTAAGCTGGAGGACTTTTGTCTTGGCAATGATTTTAGGATAAATATTTAAAAATCCAATGTGATGATATTTAAATTGGGTCAAGGGAATAAGACAGCTATCCCCCGGTTGAAAGTATACAATTTGCCTCTACAGCAGGTTTCAGAATACAGATACCTGGGGATCCTTGTCAATGATTCTGAAGCTGAAACTCAATATTACAACCACCTGAGAATAAAGATCCTAACAGCAGCTTCACAGGGTCTCGTTTTGCATACAAATATCAGAGGTTTGCCTATGAACCTTTGGTGACTTTTTATGAACAAAATATTGTCCCGATTTTATCTTATGGAAGCCACCATGGTTTTGAAAAATGTGGACTGGAACAAATGGGAAAGTCTCTTTTGGAAAAGAGTTCCAGGGCTACCCAAGGGAAAACCAATTCAGATTTTGCATTATGAGTTGGGCCTTCTTTCTTTATCTGCAATAATGAAGTGAAGATGTATAAGCCTTTTCAGGAAAATATTATTAGGCCAGGCAAACTCTATCCTCCGAGCTCTGTTTAAATCTCTTACAGATGTTCATTCTGGTGTGTTGAGAGAATGGAGGGAGGGATGCCTGATCTGGTTAAAAGGGGTGGTCTCCAGTATCGAACCTCTAATATTGAGACCAGAAAATGCCAAGAAGACGTTATGGAAATTCGACTGGTGCCTCACGATTAAGGACTGTCACAGAAATAAGATTTCTTTAAATTTTGAATTTGAAGTGAAAGCAATTAAGAGGCTGAAAGCCTTAGACATTTAATTGTTTCATGTATTGAATTGGATGTATCGAGAAATCAGTTCTTAAAAATATATTTTAACCATTTTAGGGAAATTTCAGGGGATAGAGTTTGGGTGTTCATTTTTAGTGGGGCCCAGACCTTATAGGCTCTAGATACAGTTAGATATGTGGAGCACATTGGTTTTAACTGAAATGGAACTATTTCTGCAAAGTGGAGTTAAGTTATTTGCATGGATTTTGGGTATTTTAATGAAATATCTTTTTTTTATACTAGTGATAAACTGAATTGATTTTTATTGGAAAGGATGCCAATGATGTATTTAGGTGATTTATACTGTTTGGTTGATTTTTTGTCTGTTTTGTTTTACTTTGCAAAAGGTTATTTTTTTAACCATAATGCAATGAAAGAAATGGGCGGGGTGGGGAGGAGGGCTGGGGGTTCTGCCAAACACAATCCCAGAACTGCATGACAGAAATTAAAGTTGATGGCTTCTCCCATCAGCTTGTATCCAGTAATAGAGACCTCAGCTTCATCAGCGATTGTGACCTGTCCATGAACAACCAAATCACAAAGAAAATTCAGACTCAGTGGAATGACCGCTCTTTCCTCCAGATAATCAAGCACTTACTCAATTCCCAAGCCATCAGAAGAATTGAGCAGGCCCTTACGTTTTCCCATTTCAACAGGGGCAACACTTATAATATTTTTTTTTTATTGTTCTTTTATAACATGCTTAATACCAGTAAGTGATTACTAAGTGCGGGATCGGGATTCAAACCTGTGTTGCACTGCATTGTCTTGCTTCCCATCTAACTTCTAGGCCCCACTAAAGCTGTCCTGTACACCACAGCCCATCTCATCAAATGGTTTAAGAAGTACAACTATAATCCCATTCATTAAGGTTCTACACTGCTTAACCCTCCATGCATGTATCACCATCAAAGCAGCCTGCATCACATACAAGGCTATGACCATTTCCCATCTGTGGCAGAATCGAACCACACGCAATAGTAACACTGAAGAGTAATAAGGAAGAGAGACATTTTATTACATTGCAAAGAAATACAAACACTGGCAGATTTAAAAGCAAGATGGGTTAAAACAGCACCCGATTTTACAAAGCAATCACGTGTACCCGATTCAAATAATAATAATAATAATAATAATACATTAATATTTGGTTATGAATAAATTAGATGGTCCCAAAAAACGCAAAGCAAGTGACCACATTTGAAATCAAATCAATTACCGATTTTATAGTACACCAAATATTAAACATTCTATAAAGCTCACTATTTGTTATCAGAGTTTCTGCAAGTGTACCCTCCTTATTGTGATTATCGCTTGCAGAAATATTGACACTGCCCTTGAAACAGTGGCAATTGTGCCCAGGTGAGGAAAATAAAGACAGACTTGTGTGATCGGATCAATATTCACATGTAAAGATCTTGGGAGCATCAAAGGAGTATGAGATATTTGAGGATGTCACATTCCGTGCGTGGTTACATTAAAGTGATTCAGATAGCGAATGAAAAATGACCACTTAGCATTAAACCTGGGTATAGAATTAAGATTTTTTGCCATGCACATTTCCATCTTTTGCGTGAGACATATATTGTTCCACCAGCTTCTTATACACAAGGAACGAGAATCTTTCCAATTGGCAGTTATACACTTCTTAGCCAAACAAATAAAAATATCATAGAGCTTGGATGCACCAGAGGGCAAGTGGGTGGTAATAGCCAGACTACCTAAAACAATATTCATAAATGAAAGTGGTATGTCAGTGAAAAAAATAGAGTTAAGGTATTTCCACACTTGTTGCCAAAACTTAAGGGTATAGGGACATGAGAAGAACATGTGCTCATACGATGCAGGAGTGACTCCACATGTCCAACAATTATCATTGTTATTGATATTGGATAGAAATAGTTTGGCTGGTGTGATGAAAGCTCTGTGTATAAAGAAGAAAAAATGTTGGGATTTATTTGCTGATGTTGAGATATATTTGATTCTAGAGAAGAGCTTAGACCATGTGTGATCGTTTAAAATGTATCCAAAGTCATCTTCCCATTTGTGGCGTATTGAGCACAACTTCAGGGATGATATGAGAATGTTGTAGAATGTTGAAGCCTTTGTGTCAGTGGGCATTGTGAAATGTAGCAATCTTGAGGCATCAGGAGTCAGAATATCATTGGAGGAGCTGTGGAGAGCGTCAAAGCAAGAATTATACTAATTCATTATAGAAGTTGTAATCTGTGTTGGGGATTGAGAATTGATTTTTAAGCTGCTGAAAGGAAAGGATAGATGATTTATTTATGATTTGTTGTATAAATCTAATACCCTTTTTCTTCCAGGATTTTCTATTTAGGGTTTTATTCTCTGATCACTCAACTGAATATTTACTGTAATATATGCCAATGTGCCTCTCTTCATTAATATCTATCTCCCTTCTTTTTCCCCCCTCCCCTCACATCTCGTGTTTATCAAATGTCAGTCTTGTTTTGTCTTCCCCCACTTAAGACATCATAATGCAGAAATCGTTCTACACTAAGTTTTGCACAACACTGTGCTATAGTTGTTTCGCGTATGTTTTCAATTGCATTGACAATTTGTTCCTCAAATGCTCAACTCCTAATTATACACAGTGTACTCAATTAACTGCTCTTTCGGAACACTTTCTTTTACCATTGTTTAACCTATACTATTGTAAAGGTTTCACTGCATTATGTTTATGAAGTTATGACCTTATGATTGTATACTACATACCTTAATAAAAAAAATTATTAAAATAAAAAAAAAGGCAGACTTGCACCATCTAATACATGGACAATACAAATAACATGGAATGCAGTTTCAGCGTGTGAATATAAAATTGATGCAAAGGGCCAGGGCTCACAATTCCATTTTGTTTAACATTCTTAGTCATAAAAAGACCGTTAAATCGGAATTTTGTTAGTAGACTTCTGTCTTTCAAAAAATGACTGTACGTAACATAGGGCCGCAGTCCCGACTCGAAGAATAAGGCACGAATAGCCTGATTCAGAGTTATGGCAATTTCTTTGATTTCAATGGGAATTTCGAGCAGCACTTTACACAGCTGTACTAGCTCCAATTTCAGATGTATCCTCGAGGCCAGGCGAGATGGAGTAGAGGAGCATGTGGATGGGTTTTCCCCAGCTCCCGCCCCCTCACCACAATCATACTGGAACAGCAGGAGAACAGCTGTATTTGCGACCCCATGTGTTGTCTCCATACCACATCAAGTGTTTGAGAGATGATATGCACTCAGGTCCCCATACCGAATATACCCCCGTACTGAAAGATTAGAAGGATGTCAGCACGCACCAAAAGACATCTTGTAGTGCTGAGTGAAATTGGACGAGGACAGTGTGGTGTCATGAAGAAGGACATAAAAAAGCAATATGAAAATATTTAAGAATGACAATGTTACTGCAATGACAAGAGAAACATGTATGAAATGCTAAAGTAATCATATAGAAAGAAGACAAAGGCCCTCATTACAAGTCAGGCGTTAAGGGTTTAACAGCGCCATCGGCGCCGTTAACCCTTAATGCCTGATTCACACTTCAGCGCCTGCTTTTTGCAGGCGTTAAAGTCCAAGGCGCTAAGCGACCTTGGTGCTAATTACGGCACCGTAATTTACGGTGCCGTAATTAGCGCCTTCCCCATCCCCATTATGCCCTATGGGGCAAAAATGGGGAAGGGCAAATGGTGAATGGGGAATTACCGCCCCACTCACCTTGGAATAGGGTGGTAATTCCGCCATCCACCATGGCGGAATCCGGCATGGACCATGGTGCTAATAGCACCATGGTCCATCGCCTGACTTGTAATGAGGGCCAAAGTAACTTACTGACCAATAAGTGTAAATACACAGTAATCAAGGTAGCTGAGACATATAGAAGCTTGGTATAGAGGAAAATATAATGTGGCCAGGACGGCCATGATAGAAAAAATGGATGTCGGCTCATGTAAAGATTCAATTCAGCTACCTTAGAGACAGACCAGGGAGGTAGAGTCAGGAGACGTTGGAGAAACAGTTTTGTGTGCAGAATAAAGAGGAGTCAGTGGAGTGCACAGGCGAGTGCTGTCAGCTGTGTCTGCTGGCACCTCTGCTAGCTGCTACTTCCTACAACCTGCTGCTCGCCAGGACGAACAGGCAATATTTCATCAACCTTTACTACTTTGGACTCATATCCTGTTATATTGGTTTTATGTACCACTCCATTGGTTTACCATTGGTCTTTTAAATCCATTTATTATGGCTAAGTTCACTCCTTTTTCCTTTCAGGCTATTCTACGCCCCCCTCATTGGTGACTCACTATAAAACCATGCAGACACGCACATCACCAGTGCGCATCAGCAGAGTGCAGAGGCAAGTGATGTCAGCTGTCCGCTGCTCCACTGCGCCTTGTGCTTGTGCTACCTCCCCTTTACCATCCACTGTTTTTTGTTTGTGAAACCCACGTTGTAATAACTAGTCCTCATTCTTTTCAATGGCAACTTATCGCCTAACTGCCATGCCAGTAAAAGCAGCTCTGTCTTACGAAAAACAGCCACAGTCTTCAGTCAATCTGCCACATTCTAAGCCCCTAAATCACTCTAACCATCAATCCTGCACACATGGGAAACACGCACAGACAAAGGGAGCAGACATTAGACAATACTGCCACACTAGCAAAAACGGCTCTCTGAACGTTCTAGATTCGCATTCTTTGCCTTTGCACGCACGTGTTGCATTAAGAGGCAGTGATGCCATAAATTCTATTTTGCCTCAAGGAAGTTCAGCGCCCGGAATTTCAGACATAACTCTCCAGCAATGTCTAACTCCTGCAAGCACTAGTAACGAACATGAAATCTTTTCAATCCCCATTGATATTCCAAACTATCTTACCCCCAATAGACCTTACTAGAGACACAAGGCACAGTGAGATTCCAAGCCAACCCGTGTCAATTCTTTCCAATTCCCTGGTACTTTGCACAGACAGAGACAATCTTGAGCCTTACAATTCATCATACTCTGGAAATTCATCAATAGCTTCATTTGCCAAGCCGACCCCTAGGCCATGCTTTGACTTTCCCCATCCTGCATCCTTGTCTCTAGATTCAACTCTTGGTGCTATTAACACGAGTGTGGTAACTTTGACAACGCTCTTTGAAGCTATAGATAAGAAATGTGAAAAGCACAATTTTAACCTGCAACTACTTTCCTCCAAGGTTGATTGGCTTGCCTGGGAACTAATGTGCCAATCTACTGACAAAACTCAATTAACAAACATAACATATCTCATCTGATTTTGAGTGTACCACAAGAAGCTGGCTTGTTTCTCCCAGCACAACCAATTAAGAATCATGTTCCTTTGTCTAATAATGAAACAGACTTACTGATGTTGTTAGCTCCCCAAACTATTTCTGATTCAGCTCTGGTAGACACCAATATCGTGAATCCAGTGCCTGACACAATTGACATTGGGGAAACACCACTCTTTGATTGGTTTCCAACATTGCATCAGAAAAAAAGAATCCAGAAAACATAAACAGAGTGCCCTTCCTCTGAACCAAAAAAAATCAAAAAACCAGACTGCGCAAAAGAAAAACTTTAATCAAAAATCTCAAAAAATCATTGATGGCCTGAAATTACCAAATCGAAAGCAGCAAATTGAAGATGCTCAAGAGAATATTTTGGATTTGAGTGATCCCATTATACTATCTCCATCACAGTCACAAGCCTCTGTCCCTCCTGTGATGATTCCACTGACAGAGAAAAAAGGTAACACATCTTCAGCTAAGTTAAATGTAAATGTTCCTAATATAAATGCAAATGTTCCTAATGTTGATATTATCACAGCTGCAACCATTGATGAAGATCTCATGAATCTTTCTGTCTACTCGGTTTTCAACCCACCACAAATAGACATCATACACCAGACCCTTAATTATCCACAACTTTAAACAGCAGAGCCTCAACAGTAAATATGTGTCAATCTAGATATTGACTTTCCAAATTTCAGAACGCTTGAGCAAAAGAGAGTTCAAACTCTAACCTTGAATGTTCATACAGCCTCTGATCTAATCCCTACCAAACAATACACTATGCAACAAAGTAGTCAAGTCCAACAACCTACATTGAGTCAAGACAATGAGAAACAATTGTATCCCATAGATCTCAAACCCACAAATACTCATTCGACTTGTGATCTAATTCCAGATCTCAAACTCACACATGTTCATTTGGCTTCCAATTTAATTCCAACTAATGATGTGCTTGAAGAATCAGATCAAATATTCCTAACCATGGTAGATAGACTCCAGTCAGACCCTTTCCCTAACAGGATGACCCTTCTCACTGCATTTGATTCTATCCCAGAATTAGAACACATTTAATCTGATTATATAAAAGCTATTAGTTTCATCAATGATTTAGAATTTGACACAGTTGAATTGTATATACCATCTCAGCTAGTAGAAACCTTCATATGGAAAACCAGAAAAAGTTATAAACTCGAGGGTTCCTCCTACAATTTCAAAAAGAACATTCAATGCTGCAAACCAATTGTGCACAAATTGGCTCCATGTCAGATTTGATACCACAACGACCCGATAACATTCGATAATTCCAGCAGCAATATATCTCGCTAGTTCCATGAAAGAATTAAATGTCAAGCGCCAGTTTGTCTGTTGAAAATGTGATAACAACAAAAATTCGGCATCAAGATTTCCACATCTTTCTGATGGGCGGCCACCTCAGATACAATCTAAATATCCAAGACCAATTACTCGAAAAAACATTAGAGTCAAATCACCCAACAGTTCCACTCCTGTTCCATGGTAGTGTGGAATAATAGAGGCTTCTCCCATTTGACCAACTCTGAAGCTGAAAATCTAGCCAAGCATGATATTATCCTACTACAGGAAACGTGGATTACTTTGCAACCGGTATGGACAGACTTTCAAATTGCTTGGATTCCAGCAATAAAATCTGCCATAGGACGTCCAGTATCAGGGTTATTAGCAGATGATAAACCTAACTCCCAAATTGATGTATCAAATTGGGATTCCCCTATGCCTGGGATTCAACTAGTTAAGCTACGTACAGTAAACCCTAATCATCCTTTCTATCCCCAGACTGCTCTTATAAACTTATACTGGAATCCAATAGCCATAAATGAAGATCTTTTTTAAGCCATATAGAAACTATGCTTGATCTAACTCTACTTGATTGTACAATTCAGACAACAACAATAGCAGGGGATTATAATATTAATTGTATTTCATCATAAACCAACCAATCTTCTAACAGAGCCAATAGGGGATGACACTGATGAAGATTTGCAAATTCACCATGCTTAATGGCACACCTTCAAATGACACCCCACTAGCTCATACCTGGTCAAGAGGTGCAGCTCTCGCGTCTATTGATTATGTTTTCATCTCCTCTAACTCTGTTCATCGAGTAGAAAACTTTAGAGTAATTACAACAATAGCAAGTGACCACAATATTCTGGAAACTAGCTGGGTTCCTTGCATAATTCCAGCGGCTGATACTACCAACCCCAACTGGCCCTTAACCAAGGGAGGAACCAATTAATATGGACTCCATTAAAATTAAGGAAACTGCTGTCTCAACTGACAACATCCTTAGAGAGCATCAGTTCAGAAGAATCTTTGGAATATACTGATTGCATTAAACTAATTGCAGAGTGTTTCTCTACCTCAAATCGGCTGTCAATCAGGCATAAGTATACTGATGACATAGACGTTCACACTTTGAAAAAAAACTATCGATGAGCACTGAGAACAATCTCTCCTATTACACATTCATTCCAGAGACATAACCTAAGAACCAAGTATAAAAATAGCACCAGGCAAATCAACTTTAACAAAAAAAAAGCTAATGCAGAACAAATGCTAATGGCTATTATGACTAAATTATCTTCACAGATTTTGAATCTTCTGAAAGAATCGAATGGCTGTGCTGCAGCCACTCTAGTTTTAAATAGTGTAAGTGAGCAAGCCTGGATATCCAGTTTTTCTGCTCTTTTCTCGACTTCTACAGTTGCCAAGACACTATCCTTTCTCTCTGCTCCAGATTTTACTGAACTAACTTTTGATCAACTAGATATTGTTCTCATCATTGAAAAACTCAGTCCATCAAGAGCACCAGGTCCTGATAATTTAGCGAACATGACTCTTAAAAGACATCCGTCTGAATGGGCTGCAATTCTAGAAGTTATCTATAACAAAATGATAAGAACTGGTCTTATTCCCACTTCATGGATACAATCTATAATTAAGAGTATATAAAGGGCGCCTGGCAAAGTCCTGATATGCCCAGGAGGGTACTTGTAGGTTAATAGATAGAAATCAGGGTGAGAGATCCGAGAGCAGCTGTCGAATTTTGAAGCTATTTTATTTTGCCTTCAAAATGATTTTGCACAGATTAGTATTTTTAAACATTTACACAACTTTCGATAAGCACGAAAGGTTAGGCGGACAGATATTTCTTTTTTTTGCGATATACAAATGAGTATCGTCTTCTTTTCTTGCGGAGGAACAATTTTCACAGTGGTGCACAAGTATACAGTACAAGTGATTGACGACAGAAGGTGTCAACGGTGTGCAGCCCAGGACTGTGGTAGGTCCAGGGGTACTAGAACGAAAATAGTGAACACAACACTTTTCTATAAACACATATAGACAGGGGTTGTGCCACAGAAAATCGACACAACAGTGTTTCGGCCAAGCTGGGCTGGGATTACGCCCAGGGTGGTGGTGGCCTTCATCAGGATGCTTTCTTGCTACAGGTTCTGTCCGTAAAAGAAATCTGTGGGGGAAGGTGGAGAGCTGTCAGGATCTCGGGTAGTTGAGGTTTTATTTACGTATTAATAAATAATGGCTGAATGGTGCCTAACAATACACTTGGAGTGTATTGTCATTGAACAGCTTACCGTCTGCTGTGGTGCAGCGGTGACGCTGTGCTGGAGTCCTGTTATGGTTGCCGGACTCTTGGAGACATGGGAAGACTCGTATGATTAGGGTCACTCAGGCTGCTACTTAGTGCCTATGGTCTCTGGGAGCTGTAGAGATAAGGTAAGTGTACCGTTAGCCCCGTAGGTGGGGGAGTCAGTGTATTTGAAGCACAACACAGGCCCATGTACATCCAGCATGGGATGTGTTGGAGTGGTGAGTGTTGGACCTGGAATGATGAACACCGATGGTGTGGGTGTCTCGTAGGAGTGGTGTTTGTCAGCAAAACGATCGGGTGGTGCCAATCGAATTGGTATCCTGTCGGTGGCAGGAGTCTAGTTAAAAAAGCCACGGTGAACTATGGGCTGTGAAACCCAGTTTACTGTGATTGAAAGTGATACTAGCGTGCAAGAGGAGATACGATTTTGTGGTAGGTGCAAAAAGTCCAGAGTGCTGGTGCGCGATCAGAGTGGAAGCTGGCGTGTTTTTTGGTATATGCAGTTAGCCAATCTTTTTTGCACGCATGGTGCCGTCGTGCGTGTGTATAAGATGTCTACCAAAGGCTAAAGGCTTCTACAGTGCACGAGTGGGACTATCAAAAGACAGTGAGCTAGGTAGGAAATGCTGGAGGTACCTAGGCTGTCTGTTCCGAACATTTGAAAAGAGCGAAAGAGCCTAAAGCTAAAAGGTGACTTACCGGAGCCTGTGTTGGCTGTGTCTGCGCTCCTCGCGGTAATGGATGCTACTGAGGGGTGCAGACACCATAGGTTAAAAACAGCACAGCCATGCCGGCCAGCCAATGGGTGCGCAGGGTGAGGAAAAGGTCAGATTGAGTGATGACCGTGGTTATTGGTGTTTGACAATGGGCCAATAGAGAAGAGGCATGACACGCAACACATGAGACCCGTATGTATGGACTCCTGTCATGGAAGACTTAAAGAACAGGCTGGACTATTGTGTACTTGGTGCAACGGGAGTGCGGCAGGAGGTTGATGGATACTAAAGGACGTTGATCGTTTGAAACAATCAAAAGTCAGAGATTTAACATAGTTTCATTCAAAGTCTGTTGTGTGCTGAAGACTCGATGTACATAAATTGGTGTAAAATCCACATATACACATGACAGTATAAGCGGTATAGTTGCTTATGTGATTAAGGCAGGATCATACAATGCTGTATGTACACAGTTGTTCAATGGCATATATGTTGTTGTTACAAAACTGCAAGGAAAGAATATGCAAACATACAGTGTCATATAAAAGGACAGCACTCGGGGACGACCTGTTTTGGACAATCGCCAGGGGAGTCTACGGGGGTCACTTAGTCCCAGAAGTGTTTCCACTCTACGATGATATTGAGTCCAGTTCTAACTGTGTCCAGTCTGTGGACCCATTTCTGTTCGAGCCTCGTGAGCGCTAGATTGACATCGCCTCCTCTTCTTTGTTGTTGTAGTTGTTGTAAGATGGTCCAGGTAAATTGCTCATTGGTGTGGCCTTTTCTGCTGTAATGCTCCACTAGCGGTTTATCCTGTATGGAGTTCTTGATGCACGATCGATGTTCACTTATCCTTTGTTTAATGGGTCTGGTTGTTTTCCCAATGTACATGAGCTTGCATGGACACTTTATCACATAGATTACGTTTTTGATCTCGCAGTTCGTATGGCTACGCATTGTCCACATGAAATTTTTATGCGTGAATGTCTTGCTGGTCTTATTGTAGCGACATGCAATGCACTTTCCACAGGAGTAGTGTCCTACTATGGGCGGTAGGCCCCATAGTGTGTCTTGTTGTTTTTCTGGTTCGAGAAATGTATGTACCAACATGTCTCTAAGGTTCCTGTTCTTTTTAAAAGCAAATAAAGGTTTTTTGTCCAAAGTGCCTTTGTTTTTTATCAGGTGCCAATGCTTGTTTATAGTGGTTTTCAACAAGTTGCTGATGGGGTTGAACATGGTGACACAGACCGTCCGGTCTATGGGTTCCTTGGTGTTGTTGGTCAGACAGATAGTGCGGTCGGTGTTGGCTGCTCTTTTGCGGGCCACTTTGATGGATTTTTTGGGATAGCCTCTTTCGCTTAGGCGTTTCTGGAGTTGTTGGACATGATGTTCGAATTTGTCTTTGTCCGTACAGTTCCTGCATACACGAAGAAATTGTCCGTACGGTAGGTTGTATTTGAGTCCTAGTGGATGGAAACTAGTGAAATGGAGTAGGCTGTTCCTGTCGGTTGGTTTTCTGTATAGTTCTGTTTTTACAGAGTCTCCAGAGCAGTAGATGTGGAGGTCCAGGAAATTTACTGCTTGGTGATCCCATTCGATGGTGAATTGTATGTGGGAGTTTCTCTGATTTAGCCATTTGTGGAACTCAAGCAAAAGTTCTTTGCTCCCTTCCCATATTAGGAGAACATCGTCGATGTATCGGCGCCAAAGTAAGATGTGAGCTTTGTAAGGGTTGTCATCATGGTAAATGTTGTCGTCCTCATGTTGGGCCATGTATAGGTTGGCTACGTCAGGGGAAAAGGTAGCCCCCATGCTGACGCCTTTCACCTGCTGGTAAATCTGGTTTTGAAAAAGAAAGAAGTTCTCGGTCATTGCTAATCTGATACACTCCAGGATGAAGTTGGTGGGAGTGGTCGTGATGTCGGTTCTTCTGTTGAGGCAGATTTTTAAAGCTTCCAGTCCTTCCTGTTGGGGGATGGAGGTGTAAAGAGCCTGTACATCCATGGTAGCCAGAATGGAGTTGGCGGATAGGTGTATGTTCTGTAGGACCTTCATCGTGTCAGTGCTGTCTTTGATGTACGACTTCATATGTCCGATAAATGGCTTCATGAAGAAGTCAGTGTACAGAGATAGAGGCTCCAGAAGTGAGTCACAGGCCGAGACGATAGGACGTCGGGTGGTTTAGTAGCATGTTTGTGAATCTTCGGAAGTATGTAGAAGGCTGGTATCCTTGGGTGGGTTTTGTTGAGGAAATGTCGTTCATCTTCGCATATCCAGCTCTGGTCTTCAGCGTGTTTTGTAAGGCTGAGGATCTCTTCTTGCAATCTCTTGGTAGGATCTCTGTTTATTTTCTTATATGAAGAGGTATCGGCTAAAAGACGTAGACATTCCTGGTTGTAGTCTGTGGTGTTCATACAGACAATCCCGCCGCCTTTGTCTGCTGGTTTGATGGTGATGGATAGGTCTTCGTTGAGGTCGATTAGGGATTTTCTTTCCTCTTTGTTGAGATTTTCTTGGTAGAAGTTTTTGTTGGTTATGCCTGTGTTCACAGCGGTTGTAACCAGCTTCTCGAAAGTATCAAATTCACTAGGAATAGTGTGTGAAGGTGGTACAAAATTGGACTTTGGTTTCAGTCCTGTTGTATTTTCTTCTCTAGTGGCAATCAGGACAGTACATGAGGACGAGACAATGGTACTCCAACCAACCATGACAACGATACCCACCTTCAACGCAGAACAAACATTACTACAAAGAGGGTTATCTTTCATCCCTGCCACAAAAGTAGATTCCTTCAGAACTGAGGCAGAACTCAGAAGATTCTTCCGTACTCTGAGACTTAAATACTTTTTTGAAATATACCTTCCTAATAAACAGAACTCAGAAGACACACTTTCACAGAATACCACCACTAGAGAAGAAAATCCACTAGGACTCAAATACAACCTACCGTATGGACAATTTCTTCGTGTACGCAGGAACTGTACGGACAAAGACAAATTCGAACATCATGCCCAACAACTCCAGAAACGCCTAAGCGAAAGAGGCTATCCCAAAAAATCCATCAAAGTGGCCCGCAAAAGAGCAGCCAACACCGACCGCACTATCTGTCTGACCAACAACACCAAGGAACCCATAGACCGGACGGTCTGTGTCACCACGTTCAACCCCATCAGCAACTTGTTGAAAACCACTATAAACAAGCATTGACTAAGTGACCCCCGTAGACTCCCCTGGCGATTGTCCAAAACAGGTCGTCCCCGAGTGCTGTCCTTTTATATGACACTGTATGTTTGCATATTCTTTCCTTGCAGTTTTGTAACAACAACATATATGCCATTGAACAACTGTGTACATACAGCATTGTATGATCCTGCCTTAATCACATAAGCAACTATACCGATTATACTGTCATGCGTATATGTGGATTTTACACCAATTTATGTACATCGAGTCTTCAGCACACAACAGACTTTGAATGAAACTATGTTAAATCTCTGACTTTTGATTGTTTCAAACCATCAACGTCCTTTAGTATCCATTAACCTCCTGCCGCACTCCCGTTGCACCAAGTACACAATAGTCCAGCCTGTTCTTTAAGTCTTCCATGACAGGAGTACATACATACGGGTCTCATGTGTTGCGTGTCATGCCTCTTCTCTATTGGCCCATTGTCAAACACCAATAACCACGGTCATCACTCAATCTGACCTTTTCCTCACCCTGCGCACCCATTGGCTGGCCGGCACGGCTGTGCTGTTTTTAACCTATGGTGTCTGCACCCCTCAGTAGCATCCATTACCGCGAGGAGTGCAGACACAGCCAACACAGGCTCCGGTAAGTCACCTTTTAGCTTTAGGCTCTTTCGCTCTTTTCAAATGTTCGGAACAGACAGCCTAGGTACCTCCAGCATTTCCTACCTATCTCACTGTCTTTTGATAGTCCCACTCGTGCACTGTAGAAGCCTTTAGCCTTTGGTAGACATCTTCTACACACGCACGATGGCACCATGCGTGCAAAAAAGATTGGCTAACTGCATATACCAAAAAACACGCCAGCTTCCACTCTGATCGCGCACCAGCACTCTGGACTTTTTGCACCTACCACAAAATCGTATCTCCTCTTGCACGCTAGTATCACTTTCAATCACAGTAAACTGGGTTTCACAGCCCATAGTTCACCGTGGCTTTTTTAACTAGACTCCTGCCACCGACAGGATACGAATTCGATTGGCACCACCCGATCGTTTTGCTGACAAACACCACTCCTACGAGACACCCACACCATCGGTGTTCATCATTCCAGGTCCAACACTCACCACTCCAACACATCCCATGCTGGATGTACATGGGCCTGTGTTGTGCTTCAAATACACTGACTCCCTCACCTACGTGGCTAACGATACACTTACCTTATCTCTACAGCTCCCAGAGACCATAGGCACTAAGTAGCAGCCTGAGTGACCCTAATCATACGAGTCTTCCCATGTCTCCAAGAGTCCGGCAACCATAACAGGACTCCAGCACAGCGTCACCGCTGCACCACAGCAGACGGTAAGCTGTTCAATGACAATACACTCCAAGTGTATTGTTAGGCACCATTCAGCCATTATTTATTAATACGTAAATAAAACCTCAACTACCCGAGATCCTGACAGCTCTCCACCTTCCCCCACAGATTTCTTTTACGGACAGAACCTGTAGCAAGAAAGCATCCTGATGAAGGCCACCACCACCCCGGGCGTAATCCAGCCCAGCTTGGCCGAAACACTGTCGTGTCGATTTTCTGTGGCACAACCCCTGTCTATATGTGTTTGTAGAAAAGTGTTGTGTTCACTATTGTCGTTCTAGTACCCCTGGACCTACCACAGTCCTGGGCTGCACACCGTTGACACCTTCTGTCGTCAATCACTTGTACTGTATACTTGTGCACCACTGTGAAAATTGTTCCTCCGCAAGAAAAGAGGACGATACTCATTTGTATTTCGCAAAAAAAAGAAATATCTGTCCGCCTAACCTTTCGTGCTTATCGAAAGTTGTGTAAATGTGTAAAAATACTAATGTGTGCAAAATCATTTTGAAGGCAAAATAAAATAGCTTCAAAATTCGACAGCTGCTCTCGGATCTCTCACCCTGATTTCTATCTATTTACCTACAATCTATAATTATACCTATATTTAAAAAGGGCAATCGGGGTGACCCCATTAATAATAGACCCATTGCTCTGTCAGATATACTGGGGAAGATCTTTGCAAGATTTGTTCTAAGAGACCTTACCCTATGGATCCATTCAGCCAATCTTGTTGATGTTCATCAATCATCTTTGTAAATTGTATTGGGGACTTTTTTATTCTAACCCTCTTGTTGGCCATAAAGGAACAAGCTATATCACTCAAGCAACCCGTTTTTTTTTTTTTTTTTTTTAGCTTTTATTGATTCTATATCTTGTGATGTTTTATGGGAAAAACTTTTAAAAAACAACTCTCCAATGTATTTTTTTTACCTAATTTATCAGTTTTACTTAGACACATGTGTAAAAATAAAACTCACAAACAATGATTTACACTCAGGCACAATCTCTACTACTGTAGGCTTAAAACAAGGTTGCATCCTGACCTCGATTTTATTCAATTGTTGTATTAAAGATAGTATTAAGGCCTTTGAGCTGATTCGATCCTTTCCACCAAAAATTGGCACGAAAGACATTTCTTGCCTTTTTTATGCAGATGACCTTGTTTTATTATTTGGATTACAGCAAAAGCTCACTGCATTAACCAACTATGCCAGTGAAAACCATCTAACTATAAATGTACACAAATCGAATGCTATTGTCTTTCAGCACAATCCAAGCAAATCTAAATACAAATGTAACTCGACACTCACAAAAACCTCACTTTGCAAGTTACAGAGTACAGATATTTTGGCCAGAATGTGTATACGCACAGATCAGACTTACCTTATAAACATGAATTAAGGATGAAAATGAAACATTTAACAACCCAAGGTAAAGCAATTCAATATAACTATGGACCATTTTCATTCAATCCAGCAAACATTTACTATAAGCAGAGAGTAACACCAAGAATTATCTATGGAGCACATGCAAATCTACCTTATAATTGCCCCAAATGGGACCTACTCGAAGACAGCTATTGGAAAAACATTCTCTCGCTTCCTCTGAATTTTCCCATTTCATTCATGAGATATGAACTTGGGTTAATATCTCTATCTGCAATGGTAGCCTGGCAGATGTTATCCACTTACAGAAAGTGTTTATTGAATATGACCACTACTACTACTTTGCTTCCTGTGCTAACACCTGCCATAAATAACTGTAACTGAGAATGGCCTCCTGCAGTCGTGGGTAACTCATTGCAAAAGTATATTAACAGATGCTGATATTTCTGTCCAATTATTACTTGATTTCCCAGATAAAGCTAAACTTAAGCTTTTGCATTGGGACTGGCGTGTAACCTGGGAGACCAGCAATTCTTATTCTATATTTTGAGCATGTGCATTTGAACTTAAATCTTTTCACATGATGCCATCATATTTGGCACAATTTCCAAACTCCAAATATGCTCTCTCCATCCTAAGACTGCACCTAAATCTCTGGCCTACTAAAACCCAGACGGCTCGTTATAACAAGACTCTAAATCTAGATGTGACATGCAGATTTTTTGAACTAATTGAATGTCAAGAAACCTTATCACATCTCATAACTGTGTGTCCCGCCCTAGCACTTCTGAGGAAAGAGGGTTTTTTCAAATACCTTGGTAAATATTAAATGATGTCTAAAGAACAGATGTGGTCATATATCTTTAATGCGAAACAAGTATCACTAAACACTGCAATGGTAAAGTTTCTTTTATCACTAAATGTATCTAATGATCCTGTTCTTAATTAATTAAATCATTATCTATCTGACCCATTAAGCATGAAGTGAAACCCGATTCTCAATGTAAAGTGTTGATTGACTTGACTTGTAATCCTCCATTGTTTATCTTATCCTTCCACTTATTAACAATTTTTTCAACTCATGCTTTAGTCCAGATCCTTTTTATTCATATTCTTACAACGTGTGTCTATATTTTGAATTTTAATCAAGGATTTTTAAAGATTTCAGGGAATTGTAGGCTTATTATGTTTTTATTAATTACCCATCCTAAATCCTTGTAAATCTTTTGAATTTTAATTAAGGAATTTTACAGATCTTAGGGATGTGTTGGCTTATGATGTTTTTATTAATAACTTATCTTAAATCCTTGCAAATCACACCTGTTAATCAAATTGATATCTGTTTTTGGTGACTATTTCAAGTATGTTGAACCTAAAATTTGAATCAATCTGTATGTTTTTTTAAAAAGTTGTACTTACAACTAAAACAAAACAACTGAAAATTAAAATAAAACAAAATAAAGAGGAGTTTAAGTTGGCCTGGGATCAATGCTGCTATTTTGAGGAATAATTGCAAAGCACAAAGGGAGGCAAGCGGAAAAACCATGTATGTACCACATATTTCTCTAAAGATTAAAGAAGAAGAGAACATTTGCAAGAGTGAAGTATTGGGCGATTAACAATGGATAAAGCTCCAACAAGATGGAGTGAGCAAGTCTCTAGAGGCCAAGAAGCAAGAACACCCAGCATAAGTAAATCAAATGGCAGTAAATAGGAGGTTGAAAAGGAAAAATGTGAGCTCTCTTCACACAGGATTCAGAAGTTTAAAACAAGGGCTCTTCATAAAGCCCCAGATGAAGATAGTGATGAGCTTGATAATTTGGCTCATTTAAAAATAATGTATGGTATCAGCACATGAAGGATGTAGGAGAGAGAACATCAGATGAAATCTGCTATGTCTGTCCCTTAATAGCATACGCCATGAACGCAGCACGGACATTCATTGCCAAGGAAATGCCTGCACATGATGCAATATGTCTCAGTCATCTAGCAGCATGTACGAGCAGAGGGCAATTTGAAGGAAAATGGTCAACCAATTGGAACATTTCCATATGAAGAGATGTATGTGAAAGCAAGAAGGATGAAAAGTGGGATGGGGTGGCCCAGCAAAAAACTCATGTACTCAGCCCAAATTGGAGAAGGAATAAAAGTCATTGAATGAGGAGAATGGACTGCTCAGACATGACTGAAAGATCAGGCGAACCAGGATGCTTGGAGAGACCTCAGCTATTTGTGTATGGGTGTGTTGCCATCAGTACCGACAGAAGAAGGACTATTATCTTGTCCTGCACACTTATTGAAGAAGGAACCAGTAAGCATATTGGAAATAGTGGATGAGAGATGCCTAGAGTCATTGACCAAATACTCTAAATTACAAACATGGGTCAAAAAATACGCTAGCCCAGTATCTATAATACCACTAAAGAATGCAACAACATGCTTCAAGAATGAAGACTCTGTTCTGTTTGGAGAAAGCAAAGGATGTGGACAGACATTCGAGGTCCCTGGGAAGAATGGAGGAACTGCAGTATTGATTAATCGATATTGGGCCTGTGGATTCAGAGCTTACATGCAGTTGACTAAGAATTGGTGAGGAGTGTGTTCCATTTGTAGTAACACATGTTCCAGCATAAGTGATCCCTCAAAGTGACCTCCATATTGATGGATTTCCAAAAATGAATGATCACCACAGGAGGAACAGGTCTCTCAATCTTGGCCAGATGAAAAGAGAGATCTACTTTTTATCCACATCAATAAAGACCTATGAAGACATTCCAGATGAGCATAAACTGTTCATCGAGACAGCAATGATAATGACATCTATATTAATTCCAGGACTCCAGACTTCAGTGAACGCCAAGTGGCTGCAAATCACCAGATGGGAGCTGTTACAAATGATCAATTCAACAATAAAGGGCTTCAATTTAATAAGAGAGGAATTGAGAGACATAAGGCTGATAACTCTCAAGAACTGGCATGTCATGGACCTAATTACAGCAATGGAAGGAGGCATGTACACCAAGGTCGGGACTTCTTTCTGTACATACACACCATCCCATGATGCAGAAAACGGAACCCTTATGGAAGCAATAACTATGCTGATGACGCTGCATACGAAGATGGAAAATTGAGCTGATGAGACAGATGGAGATGACTGCTTTTCACTTCTATTATCATGGAATCCAACTTCGCTGGCCAATGCCTTCAAATTACTCAGAACAATACTAGTGTTGGTATTGCTAGGATTTTGTCTCCTAAGGATCATCTTGGGACAGTACCAGAAAACAGCCAAGAAAGCTACTGGGATGTAGATAATGATTGGTATAGATGCTGGAGCTTGTGATAGAATGCAGGATGACGCAAGTACCTGTCAGAATGTGAAGAAAGGTCCCCTAGCACCTACAGGAAAAAAAGTTCTACTACCCTAAGGATCATATAAAATATGTAGGACATGGATATTCTGTCCACCATCAGGAGAGTGCTGTCACATGACCTGGAGTGTGAATGAACATATAAAGAACGTAGGTCACCTGAAGGGGGGACAAATATATGGATTCGAAAGAAACAGAAGTATACAGAGAAGATGAAGAAGATTAAAGTGGAGAATGTGGACGAGGACTCAACCAGAGGTGGGAATGTAGAGGAGCAGGTGGATGCATTTTTCTTAGCTCATGCCCCCTCACCACCATCTTACTCCAACAGCAGCAGAAGAACTGTATGTGGGATCTCATGTGTTGTACCTATACCACATTGAGTGTATGAGAGATGATATGCACTCAGGCAACCATACCAAATATTGCCTTGTACTGAAAGAGTGGTAGGATGTCAGCATGCACCAATGGACGTCATGTAGTTCTGAATGAAATCTGCTGAGCACAGAGTGATGTCATGAAGAAGATATACAAGGATATACAGAAACAATATGAAAATACTTAAGAATGATGAAGTAAGTGATGTAACAATAGAAACATGTATGAAATGCTACATTTATCATATACAAAGAAGTTAAAGAAACTTGCGGACCCATGAGTGTAAATACGCAGTAATGCAAGGTAGCTGAGACATGCAGAATCTTGCTATAGAGGAAAAGAAAATGTGGCAAGGACCACCATGTTAGAAAAAAAGACAACGGCTCATGTCAAGATTCAATTCAGCTACCTCAGATAAGCCATGTACATAACAAATATTTCTCTTAAGATTAAAGAAGAAGAAAACATGTGCAAGTGCCAAGTATTGGACGATTAACAATAGATAAAGCTCCTACAAGAAAGAGTGGGCAAATCTCCAGAGGCAAAGAGAAGCCATAAAACCCAGCATAAGTAAATAACTCAAATAGCAGTACATTGGAGATTGAAATTGACAAATTTGCCGTCACTTCACATGTGATTCAGAAGACGAAAACAAGGGCTATTCATTAAGCCTCGGATGAAGATAGAGGTGTGCTTACACTCCCTCTAGAGTCTCAGAACAGAGAGAAGACTACAATGTCAACTACAGATGGGAAACTTTGACATATGGTTAGGCTGATGAGAGACGATGGACTAATTGGGAAAGAGTGGAGTAATCTGCTGTGACTCAAGCACTTGGGTTTCATTTTGCTTACATGTTGCTATTGAGCCAAAAGTCCAAGGTTAGATGAGTATGCCAACCAATTAGAGGGTCAATGGGGCAACATGCTATACAATGTTGCACAGACCAATCCGCTATCATTTTCTCTGCTATGATCAGTATTATATGTATTTTGAGGTAGTTCAAGGTGTGCCCAACAGATAAGCGGTAGTAAATGAAGTACTAACCCCTATATATACCGTAGGTACATATGTTCCCCTAAGTAATCCTTCCCTTCAATAGGTGTTGCAGTTTGTGCTGTAGAATGACTTGATAGATGGCGCATATTCAGGTAGATAACCCTGGTATAAACAAGTTTGCTTGTGAGTGTGCGAGCAACAGTCCATTGTTCATCAGTTCACATTGCTTTATTAAATTGAGAATAACGTAATTTTTGCCATATTTTCTGAGTCTGCCCGATTCTTTGGTCTCAGATCTTTATGGGTAATTCCATCTAGCACAAGAGACGCTTCAAGGTGTTACTGCACAATGGCAGCTGGTTTAGGATCCCTACCTCATCGAGGCGGATTAACACATAAATTAGCCAAGAGATTTTTACTGTATTGTTCCGTGCTCTTAAACTAGTAATCCGTGTGTTTGATAACCAGGCCTTATCATTGGAAATTACACTCAAATAGAAACAGGAGCAAGGGAAATCTCTGTATCTATATACTATAGCCCTATTTCCGAGTGCATAATGAATATTGGGGACGAGTTGGAAAGCTTCAATAATCGTTTGCAGAATATATTAAGGACAGCTTGGAGTTTTACTTTATCATTACAGCCGCATACACCGACTTGTTTAGCTATCTACACCCTGATCCTATAGGTGAGTGGTTGCACCTTAAAGTCATCAGCAAATGTAAAGATACCACCAGTGTTTTGTGCCATGCCTATTGGTTGTTTGTCAGTATGCCCCATGTGATTGGGCGATAGGTAAAATGAATGCCTAGGTAGTCGACCTGTTTAACATTAATTTTTGATCCAGTCTTTCCCTGCGGTAAAACAGATCCCACATAATGTTTTCTTTGTACCGAAAGTTAAAGCCACAGATTTAAAGGCATTACAGCTGAGTTCTAGGAATTTCATATGGGCAAGAAATACATGCATCAGTTGTTGCAGGGAATTATGTGTCCTTGCAATAAGGACGCTGTCACTGGAATTCAAAATCTTCCTCACAGGTAGATCAGCCCCTATGCTACAAAGGTGGTTATCATTTAGAACTAATTGTTCTTTAATAACACACTTAATACCAGAGTGAACCAGTTTCTAAGCACGGGCTCAGGATTCAAAACTCTGTTGCTCTGACTAGTGTGTTGCTCCTGAGCTATCTTCCAGAACTAGTAAATAAATTCAATATTAATGGATGCTAAAAGGTCTCTGGGGATGCCAAACGAGACAGATGTGGGCCAAGGTTTATAGAAAGAATCATGCAGACAAATGGAAAGCAAATCAATCATGAAATCACTTGCCCATGGATGGTCTTTTAGTCCTGAGAATATGCCTTACTCCCGCTTCATGAGCAAGTTCCATCTAGGCCTCCTGCTTTTTCTGTATTATTCCGCCAGCACCTTCCTATGTAAATTTTGCACCTGATAACATGATAAGAAACTTCTTGAAATGGCTGAGCTACTTACTCTGTCCTGACGAATTTTGCTAAATCTGCCAATTTCGTCCCTGGAGCAGAATTGGCAGTTTGGGTCCTTTTCCCACCCATTTTTTGGGTGGTAAAGGGTGTTTTTCCTTTAAATTTCGTTTTGTTGCCGAAATTTCATTTTTGTGTGTGTTTTTTATCCATTAAAAAAACCCTTTCAAAATTGCTCTACAAAATGTGGTAATTCACCCTGCCAGCGGAACGGAATTGCTGGTGAATTTCGCCAATTCCATTTCACCGGCAGGATTTCTACCCACACCAACCCTACTTCCCCCATGTGGTGCAAATTGTAGTTCTTCATTGTTATAGTTCTGAATTCCATGCTGCTTTACAACACCAAGGACCTTAACACAGACTCAGTATTTCATCATGTTAGCTGTGGTCAGATAATATTGTACCTGCAGTCTCATGCAAATATTCCAACAACCATAATGACTGTGATCTCATAATGATCTTTTGTTAGTTTGCCCAGCCCTATAAGTTAGAATGTGCAAAAACCCTAGCGCAATGGAAACATAAACATAGACCAATTAAATACAATGTTGTGTCCATGAAGGGAACGTGGCGTCGCTAGAGGGGGTTTGGGGGGGCCAGTGCCCCCCCTCTGAAGTCCTGTTCCCCCTTTTCCCCCCACCTAAGGCGAGCAGTGACTGTGTTCTCTGTTCGTGGTGTTATTTGTGACATTCACTGAGGCAAATGGCTGTATATCACAATACAAGACTCCTTTTGTCTCAAACGAGCAGTGATCGAGCAGCTTGCAGCTCCTCCCAATCAGAATGTAGCCATGAAACTGCTCATGATGGGCTATTAGCCACTATTAGCCACTGAATTGTTTCGTGCCTGCATTCTGATGGGAGGGGAAGTGCAAGGAGCGCTTGTGACGTCACACATTACCTTTCATAGGCGCCCCCCCCTACATTTGTCTGTGCCCCCATACTTTTGTCTTTGGACCACCGTGTGCCCCTCCTAAATTTGATTCCTTTCGACGCCACTGAACGTAAACAGTGGAATATAATTGTGCTCCCACAGAACATATTTGGCTAAAAGTCACACTTTTTAGAAGCTTCTAGAGCACCAGAAGCTAGGACATCACCAGACTAGTATGTAAGAGACATAAAAAGGAAAGAACCATAAAAAAGTTCTCCTGCCACACAACTGGAGCCAGATTACAGAAAATGTGCATCAGTGCAAGTGCAAAGTTGCATGGTATTATCAATAGGGCAAAGTTTGCCCGATTTCTAAAAGCATTAGGACATATAAGAAAACGATTTTACCATAACAAGTGCCGTTTGGCATGGTATAGGCACGAGTGAAAAAATTGCCATAGTGCAAAAAATATATTTTTTCAATGCTTTTTCACCAGAGCAAAGTGCAAAAATGCAGTGAACATGTATCTCTTGTGTCCGAGGGAAATGTTTGCCCTGGTGCTTGTACCATGCCAAACTGCATTTGTCATGGTGCAATACTGTTCCGATATGTCCCATTATTTTTTTTTAAATGAGGCAAACTTTGCCCTAGTGTTAATACCGTGCAACATTGCACTTCATCGGTGCAACGTTTATGTAATCTGGTCCCTGGACTACAGAATAACATATGATGTGCATCAGATTGGCACCAAACCTCCTGTCATTCAGGATGGAACTGAAAACACCTCACATCAAGGAACACCTTTTGTTATGACACCCCTGACAACACCATGTCTGCCTCTGAAGCCAACACTATGTTTCCGTGACTCTGTGTTCTTCACATTTTTTGGTACAGAGATCTTTCTTGCTAGGGAGGTTTGCGCAATATACAACCCACACATGCATGCATACTAACAGACTGACAAGGTCCGTGTATTCCACTTCTCATGTCTGATTGCATCATCACAAATGCAATCTGCAGTTTCTGCAATTTACTTTCAGTGAATTGGAAACACGTCGCACTTTAAAATAGGAGCCCTTTTTGCGTAGACTTGCATAGCAGCCGGGCACGTGAGTGGTTAATCACCAGATGGATGCTTCACTGTAATCTGGCATAGGGCAAGGCTTCATTGTGCAATTTTTGAACCCCCGCTTTGCTGACGCAACCCTTCCTAATTCCCAGGTTGATACATTGAGTACCATTACGTTGCAGTATTGATGCAGAAGATGGTGGGATGCACACAGTGATGTCTGGATCTGTCATGGCATCCAACAATTCAGAGATACTGCACGCCTGAATCACTTATTGCAATCCTGCTGACTACTAAGTGCTCCCTTGTGGTTTCTAAACCACTTCTGACTGATGGAGATGTAAGGCAACAGAGTTCTGAAATATGCAGTTGTTTGCCCAAAGCAGCACTTGATGATCGGAGGAGAATGTTAGCGTGTAATGCGATACATCGCCTCTGCTGCCATCTCATCAGCTGCCTGTCTGCTCAATTCCCTCTCTTTTATTAGGAAGCCAGCTTTGCAGTATGGGATGCCACCTACTTTTTATTATTATTAATGTTATTATCATGATATTCATTGAGTGTGGACCTAGCTTGGAGAAGCATTTGAGCACTTTACAGTGGTATAGAACAATACAGATACTCAGCAGGGTGGGAGTAGCATACAGTGGGGCACAGAGGAGGGGGTGCAGCTGTACCGGGTGGTGGGGAGTAGACAGGCAGCGTTTAGGTGTTGGGGCGGAAAGATTCCTTGAAGATGTTGGTCTTCAGTTCTTTTCTGAATTGTTGGAGCGTGGGGGCAAGTCTGATACTGTACAGGTGTAACAAGTGGCCAGCTTTAATATGGACACAATTAACATGATTTTAACAAATCATTTGCTACTGCAGACTTGCCATTTTATAGGACTGTAAAGAACAGGCGTTATTAGTACCCAACTCAAACTCGTTTAGTCATCAACCCTGAGTCAGACCTGCTGGGGTTCTGGTCTAGGATGCCAGTTACACATAGATCTGGGCAGTGCTTGAATGGTATGTGTGTGCTATTCCAGAGATTAATAATGTCGAGTTAGGACAAGGCGAGCATGCATCCCCGGCTTCTTGTGCCCCCTTGCAGAGGGAAAAAGGCCCAGCAACGTACTCCCTAGGCCAGGGCTACAACTCATTTACTTGTGGTTGGTGCCATTCTGAAAAAGCCCAGAGGAGCAGACCGATCAAGGGATTGTCAATGGTAGCAAAGCATTTATTCAAGCATCCAGTGGTGTAGCCAGGATGCCGTGCAAGGTTGGCCTACACATTATACTCTTCGGCCCAGAGCAGAGTCCCCCATAGCTGAAGTAACTATACTTATTTTTATCTGGGTGTTTTAATAAACATGCTCTACTAGTCATTTGCTTGTAGTCATTGCTTTACATATATAAGTATCTTGGTGCTATGCACATTATGCATACCATTTGTAAAATCACAAATAAAAGGGTTAAACCCCTTTCAATAGATGACCAGGCAAAGCTTGGATCTGAGCACGGATGCTGTTAAGTCATGAACAGCAGCAGTTCCCCACTCATACACGTCCCTTTGTCTGGATGTAATGTCACAGGTCGAGCCCTGGGGGAAAGATGATGGGCCTTCCCCTCAGCCACAGCCTGTCGGGGCCCCTGCAAGCATCACGTTTTGCCTCCCTCCTCTCTAGCTGGGAGCAGCATGTTCATCGAAGTGTCTCGAGCTTGCTGGAACTCCCGGTGGAGGCCGAGCAAGGATGTCAAAGGATCTTGATGTGCTTGAGTTCAAGCGAGCAGAGGACAGGTGGAAGCGGGTGAGTCGAAATGACTCCTTTAGATGTGGAGATCGAGCCTCACGGCTGGACTCCTCCAGCGCTGGCACCCGCCCGATACCGGCCTGTTCATCTATCACATTCCACGTATTTCTAGGGAAGGTATGGAGACAAAGGGGCACGTTTAAAGGAAGTAAGAAGCCGATGAGGGAAAAGGGCAAAAGGAACCTTGAGTGGACTTAGGTGGAAATGAAGTTTAATGTGTTTCCTGTGCACATTATTTGTTAAAAGTATGGCCTTGAAGTGCATCTTTTCAGCTGTGGTCCTATATCGCGTTACATGACACATAGGACATTTAAGGACAGCATAGGCTGTCTAAGGCAAGATATATTGCAACTTTAGCCTTGGAATCATATCAGTTGTGTGTGGGTTTGAGATACGCTATATCAGTTATCAGTGCATATCTAGCAGGAGCACTTGAATGAGCTATAGATAGTCATTACTTATCCGGAGCATTGTGCATTGTGCAAAAGAGCGCAGAATGCTCCCTCAGTTGATTTCCCATCTATGTATGAAAAGCTATCTACAGCTGTGAGCGCGTCATAATATTAGTAGGAAGCTTCGTACACATCTGGAATGAGATCTGTAAATCAAGAACGGTGGTATGGCTGTAAGCAGATGGGGGTATAGAGTTGTCACATGTGGCTGCGGTGCTGCTGGTCACCTATATCACGTCCATCTGCATGTGGGCCATACACACCCACTCCCTTTGAGCTCATCAACTCTAGAAACCCGACTAGACACTGATGGGACAGGGGGCGGCGGGCACGCAGAAGAGCCCACCCACGCTTGCTTTGCGTGTGCTGTGTTTATGTAGCGTTGCTTGGGAAAGGATGCCTACTCCCCGCCCCCTTCCTTCTGCAAGGTTATTTCTTCTTAACACAGTTGTATTGAGACAGGCTTGATAACCGGAGGGATCATTATCTGCTGACATTTTCTCTGAAACTGACTTGAAGATCCGGAGACACACTCGTCACCGGGAAACTTTCCCTGCTAATTATTGTCGCCCCTGGCGAAACCTCATCAGTTCACCCTCCTCCCTCAACCATCACCAGAGCACGACACACAAGTATTTCAGTCTCTGCGCCCTGGTCTTCTGCATCACCTAAGGCTGGTAATAAAAAGGAGATCTTCTCTGTTCCAGGCTCTTGTACAAGGTTTGCTTCCAGAGAATTGAGAGGGGGGAAGTGATTAAGCTAATAACCTGATGTAGGGCGGAACTGGGCTTTTTAGTTAAATGCTCTTCTCTGCTAACACCTGAGGCTTTGTCAAATTAGGGCATGGCTCAAAAGCAGTGGTGGACAGTTTTATAGGGATCTCTGAAGATTGCCCAGTAGCCCTCTGCACCTCAGCAGGGGTGGACTGGCCTATAGGGGTCTCTTGAGATTTCCCAGTAGTCCTCTGCACCTGAGCAGGGGTGGACTGGCCTATAGGGATCTCTAGAGATTTCCTAGTAGTCCTCTGCACCTGAGAAGGGGGCGACTGGCCCATAGGGGTCTCTGGAGATTTCCCAGTAGTCATCTGCACCTGAGCAGGGGTGGACTGGCCTATAGGGATCTCTGAGGATTTCCTAGTAGTCCTCTACACCTCTGTAGGGTGGACTGGGCTACAAGGATCTCTGGAGATTTCCCAGTAGTCCTCTGCACCTGAGCAGGGGTGGACCGGCCTATAGGGATCTCTAGAGATTTCCCAGTAGTCCTCTGCGCCTGAGCCGGGGTGGACCGGCCTATAGGGGTCTCTGGAGATTTCCCAGTAGTCCTCTGCACCTGAACAGAGGTGGACCGGCCTATATGGATCTCTGAGGATTTCCCAGTAGTCCTCTGCACCTGTGTAGGGGTGGACTGGCCTATAGGGGTCTCTGGAGATTTCCCAGTAGTCCTATGCACCTGTGCAGGGGTGGACTGGCCTATACGGATCTCTGAGAATTTCCCAGTAGTCATCTGCACCTGTGCAGGGGTGGACTGGCCTATAGGGGTCTCTGGAGATTTCCCAGTAGTCCTCTGCACCTGAGCAGGGGTGGACTGGCCTATAGGGGTCTCTAGAGATTTCTCAGCAGTCCTCTACACCTGAGCAGGGGTGGACTGGCCTATAGGGATCTCTAGAGATTTCCCAGTAGTCCTCTGCACCTGAGCTGGGGTGGACTGGCCTATAGGGATCTCTGGAGATTTCTCAGTAGGCCTCTCCTTATTGGAAAATGTGGAAATACCACATAAAAGAGGCCCAGGGTGCAAATAGTTGGTTCTGCTGAAAATGTGGAATAAAGGGTCACTTTGAACATTATTTATCGGGGCTCTTTTGGTTTCCAGTGCAGCCCTGCTGATAACAAGTGTACTATCTTTCCGTGAAGACGCCTTTAGATAAGTAAACGTAATCGCAATCTGTCCGCATTTGTCAATTTGACGAACAAGAAAACCGTGCATTCTAACACGGGGCAGGGCATTTGTAATGCACGAAGTCCTGTTCAACATTTTAAAAATGACATCACTACTTTCTGCCCTCTTGACCCACTAATGTCTTGGCCAGGTGTGTGTGCAATCCTGGGAGACAAAGTGGGTGCTGCAGATAAATCCTGACTCCTGTCCATGTTTCTATTGTTTCTGGTCTGGTCTATGCACGCGCTGGCTCTGGCTCTGTGTGTCTTCAGGGTAGACACTCGCAGCTAAAGGTTCAACCATAGGCTTTACGGACACTGGGGCAGAACAATAAGGCACATGTTAATATTGAATTACCAGAATAAACTGAATACATTATGTAATGTCCTGAAGACGTTCTACTATGCCTACAGATTATAGCTATCTTCCCAGTAACCGTGGGAGGGCACAGTACTGCAAAAAGGGAGTTTGTCATTTCACTTCACAGCCCCATGTAATGTTCTCTCCCTAACATTTGCTGTGCCTCTCATTTCTCCCTTTCTACATGGATGTCATTGGGGGCCAACACGGGTACCAGCTGTCCCTGCTGGTGACTCCCCTGTCGCACATGGCGCTGCACGTGTGACCCCTGGCACACAGATTCCTGCTGGATGGAAACACAGCTGAATGAGACTTGCGTTGGCTTTCAGAGGTTTCCCAGCCCTCATCCTTGTGCTAGCCCCAGGGCATGTTTACAGTGGCTGCTGAATCCGCAAGGGACAATGGTTGGACACGCCTCTTTCCACCCTCCCAGCATTGGCAAGTTCCTGGCGTGGTGGATGCTGGGAGTGGTATAGGCCGTGTCGACCAGAAAGGGTTATGGTAAGAGGAAGCTCCTGGCATGTGTCCCCTGTGCTGGCAGAAGAAAGGGGAAGCAAAGTGTCGGGGACTGGGGCACTACTGGTGTAACAAGAATTCACTTAGGATGCACAATTACCCTAAGGTTATGCATCTCATACCCTTAAGAGCGTAAATATAACCTCTGGTGCAGCAGAGTAAAGTCTCTAGCCCTGCAGAGACTCAGTAACGAAAATAGAATTATACCGAGCCTGTTGTTGTTTCTTCGTCAGGCAGTATAACGACTACCTTTTAAAAGTGACTACAATTAAGAAAAATGTCATCACATTTGCGGGGGGTGGAAAAGGGTAGATAAGTGGTTGGGGGGTCAAGAATACTTAAAAATAGGGGCGGGAGGAGGGTTTGGTGGAGTGGAACCCCCAAACAAAAAAATGGATGACATTTTTCGATATGTTATACACGTTTAAAAGGCAGGCGTAATACTTCCCAACGATGAAAGAACATAGAACCCTCTATAGTGACCGAAGTCCTGCAATGAAGTTTATTGGTGCAGGTAGGTAGTGCGGAAGGATTCAACACACCTAGCCCACCGTTAAGTTTATATGAATTGAAGAAACATCAATGATATGGTTAAATA
Organism: Ambystoma mexicanum; assembly: GCF_040938575.1. Classification (NCBI taxonomy): domain Eukaryota; kingdom Metazoa; phylum Chordata; class Amphibia; order Caudata; family Ambystomatidae; genus Ambystoma; species Ambystoma mexicanum. The sequence continues at coordinate 216,692,739 of NC_090929.1, read as the reverse complement.
CATTCACTTAGGTTGAAATTCAGAATTTAATATTGTCTGGGTGAAAAACACAATCAGGCGACACAACACACAAAGTAAAGACACATAATTAGTGATAATGATTCATATTTAAAACATAATTCTTTATACAAATCCAGAGGTGACATCGACCAATTCACCTTGGTACAGAACAACATCAACCATAATTGGTGTTGTGAGTGTAAAAACATCTTGCATGTAAAAAGTCAGGCGTGATTCACTTCAATGCCAGTTTGTGTGCAACAAATCATACATCCTTAAATGCAAGTCAAATTAACGCAAATCAAATTAACCAAAAAAGCTCCAATGTAAATAAACAATTGCCAACGTGTTTCGGATAACAAATCCATCCTCAGGGCTTTGAAGCTCAATGTTCAAATAATGTCCTTATTGGAGTGATCATAGATACAGTTGTAAACCTAAAAGAACAACAAGTAAACTAGCTTAGTGTAGTAATAAACTCTGGGCATAATACATTCTTAATCGAAAGTACTTCATTTATCTAACCTCCAATATTCGAGCAAAGATTTTGCTATCGTATGGACCCTGTGCTGTAAGGAGGTTGTGTAAGTAAACATGGTTCAAAGTAAATATTAAAATGTTACATTTCTGCTTAAAATAACAACCACGAACCCTTCTCACCCGGCTCAACGTGATGACCTGGCCAAGCAGGAGCGGCGGTCAGAGGGCCGACCAGGCTGCTATTGAGGATGATCAGATTCAACGCTAGAGATAAAAGGACAGGGAATGGCCTTAGAGTTGTACACTTTGGTGTCAGTTCTTCAACTGGGACAGATAAGTACCTGTGTGCCGATACAAGAAGGACCGGGACAGGTACAGCTCTCCCACTAGGATCTCTGTCTCCCCTAAGGGATAGTATATTGCCACATGTGGGGGCTGAACCATTCCCCCCCCCGTGAGTTAACCACTGGGTCGGGACAGAGATTAGCACGGCCACCAGGCGCTCAGTACTTCTAAGGTGGGGTATGAAATCACTGCTCACTCACGTTCGGGAGGTGAGGAGATAACTCTGTGCACCCCATGTCCCGATTGCCTAGTATTTAGCCTCCATGGCCAATTCACCAGCAGATGTAGTATGCCATAGCACCCCGCTTGTGCTTACCAAATCTGTTTATGTGCGATCCCTAAGTCGACCGTCTTTGATGCGCGCGGCCGGCTTCTATTGTATATAAGGGGTTGCAATATGCCCCAGTGTCAAATCGCAGTGTTGGAAAAACAATATAATGATGAGCCCATGGACCGACTACATTAGGGCATGAAATTTAAGGGGCAGGTAACCATCCGAAAGATTCCGGCCACTCCCGCCTGTGAATACTGTGATCTGGCGGACACGCCAGACTGTAAGCTGAGGACTTAATGTTACAGGACTCTTTAACATAACAACCCCAGACTCCTGTGCCAGGAACTACTCCAAGGCATGCAGTCATGAATCTGAAGTCTGAAGAACCCTTCCTACCTGTCTGGCTAAACAGTCAGTGCACAACATTTAGCGTGAGCGCGACCAAGGCTACACAAATTGTCCATATAGAGATAAACCTGTCCTATAAGGGCTGTCTGGCTGAGCCCAATGTATTAGGGCCTGAAGATTAAAGAGGCGGGACGCAGGGGCCTGCCAGGGTGCCACTAGAGAGTCTGTTAGTGGAAGGCGATGTGCGTGGGGTTGAGATAGATGTGGGTGCCAAAGTGCAGGAGAGTGGGGTCAATGCAGAGGGGTGCCATATGGACATGTGAAGCTGAACATCACATATGGGGACTGCTTCATGCATTCAACGCATTGCCTGCCATTGGGTGGCCTCACTGGGGAATTTCAGTTTGCATTTGCCATTTGATGGCAGAACCTTACACATGATAACTAAACCTGGCATATGGAGTGACAGTTTGAGGAGTGGAGAGTTCAAGGGAGTGAGTGCAGTGAGATGCATAAATTACGTAATGAGTGGTAAACCAATGACCAATGATGGATCAATGAGAGGTAGCAGGAATTTAAGGAGAGAGCAAAACAATTGTGTCACAATATTGCAGACTTTGCTGTGGGGAGCAAAAGAATAGAGAGGTAGACCAAGAAGTAAGCTTGCACAATAGTCCAGTTTGCTGAGCCCAAGAGTGGAGATAAGGGTTTTAGTTGAGCGGAGGCTGAGGTGAAGGCAGGTTTCATGCAATATTTAGGAGGTTGGGTCAGACTGCAGTGGCAGTGGCCATACAGAACTTCAAGAGTTTCAATTTTCCCTCAAAGCGAACCCCAATGTGCAATCTATAGGATATCAAGAAGCCAAGCACTGGAGAGGGAGCGATGAGGCTAAGTAGGAAACAATGATAGAGGAGAGAATACGGTTTGCAAAGAAGGCCTGGACACAGACGATGTGTATCTTTGAAGAGTTTGGCATGAGGCTGAGCAGAGCCACCCATTGGTTATGCACTTGGAGATTGCAGGAGTGAAGGAGGCGAAGGAGAAGAACATATGAGTATTGTTTTCACAAAGGTGACAGTTAAAGCCAAAGGAGGGAATGTGTTTGCCAATGAAGGGGGTATACAGGATGAAGAGAAGTGGCCTCAGGATTGATCCTTGAGGATCACGTACAGGGAGATGTGTCAGGCAGCAGTTACCAGAATCCTATGAGATGGAGAAAGAGCAGTCAGCGAGAAAGGAGGACACCAAATTTAGTGCAGTGTTCTTGCAGCCAATGAGGGAAGCAGTTTGGAGGAGGGATGCATGACAACAGTGTGAGAGGCAGCTGAAAGGTTTCAAAGTTTGAGAATGGGGGAGAGGTGTGAGTGGTGGGCATTAGAACGAGAAGGTGATCTGGGTGAGTGCAGTCTCAAAGGGGTGTTTGAACCAGGCTCCAGAATGGAGGTCGTCAGCAAGTGAGTTTACCATGAGCCATATGGTTACATGCAATTCTCTCAAGGGTTTTAGAGTGGTAGGGGAGGGGCTATATATTTCTGTAGAGTGAGGCGTTGTTGGAGTCATCAGTTGTATTGGTGAGGATCCGTATGACTATGGTTGATTTGTAACAGGCTGGGAAAATGACAAGTGAGAGAGCAAGGTTGAGTAAGGTTCAGAGGTGAGCGGTTGTGGCAGTTGAAACTTACTTAATAATTTGTTTTTGCAAAGGGTCAATTGAAAAGGAGGATGGATTGGCAGAAGTACAGTCTGGGTGATAAGGGAGAATTGCGATAGAGAGAGAAGAGTGTCGGGAAAATGGGATGAGGGGAGAATGATGGAGGGTTGGGAGAGATATAAGGGTGGACAGTGTTCAAACTTTAACTAACTACAACTACACATGGTAAATGGGCATGATCTGTAAATTGATAGCACAAGTGAAAAAGAAAACAACGTGCTTGAAGACTTATGCTAGAATGATGCGAGCCCGTCTTGCATTTGCTCCTGAGCAGTGCTTTGTGGCGGATAGTGAGGCGCCTCTACACTATCTATAGGCTCTGGCTGTTTATGATCTGATCTCATGGAATTCTGATCTAATCCTGGTGCAAGTCACAAAAAGCAAGAGAACAATCGTCCCCTCAATCTCCATATGCATTCCCAGTTGCTTTTAATGAAGCACTTCAGGCCTTATGGAATAGATACTTGCTTTTGAGTTTGACTTTAGAGTTGTCGCTAGCTGTCATGTTAGATCCGCAAAGATCTCATGTAACCAACGATGCATGCAACCCTTTTATCAAAGAAACATTTGTCACATTTAAAGATCTGTGGTCATTCCTTTGCCCCCAATATGGTTTTTATGTTTATGCAAACACGCCAGGGACCCTCATTGGTTCTATTTGTCTTCTCTCCTAATCTCATCCGGGTTTTTCAAAGACTACAATTAGAGTGTACCAAACTGGCCACCTTAGAAGGATAACCTTTTCTTGGAAAATGCTGTAAATGCTTATTCTATGTTTATATAATGTGCTTTGCTCAGTTTGATGTGCTGCCAACTTTGGAACATAGTGAATACATTCAAAGTCATCAAACCTGTGCCACTGAATAGCATACTCGTTTCACTGATGAAGCTGGCTGGACACCACGAACCTTCTGCACAGCACTGCAGGCAGCCAGAAAGATGACCTGAATGCCATAGCATAGAGGCTCGTGCATGATGTCTGCCACTGGCTGCTTTGATAAGTGCATTTACAACTTCACACAAGGGCTGCAAGGAGGATGTTTGTGCGTGGCACATGTCTGGGAAGAGAGGGAGAGTGACTTTACATGAGGTCAGTGTCATTGAGCCTCACTGTCATGTACTACACGCTCTGTCTTCCATCCCCAAATTCCAGAGCAGAAGTCTTAGAATGAACGCAGATGCATGTCATTTTATTGTCAGCGTTTCTATCCACAAGTTAAAGTGCCACTGCAAGCTTTAATTTCCCTGACCCACGTTTGAATCATTGTGGATGCCATCTTAACAGACATATTATATGTATATCATTCTCTAAGGATGTCTATTAATTGGGGAGTGTACATATTCACACCTAAGCATACCCCGAGAGATTCTCGACACTTTCTCTTTTAAGGCCGTACCTTACACATTTTTCAGAGGCACTCGGATGCCTGTGCCTTGACAGAAGTATCATCTATTTTATCTTCACATCAAAATCGTGAGGTTGTCTGAATGGGTATGTATGGTTCATCAGTATAAACACTTAGGGTGAGTGAAAAATGTAATGTTCACTGAGCCCGGTGTGCATTGTGAAATTAGTGATTCAACCATGCAACCCTTTTATCAAAGAAACATTTGTCACATTTAAAGATCTGTGGTCATTCCTATGCCCCCAATATGGTTTTTATGTTTATGCAAACACGCCAGGGACCCTCATTGGTTCTATTTGTCTTCTCTCCTAATCTCATCCGGGTTTTTCAAAGACTACAATTAGAGTGTACCAAACTGGCCACCTTAGAAGGATAACCTTTTCTTGGAAAATGCTGTAAATGCTTATTCTATGTTTATATAATGTGCTTTGCTCAGTAGGACAGGGAACACTACTATATTGAGTATAATATATACTGTTAAGATAAGTGATCATTAGTTAGAAATATTGTATTATATTAAAATGAGACTGATTACAATGTTAGTGAAATTAAACCATTTTGTGTTATATAATAGTGTTTTCCATGATTTGTCTCATTTGTGAGCATCAAGATAATGTTTCATTTTGTGAGCAGGCCACTGATTGGTTGGATATTGCTGCTGAACCAGTGCATTTGCCACAATATGCACAAACACAAATAATTAACATAACATAGAAAGTGCAATTCTAAGCTTTGAAACCTTGTGTTCTGATCCTTAACATGGTCTGCACAAATCCCACTACTCCCTGCAAAACCCATTAAAAAACTCATGTACCTTAGCTTATAATAGAATTATTTATAAGTGGCACAGTACTCGTTCAGGAGTGAACCTGTGATATGGGTTTCTAACATCACTACCAGCACACTGGCCACAAATGAGATGCCATGTCTCCCACGTCATGCTTCTGACCACACTCCTTCAGCCTGCAGACCGATTTAGGCAGTGATTCATTCATGCATGTAGCTCTCTGACCAACCTGCAACCAGACCAAGGTCACCAGTGTGTGTGAAGGTGTTTTCATTGCTAGTGGACAATGATGATCAGACACACACGAACCAACCATGTTGTGTTGCCCACTATCATGCAATAATACCCAGTCATTCCTCACGTGCATTTCAAGTTGGTTGTGTGCGTATGGAATGAAATTCTTGTTTAGAAAGACTGATCAGATTCTTTCAAAATCAAACTAACCCCGGCGACGCACATGACTGCGCGCAGGGGCTAACAGGTGCGACCGGGCCAGCGGAGGAAAGATGCTGGTGCCTGAGGTGTTTTTGGTGTGTGAGAGTGTGAGAGTGTGTCTGCCTGTGCCTGTGAGGGAGATGGGCACTGTGTGTGGCATGTGGAAGGGAGCGGGCGGGAGAGTGTGTCAGCGCGAGTGTGCATGCATGTTTGTGTGTATGGGTCAGTGTGTCTGGGGTGGGGATTGCCAGGGGGATGGCTTTCTGCGAGGACTTTTGAGGTGAAACCCTCCACTAGTGTGCTATTTACACTATTAGAGGCTGCACACACAACGGATGAATTAAATCAGTCTTGTTGATGTGTGGCCGTTATAAAGCGGAAATATCAAACCGATTGGGTGTCCTAGCCTAATCTGTGGAATGTTCCACAACGTAAAAAGACACTTCCAACTCTGCCGCTCTATGCCAGAACTTAACCAGAACGGGATTTACAGGGATCCTGTATTTCCACTAAAGTAATATGCATTCCTCTTTTTCGTTGATTCTGTGCCTACAGTTTAACTGTAACTTTGCATATATCAATTTGAATTGCTTCTTTTATTGGTTATTCCCTTCCTTCATATATTAATAGTGCCCTTGCTTTATGATAGCCTCTTTTCGAGTGTCATTACAATTCATTGGGCCTCATTACACGGATGGCGGTAGGGATTTACCGGTACCGGTAAAATACCGGTACCGGTAAATCCTTACCGCCTTACTACGAGGTCCCTTTGCGGGTTGGGGGATTTAACGCCTGCTTTTTGCAGGCGTTAAAATCCAACCCGCTAAGGGACCTCGGAGCTAATTACGGCACCGCAAAATTGCGGTGCCGTAATTAGCGCCTTCCCCATTCCCATAGAGCCCTATGGGGCAGAAATGGGAATGGGGAAGGGCAATGGTGGAAGGGGGATTTATCGCCCCTCCAACCTTGGAATGGGGCGGTAAATCCCCTTTCCGCCAAGGCGGTGCCGGTATTTTACCGGCATGAGCCATGGCACTAATAGCACCATGGCTCACCGCCTACCGTGTAATGAGGCCCATTGTCTAACTGTGTATGGTTGTGTTACCATATTTTATTTTCTAACTGTGTATGGTTGTAAGTGTTACTACATGTCATGTCTAAGTGTGTATGGTTCTAAGTGTTACATTGTTTGTAAACACGCTTCTAACACTACCATCATTCTAAAATTAAATAATCCATTTGATCCAGAGTTCGATATTTTAAAATTGAAAATCTTATTATTTAGGTACTTTTTAGTAGGCAACATTAAACATATTTGTGTGGATAGCGTGCACTATGTATCTTTGAATAGAAGCAATGCAACTCCATTGTAATTTTACTAAACATAGTGTTGCTTCCTGATTGCTAATCACACACAATCCAAGCTTGTATATCTTCATGTATAATTGTTCGATATCCCATAGATTTGTTCATCACATGGTGGACACAGATCAAGCTCAATGACCCCCATCCAATATAAACTTTTATGGGTCTTTGGAAAGTGAATGCATTTTATCACTGCAACATAATATTTTTAGTTAGTCCAATAAATGGTATCAGAACTTTTTGGTATTGTGTATGATGTTAAAACTGGCCTATCAAGGCATGAAAGCTTTCTTTACACGCAATGTTTACAAAAATCACCATAAACCTGTTAAGTATTTCAATCAGGCGGTACACCCTGGTCACGGCCTAGTAAGCAGCACACAGCTGAAATGCTTATTTCATTATGTCTATAGGATCAATATTCTGAGTGATATACCACTCATATCACACCCCTTCTAGACATACCCCAGGTCACCATGGACAAGGAATCAGGCTGGTTGATAAAGGTAATATTTATTTATTTAAAATTCAAATCACACATACACTTTGTATTAGGGAGCAGCAATCACCAACGTGGTGACAACAACAGATAAGAAGGTATGTAAGGTAGTTAAATTCATTTTTAGCAACACAAAATATAAAACACCAGAGAAAAGAACACTTTTGGCTTGTTTGGAAAGATAGCACTTAAGTTAGGATTTCTCCCTGCAACATTCCTCAACCCACAAATATTCTAAACAGATGTAAGGAAGCAGCAGGTATTCAGGAATAAAGAACAGCAAACATAATTTGAATACAACCGTCCCTCCCCAAACAAGAGAGAAAAACAGGTTGGAAATCATACACTTTTAAAATGACATTCGAAAATGACTGTGTCAAACAATGAATGTGTGCAAAAGTTCTTAAATCAATACAAATTTCTATGGGAACAACATTGACAAAATGCTAACAATCATGAGCTATATTTTCAGCAAACGTACACACTTTAAATCCGAATGAAAGTTTGAAAATAATTGAAATTGAAAATCACACATGTAAAACTTTTCAGAAATGCGGATTCCCGCCTAAATGTAACCAAACGGTTTTAAAAAATAAATTGAGTATGGTTTTTAGGTTGGGATGTAGTTACAGGTCTTAGGTATAATCCAGAGTTTAAATGAAGTCTCTCGCTATTAAATTGAGTGAGTTGTGCAATGTTGAAGGAGAGGCATTTTTGGAAAATAAAGCACGAAAAAGAAAACAGAAATCAATTTTTACAAGGAAAGTTAGGCTCTACACTAGGGCATGCAGGCTAGATTACCAGATTGAAAAACAGTAAGCTCTAGTGTTGATCCGCGGAACCAACACCAGCACCTCCGCATTCGCCCTAGCTGACCTAGTTCGATTACCCGAAGGAGGGATAAAGGTTTAGTATTTCACAAGACAAAATTATTTAAAGAAGTTATCACTAGCACAAAGAATCAAAGGCAAGATGGCAATAAGGTGGCAATAATGATTCTGACAATGTTACAAGTTCTTAAGGTAAGAATAGGATGGTTCAGAGATGGGGATGGAACAAAACAAGGCAAGGTATGCTATGATTTTCTATGCTTCCTATTAATACTTACAGTCCACTTTAATAAAGCCGCTCTGGATAATCGGCGTTACGCGATTAGACTCAAGAACAGTGTTGGCAGGGATCTAACCCGAGACTTGATGAGCGACTACTATTTGCTTTAACCCATTAAGGGGCAGTAGGTGAAAATAAATCCTGATTTGAAAAAGGTCCTATAAGGGACCGAAACACGTGTCATCAGAAAGGGCATTAATATAATAAACCACGTTCTGAAAAATTGGGCGCAGTCTCAACCTGGGATTTCTTTCTTGTTTTAAACATTTTTCATGTGGTCTTCGCTTGGCTAAACCACTACCCAAGGGGACGCGACCGAAGGTTGACTTCAACGGAGAGAAAATAACATTCTCAATAATTACCAGAAGAAATATGTCGCCATGCTAGACCTGACCAACATAGCCAAGTTCTTGTAAAACACTTTAATTTAGGATTTCAGACCGTCAAGGGTTCTGGTCATCACACGGAACGGGTCTAAACAAGGACAGCTGGGTAACTCGGGCGGAACAGGATCAGATGGGCGGTTGTGGTCACTGGACTGGCACCTCGGGTTACTGCACTGGACTGCACTGGTTACTGGAGACTGGAGATCAGTGGGATGGTGAGTTTGCAGCAGGCATGCATCAAGCAGTAGCAAGCCAGACTGGATGAGAATGCTTCCCTCAATTTTTTGGGATGTGTTTAGAATTTGAGGCCTAGCTGAAAAAGGAGTTCAGCAATGCATAGGCCTTGGCTTTGTAAGGAAAATCAGCAATCAGGAACAAAGATGAAGAAATCAGGAACAAGACGCCACACAGAAATCAGGACGAAGTCAGGAATCAGTGTGGTTCTGTGTGTGTCAGGTTCCCTTATTTATCATGCCAAATGATATCACTAAAGTATATGACAGGGGCAGGTTTACTGTCCAGACCCCTAATGCTAGGATTGGACAAGAGCATAGTCTCCGCCTTGCTTTTGGCTGATTTGATGACAGAAAAAGGATGTCATGTTTATGGTATTACTTTTACAATGTCTAGAAACCCCCCTAGCTCCTAGAACCAAAATCTAATTTTCCCACAATTATATATTTATACAGTTCTCATCTCTCAGAAAATCTGATGCACAGGTTACATATTTTGTGGGTTACATTTCAATCCAAGCCCCAAGTCTGTGAGACCTGGTTTAGTCTTTCTGCAACCTTTTGGCAATTTTAACCATAAAAGATTTGGCCTAACATTTCCCAATTTTGTACATAGATGCGCACTTACCCCTAGAATATGTGTATAAAATGTTATATTTGCAACATTAATACTTACCGCACTATCAGTGATTCTTTATAACTTCTGTTCCTTACACAGTAAAAAGCTCTACCAAGTTTTCAAATGAATAGCCTAAAATTAGATTTAGAATTATGCACATTTTCCTCATTCTTGTGGCAAAGTTAAATATCTTGAAAGTTCAGTTGTAAAATAGACATTTTAAAACCTAAAGGAAGTCTATTGTCCTTAGGCAGAGTTTTTTTTCTTTCTTTCAACTGTAAGCAAGTGTCAATTCCTTTGAAGCAGAATGAGGCCTCTCTCTGTTGATTTAAGTTTCTTGCCCATCCCACTTGAAGGGTGAGTGTCTTAGCCTGCTATTGTCTCTGCCTGCCTCAAAGATGAATGTCTGATGCAACTTGGAACACCCCATTGTCCTGGGTATTCAAAACCTCCAAGCTAGCAATAAGCCTTTCCTGTGACAGCAGTTTGAGGTGTCAACCTTTCTCAGGGCTAGCAACTTGCAGACCAGGTTTTTTTTATACATATATAGTTTGCCAACTCTGCCTGGGTTTTGGCTTTGATTTCCACATTTTAAATCTTTACTTTAAACCTATAGAATTAAAACAGTTTACAGGTGGATTTTTAACAGTAGCAAATCCTTTTACATTTTTAAATAATCAAGCCTTTATACAACAATATACTTTAAAAATTGGTGATTTTGCTCTTCATTTAATTAAAAGCACATTTAACTTATTTCTTTAAATTTGGTTTTCCTCTGCAGAAAATACACACTTTGGGCAGCTCTATTTCTTTCCTTGACTGCCGTAGTTGTTTGCAGCATGGATACATGTATCATGCCTCTGTTGAGAGTCTTTCTCTTGGCAGCTGATTCTTGATACTTGTTGCAAAGAAATAGCTGTGTTTCCCTGTGGAAAATGAAAACAGAGGCCCTGGCTGATTTCTCAAGGATACATTTGTCAGTAGCTGTCATTTAAATGAGGCCCGTTTCCCCTGAGACTCAAGACTGATCCTGGGCATTACAGGGCCTTTTTGCTCATAGTGGTCCAGGAGGAATTGATGAATTTAGCAGCAAACAGCACTTTGAAGGTTGAAAAGATGACATTTTAAAGAGGCATTTTGGGTTTACAGCAAAGTAATGCTGCTTCTTTCCTTTCACTTTATGTTAAATGTTGCAGCACACACTGGCACATTCCTGCAGTGAGTACTCTGATCCACCCAACCTGAAATGTGTGTTGTCAGGCCAGTGCAGCCATTTTCTGGTTATTACAAAACACAGTTTCAAGATTTTGGCGCGCACAGGAGTCAGCGCGGCCCTTTTGTGCTGTTTCTTGCCCCAAAGCAGCAACATGATGTAGTAAGCATAGCTGAGTGGGTCAAACTATCCCACAAACCTCTATAAAAGAAGGAGCTTGCGATGGTAGTCTTTCTACGACTGAGTGGTTGGTTTCTACAACCCTGTTGGTGTTACCGTTCCTGTTTCTGAAAGTAGTTCTGGTACAGCATGGACGCTTCCACTTCTAGAGCCAGAGCTATGAATTCCACCCTTGTGGGTGTTAACAGGTACAATGAGAAAAATATGCTGTTTGATCCTGATTTTTCTTTTTACATTGCAAAGGTCTTCATGGGACACAATTAATATGTCATGTCTCACTTTTGGTCAATTCATATTAGAACATCTTAGTATTGCAGGCATTCATCGTCTAAGTAAAGGGAGGATTCAATCATGAATGTTGAGGGCCATAAGCCTTGGATTTCTAGTTGCTGGTGTGCAGCTATTAATGCCCTCTGTCTCTCATTATTTGTGGTATAATCGGTAAGATAGCTCAGCAGTTTGATCACTCACTGCTGAGATCTGCATGTGATCTGCAGGTCGCAGGTTTGAATCCTGGCAAGTTCAACTCAGCCGTTCATTCTTCTGAGATCGATAAACGAGTCCCAACTTAAGTTGGCAAATATATAAAATGTTCTATTTGCAATGATTTCACAAATGCTTATAACTCCCACCCTGTGCCTCCAGTTAACTGTGATTCTATAAGATAAAGAGGGTGATTGCAGGCCAGTATTGTTTGCAGTCGCTTCCCTTCATGTTCTTGAGCTGCAAGTCTCACAGTCATACTAATCATGTCAGTTAGCATTTCGTAGACACTACTGGTCTGGGTCTGATAAAGTCAAGGGGAAAAGGGGCTGAAACACATTCCTATTGGGTAGAATGACATCCAGGTTTGAGGCATTCAGTTGCTGTATAATAATGAACCTTTGTTTGCTGTTTAACTCTGATGACTCAGAAGTCAGCAGAAGCTGAAATCTGACGCTGGCGGCATACATGTTACCTCTTCTTCCAGCATTGGCTTAGCACTGCACTAACACCAGCCGGCATCTGTTACACTTTACCTCACCATTACCTACGTAAGGAGTAACCGCACAACAATCTAAAGGCTAACAGGCCATCGACTAGAAAGATTGACTTCTTTATTTTATTGGCTAAACTACCACACTGGACACCACATCCATTTTGAATCTGGAAAAGACCCTACATAGTAATGGACAACATTAATAACTGTTGCATTGAGAAAGGACGTTAGTCTGAAACATGTGTCGGCATGGAATCTGCATAATTTCAATTCATTTCTAACAAGTGAATTGCATCATGTCAAATCAGTTTGCCCCCGGTGGCATCGCATGGAATCTGTTCAGAAACGACCTAAAAGGTTTTTCCTGTCATGACCACCCGGCTGGCATATCATCTGTCTCAAGACTCCATAATCTCCCCTTGCAAGTTTGATGTTCATAAGAGAGCTCTGGTAGAGACATTCATTCACACTGCACCCCCAGATCTATCTGCAAGATTCCCAGATCTTAGACTTCATACCAGCAGGATCCACTGTAAACTATTGGATTCCCACATTCCTCCAGAAAATCTGCCTCGGCCCTTGAAAAACGGAAACCTTTTTCTTAGCCCCTGTGACTTTCTCCCTGCTTTTCAACCTGCCTGAGCCGTTGGGGTTCCCTCCCACTTCCTCAACAACGAGAAGCTTAGGGGTATTGTTGGAAAGCAGTTTGTCCTTCATCCCTCAAATGAACCTGACCACGCAAAGCAATTATTTCCAGGTCACATTATGAAGAAAGTCTTCCCCTAGCTAAGAACAGCACAGAAAAGCACCGCTGTCCTGGATCTATCAAGACTGGGCTATTGCAAAGCCACCCAGAATAAGGCAGCCTGTCTCATTGGTTTGTCTCAAACCATGTGACCTCATGTCCTCCTCCCTGACAGCACTGAAATTGTCCCGGTTGAGCATAGAATCATGATCAAAGGCTGTTGCTACATTGCTCAAGAGCAGCCCCCCAAAACGTGCGTTTCTAATAGGTTCCACAGTAACAGACATGGAGGACGGGGCATGTGTTGACAGTGCACTTCCTCAAACATTAGAACAACCTCCCTGCAGAAATCAGGAATGTGACCTAATCGCCATTTCTGCCACAAACCAAAAGCCTACTTGCCTTCCAATAGCCCTTACACCTTGTTCACCCCTTCCCTGCCATTGAATTTGTAAATACATGTAGATACTTCAAAACAACATTTTTGTTATTTGATGGATAGGTCATTTTGGCTCATGTATGTAATATCTGTAGAAGTTTGCACATTTTTTAAAACAATTGAAATGCTGTTTTCATTATACTGCCTGTTGTTTTCCTTTTACTTCCATAAGTGTGCACCAATACTGTGGTGCAATGTTGGATTGTTCCGATTGACTGTCTGCTCTGAAGCCTACTCACTTTTCACGTTTCCCACAATAGCGGGACTCACATCTCCCCACACCACTTCACACTCTAGACCAAACTCAATGACCAGTACCACCACAAAGTACAAACACAACATGAGAAAGGGATACAGGTCACCACATAGATCCAAAGACACTAACCCACCGACCACCCCACACAGCCATTACACTGAAATGTTCCAATAACAAACTTCAAAAAGACACACAACCTTAGGGTACAGCCATACAAAGTCTCCACGTACAATACATCTAGAACACCTAGATGTTTACTTCGTAAACTGAGACCAGTTTCTTCTGATAAGCAAGCACAAACACAACAGCAAACCAGTCTTGGAATGCTCCCTCTGTTCCTAATAATCAAAGCTATCCCATTTGTCTGCAGGTCCCAAAGTGCCAAGAGAGGTTGTAAATGGCAGCGGGGTGCTATATGATATGATGTGGCATTCATAACGTGCCTTTACACACGTGTTTCTAGGTGGGACAAGAAAAGGAGGACAAAACAAAGGGAGGAAAAAACAACGATCTTACTAGGCTTTGTGTCATTCATATTGTGCAAGTGGAGGGGAAAAGTGCAAAGGGGGCCGGGGGGATGGAGAAGTGCAAAAGGGAGGGGAGAAGGAGAAGTGCAGGCATCAGAGTGCTGCCAACGGGTGGCTAAGGGCCGGTAATCAGAGGGTGCAGCAAGCCAGTGGCTAATAAGTGCAAAGAGTGGGTGGACTGTAGGGTAACAGATACAGACCACTAGTGCTAGGGGGACCAAGAGGCAGTGTGAGGTGCACCTGGACAGGCAGGGACCTGGTCCCAAATTCAGAGGGTGGCCGGGAGACCAGGTGCATGGAACAAACTGGTAATCAGCAGGGGAGAGGAAGAGAGAAAGCGGAAGCGAATAGGAAGGTCTTGAGTTGCTTCCGGAACCAAAGATGGTTCTCCTCAAGCTTGAGAGAGGCAGGGAGGTGGTTCCAGAGGGAGACCCCAGCCACAGAAAGAGACCTTCCCCCAATTCTCTGCTTGGAAAAGAGGCTGACCCTCAGAGAGTCGGAGGTGGATTAGTAGAGAACTCAAGCAGGGAGATACTTAGGAAGAGAAAGTTGGAGGTAGTGCAGACCCAGGCCCCAGAAAGTCTTGTGGACAGTGCAGATTGTCTTGAACTTGATCCTTGCTGCCATTGGGAGCCAATTAAGAGATTTCAGACTGGAGAGATACATTCCCTGAGCTTGAGGCAAAGTACAAGTCTTGCAGTCCTGTTCTGGATAAGTTGTAGAGAAGGGAGTGTAAAAGCAGGAAGATTTAGGAAGAGGCTGTTGCAGTAGTCAAGACTTGAGAGGAACATAGCTCTGTAGACAATGAGCGTGTGAAGGAAACTGAGAAAGGGAAGAATACCTCTGAGGAGGTGCAGCTGATAGTTTGACTTCTTAGAGATGTCAGAAATGTGAGGAGAAAAGGAGAGGGTGGAGTCAAAGATGACCCCAAGGTTCTTAGCCTCAGAGGTAGGAGAAGGATGAGGAACCAGAGTGGGCAGCCACAGAGAGAGAAAAGGAGTGACCGGTGTTCCGATGAGGAGGGTCTCAGTCTTAGTGGCATTGAGGCGGGATCATTAGAGGCACACCACTCCTGAATTGCAGACCGACAATCAGGAATGAGAGAACGGGTAAAGGTGGCCGAAGGGAGCCTGAAAGAGAGCTGCGTGTCATCTGCATAGCACTGAAATTTGGAGCAGAGAGCAGCTATGCAGTGGATGAGGGGGCCAGGTATTGGTTGATCATCCAGGGAGAGGGGTTAGACCCCTGGGGAACACCACAGTTAGAGAGAGAAATAGAAGAGAGGAAGGACCCCTGTTGGACCTCAGAGGGTCGGTCAGTAAGATAGGAGGTCAGCCAGGGCCTGATCAGTGATACCCAGCCTATCACAGAAGTGCTTGAGCTGATGGCATGGTTGACTGTGTCGAAAGCAGAAGAAAGATCAAGGAGAATGAGTACAGAAGGAAGGTTAGAGTCAAGGTTGGAGAGCAGGCTTTCACGCTTTGCACGGATGATCAGGAGACCAGTTTCCATGCTTCTGGCAGCTCTGGAGCTAGACCAATGGTTATGGAGACAACCAACAAATTCAGCGTGAAGATTGAGCTGGGAGATGGTCAGCTTTTCCAAGAGTTGGCCCAAGAAAGGAGTGATGGAGATCAAGCGGTAGTTAGCCAGAGAGGAAGGATCGGCTGAGGGCTTCTTGAGGTGGTGTGCACAAGGAAGTGCTTCAGGGGGAGGGGAAAGTTCCAGTGGCAAAAGACTGATTGCACAAAATCAGCCAGACCCAGAGCAAGAGTGTCGATGTGGTCCTTGATGGTTTTGGAAGAACAGGGAATAACCTGTTTTGACGAGACTTTCATAGATTGTATTTGTCTAGAAACATCATCTGGGGTGAACAGGGAAAAGGAAGAGAAGGTAGGTCGAGAGGAAGCCACAGGCGAGCAAGGCATGGAAGAGGAGTAGGAGAAGGAAGAGAGGGTGGTCAGGATGTCCTGAGTTTTAGAGATGAAATGAGAGGCCAAGGCAGTGCAGAGGGCCTGTGAAGGGACAGGAGAGGTAGAGACTGCAGCAGGGCTAGGCAGCTCCTTGCAGATTTTGAAGAGTTTGGCCGAGTTTTTAGATGCCACAGAGACACAGACGTGGATGAGTGCTCTCTTCCTGGTGAGGACAGAGAGTGTGTACTGCTTTTGTAACAAGCGGCAGGCCAGTTTGTCAGAGGCTGTGCCAGTAGCCTTCCATTTCCTCTCGGTCACCCTGTACTTGCATTTCTGGGTGACAAGGTGTGAGTCATACCAAGAGTTGCACTTGGATTTAGGCTTCAAGCAGATCCTCATGACAGGGGCAAGTACATAAAGAGTGTCAAAGATAGAAAGATGGAGGTTAGAGAGGGCTGTGTCAGGATGTGAGTCAGCCAAAGGTACAGAAGGAAGACAGAAAGTAGCGGCGAAAGCCTTCACTGACACACGCTTCATGGGTCAGATGACCGAGAATGTAGGTGGCAGGTCTGGAGTCGGTTTGGCCTGAGGGGTAGAGAGAAAGAGATGGCAGGAAAGGAGAAAGCGATCACTGCAGGAGAGTGGAGTGGTGAGAGGTCTGAGGAGATTAGAACATCCAGGCTGTGCCCTACAGAGTGAGTTTGGCCAGAGGGAAGAATATAGAGATAGAGGGAGTCACAGAGATTGCAAAAGAGTCCTGCAGAAGGACACGAAGCTTCCAGGTGAATGTTAAGTCTCCGAGGAGGAGAGGTTGAGAGGTAGAGACAAGGAGTGAGGAGGAGAGATCCACTCACTCAGAGAGGAAGGTGGCTACCTGGCTGGGCGGCCGGTAGATGGTGGCCATAGTGAGAGAAAGGCCAGGAGCGAGAGGGCCTGCAGATCAGGCATTCAAAAGAGGAGTGGTCATGCATAGGAATGATAAAAGCAGGAGTCCAGTCTGGGAAGATCAAGGCTACACCCCTGCCGGGATGGTTGGTGCTGGGCGCGGACAGGATCTTGTAGCCATCAGGTAAGAGAGTGTCAAAGCTTTTGACAGAGCTGGCCATGAACCACATCTCAATCAGACCGAGAACATCCAGATGGAGTTCTTCCAGGAGACGGCAGATGTCAGAGGAGTGATCATAAAACTAACAAACATAACATGAAATAAAAGCACATACTGTGAAGTGGGAATTGCTGAAAGAACATTGGCAATCAGACTCTATTATTTCAAATCAGCTTTAATTAAGTTGTATATTTTTAAGCAGATGCAGGATACCTTTAAAGGCAATTTCAAGAACTACATTTGGCATATTAATTAGACTCCAGAAGTGACGATTGTCATGTCGAGAAATGGCATATGTCATTTGAGCCCTCATACCAAACCTAATTTGCTTATCGTGTTGTATTAGATAGTGTGATTAACTTAATTTGTTTCACTAATAAAAAGAAAATAGGCCTGCATGAGAAAATTGCTACTGTTTGTAACATTTCTCACCAGTCATCGCATTAATCTTTTTTGGGCTCGGATCACTTGCTCGTATATAGGACACCGTTTGGTGGTGGCGTGTTGGTGCTGAATACAAACATGTACGCTCCTTTCTATCCAGTTTAACATGGACTCATAATAGGGACCTGAGCAGTGGAGACAACTAAGGTTAATATGCAGGTCGATTTCATGGGGCCAAATAGCAATCTTGCTAAAGACACTATCATTCAATTTAACGGGGTTAGGCCCACTATATACCTCCAACACAGTAAGAGCACTGCTGAGTACAAAACGATGTGTTGCAAATTCCCATTTACAGACTAAGGGGCAAGGGGCATTTTCGAGTCTAATGATCACGTCAATCATTTTAAAATTAATTGAACGTCAGATTGAAAAACTTTAGGGGCACACATGTATATCTAAATAGTATACTTTATCCCCACATTTCCTATACAAACAGAAACATATGCCCTGTGAATGCAGACAGGTGTGTTGTTATGGGTGAAAGACTGGCAGCTTAAGAAAGACCCTCTAGTTTGCCACTTAAGAACGCCCCTCTTGCAACACATATCTGCTGATATAGCAAGAGTTATACAAATAGGTTCCTCAGCAAAATGACAGTCTTCATGATTTAAAGAGCAGGGTAAAGGGAATGTGCCGTGAGAGATGGGCAGCACTGAGGTGATGAGGGATGTGGGCACTGGCATTGAAAAGGTAAGCGGGCCCAGTGGAGGGCGCATTTGATAAGGGGAGCGAGATGGTGGCAGCAGCAGGAAGGAGAGAGGTGGGGGGCATGCATTGAGAAATCTGTGGCATAAAGAGAAATTCTGGGCTGTTATGGCTTGTTTAGCCTACAATGTGTCCAATGGGAAGCCTACTTCATCATTTTCACAATTATGATGTTCACTAATAGTGTTTGAATAAGCAGAGAGCACACACAATTCCACTGACATGTCTGCTATTCAGGTTCTGCAGTATTTTGGACGTTTTATAGACATTGCAAATGTTTATGAACCATTTTCAGAACTAAAAAGCCATGCCACAGAAGAGGAATATCTAATGTTCTCTGCGACTGAAGTTAGTGCATTGAAGATGAGTACAAAAGTGTACTACCGTTCTTTTTGTAATACTGCACCACTGGCAAGTTCACCGGGATTCACTTTCAAATTCATTAATCAAAGATGGCCTCACGTGAATAATGTTGTAATCTAGACCCAGAGTAAAAGGGCTCTATGTGGGGGAAGCTACTATCATCACCTGCTGTCCAGGATGCTTGGTGTATGGCCTCTACTGTGCATGGTCAAGCCAGTAGGGTCGTTCAGTGTTCTCTTACAGAGGCATATGCACCCTTAGAAGGTCAAGCTTCACTTATGGAGGGTAAACATGTTATTTTAGGTTAGAGTGAAATAAATGCTTGCTCTTGAGGTGGGTGGTAGTTGTACATGATGTTTTTAACAACTTCCACTACAGATATTCCTCGTTTATTAATTTAACGCATTCAGTCCAATTCAATGTTATTTGAGAACACAAGTATCTTGCCATACAAGCTAAACCCACTAAAAGCATTATAATCATGTATAACCTGCTCACATAGTGGTATGTATATTTTCTTTAGTCATTTATTACTACATAATACCAAGTTTGTTACTAATTGTGGGCTGTATATGCATGGGTTCCAACAATGGCATGATATATATATATATATATATATATATATATATATATATATATATATATATATTACATGGCCACGGTAGTGTCCCCCCATCCCCCGCTCATTCCCCGTTTTGTGCCCGTGTCCTCCCCCACCCCCGCTCATGCCCTGTGTTGTGCTCATGTCCCCCCCACCCCCCACTCATGCCTGTGTTATGCAGTGTGTCCCCCCACCCCCCGCTCATGCTACGTGTTGTGCTCATGTCCTCCCCCACCCCCTGCTCATGCCCCTTGTTGTGCCCGTGTCCCCCCACTCATGCCCCATGTTGTGCTTGTGTCCCCCCACCCTCCGCTCATGCCCGGTGTTGTGCCCGTGTCCCCCCACCCCCCACTCAAGCCCCGTGTTGTGCCCATGTCCCCCCACCCTGCGCTCATGCCCCGTGTTCTGCTCGTGTTCCACCCCACCCCCCTGCTCTTGCCCCGTGTCCTCCCAAACCCCCCGCTCATGCCCCTTGTTGTGCTCGTGTCCCCCCAAACCCCCCGCTCATGCCCAGTGTTGTGCTTATGTCCTCACCCACCCCCCGCTCATACCCCTTGTTGTGCCCGTGTCCTCCCACCCCCTGCTCATGCCCCATGTTGTATTCGTGTCCCCCACACCCCCCGCTCATGCCCCGTGTTGTGCCGTGTCCTCCCCCGCTCATGCCCCGTGTTGTGCCCGTGTCCCCCCAACCCCCGCTCATGCCCCGTGTTGTGCCCTTGTCCTCCCCCATCCCCCGCTCATGCCCCGTTTTGTGCTCGTGTCCCCCCACCCCCCGCTCATACTCCATTTTGTGCTCGTGTCCTCCCCCACCCCCTGCCCATGCCCCGTTTGTGCTCGTATCCCCCCACCCCCCGCTCATGATCCTTGTTGTGCTCGTGTCCCCCACACCCCCTGCTCATGCCCCGTGTTGTGCCCGTGTCCTCCTCCACCCCATGCTCATGCCCCGTGTTGTGCCCGTGTCCTCCCCCACCCCCGCTCATGCCCCATGTTGTGCCCGTGTCGCCCTCAACCCCCGCTCATGCCCTGTGTTGTGCCTGCGTTCTCCCCCACCCCCCGCTCAGGCCACTTGTTGTGCTCGTGTCCTCCCCCACCTCCCGCTCATGCCCCGTGTTCTGCTCGTGTCCTCCCCCACCCCCCACTCATGCTTCGTGTTGTGCCCGTGTTCTCACCCACCCCCTGCTCATGCCCCGTTTTATGCTCGTGTCCCCCCACCCCCTGCTCATGCTCCGTGTTGTCCTCGTGTCCTCGCCCACCCCCCGCTCATGCCCCTTGTTGTGCTTGTGTCCCCCCATCCCCGCTTATGCTTCGTGTTGTGCCCGTGTTCTCACCCACCCCCTGCTCATGCCCCGTTTTATGCTCGTGTCCCCCCACCCCCTTCTAATGCTCCGTGTTGTCCTCCTGTCCTCGCCCACCCCCCGCTCATGCCCCTTGTTGTGCTCGTGTCCCCCCACCCCCGCTCATGCCCCGTGTTGTGCTTGTGTCCTCCCCCACCCTCCGCTCATGCCCCTTGTTGTGCTCATGTCCCCCCACCCCCTGCTCATGCCCCGTGTTGTGCCCATGTCCTCCCCCACCCCCCGCTCATGCACCGCTGGTGCTCGTGTCCCCCAACCCCCCGCTCATGCCCCGTGTTGTGCTTGTGTCCTCCCCCACCCCCGCTCATGCCCTGTGTTGTGCTCGTGTCCTCCCCCACCTCCGCTTATGCCCGGTGTTGTGGTCGTGTCCTCCCCCACCCCCCGCTCATGCCCCATGTTGTGCCCGTGTCCCCCCACCCTGCGCTCATGCCCCGTGTTCTGCTCGTGTTCCACCCCACCCCCCTGCTCTTGCCCCGTGCCCTCCCCCACCCCCGCTCATGCCCCTTGTTGTGCTTGTGTCCCCCACACCCCCCCGCTCATGCCCCGTGTTGTGCTAATGTCCTCCCCCACCACCTGCTCATACCCCTTGTTGTGCCCGTGTCCCCCTCACCCCCCGCTCATGCCCTGTGTTGTGCCTGTGTTCTCCCCCACCCCCTGCTCAGGCCACTTGTTGTGCTCGTGTCCCCCCCACCCCCCCGCTCATGCCCCGTGTTGTGCTAATGTCCTCCCCCACCACCTGCTCATACCCCATGTTGTGCCCGTGTCCCCCTCACCCCCCGCTCATGCCCTGTGTTGTGCCTGTGTTCTCCCCCACCCCCCGCTCAGGCCACTTGTTGTGCTCGTGTCCTCCCCCACCTCCCGCTCATGCCCCGTGTTCTGCTCATGTCCTCCCCCACCCCCCACTCATGCTTCGTGTTGTGCCCGTGTCCTCACCCACCCCCTGCTCATGCCCCGTTTTATGCTTGTGTCCCCCACACCCCCTGCTCATGCTCCGTGTTGTGCTCGTGTCCTCCCCCACCCCCCCGCTCATGCCCCGTTTGTGCTCGTGTCCCCCCACCCCCCGCTCATGCCCCGTGTTGTGCTTGTGTCCTCCCCACTCCCACTCATGCCCCGTGTTGTGCTTGTGTACTCCCCCACCCCCCGCTCATGCCCCGTGTTGTGCTCGTGTCCTCCCCCACCCCCCGCTCATGCCCCGTGTTGTCCTCGTGTCCTTGCCCACCCCCCGCTCATACCCCTTGTTGTGCTCGTGTCCCCCCCACCCCTGCTAATGCCCCGTGTTGTGCTTGTGCCCTCCCCCACCCTCCGCTCATGCCCCTTGCTGTGCTCATGTCCCCCCAACCCCTGCTCATGCCCCCTGTTGTGCCCATGTCCTCCCCCACCCCCCCCGCTCATGCACTGCTTGTGCTCGTGTCCCCCCACCCCCGCTCATGCCCCGTGTTGTGCTTGTGTCCTCCCCCACCCCCACTCATGCCCCGTGTTGTGCTCGTGTCCTCCCCCACCTCCGCTCATGCCCGGTGTTGTGCTCGTGTCCTCCCCCACCCCCCGCTCATGCCCCATGTTGTGCTCGTGTCCCCCCACCCGGCGCTCATGCCCCGTGTTCTGCTCGTGTTCCACCCGCCCTGCTCTTGCCCCGTGCCCTCCCCCACCCCCGCTCATGCCCCTTGTTGTACTTGTGTCCCCCCCACGCCCCCCGCTCATGCCCCATGTTGTGCTAATGTCCTACCCCACCACCTGCTCATACCCCTTGTTGTGCCCGTGTCCACTGACCCCCTCTCATGCCCCGTGTTGTGCTCGTGTACCCCCCACCCCCCGCTCATGCCCCGTGTTGTGCCCGTGTCCCCCCACCCCCCGCTCATGCCCCGTGTTGTATTCATGTCCCCCCCCACCCCCCGCTCATGCCCCGTGTTGTGCTCGTGTCCTCCCCCACCCCCCGCTCATGCCTCGTGTTGTGCTTGCGTCCTCCCCCACCCCCCGCTCATGCCCCGTGTTTTCCTCGTGTCCTCGCACACTCCCCGCTCATGCCCCTTGTTGTGCTCGTATCCCCCCACCCCCGCTCATGCCCCGTGTTGTGCTTGTGTCCTCCCCCACCCTCCGCTAATGCCCCTTGTTGTGCTCATGTCCCCCCACCCCCTGCTCATGCCCCGTGTTGTGCCCATGTCCTCCCCCAACCCCGCTCATGCACCGCTTGTGCTCGTGTCCCCCCACCTCCCGCTCATGCCCCGTGTTGTGCTTGTGTCCTCCCCCACCCCTGCTCATGCCCCGTGTTGTGCTCGTGTCCTCCCCCACCTTCGCTCATGCCCGGTGTTGTGCTCGTGTCCTCCCCCACCCCCCGCTCATGCCCCATGTTGTATCCGTGTCCCCCCACCCCGTGCTCATGCCCCGTGTTCTGCTCGTGTTCCACCGCACCCCCCTGCTCTTGCCCTGTGCCCTCCCCCACCCCCTGCTCATGCCCCTTGTTGTGCTCGTGTGCCCCCCACCCCCCTCTCATGCCCCGTGTTGTGCTCGTGTACCCCCCACCCCCCGCTCATGCCCCGTGTTGTGCCCGTGTCCCCCCACCCCCCGCTCATGCCCTGTGTTGTGCCCGTGTCCTCGCCCACCCCCGCTCATGCCCCGTGTTGTGCCCGTGTCCCCCCCACCCCCTGCTCATGCCCCGTGTTGTGCCCGTGTCCTCCCCCATCCCCCACTCATGCCCATTGTTGTGCTTGTGCCCTCCCCCACCCCCCGCTCATGCCCCGTGTTCTGCTCGTGTACCCCGTACCTCCCGCTCATGCCCCGTGTTGTGCCCGTGTCCCTCCACCCCCCGCTCATGCCCCGTGTTGTATTCATGTCCCCCCCACCCCCCGCTCATGCCCCGTGTTGTGCCCGTGTCCTCGCCCACCCCCGCTCATGCCCTGTGTTGTGCCCGTGTCCCCCCCACCCCCCGCTCATGCCCCGTGTTGTGCCCGTGTCCTCCCCCATCCCCCACTCATGCCCATTGTTGTGCTCGTGCCCTCCCCCACCCCCCGCTCATGCCCCGTGTTCTGCTCGTGTCCCCCCTCCCCCCTGCTTTTGCCCCGTGTTGTGCCTGTGTCCTCCCCCACCCCCCGCTCATGCCCCGTTTTGTGCTCGTGTCCCCCCACCCCTCGCTCATGCCCCTTGTTGTGCTCGTGTCCCCCACCCCCTGTTCATGCCCCGTGTTGTGCCCATGTCCTCCCCCACCCCCCGCTCATGCCCCATGTTGTGCCTGTGTTCTCCCCCACCCCCCGCTCAGGCCACTTGCTGTGCTCGTGTCCCCCCCACCTCCCGCTCATGCCCCGTGTTCTGCTCCTGTCCCCCTCACCCCCATGCTCTTGCCCCGTGTTGTGCTTGTAACATCCCCCACCCCGCTCATGCCCCGTGTTGTGCCCGTGTCCTCCCCACCCCCCACTCATGCCCCGTGTTGTGCCTGTGTCCTCCCCCACCTCCCGCTCATGCACCGGTTTGTGCTTGTGTCCCCCCACCCCCGCTCATGCTCCATTTTGTGCTCGTGTCCTCCCCCACCCCCTGCTCATGCCCCGTTTGTGCTCGTATACCCCCACCCTCCGCTCATGCCCCTTGTTGTGCTCGTGTCCCCCCACCCCCTGCTCATGCTCCGTGTTGTGCTCGTGTCCTCCCCCACCCCCCCGCTCATGCCCCGTTTGTGCTCGTGTCCCCCCACCCCCGCTCATGCCCCGTGTTGTGCTTGTGTCCTCCCCCACCCCCA
The DNA here is from genome assembly GCF_040938575.1 of Ambystoma mexicanum. Classification (NCBI taxonomy): domain Eukaryota; kingdom Metazoa; phylum Chordata; class Amphibia; order Caudata; family Ambystomatidae; genus Ambystoma; species Ambystoma mexicanum. The sequence continues at coordinate 216,668,195 of NC_090929.1, read as the reverse complement.
CTCATGCCCCGTGTTGTGCTCGTGTCCTCCCCCACCTCCGCTCATGCCCGGTGTTGTGCTCGTGTCCTCCCCCACCCCCCGCTCATGCCCCATGTTGTGCTCGTGTCCCCCCACCCGGCGCTCATGCCCCGTGTTCTGCTCGTGTTCCACCCGCCCTGCTCTTGCCCCGTGCCCTCCCCCACCCCCGCTCATGCCCCTTGTTGTACTTGTGTCCCCCCCACGCCCCCCGCTCATGCCCCATGTTGTGCTAATGTCCTACCCCACCACCTGCTCATACCCCTTGTTGTGCCCGTGTCCACTGACCCCCGCTCATGCCCCGTGTTGTGCTCGTGTACCCCCCACCCCCCGCTCATGCCCCGTGTTGTGCCCGTGTCCCCCCACCCCCCGCTCATGCCCCGTGTTGTATTCATGTCCCCCCCCACCCCCCGCTCATGCCCCGTGTTGTGCTCGTGTCCTCCCCCACCCCCCGCTCATGCCTCGTGTTGTGCTTGCGTCCTCCCCCACCCCCCGCTCATGCCCCGTGTTTTCCTCGTGTCCTCGCACACTCCCCGCTCATGCCCCTTGTTGTGCTCGTATCCCCCCACCCCCGCTCATGCCCCGTGTTGTGCTTGTGTCCTCCCCCACCCTCCGCTAATGCCCCTTGTTGTGCTCATGTCCCCCCACCCCCTGCTCATGCCCCGTGTTGTGCCCATGTCCTCCCCCAACCCCGCTCATGCACCGCTTGTGCTCGTGTCCCCCCACCTCCCGCTCATGCCCCGTGTTGTGCTTGTGTCCTCCCCCACCCCTGCTCATGCCCCGTGTTGTGCTCGTGTCCTCCCCCACCTTCGCTCATGCCCGGTGTTGTGCTCGTGTCCTCCCCCACCCCCCGCTCATGCCCCATGTTGTATCCGTGTCCCCCCACCCCGTGCTCATGCCCCGTGTTCTGCTCGTGTTCCACCGCACCCCCCTGCTCTTGCCCTGTGCCCTCCCCCACCCCCTGCTCATGCCCCTTGTTGTGCTCGTGTGCCCCCCACCCCCCTCTCATGCCCCGTGTTGTGCTCGTGTACCCCCCACCCCCCGCTCATGCCCCGTGTTGTGCCCGTGTCCCCCCACCCCCCGCTCATGCCCTGTGTTGTGCCCGTGTCCTCGCCCACCCCCGCTCATGCCCCGTGTTGTGCCCGTGTCCCCCCCACCCCCTGCTCATGCCCCGTGTTGTGCCCGTGTCCTCCCCCATCCCCCACTCATGCCCATTGTTGTGCTTGTGCCCTCCCCCACCCCCCGCTCATGCCCCGTGTTCTGCTCGTGTACCCCGTACCTCCCGCTCATGCCCCGTGTTGTGCCCGTGTCCCTCCACCCCCCGCTCATGCCCCGTGTTGTATTCATGTCCCCCCCACCCCCCGCTCATGCCCCGTGTTGTGCCCGTGTCCTCGCCCACCCCCGCTCATGCCCCGTGTTGTGCCCGTGTCCCCCCCACCCCCCGCTCATGCCCCGTGTTGTGCCCGTGTCCTCCCCCATCCCCCACTCATGCCCATTGTTGTGCTCGTGCCCTCCCCCACCCCCCGCTCATGCCCCGTGTTCTGCTCGTGTCCCCCCTCCCCCCTGCTTTTGCCCCGTGTTGTGCCTGTGTCCTCCCCCACCCCCCGCTCATGCCCCGTTTTGTGCTCGTGTCCCCCCACCCCTCGCTCATGCCCCTTGTTGTGCTCGTGTCCCCCACCCCCTGTTCATGCCCCGTGTTGTGCCCATGTCCTCCCCCACCCCCCGCTCATGCCCCATGTTGTGCCTGTGTTCTCCCCCACCCCCCGCTCAGGCCACTTGCTGTGCTCGTGTCCCCCCCACCTCCCGCTCATGCCCCGTGTTCTGCTCCTGTCCCCCTCACCCCCATGCTCTTGCCCCGTGTTGTGCTTGTAACATCCCCCACCCCGCTCATGCCCCGTGTTGTGCCCGTGTCCTCCCCACCCCCCACTCATGCCCCGTGTTGTGCCTGTGTCCTCCCCCACCTCCCGCTCATGCACCGGCTTGTGCTTGTGTCCCCCCACCCCCGCTCATGCTCCATTTTGTGCTCGTGTCCTCCCCCACCCCCTGCTCATGCCCCGTTTGTGCTCGTATACCCCCACCCTCCGCTCATGCCCCTTGTTGTGCTCGTGTCCCCCACCCCCTGCTCATGCTCCGTGTTGTGCTCGTGTCCTCCCCCACCCCCCCGCTCATGCCCCGTTTGTGCTCGTGTCCCCCCACCCCCCGCTCATGCCCCGTGTTGTGCTTGTGTCCTCCCCACTCCCACTCATGCCCCGTGTTGTGCTCGTGTCCTCCCCCCCCCGCTCATGCCCCGTGTTGTGCTCGTGTCCTCCCCCACCCCCCGCTCATGCCCCGTGTTGTCCTCGTGTCCTTGCCCACCCCCCGCTCATACCCCTTGTTGTGCTCGTGTCCCCCCCACCCCTGCTCATGCCCCGTGTTGTGCTTGTGCCCTCCCCCACCCTCCGCTCATGCCCCTTGTTGTGCTCATGTCCTCCCACCCCCTGCTCATGCACCCTGTTGTGCCCATGTCCTCCCCCACCCCCCCGCTCATGCACTGCTTGTGCTCGTGTCCCCCCACCCCCCGCTCATGCCCCGTGTTGTGCTTGTGTCCTCCCCCACCCCCACTCATGCCCCGTGTTGTGCTCGTGTCCCCCCCCACCTCCGCTCATGCCCGGTGTTGTGCTCGTGTCCTCCCCCACCCCCCTCTCATGCCCCATGTTGTGCTCGTGTCCCCCCACCCGGCGCTCATGCCCCGTGTTCTGCTCGTGTTCCACCCCCCCTGCTCTTGCCCCGTGCCCTCCCCCACCCCCGCTCATGCCCCTTGTTGTGCTCGTGTCCCCCCACCCCCCCTGCTCATGCCCCATGTTGTGCTAATGTCCTACCCCACCACCTGCTCATACCCCTTGTTGTGCCCGTGTCCACTGACCCCCTCTCATGCCCCGTGTTGTGCTCGTGTACCCCCCACCCCCCGCGCTCATGCCCCGTGTTGTGCCCGTGTCCCCCCACCCCCCGCTCATGCCCCGTGTTGTATTCATGTCCCCGCCACCCCCCCCTCATGCCCCGTGTTGTGCTTGTGTCCTCCCCCACCGCCCGCTCATGCCTCGTGTTGTGCTTGCGTCCTCCCCCACCCCCCGCTCATGCCCCGTGTTGTCCTCGTGTCCTCGCACACTCCCCGCTCATGCCCCTTGTTGTGCTCGTGTCCCCCCACCCCGCTCATGCCCCGTGTTGTGCTTGTGTCCTCCCCCACCCTCCGCTCATGCCCCTTGTTGTGCTCATGTCCCCCCACCCCCTGCTCATGCCCTGTGTTGTGCCCATGTCCTCCCCCACCCCCGCTCATGCACCGCTTGTGCTCGTGTCCCCCCACCCCCCGCTCATACCCCGTGTTGTGCTTGTGTCCTCCCCCACCCCTGCTCATGCCCCGTGTTGTGCTCGTGTCCTCCCCCACCTCCGCTCATGCCCGGTGTTGTGCTCGTGTCCTCACCCACCCCCCGCTCATGCCCCATGTTGTGCCCGTGTCCCCCCACCCCGCGCTCATGCCCCGTGTTCTGCTCGTGTTCCACCGCACCCCCCTGCTCTTGCCCTGTGCCCTCCCCCACCCCCTGCACATGCCCCTTGTTGTGCTCGTGTGCCCCCCACCCCCCTCTCATGCCCCGTGTTGTGCTCGTGTACCCCCCACCCCCCGCTCATGCCCCGTGTTGTGCCCGTGTCCCCCCACCCCCCGCTCATGCCCTGTGTTGTGCCCGTGTCCTCGCCCACCCCCGCTCATGCCCCGTGTTGTGCCCGTGTACCCCCCACCCCCTGCTCATGCCCCCTGTTGTGCCCGTGTCCTCCCCCATCCCCCACTCATGCCCATTGTTGTGCTCGTGCCCTCCCCCACCCCCCGCTCATGCCCCGTGTTCTGCTCGTGTACCCCCCACCTCCCGCTCATGCCCCGTGTTGTGCCCGTGTCCCTCCACCCCCCGCTCATCTCCCGTGTTGTATTCATGTCCCCCCCACCCCCCGCTCATGCCCCGTGTTGTGCCCGTGTCCTCGCTCACCCCCGCTCATGCCCCGTGTTGTGCCCGTGTCCCCCCCACCCCCCGCTCATGCCCCGTGTTGTGCCCGTGTCCTCCCCCATCCCCCACTCATGCCCATTGTTGTGCTCGTGCCCTCCCCCACCCCCCGCTCATGCCCCGTGTTCTGCTCGTGTCCCCCCCACCCCCCTGCTTTTGCCCCGTGTTGTGCCTGTGTCCTCCCCCACCCCCCGCTCATGCCCCGTTTTGTGCTTGTGTCCCCCCACCCCCCGCTCATGCTCCATTTTGTGCTCGTGTCCTTCCCCACACCCTGCTCATGCACCGTTTGTGCTCGTATCCCCCCACTCCCCGCTCATGCCCCTTGTTGTGCTCGTGTCCCCCCACCCCCTGTTCATGCCCCGTGTTGTGCCCGTGTCCTCCCCCACCCCCCGCTCATGCCCCATGTTGTGCCCGTGTCCCCCCCACCCCCCGCTCATGCCCCATGTTGTGCCTGTGTTCTCCCCCACCCCCCGCTCAGGCCACTTGCTGTGCTCGTGTCCCCCCCACCTCCCGCTCATGCCCCGTGTTCTGCTCCTGTCCCCCTCACCCCCATGCTCTTGCCCCGTGTTGTGCTTGTAACATCCCCCACCCCGCTCATGCCCCGTGTTGTGCCCGTGTCCTCCCCACCCCCCACTCATGCCCCGTGTTGTGCCTGTGTCCTCCCCCACCCCCCGCTCATGCCCCGGTTTGTGTTCGTGTCCCCCCACCCCCGCTCATGCTCCATTTTGTGCTCGTGTCCTCCCCCACCCCCTGCTCATGCCCCGTTTGTGCTCATATACCCCACCCTCCGCTCATGCCCCTTGTTGTGCTCGTGTCCCCCCACACCCTGCTCATGCCCCGTGTTGTGCCCGTGTCCTCCTCCACCCCCTGCTCATGCCCCGTGTTGTGCCCGTGTCCTCCCCCACCCCCCGCTCATGTCCCATGTTGTGCCCGTGTCCCCCTCACCCCCCGCTTATGTCCTGTGTTGTGCCCGTGTCCTCCCCCGCTCATGCCCATTGTGCTTGTGGCCTCCCCCACGCCCCGCTCATGCCCCGTGTTCTGCTCGTGTCACCCCCACCCCCCTGCTCTTGCCCCGTGTTGTGCCTGTGCCCTCCCCCACCCCCCGCTCATGCCCCGTTTTGTGCTCATGTCCCCCCACCCATGCTCCATTTTGTGCTTGTGTCCTCCCCCACCCCCTGTTCATGCACTGTTTGTGCTCGTATCCCCCCACCCCCCGCTCATGCCCCTTGTTGTGCTCGTATCCCCCCACCCCCTGCTCATGCCCCGTGTTGTACCCGTGTCCTCCTCCACCCCCTGCTCATGCACCATGTTGTGCCCGTGTCCTCCCCCACCCCCGCTCATGCCCCATGTTGTGCTAATGTCCTACCCCACCACCTGCTCATACCCCTTGTTGTGCCCATGTCCTCCGACCCCCTCTCATGCCCCGTGTTGTGCTCGTGTCCCCCCATCCCCCGCTCATGCCCCGGGTTGTGCCTGTGTCCCCCCCACCCCCCGCTCATGCCCCGTGTTGTGCCCATGTCCTCCCCCATCCCCCGCTCATGCCCATTGTTGTGCTCGTGTCCTCCCCCACCCCCCGCTCATGCCCCGTGTTGTGCCCATGTCCTCCCCCATCCCCCGCTCATGCCCCGTGTTGTGCTCGTGTCCCCCCACCCCCCACTCATGCCCCATGTTGTCCCCGTGTCCTCCCCCATCCCCCGCTCATGCCCATTGTTGTGCTCGTGTCCTCCCCCACCCCCCGCTCATGCCCCGTGTTGTGCTCGTATCCTCCCCCACCTCCGCTTATGCCCGGTGTTGTGCTCGTGTCCTCCCCCACCCCCCGCTCATGCCCCATGTTGTGCCCGTGTCACCCCACCCCGCGCTCATGCCCCGTGTTCTGCTCGTGTTCCACCCCCCTGCTCTTGCCCCGTGCCCTACCCCACTCCCCGCTCATGCCCCTTTTGTGTGCTCGTGTCCCCCCCACCCACCCGCTCATGCCCCATGTTGTGCTAATGTCCTACCCCACCACCTGCTCATACCCCTTGTTGTGCCCGTGTCCTCCGACCCCCTCTCATGCCCCGTGTTGTGCTCGTGTACCCCCCACCCCCCGCTCATGCCCCGTGTTGTGCCCGTGTCCCCCCACCCCCCGCTCATGCCCCGTGTTGTATTCATGTCCTCTCCACCCCTCGCTCATGCCCCGTGTTGTGCTCGTGTCCTCCCCCACCCCCCGCTTATGCCTCGTGTTGTGCTTGCGTCCTCCCCCACCCCCCGCTCATGCCCCGTGTTGTCCTCGTGTCCTCGCCCACTCCCCGCTCATGCCCCTTGTTGTGCTCGTGTCCCCCCACCCCCGCTCATACCCCGTGTTGTGTTTGTGTCCTCCCCCACCCTCCGCTCATGCCCCTTGTTGTGCTCATGTCCCCCCACCCCCTGCTCATGCCCCGTGTTGTGCCCATGTCCTCCCCCACCCCCCGCTCATGCACCGCTTGCGCTCGTGTCCCCCCACCCCCCGCTCATGCCCCGTGTTGTGCTTGTGTCCTCCCCCACCCCTGCTCATGCCCCGTGTTGTGCTCGTGTCCTCCCCCACCTTCGCTCATGCCCGGTGTTGTGCTCGTGTCCTCCCCCACCCCCCGCTCATGCCCCATGTTGTGCCCGTGTCCCCCCACCCCGTGCTCATGCCCTGTGTTCTGCTCGTGTTCCACCGCACCCCCCTGCTCTTGCCCCGTGCCCTCCCCCACCCCCTGCTCATGCCCCTTGTTGTGCTTGTGCTTGTGTGCCCCCCACCCCCCGCTCATGCCCCATGTTGTGCCCGTGTCCCCCCACCCCGCGCTCATGCCCTGTGTTCTGCTCGTGTTCCACCGCACACCCCTGCTCTTGCCCCGTGCCCTCCCCCACCCCCTGCTCATGCCCCTTGTTGTGCTCGTGTGCCCCCCACCCCCCTCTCATGCCCCGTGTTGTGCTCGTGTACCCCCCACCCCCCGCTCATGCCCCATGTTGTGCCCGTGTCCTCCCACCCCCCGCTCATGCCCCTTGTTGTATTCATGTCCCCCCACCCCCTGCTCATGCCCCGTGTTGTGCCGTGTCCTCGCACACCCCCGCTCATGCCCCGTGTTGTGCCCGTGTCCCCCCCACCCCCCGCTCATGCCCCGTGTTGTGCCCGTGTCCTCCCCCATCCCCCACTCATGCCCATTGTTGTGCTCGTGCCCTCCCCCACCCCCCGCTCATGCCCCGTGTTCTGCTTGTGTCCCCCCCACCCACCTGCTTTTGCCCCGTGTTGTGCCTGTGTCCTCCCCCACCCCCTGCTCATACCCCTTGTTGTGCCCGTGTCCTCCCACCCCCCTCTCATGCCCCGTGTTGTGCTCGTGTACCCCCCACCCCCTGCTCATGCCCCGTGTTGTGCCCATGTCCCCCCACCCCCCGCTCATGCCCCGTGTTGTATTCATGTCCCCCCACCCCCCGCTCATGCCCCGTGTTGTGCCCGTGTCCTCGGCCACCCCCGCTCATGCCCCGTGTTGTGCCTGTGTCCCCCCCACCCCCCGCTCATGCCCCGTGTTGTGCCCGTGTCCTCCCCCATCCCCCACTCATGCCCATTGTTGTGCTCGTGCCCTCCCCCACCCCCGCTCATGCCCCGTGTTCTGCTCGTGTCCCCCCCACCCCCTGCTTTGCCTGTGTCCTCCCCCACCCCCTGCTCATGCCCCTTGTTGTGCTCGTGTCCCCCCACCCCCTGTTCATGCCCCGTGTTGTGCCCGTTTCCTCCCCCACCCCCCGCTCATGCCCCATGTTGTGCCCGTGTCCCCCCCACCCCCCGCTCATGCCCCATGTTGTGCCTGTGTTCTCCCCCACCCCCCGCTCAGGCCACTTGCTGTGCTCGTGTCCCCCCCACCTCCCGCTCATGCCCCGTGTTCTGCTCCTGTCCCCCTCACCCCCATGCTCTTGCCCCGTGTTGTGCTTGTAACATCCCCCACCCCGCTCATGCCCCGTGTTGTGCCCGTTTCCTCCCCACCCCCCACTCATGCCCCGTGTTGTGCCTGTGTCCTCCCCCACCCCCCGCTCATGCCCCGGTTTGTGTTCGTGTCCCCCCACCCCCGCTCATGCTCCATTTTGTGCTCGTGTCCTCCCCCACCCCCTGCTCATGCCCCGTTTGTGCTCATATACCCCCACCCTCCGCTCATGCCCCTTGTTGTGCTCGTGTCCCCCCACACCCTGCTCATGCCCCGTGTTGTGCCCGTGTCCTCCTCCACCCCCTGCTCATGCCCCGTGTTGTGCCCGTGTCCTCCCCCAACCCCCGCTCATGTCCCATGTTGTGCCTGTGTCCCCCTCACCCCCGCTTATGTCCTGTGTTGTGCCCGTGTCCTCCCCCGCTCATGCCCATTGTGCTCGTGGCCTCCCCCACGCCCCGCTCATGCCCCGTGTTCTGCTCGTGTCCCCCCCACCCCCCTGCTCTTGCCCCGTGTTGTGCCTGTGCCCTCCCCCACCCCCCGCTCATGCCCCGTTTTGTGCTCATGTCCCCCCACCCATGCTCCATTTTGTGCTCGTGTCCTCCCTCACCCCCTGTTCATGCACTGTTTGTGCTCGTATCCCCCCACTCCCCGCTCATGCCCCTTGTTGTGCTCGTATCCCCCCCACCCCCTGCTCATGCCCCGGGTTGTACCCGTGTCCTCCTCCACCCCCTGCTCATGCACCATGTTGTGCCCGTGTCCTCCCCCACCCCCGCTCATGCCCCATGTTGTGCTAATGTCCTACCCCACCACCTGCTCATACCCCTTGTTGTGCCCGTGTCCTCCGACCCCCTCTCATGCCCCGTGTTGTGCTTGTGTCCCCCCCATCCCCCGCTCATGCCCCGGGTTGTGCCTGTGTCTCCCCCACCCCCCGCTCATGCCCCGTGTTGTGCCCATGTCCTCCCCCATCCCCCGCTCATGCCCATTGTTGTGCTCGTGTCCTCCTCCACCCCCCGCTCATGCCCCGGGTTGTGCCCATGTCCTCCCCCATCCCCCGCTCATGCCCCGTGTTGTGCTCGTGTCCCCCCACCCCCCGCTCATGCCCCATGTTGTCCCCGTGTCCTCCCCCATCCCCCGCTCATGCCCATTGTTGTGCTCGTGTCCTCCCCCACCCCCCGCTCATGCCCCGTGTTGTGCTCGTATCCTCCCCCACCTCCGCTCATGCCCGGTGTTGTGCTCGTGTCCTCCCCCACCCCCCACTCATGCCCCATGTTGTGCCCGTGTCCTCCCACCCCGCGCTCATGCCCCGTGTTCTGCTCGTGTTCCACCCCCCTGCTCTTGCCCCGTGCCCTACCCCACTTCCCGCTCATGCCCCTTTTGTGTGCTCGTGTCCCCCCCACCCCCCCGCTCATGCCCCATGTTGTGGTAATGTCCTACCCCACCACCTGCTCATACCCCTTGTTGTGCCCGTGTCCTCCGACCCCCTCTCATGCCCCGTGTTGTGCTCGTGTACCCCCCACCCCCGCTCATGCCCCGTGTTGTGCCCGTGTCCCCCCACCCCCGCTCATGCCCCGTGTTGTATTCATGTCCTCCCCACCCCTCGCTCATGCCCCGTGTTGTGCTCGTGTCCTCCCCCACCCCCCGCTCATGCCTCGTGTTGTGCTTGCATCCTCCCCCACCCCCCGCTCATGCCCCGTGTTGTCCTCGTGTCCTCGCCCACTCCCCGCTCATGCCCCTTGTTGTGCTCGTGTCCCCCCACCCCCGCTCATACCCCGTGTTGTGTTTGTGGCCTCCCCCACCCTCCGCTCATGCCCCTTGTTGTGCTCATGTCCCCCCACCTCCCGCTCATGCCCCGTGTTCTGCTCCTGTCCCCCTCACCCCCATGCTCTTGCCCCGTGTTGTGCTTGTAACATCCCCCACCCCGCTCATGCCCCGTGTTGTGCCCGTTTCCTCCCCACCCCCCACTCATGCCCCGTGTTGTGCCTGTGTCCTCCCCCACCCCCCGCTCATGCCCCGGTTTGTGTTCGTGTCCCCCCACCCCCGCTCATGCTCCATTTTGTGCTCGTGTCCTCCCCCACCCCCTGCTCATGCCCCGTTTGTGCTCATATACCCCCACCCTCCGCTCATGCCCCTTGTTGTGCTCGTGTCCCCCCACACCCTGCTCATGCCCCGTGTTGTGCCCGTGTCCTCCTCCACCCCCTGCTCATGCCCCGTGTTGTGCCCGTGTCCTCCCCCAACCCCCGCTCATGTCCCATGTTGTGCCTGTGTCCCCCTCACCCCCGCTTATGTCCTGTGTTGTGCCCGTGTCCTCCCCCGCTCATGCCCATTGTGCTCGTGGCCTCCCCCACGCCCCGCTCATGCCCCGTGTTCTGCTCGTGTCCCCCCCACCCCCCTGCTCTTGCCCCGTGTTGTGCCTGTGCCCTCCCCCACCCCCCGCTCATGCCCCGTTTTGTGCTCATGTCCCCCCACCCATGCTCCATTTTGTGCTCGTGTCCTCCCTCACCCCCTGTTCATGCACTGTTTGTGCTCGTATCCCCCCACTCCCCGCTCATGCCCCTTGTTGTGCTCGTATCCCCCCCACCCCCTGCTCATGCCCCGGGTTGTACCCGTGTCCTCCTCCACCCCCTGCTCATGCACCATGTTGTGCCCGTGTCCTCCCCCACCCCCGCTCATGCCCCATGTTGTGCTAATGTCCTACCCCACCACCTGCTCATACCCCTTGTTGTGCCCGTGTCCTCCGACCCCCTCTCATGCCCCGTGTTGTGCTTGTGTCCCCCCCATCCCCCGCTCATGCCCCGGGTTGTGCCTGTGTCTCCCCCACCCCCCGCTCATGCCCCGTGTTGTGCCCATGTCCTCCCCCATCCCCCGCTCATGCCCATTGTTGTGCTCGTGTCCTCCTCCACCCCCCGCTCATGCCCCGGGTTGTGCCCATGTCCTCCCCCATCCCCCGCTCATGCCCCGTGTTGTGCTCGTGTCCCCCCACCCCCCGCTCATGCCCCATGTTGTCCCCGTGTCCTCCCCCATCCCCCGCTCATGCCCATTGTTGTGCTCGTGTCCTCCCCCACCCCCCGCTCATGCCCCGTGTTGTGCTCGTATCCTCCCCCACCTCCGCTCATGCCCGGTGTTGTGCTCGTGTCCTCCCCCACCCCCCACTCATGCCCCATGTTGTGCCCGTGTCCTCCCACCCCGCGCTCATGCCCCGTGTTCTGCTCGTGTTCCACCCCCCTGCTCTTGCCCCGTGCCCTACCCCACTTCCCGCTCATGCCCCTTTTGTGTGCTCGTGTCCCCCCCACCCCCCCGCTCATGCCCCATGTTGTGCTAATGTCCTACCCCACCACCTGCTCATACCCCTTGTTGTGCCCGTGTCCTCCGACCCCCTCTCATGCCCCGTGTTGTGCTCGTGTACCCCCCACCCCCGCTCATGCCCCGTGTTGTGCCCGTGTCCCCCCACCCCCGCTCATGCCCCGTGTTGTATTCATGTCCTCCCCACCCCTCGCTCATGCCCCGTGTTGTGCTCGTGTCCTCCCCCACCCCCCGCTCATGCCTCGTGTTGTGCTTGCATCCTCCCCCACCCCCCGCTCATGCCCCGTGTTGTCCTCGTGTCCTCGCCCACTCCCCGCTCATGCCCCTTGTTGTGCTCGTGTCCCCCCACCCCCGCTCATACCCCGTGTTGTGTTTGTGGCCTCCCCCACCCTCCGCTCATGCCCCTTGTTGTGCTCATGTCCCCCCACCCCCTGCTCATGCCCCGTGTTGTGCCGATGTCCTCCCCCACCCCCCGCTCATGCACCGCTTGCGCTCGTGTCCCCCCACCCCCCGCTCATGCCCCGTGTTGTGCTTGTGTCCTCCCCCACCCCTGCTCATGCCCCGTGTTGTGCTCGTGTCCTCCCCCACCCCCCGCTCATGCCCCATGTTGTGCCCGTGTCCCCCCACCCCGTGCTCATGCCCTGTGTTCTGCTCGTGTTCCACCGCACCCCCCTGCTCTTGCCCCGTGCCCTCCCCCACCCCCTGCTCATGCCCCTTGTTGTGCTTGTGTGCCCCCCACCCCCTGCTCATGCCCCATGTTGTGCCCGTGTCCCCCCACCCCGCGCTCATGCCCTGTGTTCTGCTCGTGTTCCACCGCACACCCCTGCTCTTGCCCCGTGCCCTCCCCCACCCCCTGCTCATGCCCCTTGTTGTGCTCGTGTGCCCCCCACCCCCCTCTCATGCCCCGTGTTGTGCTCGTGTACCCCCCACCCCCCGCTCATGCCCCATGTTGTGCCCGTGTCCTCCCACCCCCCACTCATGCTCCTTGTTGTATTCATGTCCCCCCACCCCCTGCTTTTGCCCCGTGTTGTGCCTGTGTCCTCCCCCACCCCCTGCTCATACCCCTTGTTGTGCCCGTGTCCTCCCACCCCCCTCTCGTGCCCCGTGTTGTGCTCGTGTACCCTCCACCCCCTGCTCATGCCCTGTGTTGTGCCCATGTCCCCCCACCCCCCGCTCATGCCCCGTGTTGTATTCATGTCCCCCCCACCCCCCGCTCATGCCCCGTGTTGTGCCCGTGTCCTCGGCCACCCCCGCTCATGCCCCGTGTTGTGCCCGTGTCCCCCCCACCCCCCGCTCATGCCCCGTGTTGTGCCCGTGTCCTCCCCCATCCCCCACTCATGCCGCTTGTTATGCTCGTGTCCCCCTCACCCCCATGCTCTTTCCCCGTGTTGTGCTTGTGTTCTCCCCCACCCTGCTCATGCCCCGTGTTGTGCCCGTGTCCTCCCCCACCTCCCACTCATGCCCCGTGTTGTGCCCGTGTCCTCCCCACCCCCTGCTCATGCCCCGTTTTATGCTCGTGTCCCCCCACCCCCCCACTCATGCTCCGTGTTGTGCTCGTGTCCTCCCCCACCCCCCGCTCATGCCCCGTTTTTGCTTGTGTCCCCCCCACCCCCCGCTCATGCCCCGTGTTGTGCCCGTGTCCCCCCACCCCCCGCTCATGCCCCGTTTTGTATTCGTGTCCCCCCATCCCCCGCTCATGCCCTGTGTTGTGCCCGTGTCCCCCCCACCCCCGCTCATGCCCCGTGTTGTGCCCGTGTCCTCCCCCATCCCCCACTCATGCCCATTGTTGTGCTCGTGCCCTCCCCCACCCCCCGCTCATGCCCCGTGTTCTGCTCGTGTCCCCCCCACCCCCCTGCTTTGCCTGTGTCCTCCCCCACCCCCTGCTCATGCCCCGTTTTGTGCTCGTGTCCCCCCACCCCCGCTCATGCTCCATTTTGTGCTCGTGTCCTTCCCCACACCCTGCTCATGCACCGTTTGTGCTCGTATCCCCCCACCCCCCGCTCATGCCCCTTGTTGTGCCCGTGTCCCCCCCCACCCCCGCTCATGCCCCGTGTTGTGCCCGTGTCTTCCCCCATCCCCCACTCATGCCCATTGTTGTGCTCGTGCCCTCCCCCACCCCCCGCTCATGCCCCGTGTTCTGCTCGTGTCCCCCCCACCCCCCTGCTTTGCCTGTGTCCTCCCCCACCCCCTGCTCATGCCCCATGTTGTGCCCGTGTCCTCCCCCATCCCCCACTCATGCCCATTGTTGTGCTCGTGTCCTCCCCCACCCCCGCTCATGCCCCATGTTCTGCTCGTGTCCCCCCCACCCCCCTGCTTTGCCTGTGTCCTCCCCCACCCCCTGCTCATGCCCCGTTTTGTGCTCGTGTCCCCCCACCCCCCGCTCATGCTCCATTTTGTGCTCGTGTCCTTCCCCACACCCTGCTCATGCACCGTTTGTGCTCGTATCCCCCCACCCCCCGCTCATGCCCCTTGTTGTGCTCGTGTCCCCCCACCCCCTGTTCATGCCCCGTGTTGTGCCCGTGTCCTTCCCCACCCCCGCTCATGCCCCATGTTGTGCCCGTGTCCCCCCCACCCCCGTTCATGCCCCATGTTGTGCCTGTGTTCTCCCCCACCCCCCGCTCAGGCCACTTGCTGTGCTCCTGTCCCCCTCACCCGCATGCTCTTGGCCCATGTTGTGCTTGTAACATCCCCCACCCCGCTCATGCCCCGTGTTGTGCCCGTGTCCTCCGCACCCCCCACTCATGCCCCGTGTTGTGCCTGTGTCCTCCCCCACCCCCCGCTCATGCCCCCTTTTGTGCTCGTGTCCCCCCACCCCCCGCTCATGCTCCATTTTGTGCTCGTGTCCTCCCCCACCCCCTGCTCATGCCCCGTTTGTGCTCGTATCCCCCCACCCCCCGCTCATGCCCCGTGTTGTGCCCGTGTCCTCCCCCACCCCCTGCTCATGCCCCGTTTGTGCTCGTATCCCCCACCCCTCGCTCATGCCCCTTGTTGTGCTCGTGTCCCCCCACACCCTGCTCATGCCCCGTGTTGTGCCGTGTCCTCCTCCACCCCCTGCTCATGCCCCGTGTTGTGCCCGTGTCCTCCCCCACCCCCCGCTCATGTCCCATGTTGTGCCCGTGTCCCCTCACCCCCCCGCTTATGCCCTGGTTGTGCCCGTGTCCTCCCCCGCTCATGCCCATTGTTGTGCTCGTGGCCTCCCCCACGCCCCGCTCATGCCCCGTGTTCTGCTCGTGTCCCCCCACCCCCTTGCTCTTGCCCCGTGTTGTGCCTGTGCCCTCCCCCACCCCCCGCTCATGCCCCGTTTTGTGCTCATGTCCCCCCACCCATGCTCCATTTTGTGCTCGTGTCCTCCCCCACCCCCTGCTCATGCACTGTTTGTGCTCGTATCCCCCCACCCCCTGCTCATGCCCCTTGTTGTGCTCGTGTCCCCCCCACCCCCTGCTCATGCCCCGTGTTGTACCCGTGTCCTCCTCCACCCCTGCTCATGCACCATGTTGTGCCTGTGTCCTCCCCCACCCCCCGCTCATGCCCCATGTTGTGCCCGTGTCCGCCCCACCCCCCGCTCATGCCCCGCTCATGCCCCGTGTTGTGCCTGTGTTCTCCCCCACCCCCCGCTCATGCCACTTCTTGTGCTCGTGCCCTCCCCCAGCTCCCGCTCATGCCCCGTGTTCTGCTCGTGTCCCCTTCACCCCCATGCTCTTGCCCCATGTTGTGCTTGTAACCTCCCCCACCCAGTTCATGCCCCGTGTTGTGCCCGTGTCCTCCCCCACCCCCACTCATGCCCCGTGTTGTGCCTGTGTCCTCCCCCACCCCCCGCTCATGCCCCGTTTTGTGCTCGTGTCCCCCCACCCCCCACTCATGCTCCATTTTGTGCTTGTGTCCTCCCCCACCCCCTGCTCATGCCCCGTTTGTGCTCGTATCCCCCCATCCCCCGCTCATGCCCTTGTTGTGCTCGTGTCCCCCCCACCCCCCGCTCATGCCCCGTGTTGGGCCCGTGTCCCCCCACCCCCCGCTCATGCCCCGTTTTGTATTCGTGTCCCCCCATCCCCCGCTCATGCCCCGTGTTGTGCCCGTGTCCCCCCCACCCCCCGCTCATGCCCCGTGTTGTGCCTGTGTTCTCCCCCACCCCCCGATCATGCCCCGTTTTGTATTCGTGTCCCCCATCCCCCGCTCATGCCCTGTGTTGTGCCCGTGTCCCCCCCACCCCCGCTCATGCCCCGTGTTGTGCCCGTGTCCTCCCCCATCCCCCACTCATGCCCATTGTTGTGCTCGTGCCCTCCCCCACCCCCCGCTCATGCCCCGTGTTCTGCTCGTGTCCCCCCCACCCCCCTGCTTTGCCTGTGTCCTCCCCCACCCCCTGCTCATGCCCCGTTTTGTGCTCGTGTCCCCCACCCCCGCTCATGCTCCATTTTGTGCTCGTGTCCTTCCCCACACCCTGCTCATGCACCGTTTGTGCTCGTATCCCCCCACCCCCCGCTCATGCCCCTTGTTGTGCCCGTGTCCCCCCCACCCCCGCTCATGCCCCGTGTTGTGCCCGTGTCCTCCCCCATCCCCACTCATGCCCATTGTTGTGCTCGTGCCCTCCCCCACCCCCCGCTCATGCCCCGTGTTCTGCTCGTGTCCCCCCCACCCCCCTGCTTTGCCTGTGTCCTCCCCCACCCCCTGCTCATGCCCCATGTTGTGCCCGTGTCCTCCCCCATCCCCCACTCATGCCCATTGTTGTGCTCGTGCCCTCCCCCACCCCCGCTCATGCCCCGTGTTCTGCTCGTGTCCCCCCCACCCCCCTGCTTTGCCTGTGTCCTCCCCCACCCCCTGCTCATGCCCCGTTTTGTGCTCGTGTCCCCCCACCCCCGCTCATGCTCCATTTTGTGCTCGTGTCCTTCCCCACACCCTGCTCATGCACCGTTTGTGCTCGTATCCCCCCACCCCCCGCTCATGCCCCTTGTTGTGCTCGTGTCCCCCCACCCCCTGTTCATGCCCCGTGTTGTGCCCGTGTCCTTCCCCACCCCCGCTCATGCCCCATGTTGTGCCCGTGTCCCCCCCACCCCCGTTCATGCCCCATGTTGTGCCTGTGTTCTCCCCCACCCCCCGCTCAGGCCACTTGCTGTGCTCCTGTCCCCCTCACCCGCATGCTCTTGGCCCATGTTGTGCTTGTAACATCCCCCACCCCGCTCATGCCCCGTGTTGTGCCCGTGTCCTCCGCACCCCCCACTCATGCCCCGTGTTGTGCCTGTGTCCTCCCCCACCCCCCGCTCATGCCCCCTTTTGTGCTCGTGTCCCCCCACCCCCCGCTCATGCTCCATTTTGTGCTCGTGTCCTCCCCCACCCCCTGCTCATGCCCCGTTTGTGCTCGTATCCCCCCACCCCCCGCTCATGCCCCGTGTTGTGCCCGTGTCCTCCCCCACCCCCTGCTCATGCCCCGTTTGTGCTCGTATCCCCCCACCCCTCGCTCATGCCCCTTGTTGTGCTTGTGTCCCCCCACACCCTGCTCATGCCCCGTGTTGTGCCCGTGTCCTCCTCCACCCCCTGCTCATGCCCCGTGTTGTGCCCGTGTCCTCCCCCACCCCCCGCTCATGTCCCATGTTGTGCCCGTGTCCCCCTCACCCCCCGCTTATGCCCTGGTTGTGCCCGTGTCCTCCCCCGCTCATGCCCATTGTTGTGCTCGTGGCCTCCCCTACGCCCCGCTCATGCCCCGTGTTCTGCTCGTGTCCCCCCACCCCCTTGCTCTTGCCCCGTGTTGTGCCTGTGCCCTCCCCCACCCCCCGCTCATGCCCCGTTTTGTGCTCATGTCCCCCCACCCATGCTCCATTTTGTGCTTGTGTCCTCCCCCACCCCCTGCTCATGCACTGTTTGTGCTCGTATCCCCTCACCCCCTGCTCATGCCCCTTGTTGTGCTCGTGTCCCCCCCATCCCCTGCTCATGCCCCGTGTTGTACCCATGTCCTCCTCCACCCCTGCTCATGCACCATGTTGTGCCTGTGTCCTCCCCCACCCCCCGCTCATGCCCCATGTTGTGCCCGTGTCCGCCCCACCCCCCGCTCATGCCCCGCTCATGCCCCGTGTTGTGCCTGTGTTCTCCCCCACCCCCCGCTCATGCCACTTCTTGTGCTCGTGCCCTCCCCCAGCTCCCGCTCATGCCCCGTGTTCTGCTCGTGTCCCCTTCACCCCCATGCTCTTGCCCCATGTTGTGCTTGTAACCTCCCCCACCCAGTTCATGCCCCGTGTTGTGCCCGTGTCCTCCCCCACCCCCACTCATGCCCCGTGTTGTGCCTGTGTCCTCCCCCACAACCCGCTCATGCCCCGTTTTGTGCTCGTGTCCCCCCACCCCCCACTCATGCTCCATTTTGTGCTTGTGTCCTCCCCCACCCCCTGCTCATGCCCCGTTTGTGCTCGTATCCCCCCATCCCCCGCTCATGCCCTTGTTGTGCTCGTGTCCCCCCCACCCCCCGCTCATGCCCCGTGTTGGGCCCGTGTCCCCCCACCCCCCGCTCATGCCCCGTTTTGTATTCGTGTCCCCCCATCCCCCGCTCATGCCCCGTGTTGTGCCCGTGTCCCCCCCACCCCCCGCTCATGCCCCGTGTTGTGCCTGTGTTCTCCCCCACCCCCCGCTCATGCCCCCTTTTGTATTCGTGTCCCCCCATCCCCCGCTCATGCCCTGTGTTGTGCCCGTGTCCCCCCCACCCCCGCTCATGCCCCGTGTTGTGCCCGTGTCCTCCCCCATCCCCCACTCATGCCCATTGTTGTGCTCGTGCCCTCCCCCACCCCCCGCTCATGCCCCGTGTTCTGCTCGTGTCCCCCCCACCCCCCTGCTTTGCCTGTGTCCTCCCCCACCCCCTGCTCATGCCCCGTTTTGTGCTCGTGTCCCCCCACCCCCCGCTCATGCTCCATTTTGTGCTCGTGTCCTTCCCCACACCCTGCTCATGCACCGTTTGTGCTCGTATCCCCCCACCCCCCCGCTCATGCCCCTTGTTGTGCCCGTGTCCCCCCCACCCCCGCTCATGCCCCGTGTTGTGCCCGTGTCCTCCCCCATCCCCCACTCATGCCCATTGTTGTGCTTGTGCCCTCCCCCACCCCCCGCTCATGCCCCGTGTTCTGCTCGTGTCCCCCCCACCCCCCTGCTTTGCCTGTGTCCTCCCCCACCCCCTGCTCATGCCCCATGTTGTGCCTGTGTCCTCCCCCATCCCCCACTCATGCCCATTGTTGTGCTCGTGCCCTCCCCCACCCCCGCTCATGCCCCGTGTTCTGCTCGTGTCCCCCCCACCCCCCTGCTTTGCCTGTGTCCTCCCCCACCCCCTGCTCATGCCCCGTTTTGTGCTCGTGTCCCCCCACCCCCCGCTCATGCTCCATTTTGTGCTCGTGTCCTTCCCCACACCCTGCTCATGCACCGTTTGTGCTCGTATCCCCCCACCCCCCGCTCATGCCCCTTGTTGTGCTCGTGTCCCCCCACCCCCTGTTCATGCCCCGTGTTGTGCCCGTGTCCTTCCCCACCCCCGCTCATGCCCCATGTTGTGCCCGTGTCCCCCCCACCCCCGTTCATGCCCCATGTTGTGCCTGTGTTCTCCCCCACCCCCCGCTCAGGCCACTTGCTGTGCTCCTGTCCCCCTCACCCGCATGCTCTTGGCCCATGTTGTGCTTGTAACATCCCCCACCCCGCTCATGCCCCGTGTTGTGCCCGTGTCCTCCGCACCCCCCACTCATGCCCCGTGTTGTGCCTGTGTCCTCCCCCACCCCCCGCTCATGCCCCCTTTTGTGCTCGTGTACCCCCACCCCCCGCTCATGCTCCATTTTGTGCTCGTGTCCTCCCCCACCCCCTGCTCATGCCCCGTTTGTGCTCGTATCCCCCCACCCCCTGCTCATGCCCCGTGTTGTGCCCGTGTCCTCCCCCACCCCCTGCTCATGCCCCGTTTGTGCTCGTATCCCCCCACCCCTCGCTCATGCCCCTTGTTGTGCTCGTGTCCCCCCACACCCTGCTCATGCCCCGTGTTGTGCCCGTGTCCTCCTCCACCCCCTGCTCATGCCCCGTGTTGTGCCCGTGTCCTCCCCCACCCCCCGCTCATGTCCCATGTTGTGCCCGTGTCCCCCTCACCCCCCGCTTATGCCCTGGTTGTGCCCGTGTCCTCCCCCGCTCATGCCCATTGTTGTGCTCGTGGCCTCCCCCACGCCCCGCTCATGCCCCGTGTTCTGCTCGTGTCCCCCCACCCCCTTGCTCTTGCCCCGTGTTGTGCCTGTGCCCTCCCCCACCCCCCGCTCATGCCCCGTTTTGTGCTCATGTCCCCCCACCCATGCTCCATTTTGTGCTCGTGTCCTCCCCCACCCCCTGCTCATGCACTGTTTGTGCTCGTATCCCCCCACCCCCTGCTCATGCCCCTTGTTGTGCTCGTGTCCCCCCACCCCCTGCTCATGCCCCGTGTTGTACCCGTGTCCTCCTCCACCCCTGCTCATGCACCATGTTGTGCCTGTGTCCTCCCCCACCCCCCGCTCATGCCCCATGTTGTGCCCGTGTCCGCCCCACCCCCCGCTCATGCCCCGTGTTGTGCCTGTGTTCTCCCCCACCCCCCGCTCATGCCACTTCTTGTGCTCGTGCCCTCCCCCAGCTCCCGCTCATGCCCTGTGTTCTGCTCGTGTCCCCTTCACCCCCATGCTCTTGCCCCATGTTGTGCTTGTAACCTCCCCCACCCAGTTCATGCCCCGTGTTGTGCCCGTGTCCTCCCCCACCCCCACTCATGCCCCGTGTTGTGCCTGTGTCCTCCCCCACCCCCCGCTCATGCCCCGTTTTGTGCTCGTGTCCCCCCACCCCCCACTCATGCTCCATTTTGTGCTTGTGTCCTCCCCCACCCCCTGCTCATGCCCCGTTTGTGCTCGTATCCCCCCATCCCCCGCTCATGCCCTTGTTGTGCTCGTGTCCCCCCCACCCCCCGCTCATGCCCCGTGTTGGGCCCGTGTCCCCCCACCCCCCGCTCATGCCCCGTTTTGTATTCGTGTCCCCCCATCCCCCGCTCATGCCCCGTGTTGTGGCCGTGTCCCCCCCACCCCCCGCTCATGCCCCGTGTTGTGCCTGTGTTCTCCCCCACCCCCTGCTCAGGCCACTTCTTGTGCTCGTGCCCTCCCCCAGCTCCCGCTCATGCCCCGTGTTCTGCTCGTGTTCCCCTCACCCCCATGCTCTTGCCCCATGTTGTGCTTGTAACCTCCCCCACCCCGTTCATGCCCCGTGTTGTGCCCGTGTCCTCCCCCACCCCCCACTCATGCCCCGTGTTGTGCCTGTGTCCTCCCCCACCCTCCGCTCTTGCCCCGTTTTGTGCTCGTGTCCCCCCACCCCCCCTCATGCTCCATTTTG
This sequence comes from Ambystoma mexicanum, assembly GCF_040938575.1. Classification (NCBI taxonomy): domain Eukaryota; kingdom Metazoa; phylum Chordata; class Amphibia; order Caudata; family Ambystomatidae; genus Ambystoma; species Ambystoma mexicanum. The sequence goes on along the minus strand of NC_090929.1, from coordinate 216,647,605 downwards.
TGCTTGTGTCCTCCCCCACCCCCTGCTCATGCCCCGTTTTGTGCTCGTGTCCCCCCATCCCCCGCTCATGCCCTTGTTGTGCTCGTGTCCCCCCCACCCCCCGCTCATGCCCCATGTTGTGCCCGTGTCCCCCCACCCCCCGCTCATGCCCCGTGTTGCATTCGTGTCCCCCCATCCCCCGCTCATGCCCCGTGTTGTGCCAGTGTCCCCCCACCCCCCGCTCATGCCCCGTGTTGTGCCCGTGTCCTCCCCCATCCCCCGCTCATGCCCATTGTTGTGCTCGTGTCCACCCCCACCCCCCGCTCATACCCCGTGCTGTGCTTGTGTTCCCCCACCCCCCTGCTCTTGCCCCATGTTGTGCCTGTGTCCTCCCCCACCCCCCGCTCATGCCCCGTTTTGTGCTTGTGTCCCCCCACCCCCCGCACATGCTCCATTTTGTGCTCGTGTACTCCCCCACCCCCTGCTCATGCACAGTTTGTGCTCGTATCCCCCCACCCCCCGCTCATGCCCCTTGTTGTGCTTGTGTCCCCCCCACCCCCTGCTCATGCCCCGTGTTGTGCCCGTGTCCTCCTCCACCCACTGCTCACGCCCCGTGTTGTGCCCGTGTCCTCAACCCCGCTCATGCCCCGTGTTGTGCCTGTGTTCTCCCCCACCCCCCGCTCAGGCCACTTGTTGTGCTCGTATCCTCCCCCACCTCCCGCTCATGCCCCGTGTTCTGTTCGTGTCCCCCTCACCCCCATGCTCTTGCCCCGTGTTGTGCTTGTAACCTCCCCCACCCCGCTCATGCCCTGTGTTGTGCCCGTGTCCTCCCCCACCCCCCACTCATGCCCCGTGTTGTGCCTGTGTCCTCCCCAACCCTCCGCTCATGCCCCGTTTTGTGCTCGTGTCCCCCCACCACCCGCTCATGCTCCATTTTGTGCTTGTGTCCTCCCCCACCCCCTGCTCATGCCCCGTTTGTGCTCGTATCCCCCCACCCCCCGCTCATGCCCCTTGTTGTGCTCGTCTCCCCCCACACCCTGCTCATGCCCCGTGTTGTGCCCATGTCCTCCTCCACCCCCTGCTCATGCCCCGTGTTGTGCCCGTGTCCTCCCCCACCCCCCGCTCATGTCCCATGTTGTGCCCTTGTCCCCCTCACCCCCCGCTTATGCCCTGTGTTGTGCCTGTGTCCTCCCCCGCTCATGCCCATTGTTGTGCTCGTGGCTTCCCCCACGCCCCGCTCATGCCCCGTGTTCTGCTCGTGTCCCGCCCACCCCCCTGCTCTTGCCCCGTGTTGTGCCTGTGCCCTCCCCCACCCCCCGCTCATGCCCCGTTTTGTGCTCATGTCCCCCCACGAAATGCTCCATTTTGTGTTCGTGTCCTCCCCCACCCCCTGCTCATGCACTGTTTGTGCTCGTATCCCCCCACCCCCCGCTCATGCCCCTTGTTGTGCTCGTGTCCCCCCCACCCCCTGCTCATTCCCCGTGTTGTACCCGTGTCCTCCTCCACCCCTGCTCATGCACCATGCTGTGCCTGTGTCCTCCACCACCCCCCGCTCATGCCCCATGTTGTGCCCGTGTCCACCCCCACCCCCCGCTCATGCCCCCCTCATGCCCCGTGTTGTGCCTGTGTTCTCCCCCACCCCCCGCTCAGGCCACTTCTTGTGCTCGTGCCCTCCCCCAGCTCCCGCTCATGCCCCGTGTTCTGCTCGTGTCCCCCTCACCCCCATGCTCTTGCCCCATGTTGTGCTTGTAGCCTCCCCCACCCCGTTCATGCCCTGTGTTGTGCCCGTATCCTCCCCCACCCCCCACTCATGCCCCGTGTTGTGCCTGTGTCCTCCCCCACCCCCCGCTCATGCCCCGTTTTGTGCTCGTGTCCCCCCACCCCCCGCTCATGCTCCATTTTGTGCTTGTGTCCTCCCCCACCCCTGCTCATGCCCCGTTTGTGCTCGTATCCCCCCATCCCCCGCTCATGCCCTTGTTGTGCTCGTGTCCCCCCCACCCCCGCTCATGCCCCGTGTTGTGCCCGTGTCCCCCCTATCCCCCGCTCATGCCCCGTGTTGTGCCCGTGTCCTCCCCCATCCCCCGCTCATGCCCATTGTTGTGCTCGTGTCCACCCCCACCCCCCGCTCATGCCCCGTGTTGTGCTCGTGTCCCCCCCACCCCCCCTGCTCTTGCCCCGTGTTGTGCCTGTGTCCTCCCCCACCAACCGCTCATGCCCCGTTGTGTGCTTGTGTCCCCCCACCCCCCGCACATGCTCCATTTTGTGCTCGTGTCCTCCCCCACCCCCTGCTCATGCACAGTTTGTGCTCGTATCCCCCCACCCCCCGCTCATGCCCCTTGTTGTGCTTGTGTCCCCCCAACCCCTGCTCATGCCCCGTGTTGTGCCCGTGTCCTCCTCCACCCACTGCTCATGCCCCGTGTTGTGCCCGTGTCCTCCCCCACCCCCCGCTAATGCCCCATGTTGTGCCCGTGTCCCCAACCCCGCTCATGCCCCGTGTTGTGCCTGTGTTCTCCCCCACCCCCCGCTCAGGCCACTTGTTGTGCTCGTATCCTCCCCCACCTCCCGCTCATGCCCCGTGTTCTGTTCGTGTCCCCCTCACCCCCATGCTCTTGCCCCGTGTTGTGCTTGTAACCTCCCCCACCCCGCTCATGCCCCGTGTTGTGCCCGTGTCCTCCCCCACCCCCCACTCATGCCCCGTGTTGTGCCTGTGTCCTCCCCCACCCCCCGCTCATGCCCCGTTTTGTGCTCGTGTCCCCCCACCCCCCGCTCATGCTCCATTTTGTGCTCGTGTCCTCCCCCACCCCCTGCTCATGCCCCGTTTGTGCTCGTATCCCCCCACCCCCCGCTCATGCCCTTGTTATGCTCGTCTCCCCCCACCCCCTGCTCATGCCCCGTGTTGTGCCCGTGTCCTCCTCCACCCCCTGCTCATGCCCCGTGTTGTGCCCGTGTCCTCCCCCACCACCCCGCTCATGCCCCATGTTGTGCCCGGTCCCCCTCATTCCCCGCTCATGCCCTGTGTTGTGCCTGTGTTCTCCCCCACCCCCCGCTCAGGCCACTTGTTGTGCTCGTGTCCTCCCCCACCTCCCGCTCATGCCCCGTGTTCTGCTCGTGTCCTCCTCACCCCCATGCTCTTGCCCCGTGTTGTGCTTGTGTCCTCCCCCACCCCGCTCATGCCCCGTGTTGTGCCCGTGTCCTCCCCCACCCCCCACTCATGCCCCGTGTTGTGCCCGTGTCCTCCCCCACCACCACCCCCTGCTCATGTCCCGTTTTATGCTCGTGTTCCCCCCACTCCCTGCTAATGCTCCGTGTTGTGCTCGTGTCCTACCCCACCCCCCTGCTCATGCCCCGTTTGTGCTCGTGTCCCCCCACCCCCCGCTCATGCCCCGTGTTGTGCTTGTGTCCTCCCCCACTCCCGCTCATGCCCTGTGTTGTGCTCGTGTCCTCCCCCACCCCCGGTCATGCCCCGTGTTGTGCTCGCGTCCTCCCCACCCCCCGCTCATGCCCCGTGTTGTGCTCGTGTCCTCGCCCAACCCCCGCTCGTGCCCCTTGTTGTGCTCGTGTCCCCCCCACCCCCGCTCATGCCCCGTGTTGTGCTTGTGTCGTCCCCCACCCTCCGCTCATGCCCCTTGATGTGCTCGTGTCCCCCCACCCCCTGCTCATGCCCCGTGTTGTGCCCATGTCCTCCCCCACCCCCTGCTCATGCCCCGCTTGTGCTCGTGTCCCCCTAACCCCCGCTCATGCCCCGTGTTGTGCTTGTGTCCTCCCCCACCCCTGTTCATGCCCTGTGTTGTGCTTGTGTCCTCCCCCACCTCCGCTCATGCCCGGTGTTGTGCTCGTGTCCTCCCCCACCCCTCGCTCATGCCCCGTGTTGTGCTTGTGTCCTCGCTCACCCCCCGCTGATGCCCCATATTGCGCTCGTGTCCCCCCCACCCCCCGCTCATGCCCTGTGTTGTCCTCATGTCCTCTCCCACCCTCCACTCATGCCGCTTGTTGTGCTCGTGTCCCCCCACCCCCTGCTCATGCACCGTGTTGTGCCCGTGTCCTCCCCTACCCCCTGCTCTTGCCCCGTGTTGTGCTCATGTCCTCCCCAACCCCCCGCTCATGCCCCGTGTTGTGCACGTGTCCCCCCAGCCCCTCTCATGCCCTGTGTTGTCCGCTCATGCCCTGTGTTGTGCTTGTGTCTCCCCCACCCCCGCTCATGCCCTGTGTCTTCCTGCCCCTCCCCCCACCCCCCGCTCATGCCACGTGTCTCCCTGCCATTACTCCCCACCACCCGCTCATACCCCGTGTCTCCCTCCTGTCCCTCCCACCCCCCGCACATGCACCATGTCTTCCTCCCGTCCCCCCCACCCTCCGCTCATGCCCAGTGTCTCCCTCCTGTACGCCCCACACCCCCTGCTCATGCCCCATGTCTCCCTCCTGTACCCCCCACCCCCCGCTCATGCCCCATGTCTCCGTCCTGTTCCCCCACCCCCCCGCTCATGCCCCATGTCTTTCTCCCATCCCCCCAACCCCCGCTCATGCCTCTTGTCTACCTCTTGTTCCCCCCAACCCCCGCTCATGCCCCGTGTGCTGCTCGTGTCCCCTTCACCCCCATGCTCTTGCCCCATGTTGTGCTTGTAACCTCCCCCACCCAGTTCATGCCCCGTGTTGTGCCCGTGTCCTCCCCCACCCCCACTCATGCCCCGTGTTGTGCCTGTGTCCTCCCCCACCCCCCGCTCATGCCCCGTTTTGTGCTCGTGTCCCCCCACCCCCCACTCATGCTCCATTTTGTGCTTGTGTCCTCCCCCACCCCCTGCTCATGCCCCGTTTGTGCTCATATCCCCCCATCCCCCGCTCATTCCCTTGTTGTGCTCGTGTCCCCCCCACCCCCCGCTCATGCCCCGTGTTGGGCCCGTGTCCCCCCACCCCCCGCTCATGCCCCGTTTTGTATTCGTGTCCCCCCATCCCCCGCTCATGCCCCGTGTTGTGCCCGTGTCCCCCCCACCCCCTGCTCATGCCCCGTGTTGTGCCTGTGTTCTCCCCCACCCCCCGCTCAGGCCACTTCTTGTGCTCGTGCCCTCCCCCAGCTCCCGCTCATGCCCCGTGTTCTGCTCGTGTTCCCCTCACCCCCATGCTCTTGCCCCATGTTGTGCTTGTAACCTCCCCCACCCCGTTCATGCCCCGTGTTGTGCCCGTGTCCTCCCCCACCCCCCACTCATGCCCCGTGTTGTGCCTGTGTCCTCCCCCACCCTCCGCTCATGCCCCGTTTTGTGTTCGTGTCCCCCCCCCGCTCATGCTCCATTTTGTGCTTGTGTCCTCCCCCACCCCCTGCTCATGCCCCGTTTTGTGCTCGTGTCCCCCATCCCCCGCTCATGCCCTTGTTGTGCTCGTGTCCCCCCCACCCCCCGCTCATGCCCCTTGTTGTGCCCGTGTCCCCCCACCCCCCGCTCATGCCCCGTGTTGCATTCGTGTCCCCCCATCCCCCGCTCATGCCCCGTGTTGTGCCCGTGTCCCCCCCACCCCCCGCTCATGCCCCGTGTTGTGCCCGTGTCCTCCCCCATCCCCCGCTCATGCCCATTGTTGTGCTCGTGTCCACCCCCACCCCCCGCTCATACCCCGTGCTGTGCTTGTGTTCCCCCACCCCCCTGCTCTTGCCCCATGTTGTGCCTGTGTCCTCCCCCACCCCCCGCTCATGCCCCGTTTTGTGCTTGTGTCCCCCCACCCCCCGCACATGCTCCATTTTGTGCTCGTGTACTCCCCCACCCCCTGCTCATGCACAGTTTGTGCTCGTATCCCCCCACCCCCCGCTCATGCCCCTTGTTGTGCTTGTGTCCCCCCCACCCCCTGCTCATGCCCCGTGTTGTGCCCGTGTCCTCCTCCACCCACTGCTCACGCCCCGTGTTGTGCCCGTGTCCTCAACCCCGCTCATGCCCCGTGTTGTGCCTGTGTTCTCCCCCACCCCCAGCTCAGGCCACTTGTTGTGCTCGTATCCTCCCCCACCTCCCGCTCATGCCCCGTGTTCTGTTCGTGTCCCCCTCACCCCCATGCTCTTGCCCCGTGTTGTGCTTGTAACCTCCCCCACCCCGCTCATGCCCTGTGTTGTGCCCGTGTCCTCCCCCACCCCCCACTCATGCCCCGTGTTGTGCCTGTGTCCTCCCCAACCCTCCGCTCATGCCCCGTTTTGTGCTCGTGTCCCCCCACCACCCGCTCATGCTCCATTTTGTGCTTGTGTCCTCCCCCACCCCCTGCTCATGCCCCGTTTGTGCTCGTATCCCCCCACCCCCCGCTCATGCCCCTTGTTGTGCTCGTCTCCCCCCATACCCTGCTCATGCCCCGTGTTGTGCCCGTGTCCTCCTCCACCCCCTGCTCATGCCCCGTGTTGTGCCCGTGTCCTCCCCCACCCCCCGCTCATGTCCCATGTTGTGCCCTTGTCCCCCTCACCCCCCGCTTATGCCCTGTGTTGTGCCTGTGTCCTCCCCCGCTCATGCCCATTGTTGTGCTCGTGGCTTCCCCCACGCCCCGCTCATGCCCCGTGTTCTGCTCGTGTCCCCCCCACCCCCCTGCTCTTGCCCCGTGTTGTGCCTGTGCCCTCCCCCACCCCCCGCTCATGCCCCGTTTTGTGCTCATGTCCCCCCACCCATGCTCCATTTTGTGCTCGTGTCCTCCCCCACCCCCTGCTCATGCACTGTTTGTGCTCGTATCCCCCCACCCCCCGCTCATGCCCCTTGTTGTGCTCGTGTCCCCCCCACCCCCTGCTCATGCCCCGTGTTGTACCCGTGTCCTCCTCCACCCCTGCTCATGCACCATGCTGTGTCTGTGTCCTCCACCACCCCCGCTCATGCCCCATGTTGTGCCCGTGTCCACCCCCACCCCCCGCTCATGCCCCCCTCATGCCCCGTGTTGTGCCTGTGTTCTCCCCCACCCCCCGCTCATGCCCCTTGTTGTGCTCGTGTCCCCCCCACCCCCTGCTCATGCCCCGTGTTGTACCCGTGTCCTCCTCCACCCCTGCTCATGCACCATGCTGTGCCTGTGTCCTCCACCACCCCCGCTCATGCCCCATGTTGTGCCCGTGTCCACACCCACCCCCCGCTCATGCCCCCCTCATGCCCCGTGTTGTGCCTGTGTTCTCCCCCACCCCCCGCTCAGGCCACTTCTTGTGCTCGTGCCCTCCCCCAGCTCCCGCTCATGCCCCGTGTTCTGCTCGTGTCCCCCTCACCCCCATGCTCTTGCCCCATGTTGTGCTTGTAGCCTCCCCCACCCCGTTCATGCCCTGTGTTGTGCCCGTATCCTCCCCCACCCCCCACTCATGCCCCGTGTTGTGCCTGTGTCCTCCCCCACCCCCCGCTCATGCCCCGTTTTGTGCTCGTGTCCCCCCACCCCCCGCTCATGCTCCATTTTGTGCTTGTGTCCTCCCCCACCCCTGCTCATGCCCCGTTTGTGCTCGTATCCCCCCATCCCCCGCTCATGCCCTTGTTGTGCTCGTGTCCCCCCCACCCCCGCTCATGCCCCGTGTTGTGCCCGTGTCCCCCCTATCCCCCGCTCATGCCCCGTGTTGTGCCCGTGTCCTCCCCCATCCCCCGCTCATGCCCATTGTTGTGCTCGTGTCCACCCCCACCCCCCGCTCATGCCCCGTGTTGTGCTCGTGTCCCCCCCACCCCCCTGCTCTTGCCCCGTGTTGTGCCTGTGTCCTCCCCCACCAACCGCTCATGCCCCGTTTTGTGCTTGTGTCCCCCCACCCCCCACACATGCTCCATTTTGTGCTCGTGTCCTCCCCCACCCCCTGCTCATGCACAGTTTGTGCTCGTATCCCCCCACCCCCCGCTCATGCCCCTTGTTGTGCTTGTGTCCCCCCAACCCCTGCTCATGCCCCGTGTTGTGCCCGTGTCCTCCTCCACCCACTGCTCATGCCCCGTGTTGTGCCCGTGTCCTCCCCCACCCCCCGCTAATGCCCCATGTTGTGCCCGTGTCCCCAACCCCGCTCATGCCCCGTGTTGTGCCTGTGTTCTCCCCCACCCCCCGCTCAGGCCACTTGTTGTGCTCGTATCCTCCCCCACCTCCCGCTCATGCCCCGTGTTCTGTTCGTGTCCCCCTCACCCCCATGCTCTTGCCCCGTGTTGTGCTTGTAACCTCCCCCACCCCGCTCATGCCCCGTGTTGTGCCCGTGTCCTCCCCCACCCCCCACTCATGCCCCGTGTTGTGCCTGTGTCCTCCCCCACCCCCCGCTCATGCCCCGTTTTGTGCTCGTGTCCCCCCACCCCCCGCTCATGCTCCATTTTGTGCTCGTGTCCTCCCCCACCCCCTGCTCATGCCCCGTTTGTGCTCGTATCCCCCCACCCCCCGCTCATGCCCCTTGTTATGCTCGTCTCCCCCACCCCCTGCTCATGCCCCGTGTTGTGCCCGTGTCCTCCTCCACCCCCTGCTCATGCCCCGTGTTGTGCCCGTGTCCTCCCCCACCACCCCGCTCATGCCCCATGTTGTGCCCGGTCCCCCTCATTCCCCGCTCATGCCCTGTGTTGTGCCTGTGTTCTCCCCCACCCCCCGCTCAGGCCACTTGTTGTGCTCGTGTCCTCCCCCACCTCCCGCTCATGCCCCGTGTTCTGCTCGTGTCCTCCTCACCCCCATGCTCTTGCCCCGTGTTGTGCTTGTGTCCTCCCCCACCCCGCTCATGCCCCGTGTTGTGCCCGTGTCCTCCCCCACCCCCCACTCATGCCCCGTGTTGTGCCCGTGTCCTCCCCACCACCACCCCCTGCTCATGTCCCGTTTTATGCTCGTGTTCCCCCCACTCCCTGCTAATGCTCCGTGTTGTGCTCGTGTCCTACCCCACGCCCCTGCTCATGCCCCGTTTGTGCTCGTGTCCCCCCACCCCCCGCTCATGCCCCGTGTTGTGCTTGTGTCCTCCCCCACTCCCGCTCATGCCCTGTGTTGTGCTCGTGTCCTCCCCCACCCCCGGTCATGCCCCGTGTTGTGCTCGCGTCCTCCCCACCCCCCGTTCATGCCCCGTGTTGTGCTCGTGTCCTCGCCCAACCCCCGCTCGTGCCCCTTGTTGTGCTCGTGTCCCCCCCACCCCCGCTCATGCCCCGTGTTGTGCTTGTGTCGTCCCCCACCCTCCGCTCATGCCCCTTGATGTGCTCGTGTCCCCCCACCCCCTGCTCATGCCCCGTGTTGTGCCCATGTCCTCCCCCACCCCCTGCTCATGCCCCGCTTGTGCTCATGTCCCCCTAACCCCCGCTCATGCCCCGTGTTGTGCTTGTGTCCTCCCCCACCCCTGTTCATGCCCTGTGTTGTGCTTGTGTCCTCCCCCACCTCCGCTCATGCCCGGTGTTGTGCTCGTGTCCTCCCCCACCCCTCGCTCATGCCCCGTGTTGTGCTTGTGTCCTCGCTCACCCCCCGCTGATGCCCCATATTGCGCTCGTGTCCCCCCCACCCCCCGCTCATGCCCTGTGTTGTCCTCATGTCCTCTCCCACCCTCCACTCATGCCGCTTGTTGTGCTCGTGTCCCCCCACCCCCTGCTCATGCACCGTGTTGTGCCCGTGTCCTCCCCTACCCCCTGCTCTTGCCCCGTGTTGTGCTCATGTCCTCCCCAACCCCCCGCTCATGCCCCGTGTTGTGCACGTGTCCCCCCAGCCCCTCTCATGCCCTGTGTTGTCCGCTCATGCCCTGTGTTGTGCTTGTGTCTCCCCCACCCCCGCTCATGCCCTGTGTCTTCCTGCCCCTCCCCCCACCCCCCGCTCATGCCACGTGTCTCCCTGCCCTTACTCCCCACCACCCGCTCATACCCCGTGTCTCCCTCCTGTCCCTCCCACCCCCCGCACATGCACCATGTCTTCCTCCCGTCCCCCCACCCTCCGCTCATGCCCAGTGTCTCCCTCCTGTACGCCCCACACCCCCTGCTCATGCCCCATGTCTCCCTCCTGTACCCCCCACCCCCCGCTCATGCCCCATGTCTCCGTCCTGTTCCCCCACCCCCCCGCTCATGCCCCATGTCTTTCTCCCATCCCCCCAACCCCCGCTCATGCCTCTTGTCTACCTCTTGTTCCCCCCAACCCCTGCTCATGCCCCGTGTCTCCCTCCTGTCCCCCCACCCCGCTCATGCCCCGTGTCTCCCTCCTGTCCCCCAACCCCCGCTCATGCCCCGTGTCTCCCTCCTGTCCTCCCACCCCCCGCTCATGCCCTGTGTTCTGCTCATGTCCCCCCAACCCCGGTCATGCCCCTTGTCTACCTCTTGTTCCCCCAACCCCCGCTCATGCCCCGTGTCTCCCTCCTGTCCCCCCACCCCCGCTTTTATGCTCGTGTTCCCCCCACTCCCTGCTAATGCTCCGTGTTGTGCTCGTGTCCTACCCCACGCCCCTGCTCATGCCCCGTTTGTGCTCGTGTCCCCCCACCCCCCGCTCATGCCCCGTGTTGTGCTCGTGTCCTCTCCCACCCCCCGCTCATGCCCCGTGTTGTGCTCGTGTCCTCTGCCACCCCCCGCTCATGCCCCGTGTTGTGCTTGTGTCGTCCCCCACCCTCCGCTCATGCCCCTTGTTGTGCTCGTGTCCCCCGACCCCCTGCTCATGCACCGTGTTGTGCCCGTGTCCCCCCCACCCCCGCTCATGCCCCGTGTTGTGCCCATGTCCCCCCACCCCCACTCATGCCCCGTGTTGTGCCTGTGTCCCCCCACCCCATGCTCATGCCCTGTGTTGTGCCCGTGTCCCCCCACCCCACACTCATGCCCCGTTTGTGCCTATGTCTCCCCACCCCCCGCTCATGCCCCGTTTTGTGCCCATGTCTCCCCCACCCCCCGCTCATGTCCCGTGTTGTGCCCGTGTCCTACCCCACCCCCCGCTCATGCCCCTTGTTGTGCTCATGTCCACCCCCACCCCCCGCTCATGCCCTGTGTTGTGCTCGTGTCCACCCCCACACACCGCTCATGCCCCATGTTGTGCTCGTGTCCTCACCCACCCCCCGCTCATGCCCTGTGTTGTACCCGTTTCCTACCCCACCCCCGCTCATGCCCCATTTTATGCTCGTGTCCCCCCAGCCCCCTGCTCATGCACCATGTTCTGCTCGTGTTCCCCTCACCCCCCTGCTCTTGCCCCGTGTTGTGCTCGTGTCTTCCCCCACCCCCCTCTCATGCCCTCTGTTGTGCCTGTGTCCTCCCCCACCCCCCGCTCATGCCCCGTTTATGCTCGTGTCCCCCACCCCCGCTCATGCCCCGTGTTGTGCCCGTGTCCCCCCCAGACCCCGCTCATGCCCCTTGTTGTGCCTGTGTTCTCCCCCACCCCCCGCTCAGTCCACTTGTTGTGCTTGTGTCCTCCCCCACCTCCCGCTCATGCCCCGTGTTCTGCTCATGTCCCCCTCACCCCCATGCTCTTTCCCCGTGTTGTGCTTGTGTTCTCCCCCACCCTGCTCATGCCCCGTGTTGTGCCCGTGTCCTCCCCCACCTCCCACTCATGCCCCGTGTTGTGCCCGTGTCCTCCCCACCCCCTGCTCATGCCCCGTTTTATGCTTGTGTCCCCCCACCCCCCACTCATGCTCCGTGTTGTGCTCGTGTCCTCCCCACCCCCCGCTCATGCCCCGTTTGTGCTTGCGTCCCCCCACCCCCCGCTCATGCCCCGTGTTGTGCTCATGTCCTCCCCACCCCCCGCTCATGCCCCGTGTTGTGCTTGCGTCCTCCCCATCCCCCGCTCATGCCCTGTGTTGTGCTCGTGTCCTCGCCCACCCCCCGCTCATGCCCCTTGTTGTGCTCATGTCCCCCCAACCCCCGCTCATGCGCCGTGCTGTGCTTGTGTCCTCCCCCATCCTCCGCTCATGCCCCTTGTTGTGCTCGTGTCCCCCCACCCAGTGCTCATGCCCTGTGTTGTGCCCATGTCCTCCCCCACCCCCTGCTCATGCCCCGCTTGTGCTCGTGTCCCCCTACCCCCCGCTCATGCCCCGTGTTGTGCTTGTGTCCTCCCCCACCCCCCGCTCATGCCCCATGTTGTGCCCGTGTCCCCCCCACCCCCCAATCATGCCCCGTGTTGTGCCAGTGTCCCCCCACCCCACGCCCCGTGTTCTGCTCGTGTTCCACCCCACCCCCCTGCTCTTGCCCCGTGTCCTCCCCCACCCCCCGCTCATGGCCCTTGTTGTGCTCGTGTCCTCCCCACCCCTCTGCTCATGCCCCGTGTTGTGCTAATGTCCTCCCCACCCCCCCGCTCATACCCCTTGTTGTGCCCATGTCCTCCCACCCCCCTCTCATGCGCCGTGTTTTGCTCATGTCCCCCCCACCCCCCGCTCATACCCTGTGTTGTGCCTGTGTCCCCCCACCCCCCGCTCATGCCCCGTGTTGTATTCGTGTCCCCCCCACCCCCGCTCGTGCCCCATGTTGTGCCCGTGTCCTCCCCCACCCCCGCTCATGCCTCGTGTTGTGCCCATGTCCCCCCCACCCCCCGCTCATGCCCCGTGTTGTGCCCGTGTCCTCCCCCATCCCCCGCTCATGCCCATTGTTGTGCTCGTGTCCTCCCCCACCCCCCGCTCATGCCCCGTGTTCTGCTCGTGTCCCCCCACGCCCCTGCTATTGCCCCGTGTTGTGCCTGTGTCCTCCGCCACACCCTGCTCATGCCCCGTTTTGTGCTCGTGTCCCCCACCCCCCGCTCATGCTCCATTTTGTGCTCGTGTACTCCCCCACCCCCTGCTCATGCCACGTTTGTGCTCGTATCCCCCCACCCCCCGCTCATGCCCCTTGTTGTGCTCGTGTCCCCCCCACCCCCTGCTCATGCCCCGTGTTGTGCCCGTGTCCTCCTCCACCCCCTGCTCATGCACCGTGTTGTGCCCGTGTCCCCCCACCCGCTGTTCATGCCCCGTGTTGTGCCTGTGTTCTCCCCCACCCCCCGCTCAGGCCACTTGTTGTGCTCGTGTCCTCCCCCACCTCCCGCTCATGCCCCGTGTTCTGCTCGTGTCCCCCTCACCCCCATGCTCTTGCCCCGTGTTGTGCTTGTGTCCTCCCCCACCCCGCTCATGCCCCGTGTTGTGCCCGTGTCCTCCCCCACCCCCCACTCATGCCCCGTGTTGTGCCCGTTTCCTCCCCCACCCCCTGCTCATGCCCTGTTTTATGCTCGTGTCCTGCCCACCCCCTGCTTATGCTCCGTATTGTGCTCGTGTCCTCCCCCCATCCCCCCGCTCATGCCCCGTTTGTGCTCGTGTCGCCCCACCCCCCGCTCATGCCCCGTTTTGTGCTTGTGTCCTCCCCCACTCCCGCTCATGCCCTGTGTTGTGCTCGTGTCCTCCCCCACCCCCCGCTCATGCCCCGTGTTGTGCTCGCGTCCTCCCCCACCCCCGCTCATGCTCCGTGTTGTGCCGGTGTCCCCCCACCCCCGCTCATGCCCTGTGTTGTGCTTGTGTCTCCCCCTCCCCCCGCTCATGCCCCATGTCTTCCTGCCTCTCGCCCCACCCCCTGCTCATGCCCCGTGTCTCCCTGCCGTTCCTCCCCACCACCCGCTCATGCCCCGTGTCTCCCTCCTGTCCCTCCCACCCCCCGCTCATGCCCCATGTCTCCCTCCTGTACCCCCCACACCCTGCTCATACCCCTTGTTGTGCTCGTGTCCCCCCGCTCATGCCCCTTGTTGTGCCCGTGTCCTCACCCTCCCCCGCTCATGCCCCTTGGTGTGCCCGTGTCCCCCACCCTCCCCGCTCATGCCCCTTGTGTGCTTGTGTCCCCCCCACCACCCGCTCATGCCCCATGTTGTGCTCGTGTCCTCCCACACCCCCCGCTCATGCCCCGTGTCGTGCCCGTGTCCCTCCCAGCCCCCGCTCATGCCCCTTGTTGTCCTCGTGTCCCTCCCACCCCCCTCATGCCCCATGTTCTGCTCGTTTCCCCCACTCCCCGCTCATGCCCCTTATTGTGCTCGTGTCCCCCCACCCCCCGCTCATGCCCCTTGTTGTGCCCGTGTCCTCCCCCACCCCCTGCTCTTGCCCCATGTTGTGCTTGTGTCCGCCCAACCCCTGCTCATGCCCCGTGTTGTGCCCGTGTCCCCCCCACCCCCAGCTCATGCCCTGTGTTGTGCTTGTGTCCCCCCATCCCCCTCTCATGCCCCTTGTTGTGCTCATGTCCTCCCCCACCCCTGCTCATGTCCCATGTTGTGCCCGTGTCCTCCCCACACCCTGTTCTTGCCCCGTGTTGTGCTTGTGTCCTCCCACCTCCCTCTCATGCCCCGTGTTGAGTCCATGTCCCCCCACCCCCCTCTCATGCCCTGTGTTGTGCCCGCCTCTCCCCCACCCCCCGCTCATGCCCCCATGTTGTGCTCGTGTCTCCCCCACCCCCCGCTCATGCCCCGTGTCTTCCTGCTGTTTCGCCCCACCCCCAGTGCATGCCCTGTGTCTCCCTCCCATCCCCCACACCCCCGCTCATGCCCCGTGTCTTCCTCCCGTCCCCCCCACCCCCGCTCATGCCCCGTGTCTCCCTCCTGTACCCCCCTACCCCCCGCCCATGTCTTTCTCCCGTCCCCCCAACCCCCGCTCATACCCCGTGTCTACCTCTTGTTCCCCTCACCCCTCTCTCATGCCCCGTGTCTCCCTCCTGTCCTCCCACCCCCGCGTCTCCCTCCTTTCCCCCCACCCCCTGCTCATGCCCCGTGTCTCCCTCCTGACCTCCCACCCCCGCGTCTCCCTCCTGTCCCCCCACCCCCTGCTCATGCCCCGTGTCTCACTCCTGTCCCCCCACCCCCACTCATGCCCCGTGTCTCCCTCCTGTCCCTCCCACCCCCCACTCATGCCCCGTGTCTCCCTCCTGTAGCCCCCACCCCCAGCTCATACCCTGTGTCTCCCCTGTTCCCCCGCCACCTGCTCATGCCCGTGTCTTTCTCCCGTCCCCCCAACCCCTGCTCATGCCCCGTGTCTACCTCTTGTTCCCCCCGCCCCCGTTCATGCCCTGTGTCTTCCTCCTGTACCCCCCACCCCCCACTCATGCCCTGTGTCTTTCTCCCATCCCCCCACCCTCCGCTCATGCCCCGTGTCTTTCTCCCGTTCCCCCCACCACCCGCTCATGCCCCGTGTTGTGCCCGTGTCCCCCCCACCCCCAGCTCATGCCCTGTGTTGTGCTTGTGTCCCCCACCCCTCTCTCATTCCCCTTCTTGTGCTCATGTCCTCCCCACCCCTGCTCATGCCCCATGTTGTGCCTGTGTCCTCCCCACACCCTGCTCTTGCCCCGTGTTGTGCTTGTGTCCTCCCACCCCCCTCTCATGCCCCGTGTTGTGCCCGCCTCTCCCCCAACCCCCACTCATGCCCCATGTTGTGCTCATTTCTCCCCCACCCCCCGCTCATGCCCCGTGTCTTCCTGCCGTTTCCCCCACCCCCCTCTCATGCCCTGTGTCTCCCTCCAATCCCCCCCACCCCGCTCATGCCCCATGTCTCCCCGTTCCCCCGTCACCCGCTCATGCCCCGTGTCTTTCTCCCGTCCCCCCAACCCCTGCCCCGTGTCTACCTCTTGTTCCCCCCGCCCCGTGCATGCCCTGTGTCTTCCTCCTGTACCCCCTAACCCCCACTATTGCCCTGTGTCTTTCTCCCGTCCCCCCACCCTCCGCTCATGCCTCGTGTCTTTTTCCCGTCCCCCACCCCCCGCTCATGCCCTGTGTCTTTCTCCCATTCCCCCCACCCCCACTCATGCCTCGTGTCTTCCTCCCGTTCCCCCCACCCCCACCCCCGCTCATGTCCCGTGTCTCCCTCCTGTCCCTCCCACCCCCCTCTCATTCCCCGTGTCTTCCTCCTATTCCCCCTACTCCCCACTCATGCCCCATGTCTCTCTCCTGTTGCCCCCACCCCCTGCTCATGCCCCGTGTTTCTCTTCTGTTCCCCCCACCCCCTGCTCATGCCCCATGTCTCCCTCCTGTACCCCCAAACCCGCTCATGCCCCATGTTCTGCTCGTGTTCCCCTCACCCCCCTGCTCTTGCCCCGTTTTGTGCTCATGTCCTCCCCCACCCCCCGCTCATGCCCTGTGTTGTGCCTGTGTACTCCCCCACCCCCCACTCATGCCCCATTTTGTGCTCGTGTCCCCCCCACCCCCCGCTCATGCCCTGTGTTGTGCTCGTGTCCTCCCCCACCCCCCGCTCATGCCCCGTGTTGTGCTCCTGTCCTCCCACCCCCCGCTCATACCCCTTGTTGTGCTCGTGTCCCCCCGCTCATGCCCCGTGTTGTGCTTGTGTCCTCCCCCTCCCCCCGCTCATGCCCTGTGTTGTGCTCGTGTCCTCCCCCACCCCCCGCTCATGCCCCTTGTTGTGCCCGTGTCCTCACCCACCCCCGCTCATGCCCCTTGTTGTGCCCGTGTCCCCCACACCCCCGCTCATGCCCCTTGTTGTGCTTGTGTCCCCCCCACCCCCCGCTCATGCCCCATGTTGTGCTCGTGTCCTCCCCCACCCCCCGCTCATGCCCCGTGTTGTGCTTGTGTCCCTCCCACCCCCCTTA
Organism: Ambystoma mexicanum; assembly: GCF_040938575.1. Taxonomy (NCBI): domain Eukaryota; kingdom Metazoa; phylum Chordata; class Amphibia; order Caudata; family Ambystomatidae; genus Ambystoma; species Ambystoma mexicanum. Next base: position 216,631,229 of record NC_090929.1, on the reverse strand, counting down.
AGTCCCATGTTCTGCTCGTTTCCCCCCACTACCCGCTCATGCCCCTTGTTGTGCCCTTGTCCTCCCCCACTTCCTGCTCTTGCCCCATGTTGTGTTTGTGTCCGCCCCAACCCCCGCTCATGCCCGTGTTGTGCCCGTGTCCCCCCACCCCCAGCTCATGCCCTGTGTTGTGCTTGTGTCCCCATCCCCCTCACATGCCCCTTATTGGGCTCATGTCCTCCCCCACCCCTGCTTATGTCCCATGTTGTGCCCGTGTCCTCCCCACACCCTGCTCTTACCCCGTGTTGTGCTTGTGTCCTCCCACCTCCCTCTCATGCCCCGTGTTGAGTCCATGTCCCCCCACCCCCTCTCATGCCCCGTGTTGTGCCTGCCTCTCCCCCAGCCCCCGCTCATGCCCCGTGTTGTGCTCGTGTCTCCCCCACCCCCCGCTCATGCCCCGTGTCTTCCTGCCGTTTCTCCCCACCCCCCACTCATGCCCTGTGTCTCCCTCCCATCCCCCCCACCCCGGCTCATGCCCCGTTTCTTCCTCCTGTCCCCCCCACCCCCCGCTCATGCCCCGTGTCTCCCTCCTGTACCCCCCTACCCCCCGCTCATGCCCCATGTGTTTCTCCCGTCCCCCCAACCCCGGCTCATACCCCGTGTCTACCACTTGTTCCCCTCACCCCTCGCTCATGCCCCGTGTCTCCCTCCTGTCCTCCCACCCCCGCGTCTCCCTCCTGTCCCTCCACCCCCTGCTCATGCCCCGTGTCTCCCTCCTGTCCCCCCACCCCTGCTCATGCCCCGTGTCTCCCTCCTGTCCCTCCCACCCCCCACTCATGCCCCGTGTCTCCCTCCTGTACCCCCCACCCCCCACTCATGCCCTGTGTCTCCCCTTTTCCCCCCACCAC